>NW_026294769.1:60214435-60824435 GCF_026119805.1 Tympanuchus pallidicinctus | reverse complement strand
TCAAAGGGTGGTCAGGCACTTGAATGGCTTTCCCGGGGAGCTGCAGGAGTCACTATCCTTGAAGGTGTTCAAGAGGTGACTGGATGAAGATCTATGAGATACAGTTTAGTAGCTTAGTGGGTAGTAATGGTGATTGGAGGACAGATGAACTAGATAATCTCGTAGGTACTTTCCAACCTTGTAGTTCTATGATTCTATGATTAAATTCTTGGCCTCTAAAAGCGGAGTTACTTCTAAAACGAGAAAACGTGAGTTGAAAAACCTGCTGTGAAAGACAAGTGGTTTTTTGTTTTGTTTTGTTTTTGGCTCAAAGTTTGCTTTGAGAGGCCTTTTTGGTGATTAGACTCTAACTGACAACTGCAAATTATCTAGGAGGGCAAGTGGTGGAAGTCACCATGCCACAGTTTTTCTGCTTATAATAGAGAAGCAGAATAGCAGTCTCTTCACTGAGAAAAGATTTTTCCACACAGTTCTGCAAATGTAGCCCTTTATCTTGCCCTTGATCTTCCTATTGTTGTAAACTAAGTTATACATCCCAGAGATTTTTATACTGCATCCATTCTCTGCAATATGTAGCTATGCAGTATCTCCTTACTTCTACCAGAATTTGTTGATGACTAATTCAGCTTCTCTATTTCCAAAACTACTTGAAAACAGATCCATTTTCAATTATTCACTTAGATATTAGATAAGATGGATAGATAAAAGAGACAAAAAAAAAAAAAAATAATACATGCTTAAGATCAAAGACAGCCTTTAGTATTATTTCTGTACTTTCAGTTCTAACTCTTGTTAAATTGTTAGATTTATCCAGTGTCCTTGAACGCTTTTTTTAACATAGCTGTCAACATGCATATGCTCCTTTGTAAACACACTATCAACCAATTAAGATCTCTAAAGCAAATCTTGTATATGAACCAAGTGTTACAGTGGTAGTAAAAAATAGTTGAGTCTACTTTCTTCTGGACAGAAGTCTAAAACATAATTTATTTTCAAGAGTATACTTACCATCTTTATATAAATTATTCAACTCTAATAATATGGTCCTAATACTATAACAGAATTGCACAATTTTTAACTGACTATACTGAATTTCCCCACTTTTTTTTTTTTTTTCCCACTTTTATTCTCATATTATACTCCCTCATCATTCACTTGGATTTTATGATATCTTGAAAAAGCACTCATCTTTATTTCCTTTCTTCCTAACCTTTTCTTTCTCACATGTATTTCTTTACCTTCAAACTTTTACCTCCCACTTCTTTTTCATGTTACTTTTCAACAGAAAACTAACAGAAATATTAAGGTCTCGTGTAGAAGTTTGTGACTTGCTATTGCATAGGCTTATGCTTTCCATTCTAGAATAAAGTAATATTTCTGAAGTTTCATATAACTTTCACATCACAGGCGAAGTCAGATTCGGCTGGCTGGTGTTGTCAAGCTCAATTACAGATATCCTCTCAAATAGATTGCTCTTCATAGACATTATACATGCCTAATGATGTCTACAGTGTCATGAATAATGTGCTTAATCTCAATTTAAAGGATGCTTGACCTCTGCTTTTCCCTAATTATATTCCATTACATTTTACTGGTTTATATAGCACTTTTAATGCCAAACATTGAAAGACTTTAATTTTCAGACACTGTACTTCCACCATCAAGCCACATTACTTCACATCTTGCCAATAGCTAAGAATTATTTGATTAGTGATACTTTCTAAATGAGCTATGATCTTTTATCTTCAATTATTAAATATGATATTGTGAAACCCTCTTCTAGGACCAAAGTATAAATTACTTCTATAAGCATCTGTATGGAAATATGTGAATAATTTTGTATTTAAATTTATATGGTGAAATTATTTCTTAAAAAGTAGTTGCATATGTAGGCAGGCTTGGAAATAAATTGGTACTCATTGAAGAATGAAATAAGTTCTATAAATGGAAAATAGTTAGAAAACTAGAAAACTGAGCTACAGTGCAATGAAACCAGATGTATGTACCAAAAGATACAACAGTCAGTATTGGAATGGGGACTGAGATACAATAAAATATTGTTTTTTCCAATTAATAATATGATATGAGTTAGTATATGTAATTATAGCCACTCTTAGTGTATGGATAACATAATGCATGTCAATATTTACATAACTGACATATTGCATTTTTTAAAATTTAAATATTATAAAACCTTGAAAATCTAACAATTTCAAAGCTAGTTAATTCCCAGTTGTATTATAACAAGTGCAAACCACAATCTTTTCATGATCATATAAACCATAATTTCAAAATAGGAATAATTACTTACTGTCTTTCTTATAAATATTATTTGTTCATTTTTAAAGAGATTTCTGAATCTATTCTGTTCTATCCAGTTACATGTAAGGCTTTCTTAAATGTTTATCGGCATAGTATTTTTCCTGCATTTTGGTTTGTGCAATTTATAGTTAGATCTATGCTACAAAGTCTGTCTTCCATATTCCATCTAAATATTATTTTTTTCATTGTGTGGGTGATAATGTGTATTAATTTTGCTCAGCAACTTTTGTCTGAATGACTTGTCTCCACCTGCTTTATTTCTTTTACTTAATGAAAATTTGACTCTTAAAAGGAAGTAATAGATCCTTCTCTACCTCTGAAAAATGTTGCATTTAGGCCAAAATAAATTATTTGCCTGTTCATAATAGTAACAATAATAATATCAGCATTCTCAAAAAATAACAAACAAAACAACAGAAATACAATTTTAAAACATCCTATTTAGCTCTTCCAGAATATTTTTTAATTTTCCTTTTGATTTGTTATTGTGGGTGGGTTTTTTTGTTTGTTTGTATTTGTTTGGTTTTTTTTGTTTGTTTTGTTTTTTGTTTGTTTGTTTGGTAGTAAAATGCTGAATATACTATGTAGTCACATGAGAGCGATTTAATTTGAATGCTCTGGCCACCTAGAGATGCCCTCTGTGATAAATGTAAAGATGGACTGTAGTTCTGTCATCTGTAATCTTTACTGCCTAGTAAGTCAAGAGTATTTTAGAGTGTAACAGGGAAAAAACTGATTGCTGAAAATCCATATTCCTGTTACCAGATCACAGTGAAAAGTAAAATTACCCATGTTCAAACATTTATTTTGCTGAAGTGGTGTCTGTATAAAATGAACAAGCTTTCAGTCCTGTATTAGTCTAAATAGTTCTATCTCCATAGGAAGATAAGCCAGTTCAATCGTTCAGTAGATTATTTTGTCTCTAAGTAAATTAAAATAGCAACTATACAAAAAGGTACGCAACCCCCACTAACATGTGGTTAACATGTTAGGTTAACCAACAGTAAAAAATATGTACATTTCCTTAACAGCAATATGTCTATAATCAATCTGAAGTTTCATATATCCCAAGTTAGAGGTTACTGAATCAGGAAACAAGTCTACAGTGGTTCCCTTTTTCCAGAGTCTAGACAGAAGCCAGACTGAGTGTATACTCTCCTGTAGGAACACACATACATAAAACACAGCTGGTTGCAAGGCTAACAAACAGAAAACAGTGCTTTACTGTACACCACTCATGCAAACAGAGGCAGCACAGATGGCCTGATCTTGTTCCTCTACTACAAGTGGAAAGGGTTGAAGTCTGCCAAAAGATTATATTATATACACACGATGGGTCTCTGTTCGTGTTTTTAACATCATAGACTGGTAGACCAAAGTGCTATTTCACTCTGTCCTATTTAATATCTTAATTGATGACTTGAGGGATGAGGGAACTGAGTGTACCCTCAGTAAGTTTACAGATTATACTAAGCTGGGAGGAATTGTTGATCTGCCTGGGTGTAGGAAGACCCTTCAGAGGAATCTGGACAGTCTGAGTTACTAGGCTGAGCCCAATGGATTGAAGTTCAACAAGACCAGGTGCCATGTTCAACATTTTGGCCACAACAGTCTCATGCAACACCACAGCCTTGGGGTAGATTATCTGGAAGACTGTGTGGAAGAAATGGACCTGGGGTCCTGGGGATTGACACTCGGTTGAATGTGAGCCAGCAGTGTTCCCAGGTAGGCAAGGCCAATGACATCCTGGCTTGTACCAGAAATAGCGTTGTCAGCAGGAGCAGGGAAGTGATTGTTCTCCTGTACTCAATTCTAGTGAGGTCAAACCTTGAATACTGTGTTCAGTTTTGGATTCCTCACTGCAAGAAAGACGTCAAGGTCCTGGAGTACAAGTCTTATGAGAAGTGGTTGAGGGATCTGGGATTGTTTAGTATGGAAAAGAGGAGGCTCAGGTGAGACCTTATAATTCTCTACAAAGTACCTGAAATAAATTTATAGTTAGGTGGATGTCAGTCTCTTTTCCCACGTGACTAGCAATCGGACTAGAGGGAACAGGCTTAAGTTGTGCCAGAGGAGGTTCAGATTGGGTATTAGGAAGAATTTCTTCTCCAGAAGAATGGTCAGGTGCTGGAAGATGCTGACCAGGGAGAGGGTTGAGTCACCATCCCTGGTGATTCAAGAAACATTTAGATATCTTAGTAAGGGACATGGTTTAGTGGAGAAATAGGGGTGGTAGATGGATGGGTGGACTAAATGATCTTTCTTGGAGGTCTTTTCCAATCTTGGCAATCCTATGATTCTATGATAATCCAATAGTTAGCCTCTTAACATTCGTTCTTCTTTCAACTTTGGGGAAAATCTGCTGATGATATGTGACTCAGCTCTAGTTAACTTACATATTTCTTGTTGTCTATATATTCACAGAAACCCACATTTTTAGAAATCAGTTATATTGTACTCGTTACACATCCTAATATATTAATTACACTAAAGCAAGAAATAATATTAGATTTTGATCCAATCTCTACAAGTTTGATTAAATGTTTTTAAGGGATCATTGAAGGTGGCAAGAATATGCAAAGTATGTGAAAACTACATTTTCTTCCTGAAAGATTAATTTTTTGCCGTGCTTTCCACACAACTTAATCTATTTCTCAAAATTAATTTACTGAATTACTATTTCAGCAATAACTTCATCAGAATTTTGAGTAAGGAAATTTCGAAAACAATTTCTCAAAAGTATCACTATTGACATCTCCAGAAAAGAATAGCATGATGTGTAAGAAATAAAAAATATATACAATGTTAACATTTATGTGAGAAACGATATCTTGAAAAAAAAAAATTATATTGTATAACATAACTTTTAATCCTACCTGAAAATTATTTTTATTCAATTTTATCGTATAATCTAAAGTAAATTTTAATCTAACTTTTTAAAATTATTAAAGCAGTAAAAATATATGTTATATATGAGAGTTGCTCTGAAAGTAATGCCTCCTATTTTATTATGTTGGCCCATAACATCAGAGGCAGATGTTGGTGGCATGGCAATAGCGGATAAGCCTTCCTGCCAATATTATATTACATTTTGCTGCTGTGTGACAGATGGCAGCAAAGGGGCAGTCTGACAGAATGGCATCTGACATCGAAGTGAAAATGCAAAAAAGGTGTGTAATTAAATTCATCCATGTGGAAAAAATTGCACCCATTAACATTCATTGACACTTGTTTAACATTTATGGAAACCAAACAGTGGCTGCCAGTATAGAGAAGCAGTGGATGTTGAGTTTCAGCAGTGTTAACAGCAATAGTGTGTCACTCTCATTGGTGCAGACTTTTACAAGTGTAGCATGGAGGATTTGTTCATTGCTGGCTAAAATGCATAACTAATGGTGGTGACTATGTTGAAAAACAATATTTGTAGATGAGAATTTGCTCTACCAAACAGTATTATTGTGCTCTTTGAGTCTGTTATAATTTCTGTGGAAATAAATAAGAAGCATTACCTTTACAGCTGCTTGAGTATACAAAGAATTATTGCAGATTTCTGAAGAAAAGTGTTGCTTACAAATTGAAATACAGATATATACGCTTATACTAGTTTGAATGGTATCATATTTTGATAATAAATATGAATTGAATATCATACTGAATTCTGATTGAATTCGTCAAGTAAATTCAAGATTCATGACTCATTGCTCATGTGCAAAGAATGTTAATGCACTGAAAAAGAAAAGAAAAAAAAAAAAAGGAAAACAAACATATTTCCAAGCTAATGAAGGTTTCATTTGTTACAAATAAAAATTGATGTAAGTGAATCATAAAATCATAGAACAAACTCATAGAATACCCCAAGTTGTAAGGGAAATCACAGAATCTAACTCCTTGCCCCATTGAGGACCACCAAAAATTCAAACAATTATTGAGAGAGCATTGTCCAAACACTTCTTGAACTCCAGCCAACTTGGTGCTGTGACCACCTCACTATGGAGTCTGTTTCAGTGCCCAATAATCCCCTCCATGAATAACCTTTTCCTAATACCCAACCAGACCCATCCCTGGAACAACTGCATTCTGTGTCCTTCATGCTGCAGGAAACTCAACTTCTGTTGCTGATCATCAGGAAGAAGAGGTCAGCATCACCCCAATCTGTAGGAGTATATGGGATTAAGATACAATCCTAGGCACAGAATCTAGCATTTGCTGTGTGCTACATTTCATGCAGTTATTGATTGCCAAATCCTGTAATTTGTCAAGATCTCTCTGCAAGGTCTTAACTGCAAGATTAAGACCTACTTATTTTACATCTGAATCCTGCATCCACATAGTTCATGAAAACATTAAAGAGAACTGTTCCTAAAATTGAACGCTGCAAAATTCCAGTAGCGCCTGGCTGTCAGCCTGATGTAGCTCCATTTACTATAACTCTTGGAGCCTGACCTGTCAGGCAGCTGTTCACACATAATTTGATATCATATATTTGTCTAGCTGTATACTGGGCATTTTGTCCAGTATCCAGAAGGATATTGTGAGAGACGGTACCAAAAGCTTTGTTGAAATCCAAATTGATGACTTCAGCTGCTCTTATTTGTTTATTTATCTGGATAACCTTGTTTAAAATGAAATGAAGTTAGTTTAGCAGGGCTTTCCCCATAAATCTGTTTTGTCTGTTAAAAATAACTACATTGTTTTGATTGTTTTTCAATAACACCTAGAATAATCTCTACAATTTTACCAGGCACTGAAGTGAGACTGATAGAACTTCAATTACCTGGGTATTCTTTTTTATCCTTCTTGAAATGTGGGATATTTATCACAGAATCACCTTCCAGTCAACTAGGGATCTCTTCAGATTCTCAAATAATTGAGAGAAGTCTTATATCAGCCAGCTCTTTGAATATCCTGGGATAAAGTCCAGTGGTTAATGCAGCCAACTGGAGCAACAAATACTGAAGATCTTTATGTTTGTCTAGCAGTTTGTCAGTATTATCTCCTCCATCCTCCAACTCAGGCTCGGAGGGTCCCATGGCCAATCAGCACTGTAAAAGACAGAGACACAAAACATGAAGAGGCTCTGGAAGTAAATTAACATCTTTTGCAATGCTAACATCTATTACATAAAGATATTGTAATATATGACTATTCTGGATTACAGTAAACTCAACTATCCACTGGGAAGTAGTAATGAATGCAGAGAATGAATTTAGTCACTGAAATGCAGAACATCAGAATTTTAATCCAGCTTTAACTGAAAGATCTTAAAATAACAAACCTTAAGGACTTATTAATTGTGGATTTAATAGCTATGTCTACATAATATATTTATCTAACTAGGACATTTTTACTCTGTGTAAAGCATAACTTGATACTGATGAAACATTGTGACTTTACTCAACGTATGAAATTTCAGTGGCAAAAACATGATTCACAGATTCCACATCCACGCAGACATACATGATTTATGCATTGAAGTATTTCTTTGTAACAGAGAAAGGACAAGCAGGTCCTTTGACACAAATATGACTGATTTGGCTGTTCTAGCCATGACCTAATTCAGAGCAGTCTCAGGCTTATTTATAAAATAGTCAGCATTTAGACCATATGGTGCAGTTGGAGGCACAGAACTCCACTTGAACCTTCCTAGAATTAGACTTAAACCTAATTTTTTAACTTAATAAACACCATAAAACATAGATGTGATCCTAAAAACTCTGCACGCTGAATTTCAGCATTAAATCTTCAAAGTCTTTGTAAGTAAACCCATCTTTTTATGATTTCTATCAAATAGTAATATTAGCAGAAATAGTGGAGTACTTCTTAATTTCTGAATAATGAATTGATCTTATAACCAAATTACTTTTGAAACTGGAATTGCCTGAAAGTATAGAGTCATAGATCCATATTGTTTTTAACCAATAATTGGATGTATTTGAAAAAACTGTAGCAAGCTGTGCAATTTTGTACTTAAATACAATGAATCCCACTAAAAGAAACAACTGAACTGACAAAACTTGGAAGTAAAAAAATAGCCACATATTCTTGAATAAATATTTAATGCAAGAAAAAATAAAAAGAACTGTTGGTTTGTCAGGAATATTAGGACATTATTCAGTCTATCGACTTGCATACAGTGGGGCATTCTATTATTTGCATATTATATATAAATTGTCTGAAAGTTGTGTACATTTCAATCCATTCTTGAAGACCATGTGAAAGGAATTCAACTCATTCCTAATCAGGACATCTTAGTGCCTTGTACTTAATGATCATTAAATACCTCCATCATTTTGGCAATGAAACATTAAGAACTTCTACACTGACAGTTTCCTTGCCAGATTTACAAGAAACCCACCTTAAGCTCCTTCACTCAAACATTTGTTATCAGGTTTTTTGTATTATAGTATACGGACACAATATCGAAAGACTTGAAAAGTCAAGATAAATGACTAGTACTTCCATTTTGTGTAGAAGGCCTACTAGCCTATTGTATAAATAAATCAGGTTGTTTTGAAGTGATTTGTCCTTAACAAGTCTTTGTTTGCTAATAATTCTCTTTTACATCAAGATGCTCAAAGTTTGCAGTCACCAGGGAAATAAAAATAAGCTTGACAAACAAACACATAATTTCCTGGTTCCTCCTTTTCCACATTTTTTAAAAGGTAGCATTACAATTTCCCTTTTCATCTCTGCTCTCTGAATTCTCAGAATAATTGCTATTGTTGCTCAAACTTTACCGGCCTCTTCTTTGCATTACATTAAGAATATCAGATGTATAATATAAAAACTTAAAACTTAGGTAAGTTTTCTCTTCCTTTTCTTGCTTTATTCAAGGATGAAATCTTCTTTCGTTGTTGGTTTAATTATATCTACTTCTAGGTTGCAGATGGCCTTTTAGTGGAATATTTTATGTAAAATTACTAAAGATTTTGACCTTAGCATTGTCTGCCAATGGCTTCCTTTTCTGATCATGGCAGATACTTTATTAATAAATTGGCTTTTTCATTCTCTGTATATGCCTTTTGAGGTCCACAAAACGTCAGCTCAGTGATCTATTATTATATTTTTGAAGGCACTTATGCATTTCGCTATATGTGACTGTCTACTGTGACTATGCTGTGCTGTACAGTTAACATAGTCAAAAGAATATTCCTGAAATGTAATTCAATGTATCCTAAAATGCAGCAGATAGTAAGATGTATTTTATACTGATGAGTCCGAGTGTTTGACATCATTTCCATGTAGCTTGCTTCTGTTAAATCATATATAAGCAAAAGGTAAAAACTTTGTCTCAAACAGAATGGAGTTCTGGAGAAGTAATACAGGTTGTCATAAATGAATTATTTCATCAAAAAACAAGAAAAACTGAATCTAAGTCTCCCTCACAGTGAGAGCCCTCTGATGTGAGAAGACCCATCACAGAGTTATTATTCCAATAACTAATAATAAGTACTTTCTCTGGCACCATGCACAGGAGCTGCTGAATAAGCTTTCCAAACAATAATAGTAGTTACAGTCAGAAATTAATTTAACCTCCTGTATTATGTTGTTTTGTAAAACTTTTCGCAGGTGTCAAAAAATAAAGTAATAATCATAAACAAACAAGAATGTGTTTTAAACTCAGAAAACCACAATGGAAGAAAAAAAATAAAGAAAGGAAAAAATGTAAATTTAATAATAATTATAAAAACAAACAAACAAAACCTAACCTCAATAACTGTAGTAATAACAACATTAACAAAACTACATATTGACAGGAATAGGATGTCAATTCTTGAGGGCATCCTGATGTTTTTCCTTTGATTCTCCATTGATACTATGGGTATTTTCTATACAAACACCTCTTCCATAACTTATTCTCCCCTGTCATTTGCCCCCTTCCCCTTTTTAATTTGCAAGATATTTACTGTCAAAATTCTTAATGGCTATTTGTCATAGAAGTCATGAATACATCTACACAGACATCTCCACACACTAAAGAAAAAGGATGCCAGGAAGAAGAAAAGCCTAATTATGTTACTTCATACAAAATCAACACTTCTGATGATTTTCTAGTCTCTGCACAAAATCTTAATAGTTTGAGTCCTAAGGCTCCTTGAGAAAGCAGATTCATACGGATAAATTTCCGTCAGTTGTGACTTTGTTGGCAATATTCTCTGTAAATAAATAAATAAATAAATAAATAAGAAAAAAAAATCCAACAGGCATAGTCCCTGATAAAAATCTTATTATAAATTAGTCTGTTGCCCAAAGCAGATAAGAGCTCTCATTTCCTCATAGCTGCGTATATACTTGCTATTATATGCATTCAAGTAAGCAAAGAGTGTATGACCAAAATTTTGGCAAAAATGAATTCATTATCTATGTTATATTAAGTATCACATTTCTCTTTTTCATGTCACACAGATAATTTTCTAGCATTCTGTATATACAACCTAAGAATTTTCACTAGCATGAATAAAGTTTGCTCTGGTGGAAATGTGTGCTAGCCAAAGATTATGGCTGTTTCTAGTTGAGTCAAATTTTCAAAAAGAGATTCCTTCAAAATCATTATTAAATAAATGAAATAATAGACTCGTCAAATGAAACAAGCAAATCTGATGACACATCTTAGTGGAAAGTAGGGGTTGTAGTGTTTAAAATACTGTAAAATAATAAATAGTCTTCTATTCAAGTTTAGTTTTATCCGGTACCATTTTAAAATATAATTTCCAAATCATTTACTTCACTTTTCAAAAGAATCTTTACTAACAACTATGAATAAACAAAATCTTCTTTGCATACCTTGCTTCAGTCAGTGCAGTATACAGGAATTTTTGCATTTCTTTCTGTTCCATATTGTGCTTGGGATCTGTGTTGGGTTTCTGTAGAGAGATAAATGTATATGAATTTCTTCAAAATATCTTTTAACAAAATGTATGAGACATCTGCCCATAACGTAAACCTAATAAGGCTCAAGAAACTGAAAAGACAGCTGAAAAGTTCCTTGCAAGTCAGCACAAAGTGATCATTAGGAACTGGTTTAGTATATTTATACAGTAAAATTTTACAAGAATTTTTATTAAAAAAATCTTACATAAGAATATTTCATCTGTTGCAGCAGGTTACTCTTTCTGATGAGAGCTGAAATCTTTCATTACGTTTGAAAACATTTCTTATTATTTCACCATCTCCTCAGTAGAAATGTGTCATGTGAGCCAACACAGCTAAATATCTTGATGCACTGCATGTATCACTGCTTATTAGATTATTTTAATAGATCTACTCTTTTCTGTCTGTAAAACAGAGCTCTAAATGCAGAAAACAAAGAGTATTAAAAGATTTAATCTGCAATGCAAAATTACCTAGACATTCACAGATTATACTTAAAATTTCTAATCCATTCTGGTAAGTGAAAATGATCAAAACAGTGATTCCCAAAATAAAGGTTGCCCAAAAAGACCAGTCCTTTTTCTGATCTTCCTTAGAAAAACAGAATGTGTTTTGGTACAAAGTTTACTATGAGAGAGAAGGATACCAAAAAAAGAAAATCTTTCTCTTCTTGGAGAGGAACAAAAAAGGTGGCCCTGAATCAAATGAGTATCTACAAAATAACAGCAATGGAAGATAATAAACAATTCTTTCACTGACTCAGAGCAGGCCTAGATAGACTACTCCTGAAGGAAAGGTCTACACAGGAGCAAAAAATACAGAGTACTTCTCTTTATTGTTTTTCAAATCCTTTACAGACAAAGACTAAAACAAACATAAATATGCTAATGCACCTCCTGGTTCTCCAATTAATTTTAGACATTGTCTTGCTATACTTATTTCATTATCCCAACTGACTTTTTATTCACATAGTTAAAAATTACACTGGAGAAAAATCATAGCTGTGTTAACATAACTTAAATAAAAAGACATAGAATATTGCACATTTCCATCTATTAGTAATCAACAGATATGTGGGAGGAGGAGAGAGGGTTGGTTTGTTGGTTCACTTTGTTTGTTTTGTCTTTCCTATAAATGTTAACAGCAAAAGCTTTAGTTCCTAAATTGTATAATATCTGTGGTCTTTGCAACATGGCATATTTGCATACTAAAATAAATGGAAAATAAATATAATGAACCACGGTAGAAAATAGGCATATGAAGAACAAGATGTAGTTTATGGATAAAGACTTTTTCTGGAGGAAAATCTATTTATGTAGGTTTAAGTAGAAATTTCTAGAGATTTTCTATATTATCCTAAAAATTCTAGTTTATTCTCCCTTTTTTTTTTTTTTTTTTTTTTTTTTTTTTTCTTTTTTTTCTTTTTTTTTCTTTTCAATTATAATACTAAATTTCTCTCCTGGTTTTGTCTTAAGTACAGCTAATTTTGTTCCCAGTAGTGTTATGGATTCAGAAAACTAATACTGATAGCATATCAATGTTTTAGTTGCTCCTGAACAATGCTTACACTAAGTCAAAGACGAAGCCACAGGTGATGCAAATTGGATGAAGGAATATTCCATAACATATTGCATTGTGCTGAACAGTAAAACAGAAAGCCATCTACTATCTGGAGACTGGACACTGGTCACTGGAAGGTAAGCACTGTATATTATTTGTGTGTATATTATTTGTTTGTATATTCTTTATAGCTATTGTTGCTGCTCTGGTTATTACAATTTTCCCTTCTTTCTTTTTCCTATTAAATCATATTACATTTTTCTGATAATTTCCCATATTCCAATAGGTTGTGAGTGAGCAAATAACTACATGATACGTATCTGCCTACTAGGTTAGAACACAGCAGCCTCTGCTCAAACTCTAATTGCATTTTAATGGCATAAGAAAGGAGAAAAAGTAGAAAAAGGAGAAAAAGCAGGAGAAAAAGAAGAAAAGGAAAAATAGGGAAAAAAAAGTAGAAAAAAAAAGAAAAGGAAAAAGAAAAAAAAAAAACAAAAACACATGAAGAACTTTTGTTCAGGTAAGATACCCATAAAGTTTTTTTCCCTCTTTATGGACTGCCACCACTTACGCCTTCTGACAATTTGAAAGTATGTCTGCCATAACACACTTTTCATCCAAACCTTTAGATGAACTATTCATAATCCATAAAATGCTAATGACTCTTAAAAATGAGGATTGCATTCTCCTTCCTGCATTAGCTACCTACTTCCTTGTACAAAAATCATATTTTCAGCACTTCAGTAATTGACCTGGTTGCTGAGCTCCCAGAGCTACAGCTGAAATCAGGGTTAGTTACCTCTACATTATCTTACTCATTTCTCCAACACATTTACATCACAAAGCTAAAATCTTATGATCATTAATAACAGTTGCAACTATGCAAGCTAAGATAATTACAACAAAATCATATGCTTCAGGACATAAATAGGTCATCTGCGGGAGTCCAGAAAGAACATCTCTTCTCTGATTATGATTTAGCAATAGACAGGTGTTTTAAGATACCTTTTTCTTTTTCTTTTTCTTTTTTTTTTTTTTTTTTTTTTTTTTAACCATCAATTACAGACAGCTGCTTGTGGAAAAAAAATCCAGAATAGATTAAAGAATGGCACTAACTAATCTAACATTACTTCTTCTGTATTCTTGAAATATCTCACCCATTAGCTCTCTTATTATGACAAATTAACTGATTCTGTGATAAACACATAGGTCTTTTCTATTTAGCAGTTTGCAATTTGCATCAAGCAGTTTCCTTGACTGTTCTGACAGTCATTTGGAATCAACTTTCCATTTTTATAAATAAAAATCTTGTTATTAATTCTGGTAACAAATATTAAACAGCGAAAAGTTACTGAAAAAATAATGAAAGTAAGAATATTGATTAACTGAATATGGTTTCAAACTAACCCCCCAAAATATGTTCCAAAGCCTACATTTGAATTTTCTAAGGAAGTGAAGCAGTGTTAAAGTAACCCAATAAATGGTAATGTAAAATTTACTATACAAGCTGTGACAAAATGAAGGAGCAATACAGAAAAAAAAAAAAAAAAAAAAAAAAAATTACATTCTTTAGTGCTGTTTCCACTGGGTTAATGTGTATTTATTAATTCTTTTTATTAAATATATATATATATATATATATATATATATCCATACCAAGCTAAGGATACAAAGTGATAAACAAGAAACAAACAACCTTTATCAATTTTTAAAAAGAAATTGATTGACTTTCATTCTTTCTAAATTCATTATTCTGCAATATTACTCTCCAGTTCTGCCAATTTTTGAATTCAATAACTAAGTTCAACTAAGTAGATTTTCCTATTGAATATAATATTATTGATTAAAATACAGCCAGAATTATTGGAATCACTAATTAAAGTCTCCTGGCACCCTTATATTTAACCCTGTCACTCCAGGACAAATGCCTAATTGCCTCTATCAGTTACAGAGGGATCAGCAGATTAGAATCAGTAGGCTACATATAGCCTTTGGGAAAATACCTGTAGTTTCTTAATTTTTATGTTAAAGCTAGGTGAACTTTGATTCTGTATATGAAAAAAGGAATACATCACTATTAGAAAATGTAACACATTATTACTGCAAGCAAATGCAAAATAAATAAAACTGTAGTTTTTTGTAGTGGTTTGGCAAGAAACAGTAACCTTGGTTCCTTATCACTGGCAAGAATATCTAATAGGTAAACAGTCTGGCACCACACACTATTTTCCTCTCTTTCATCTAGACTATTTTTCTCACACTGCAGGTTGGTTTTCAGTTCTCAAATGAAGAATGTACTCAGACAATCTATCTCAAGTCTCTTAGAAAATGTTACTAAGTGTCATCCTCATTCTCTGATATAAAGATGTTATAATTTCAATTTTGTGTCACACTTGAAAGAAAAGAGTTTTCTTAATTTTACTGAAATATTGAAGCACTCAGATCCCAAATCTCTAAAATATAATTGTCATCAAGGTTACCTGCTGCCACTCCATTTCTTCCACGTTATACTGCCTGCACTGACAAGTCTTAGTTTGTAAAAAATAATACTTCTTTTGAAAACTAGAATGGCTCTGGTCAAAAATTGTGAACAATTCAGATTTTATGTTCCTCTCTCATTGTCAGATGACAAGGATTTCTTTTTCTCCGAAGCTCTGTCCATCTGCATCTTTTTCTAAATTAATTAAGCATATTAAACCATCTGGGCTACCATTCCAGTTGACCCAGAGATGGAAATCAGAGATGGAAATACAGTGCTTCTTATTCTTTAAAACTTAAGAACAGATATGTGATTAATTCAAAAGCCTGTACATTCCAATATTGGTAGCAGAAATATTCAAGAAACAGCTAAAATGCCATGTTCTCTTTATAATTAATCATATCTAATCCACAGAACCTGGGTATCAAATTCATAAAATCATTTTGTGATAATTCTATGAAGGTAAAAAAATATAAACACTGCTTTTCATACTCACTTGAAAAAATCATACTGGACTTCCTGCCGTTGAACAAAGAAAGTAGGATAATTTTTTAAAATAATTTAAATAAATTACTGAATTCTGACCAGGATGAAGATTCTTATTTTTGGCAAGATCTCATGTGCACATTTGTAGGCTGTATCCTACTTGAAAAGTGTATGTAGGTATGTCTCCTGATTAATTCTCAGATTACATTACAGGTGTAGATTTTCATGTGATCTGAGTGTTCAGTTGGTCTTAGTTTACTGTCCCTGGAATCAGAGTAAGATCTTTATCCAGTTGTTGTGACTAACAAAATTGAACAAGCTCTAAATCTGTTTTAGGCATATCAATATAACAGAGATCATGCTCAGAATACAGAACGGTGAAGTACAATATCTAAGAGTTGCTCAAAATTGCTGAAGGATATATTATGTGAAAAACATCCCTTCGGAATAAAATGCGGAAGAATGAGTGAATGAGGATTCTCTTTTGTATACTGTTTAATTATACTTCAGTCTAATAAATTTCACTATTCCCTTTGGAAAGTGACCAGCAATGCCAATATGCTAATCCAAGAAGACCACTGATGCAATCCTTTAAGGCATGACTGACGAAATGTTCTTTGAATTCAGAAAGTCTGAGATGGAAATTATACACAGCTAGGACCTCTAGAGATTTGAAGAATAGTTTATTTGGTTAGGACATATCGTTGCTTGCTTTACATTTCCATTCATTATTGCTTTTTAATTCAAAGACTAGCATGCACCAGCACAAGCCTACTTTGAGAAGACTGCACAACTGCTCTCACATTCATAAAGATGCTTACAGATTTGTCATTAAAGTCATATTTTTTTACACCATTTTTTGATGCAGTTTGTCCAATTATTTTCAGTCCTAGCGAATTCTAGTAGTACCCTAGGTCTAGAATTCTGACATACGCAGAGGTCAAATAATTTCCCAGGAAAGTTCTCCCACTGCAGTGAAGAATGAGAAAAGGAACAATGTTGTAAATAGCTGAGTTATAACTCAGCTGGAAAATGCAATCAGTCTTCTTTTGGAACTACAAAACATTTCTGTGTCAAAGAAAATAAGAACTAAAAAACAGTAATTGTTATACAAATGAAGATTGATGTAAAGCACTGAGGTTTGGATATGAACACTCTATGATATGAAAATTGACTGAAAGGTAATCAAATCTTTGCAATAACAAATCCCACTCAAGGGAAGTTTCTAATGAACAAACATTAAGTCTTTGAAATTCAGAGGGGAAAAAAAAAAAAAAAAAAGAAGGTTTAAGGACAATTTGGGGAAAAAAACGCATTGACTCTTAAAAAGTGCAAATAAAAATGTACAAATAAAAACTGTTCAGAATAAAAATAATCTCATTTGCCTGAAGTAAAAAAATAGTAACAAAACTTGACTGCGCTGGAAAATACAGCAAACACTATATGCATTTTAAATTCAAAACTTTTGTTCATTTGTGTATTGCAGTCCATTTCTCATTGGAATGACTTATGCCAAGATTGCCAGGGAGCTGATCCAGTGACTTTATACACTTCAGTACACCGTCAACTGTATAAGAAAGTAATGAAACACTATCTTCCAGAATTATGATACCAGACTAAAGAAATATAGAAGAACCCAGATGCCAGTGTAATATTAATCATCATTTTTCCTTGCTTTTTTTTTGTATACCATAAAAAAGTTACAGTTTTCTAACTTTTCTCCTTTCTGTTTTGTGAGAATCGTGTGATCATTTAATAGGAAAGAAGATATACATTTATTAGTCTTTCTGATTTTATCGTCATTCTTCTCTCTCTTCTCTATCTATTGCAGAAAGAAATTTGTTCCCTTCACTATCCTCTACAATGGAAAGTGGCTCAGCTGCCAATGGTTTACGGGCTGGTTCAGCCCAGTTCCGTGACTAGTGGGGTGGAGAGATTTTGCAAAACCTGTGCCTCTCGAAAAAGGGAACAGGGGACCCCAAAATAATTAAAAACAGTGGCAATGATCTGAGAAGAAACAAACTAATTTACTAAATATAGTATTGGAATGCAAGATAACACACCATAATACAATATAATTAGAATTGAAGCTAATAAATCAAATATAATGAGAGAGAGAATGTCTGAAAGGTGGATAGGCCTCACCATAATACTGAGGTGAGATGCACAGTCCAGTTGAGCAGCAGGGAGACGGGAGGAGAGCCGATGAAGAAGAGCGGATGAGAAAGAGCCCAGCAGGTGACCTTGCCAGGAGTTATATCTCCTCTTTAAGACAGCAAAGTCCCCTGGGGAGTGCAGTTCTTCTCTTCCGGGCAGGTATGCAGAACTTGAGCATTAACAGTTAAACTCCCAGTGCCCCACATGATGGTATGATGTGGAACTACTGAAAACCAAAAATCACAAAACCATGTCATTCCACCCCTTATTTTACATCACTACATCATGCTTAATATATACAAACAAAACATAATTACAAAACATTGAACACGCACACATACAAACCTATATATATATACGTGGAATTACTGGCTGCACTCCCCCAACATCAAATTCCCTTGTGGTACACACTGAACATCCCCATTTCTCTGCATTACCCACCAAGTGGATCCTGGTCCTTGGGCAAAAAAAGTTCCATGAAGAGGTTTGCCCTTCCCAGAAGCTGGAAAGACCCAAACTACTTTTCCCAACATGTTCTTAACATGTACAATGGGGACTTTATCTCCCTTGACAGTATGTAGGGAGCTATCATTACCATCATGATTGATAGATCTTCTAGTATTGACTAACCAGGTGGCTTCTACCAAATGCTTCTCCCAGTGCTTAAAAGTTCCACCACCCATTGCTTTCAACACATTTTTTAACAACCCATTGTATCGTTCAATTTTACCAGAGGCTGGTGCATGATAGGGGATATGATAAATCCACTCGATGCCATGATCTTTGGCCCAAGTATTTACAAGAGAATTTTTGAAATGAGTCCCATTATCTGACTCAATTCTTTCTGGAGTGCCACGTCACCACAGGACTTGTTTCTCGAGACCTAATATGGTGTTTCGGGCGGTAGCATGGGGTACTGCATATGTTTCAAGCCATCCAGTGATTGCCTCCACCATGGTAACACCTAGTACACATAAGTAACAGTATGTAACACTTACCACTGTGAGATCATGGCAAGGTGATATAATCAACCTGTCACGCCTCCCCACATTTATACTTTTGCCATCGCCCTTCCTCCCAGAGAGGTTTCATCCTCTTGGCTTGTTTAAGCGCGTTGTGTCACAGTCATGAATAACCTGTGCAATAGCACCCGTAGTTAACAAGTCCACCCCTCGGTCTCTAGCCCATTTGTATGTTGCATCCCTTCCTTGACGTCCCGAGGTCTCATGGGCCCACCGAGCTAGAAATAATTCACTCTTCTGTTGCCAGTCCAAGTGTATTTGAGCCACCATAATTTTGGCAGCTTGATCTACCTGATGGCTATTTTGCTGTTCTTTAGTAGCCCTACTCTTGGGCACATGAGCATGGCGTACCTTCACAACCATATTCTTTATTCAGGCAGCAATGTCTTTCCACAGTTCAGCAGCCCAAATAGGTTTACTCCTTCTTTGCCTGTTTTTCTTTTCCCACTGCTGTAACCACCCCCATAAAGCATTTGCTACCATCCATGAGTCAGTGTAAAGATAGAGCATTGGCCACCTCTCCCATTGAGAAATTTAGGCCAGTTGGACAGCCTTTACCTTTGCAAATTGGCTTGATTCCCCTTTCCCTTCAGTGGCCTCTGCAACTTGTTGTGTGGGGCTCCACACAGCAGCTTTCCATCTGCAATGCTTTCCCACAATACAACACGATCCATCTGTCAATAGGGCATTTTTCTTCTCATTTTCTGGTAGTTCATTGTATGGTGGGGCCTTGTTAGCACGTGATATTTCTTCTGCTGGTGGTGCTCCAAACTTTTTGCCTTCAGGCCAGTCCATGATCACTTCTAGAATCCCTGGAGGGCTGAGGTTCCCCACCTGCGCTCACTGCGTAATCAACTGTCATGGTTTTATGTTTTTTGTTTTATTTTGGGTTTCAGTATTCCACATTAAAACATCATGTAGTGTACGGGTATTAAAGTGTTAATGCCCCAATCCCAGGTACTTATCCCTGTACATTACAGAAGTCACGGGATCTGGCCCTTCCAGGTGGGGGGGGGGGCACTCTCTTACAGCCTTGCAGTGGGTGCTGGAGGGTGCTTTCCTAGCCATTCCAAGCTTTTCAGGTTTGACTCGGTCCCGGGAACTCTCTCTCTCATCGTGTCTGATTTATTAATCTCAATTTCAATTAAATTGTATTATATTGTTTTATCTTGTATTCCGATATTATAGTAAAATAAGTTTTCCTCCATAGATTGTTGCCGCTGTTCTTTTCCTCCCTTCCTTACCATTTTCTGTGGGACTGGGGCTGGGGGGGAGAGGGGGAAAGGGCAGAGGCCTGTCGCCCCTGTCATGGACATAGATTGATCCAGTCAACTCCATGACATCAACATAATCCACTTACTCCAAGTGGCATCAGTAGCATGATGGGCGGAGGGAACCTTTCCCTTAAACATTCAGTTCAGCACTGGCAGTCGAGGTGCCAGAAGGAGCTGTGTTTCAGTACCCATTACTTCGGAAGCAGCCCGAACCCCCTCATATGCAGCTAAGATCTCCTTCTCAGTTGGAGTGTAGCGCTCTTCAGACCCTCTGTACGCCTGACTCCAAAATCCCAGGGGTCGGCCTCGAGTCTCTCCTGAGGCTCTATGTCACAAACTCCAAGTGGGACCTTTCTCTCCAGCAGCAGTGTAGAGGATGTAATGCAGTTTGACAATGATAGGACATGACGGAGTGTTTTTAAAATAAAAGAGAGTATGCAAGGAAGCAAGTCTTCTCTCTGAGGCTGCCCAGAGAAACTGTTTAAGTGTCCACAGCCTGGAACTGTTCAAAGCTGGGCTGGCTGGGATTTCAGGCAACCTCTAGTGGAAAGTACTCCTGCTCATAGAGATTCTGTAATGTTTCTTTCACACCAAACCCTATGATTCTATGAAACTGATCTTATGGAAAACCGATGTCTACAGTATTATATTTCATTATTTTATTATTTGAGTTAATGAATAATGAAATACTTTCAACGTAACTCAACTTACCAGAGAGATATTTTAAAATAAAATATTCTACAATACAACATTACCTTTCCATGAGTGGATATCTGTAATAGACATACTGATATAATCTGAACTCAGTGAAATGACTCTCATTTTCTTTAGTGACTTTAGATCAGGCTCAAAAGTATTCATTTTTTTTTTAATTCTATTTTATATATCCAATTTAACTCCAGAGTATGGGTGATTTCACCTAACATTAGTCTTTAAAATATTAGGTATTTAGCATGCTTCTGCAGTCAATTAAGAAACCTGTCACCTGTCTAAAGTGACTAGAGGTGCTTGTTTTTCACTTTAACTAGTGATGAAGCTATATAGGTATACACTGTAAGATTTGTGAGAAGTAAAGGTCAATGAAATAAATCCCAGTCTATCTGTGCATTTATGTCTTTTGTTTGAAAATCCAGCCAATTAGATATTTGTTTCCATGCACTCCACATCTTGTATCTTACTACTGCATTGGACACTGATTATAGCACTGACCTTTTGATTGGGCAATTCAGTGTGCATAAGTGCTAAAAAAGTACCCTATTATTTATAAAGATGTTCTTTTGATTAACATGCTAGACAGGGACTCGAGCTGTCCTTACATTCACAGAGAGCTCCAGTGAACAAGAAGTCTTTTATTGGCATTCTAATTTTAAGGCAGAATGTTTTAAAAGATTTCCTTTATCTCTTTCCATTTATTTTTTAACATAAAGCTCCTTACAAATTCAAATCCTTGGACTTTTTACATTTTTATTATTGTCTATTAAATTAGACCTAATTACACTTGTTACTCTGTTACTGTGAATGGTTTTGTTGACATAGTCTGTGCTGTTCCCAATACAATTTCAAAATTATGTTATTCATTCAAATTAATGTACAAATTTTCCAGTAAGCAATATATTTTCTACCATTAAGGCACATAGCTAATGTACATCTGTAATAATATCTTCTATCTATTCTCTTTTTTATTCCAGAACCATATAGATTAATACATACATATTTTTTCCTGCTGTCACAACAATCTGTTGTAAATGATTTTTGAAAAGAATAATATTCCAGTCCAGAGTGCAGACAGTATGGACAATACTAGGCACTTGAAGGTACATCCAGAGCCCATTGTATCTATAAAAATACTATTATTAACCTTCAAATCAAATGATTCTAGTGTACTTCTTTGAAGCAGACTTTTTTTTTTTATCACTTTCATCAAATGTCTTCCTTTGGGTCTTCAATATTCCTCTCTTATACAAATATTACCTCAGACCAGATATTTCAAATCCCTTACATATATATGAAATATACAAAACATAAGTGTTTATAGCAAATCACAGAATCATAGAAAAGTCTAGGTTAGAAGAGTGCATCCATTTCTCTGGGCAAATTATTGTGAAGTGTCATTATTTTCACAGAAAATAATACATTTTTTATATCTAGTTGGTATGAAGAAACTTATGTATGTTTTGCAGCTTGTGTTGCCATCATACATAAAGGATTTCTATCTTCTCCAGGTACTGAAAGACTGTGATTAGCCTTGTTCTTCCATGTTGAATGAACCCGATTTCTTCAATCTTTTTAAATGTAATACTCTAATTACTATTTACTACAATTATTAGAGTTGTAGTATCAAGTGAATACTACTTAAATCAAACTAGATGAGTTTTGTGAAATTATTATACCTTTTGTAATGATAATTTTGAAAATTAACATAAATAGATATTAAGAAAAATTGAGATTTCTATGATCCTAAAATAAAAAAGCAATGCAGGGTAGAACAAATGCAAGTTGATAGCAGAAAGTTAGAAACTGTGGGCATGATACTTGAAGATCCCTCCTAAAAATTATCAAATCCTGGTCATTAACAGAATACAGTCTCCTGAGCTGCATGAAACTATTTTTATTCACAACAAACTAACCAAGGAAAAAGTGTCTAATACATCTAAAGAATATCACAGAATCACAGAATGCCAGGGATTGGAAGGGACCTAGAAAGACCATCCAGTCCAATTCCCCTACTGGAGCAGGAACTTCTAGATTAGTTCACCTAGGAATGCACATAGGCACATTTTGAATGTTTCCAGAGAAGGATACCCCACAGCTTCTCTGGGCAGTCTGTTCCAGTGTTCTGTTAACCCACCATATATTAGGTATGTACTTTACATAGAGTGTATTTCATATTAAAATATAAAGTGAAATTGCATATAAAAGAAGAAATACTAAATTGTGGTTATTGGTAAATAAACAAACAAACAAATAAATAGAGAGATAAACAAACAAATAAATAAATAACCAACCTCAGGTAGACCTTCGAGACAGCATGAAGCTACTCCCATTGAAAAAAATCAGTCAACTGCTAACTCATCTCAAACTCATCCATTTTTCTTATGGAAGACTACGCCTGTTCACATTACGATCCCAGAGGCACTGCAAAGGTAAACATAAAAATGCACAGGCATTTTTGTACTCACAAATTTCCTATCTAGCTGCTACATAGCCTTGTAGGAGGAATAAGCTTTATGATCACGGAAATAATCATATTGAAATATTCTAGGCATCTATTGTTCTATTCCTCAGTAGTTACAGATGCAGATTAGATTTTAAATAAATGTATGCAGAACTTTTTTGGAAGGAAGAAAAGGCTAGAGTGTTGTCTATAATGTCAAGGAGAAGCAATTACCTGAAGTTCAGATGGACAGTGAGCAAACTGAGAGTTTATGGGTCATGATTATCAAACAGAGCAACCAAGGTGACCCTGTGGTGAGTGTCTGCTACAGATTGCCTGATCAGAAAGGAAAAGTAGATGAAGCCTTTGTCAGACAATTGAGAGAAGGCTTGAGTTCACAGACCCTGGTCCTCATCCTGGAAACTGAACAATCATGAAATGAACTGGCACAATAGCACAGTAGGGGATAACCATCCCAGGAGTTATCTGTGAAGTCCACTGATGACAATTTCCTAACAGATGTGATCAACACTTCCAGTCTCAGGTATTCTGTAATTGATTTTTCCCTCACTGAAATTAAAAATTGAGTGTCACTCTACCATTTTGATAATTTCTGATTTATATTTTAATTATTTACCATTTTACATATGTAATATTCCTAATATTTTTCTTACCAGTTCAAAAATCTTTACAAGATTTTTCAAAGGGCTACCAGCAGCTCTATTTAGTCCTATCTCCTTGTAAGCTTTTATAACACATTTTTTCATCAGAGTTTACTGGCACTGATTTACAGAATACTCAAATTTCATATTTCCTTTAAATCTTCCACAGGATCTCCTTAACTTCCATGTATAATTAAAACCTGGTAGAGCAAGAAGGAATAAAATATATCCACAACTAGTAGACCCATTGCATTCTGACAGACAAAAGATATACTGTCATTGTACATTTATTCATGGATATTTTTATTTTTCCTGAAGAAACCATGAGAAGACTTCTCTGTATAGAGATATCTCAGTACACATCTTAAATTATGTGGGAATCTCTGTGATAGTTTGATAGTGGCAGATCTAGTGATGAGTGTCTTGTGTGTGGATGCACAAAGTGTGTTTATCCCTTTTCCACATCTGAATTTTTAGTAAGACTTTGTAGTAGACATAGACAAATGTCAAACTGATTTTTTAATTGAAAGGTCTTTAATATGAACACTTTCTGAAGTGTATTTTTGCTTTGAAAAATATGTAAATTTCTGTGTGTTTGTTTTCAGCTGACTCTCAGATATATTTCCTCCACACTTAATTTTTTGTTTGGAACTTAAAGAGTTGTACCCTTTTTAAGTTTTCATCAGAAGAAAAGGTAAAAACTGAAAATACATACCAGAAAATCAATTTCCTTAAGCCTCTTGTCTTTTCTGAATTCAGTTTGTTTGTTTGTTTGTTTGTTTGTTTGTTTGTTTTTGGTAATACTTCTGTTATGGTAGATTTATTCTGCTCTTTCCTTCAAAAGAAAAAATCTCTGATTTTCTACATATCTACTGTCTTGCCTGAAAGTAGAAAATAACGTAAGGGAGAAGAAAGTATATACTTTATTTATTAATTTATCAAATTAAGCTTTCATATAAAATAATTCTGTATCTTCAATATTCAAGAATGTTTTGTACCAGTTCAGATCTGTGAGTCTAATAAAAGTCACCTGGGTGGCAAATAGGTTTGCTGGTGTTTTTATTATTAAATAAATGGTGGGAGAAAAGCCTCTCTCACAGTAACTGGATTTTCAGTTTGAGGGTGAGATTAATTACTGGAAAGCCCTAGGCAATATTGCAAACAGGATAATCAGCATGAAAAGATTTCACCCTATAATGCTGGTACTATTATATTTTTGTGTCTTTCTAAAAGGATTCAATAACAACCTTAAGGTTGTGTCAAAATCCTATTTGTATGCTATCTGATTCTAGCATCTATGCATAATTACAAAATTTTGAATTCTTCCTATTTTCCTAATAGTCTCTTTATAATGTATTTTTATATTTATTGTTAGGCTTCACTACAGACTAATGTTTTTCATTAACATCTCTTTACTGAATGATCCAATAATAAGAGACAACTGGATCATGGCTGCGTTATATCTACTTGCCGATTACAGTTCTGAAGCAAGAATGCCTTTTGACATTTAAGAGATTAGCAATCAAATGAAGGGCTGCTTTTTTATTGCATAATTCCTTTTTTGAATTTTGTCCAATTGTATTTTGGACATTTTAACATTTAAAATGGAATTTTAAAAACTTTTTGCACATTACAGAATCACAGAATCACAGAATCACCCGGGTTGGAAGGGACCTCAAGGATCATGTAGTTCCAACCCCCCTGCCTAGCAGGGCCACCAAACATACACATTCAGATCAGGTTGCCCAGGACCCCGTCCAACCTGGCCTTGAACACGTCCAAGGACGGGGCATCCACAACCTCCCTGGGCAGCCCGTTCCAGGGCCTAACCACTCTCCTTGTAAAGAAGTGTGAATTCGCACTGTGAATGCGAAACTGTCATGTAAGATAAAGATGTGAATCTACTCTAAATCACAGAATTTTTATATCATTGGTGACCTTTTATGATGGAGTCACAAAATCAGTGCATAAAGGAAGAGCAATTGATGTCATCTACTTGGACTTGTGCAAAGCATTTGACACTTTCCCACATGACGTCCTGATTGTTAAATTACAGAAAAATAGATTTGATGGACAGATCATTCACTGGATAAAGAATTGGCTGGATAGTTGCACTGAGAGTTGTGGTCAGTGGCTTAATATTCAGCAGTGACAAATGTTGTTCCTCAGAGGTTGGTGCTGAAACAGGTGTTGTTCAACATCTTTGTTGGCAACATGGACAGTGCAATCAAATGCACCTTCAGCTTGCAGATGACATCAATTTGAATGGTTCAGTAGATGCAGATAAAGGGCAGAATTCCATCCAGAGAGACCTAGACAAGCTCAAAGAATGGACACAGGAGAACCTCATAAGTTTCACCAAAGCCAAGTGCAAAGGTCTTGCACCTGACTCTGTGCAACTCCTGCTATAACTCCTGCAAACTGGGAAAAGAAAGGATTGAGCACAGTCCTGCTGTAAAGGACTTGAGAATATTTGTGGATGGTAAGCATGACATGAGCCAGTGATATACCTTCATGACTCAGAAAGCCAACTGTATACCGGGCTGCACCAAAAGATGTGTGATCAGCAGGTCAAGAGAGGTAATCCTGCCACTCTACTCTGCGTTGGTGAGGCCTCACCTATAGTGCTGTGTCAAGGTGTGGAATCCTCCATACAGGAAGGACATGGACCTTCTGGAATGCAGGCAAAGGAGGTTTATAAAAATGATCCAAGGGGTTGAACAGCTCCCTGATGAGGACAGGCTGAGAGCTGGGGATCTTAAGCCTAGGGAAGACTCTGGGGAGACTTGATAGTGGCCTTTCAGTAACTACAGAAGAACTAGAAGAGAGGAGACAGACTCTCTACCAGGGTCTGTTGTGATAGGACAACGGGAAATTGTTTCACACTAAAAGAGAAGAGATTTAAATTGGACATAGGAAAGAAGTTTTTTGGGTATTTTTTTATGATAAGGGTAGTGAGGCACTGGCACAGCTGTCCCAGAGAGCTGATGCAAGCCATGCCCTTACAGACATTGAAGGTCAGGCTGGATCATGCTCTGAGCAAACTGATCTAGCTGCTGATGTTCCTGTTCATTGCAAAGGAGCTGGACTAGGTGAACTTTAAAAGCCATTCTAATTCAAATAATTTTGTGATTCTATGACTAAGCAGGATAATTCTTCTGTGAAGTTGGAATTAAGCTTAACATTTTTATTTTTTAAAATAATCCCACTTTTTAAAGATGATACACAGTGGATATTTAATTACTTTGTTCAAATATTTGAAGTTTTCAAAGACCAATCACGTCAAATTTCACTGATGTATTTGATGACTTAATCTTCAAAACTGTGAAATAAGTGGATAATCATCCTCAGATGTCTATTTATTTATTTATTTATTTACTTATTTTCCCCTAATAGAATTAAAGACCAACCAGTTCCAACACCCACTGCCATAGGCAATGTAACAGCCCACTAAATCAGGCTGTCCAGTCCCTATTCAACTTGATTCAACCTGTCAGTGAACGCCTCCAGGAATGGGGCATCCTCAGCTTCTCTAGACAACTTGTTCCAGAGCCTCACGACCCTCTGAGTAAATAATTTCCTCCTAATATCCAATTTAAATCTCTCATCTTTCAGTTTGAAATCAATTCCCATATGCTACCACTTATTAGACCATGTAAAAAGTCAGTCTCCGTCTTTTTTATAGTTCCCTTTAAATGCTGAAAAGCCACAAGGAGGTCTCCCTGGAGCCTTCTCTTCTCCATTGTGAACAAACCCAGCTCCCTCAGCCTTTCTTCATAGAAGAGCAATTCCAACCTTCTGATCTACTTAATGGCCCTCCTCTTTACCTTCCTCAACAGCTCTACACCTTTTTTGTGCTGAGAGCCCCAGGCCGGGACATAGTACTCCAGGTGTGACCTCACTGAGACAGAATTGCGATATTGGCCATCCCTCTTTTGATGTGACCCAAGATACTGCTGGCTTTCAAGGCTGCAGGGGCACACTACTGCAGAAATAGCTTTATCATTAGGAATAACTGGTGCAGGAATTTCTGGGACAGATGTAAATGGCAGATATAAAACTGCTTATAGAAGCCTATTGCAAACACAACCTGTCTGTAAAACTTTCAGGCTTTTATACCTATTGATAATTGCTTATATCTCTCAATATTTCAGTCTTCCAACAGAGGACTCTATGCTGCAAATTTTACTCAGTATAAGTAGTAGTTATTAATCCTAGATTTCATAGTGAATTCAGTGGGAATATTAATGTTAGTAAATGCCGCTTGTGTTAAGCACTGGATTCTCATCTATTTGTTCATAAGCTGCTCTGTCAGCTAAAATTTATGGATTATAAAAACCTCTGTATCTAAGAGCTCTGTAATGCATTCATTTACCAAACATATTCAAATGGATAAATCTGAGACAGACAAAATTGAAAGAAAATGTGAAAAAAGCCAATGAGTCACTCATCTTATTCAGTCAGCAACACTGGAAACAATAAGCCTTGGTATCAAATGACAATAATGCCAGGGGTCATCAATACGTAGGAATGTATCTACTTATTTTGAATAATACATCATCTGTACCTTGCTCCACTCCAAAAGGACAACATTCAAGAAGGACTACTCCAGAATCAAGAAAGATAACTTAAGGTTTAACGTGAAAAGACTTAAAATATAGATGGTAGAATCTTAGTAAATTCAAAGATTTATATCACAGAATAATAAAAATTTTCTATTTTTCTTAGCACTTTATGTTATTTTGCCACCAACATAGATAGATGGATAGATGAATTTAAGCAGATGACTAACATTTATTGACTTAACACAGGGAAGAAGTGATGAATGCTTACCTATTACAGCTATTGGTCATTTAATATGACCTTGTGGAAGATATGAAGGCACTTTCCAAAACCTAACTTTGCTCTTCTGTCTCCTAAAAGTGATTCACTTCTTCATCCTATCTCATTTTATCACATAAAGAATAACAAGGAGAACATTTGCTTTCAACGATTCTCTATTACTCTTACAGGCAAAATATGACACTCATCACATCCTTCGAATTGCCTCATTCAGATTTATCTATATTTGATAATTTAAATGATTTATGGGAATTAAAAATTCTTAGTGGTAGATTTCTAGCCTCAATTTCATCTGAATTGTACTTCCTGAATCTCCAATTGGTTATTAATAAGACTCCTGTAATCACGGAATCATAAAATCATACAATGGCTTGATGTCACTAAAGTTTTGTTTGTTTGTTTAAAAATCATGGAATCATAGAATAGATAGAACTGATTTGGTTCATAGAGACTGATATGATTATATGCTTTGGATTAGGAGAAAAACACTGTTGATAACACCAATGTTTTAGTTCTTGTTGAGGGGTACTGTACAGAGCCAAGGATGTTTCAACACTTAAATTCTCCTACAAGTGCACAAGATGAGAAGAAATAGAACTGGGGCAGCTGACCTAAGATAGCCTAAGAGACATTCTATACCATGTGATGTCGTGTGAAATTATAAAACTGAAGGTAGTTGGCTACTGAGTGGAGTGCTGCCACTGCTTGGGAAATGGCTGGGCATCAGTTGGGTGGAGAGAAGTTGTGTTGTCCGTCACTTGTTTTGTAAATCCTAGAATCAAAGAATTATTAACTTTGGAAGAGACCTCCATGGTCATCTAGTCTAATCATCCATTTACCATCGAGAATGCCTACAAAACCATGTTCCTAAGAACTACATCTGCCTTTTCTTTAAACGCTTCCATGGTGATGCCAACAATTCTCTGGGAAACCTGTTCAAGTGCTTTACCACTTTCTGAGAATAAATTCTTCCTAATATCCAATCTGAACCTCCTCTGGTGCAAATTAAGGCCATTACCTCTCATCTTATCACTAGTTATGCAGGAGAAGAGGCTGACACCCACCTCATTACAATCTCAGGTAGTTGTAGAGAGAAAGAATCTCAAAATTCTTCACTAAGATTGGATCTCTACTAAATATTCTTCATAAGGATGCAATGGAGAGTGATCTATAATTCACTACTTTCTCCTTAGTCACCTGTAGTTTTCCTATTCCTCAGGGAGCCTGCCATGATGCTGAGGAGACCAATTACTCCAGTTTAGGTTTACTATGTCTGCAGGTCTTATTGTGATTGAAACTTACTAACAGTAGTGTAATATTTGTCACAGTAAAACTTGTTGTATTGATGGAGAATACGTTCAGTTCTTTGGAATTTAATTCAGCTGGACTGAAGAGAAATATGAATTAAACCAAAAAACAAAAACAAAAAAAAAAAAAAACAAAAAACAAAAAACGCAAAGGAAGGTCAATATGGGAGACCCTTCTTTCTAAAGTACCGTAGGCAAAAGTTGACAGCTGTTATTTTAAATAAGTCCTTGTTAGTGGTCACCTGGGAAACACAAAGCTTCAGTAATGTAAACAATATATTCCTAACAAATATAAATAAACTACCTTACAAAAAGATTAAGATAAGAAAACTAAGTGACTTTAAAGTACTTTTGTTTATGTGCAGCAAGTGATAAAACAGGAGAATATGATTGCCATATAACTGAAGACTAGCACGGTGAGAAAGAGGCTTCCTGATCTTTGAAGCATTCTCTGTTTAAATATACTCCAACAAAATTTTGAAGCTGATAAAATAAGCAAGGTTGTCCAAAAGACATACCAGTTTGAATCATTTTTTTCTTTTTTTTTTTTAACACTGAATGTGTGATAGAATTAATTGATACATTTATTCAGATTAATGTATAAAAATATATTACCAAAGGCCATATGAATTCTCTAAAAAACGTTTTCAAGATAGAATTGCTCAAGACCTAATCATGCCAGTGCTGGGAATAGGAGATATGAAGTTTCTGGTGAGCTACTACACAGTCTTTGATTTTACACTTATACAGTGAGCTTAATTTACCTGGAGTGCTAAGTTTGTTGGGTTATTTAGTATCTTCAGTTGATCAAAAATACTTGAAGCTACTGTTGCCCACATACAAGCCTAGTGTTTAAAACTGAAATTCTAAACACTATATTTCCAATCTAAGAACATCACTACCACAGTGAACTCCTCTGTGATGAGTTTATGCTTATGTCTCTTTGTTAATTTCTATTTTCATAAATGAAATTCAGTCTTGAATGAAGACTTTCCAAAATTCAAGATTACAAAAGATACTTCATTAGTTTTCTAAATGGACCAACTGAGTGAATGAGTAAGATTTCTTTTGATCCAGTACCAATATTAGTCTTCTTCATCATATACAAACCAGAAATGCAAAACAAAAGCATTAAGAATTCAACCCAGACAACCCTACAGGTCTGGGGAGAAGTGCCTGGAAAGCTGCCTGATGGAAAGGGACTTTGGTGTACTGATGGACGGTAGGATGAATATGAGCCAGCAGTGTGTCCAGGTGGCCAAGAAGGCCAATGGCATCCTGGCTTGTATCAGGAATGGTGTGGTGAGCAGGACTAGGGGAACTCATCCTGCTCCTGTACTTGGCATTGGTGAGGCTTCACCTTGAGTACTGTGTCCAGTTTTGGGCACCTCAGTACAGAAAGGACCAAGAGGTGCTGGAGCGGGTCCAGAGAAGGGCAACAGGGCTTGTGAAGGGCTTCGAGAATATGCTCTACATGGTGAGACTGAGGGAACTGGGGCTGTTTAGTCTGGGAAAGAGGAAGCTGAAGGGAGACATTATTGCTCTCTTCCAATATCTGAAATGTGCTTACAGCAAGAGGGGAGTTGGTCTCTTTTCACTGGTGACAGGTGACAAGATGAGGGGAAGAGATGGAGAGAGAAAAAAGAAATAGAAAAAAATGCTACTGCATTGAATAAAAGCAAAAAGTAGAAAAAGTAGAAAAATAGACTGTTTAAATTACAAAATAGCCAATATATCACTTATCAAAAGGAAGAAAAGAAAACACATCAAAAGAAATAGAGATGAGAATGTAGATGCTTTAAAAGGACTCTTCTTGGTGGAATTTGCCATCAGAAAAATCGATATAAGACACAAAGCAAGTTCTTATTCAGTTGCGTTTAATGGTGAATAACTGTTGAAAAGCAGACTCGAAAAAACAACCTGGAAACCAAACCACCTGCTATACATCAAATAACCTACCATAGTACCATCATTGAGCACTGTGTAACAGCCAGCAGACAAAAAGCTGTGGCATAAAGGTTTTAATAGATGGAAATAACAGATAAAGCAATCTGAATCTTTTGATAACAATCAGGCACTGCAGGAATACGAAGCCAGTATACCAGTCCATGAGTGAGAGTCAAAGCATTTCCAAAATGAAAGAGGGAAATTTTGTGTGTCACATATATAATATTGTTTATGAATTACAACATCAACAATATTCATCAGTTCATCAGTGACTTGGATGAAAGGATAGAATGCACCCTCAGCAAATTTGCTGATGATACAAAGCTGGGAAGAATGTCTAACATGCCAGAAGGCTGTGATACCATTCAGTGAGACCTGGACAAGGTGAGTGTTGGGTAGAGAGGACCCATATGAGGTTCAACAAGATCAAAGAGAGTATAGTCCTACGATAGGGAGGGAATAACCACGACCTTTGTACAGGTAGAGTTAGCTATGAATCGCAATGCAAAAACAACATTTCTTCTCCAAACAGTCATTTAATATCTGCTTAATAGTGTATTGTATTCATATGGCTTGTAATAGTCTCTACTTCTTTGGCCCATCAAACTAGAAGATAGGCAAATGGGAACAGGCACATTCCATTTTTCAAGGAGCTTACAGACCAAACTGGTATATCATGTATAGGCTAAAGAGAACCGCCAAACAATAAGCAACTGCCCACGTGATGACAGAGAAACTGAATCTGTTTTTCCTTCTTGCCCACTAGCTTGCCTTGCTCCAGCACGTTTTCTGCTGGGTCTGGAAAGGACCTCTGGAGATATCCAGCCCTTCCTCCTCCTCAGAGCAGGACAATCCACAGGATCAGATCAAACAGCCCAAGCCTGGCCTAGAAAACTTCCATGGAGGAAAAGTTTACAACATCTCTGCCCAACCTGCTCCACAGACAGTTGTATTAATTTTCCATTTCACTTTTCTGTATGTAAGATAAATATATCTAAAATGAAGAAGGCTGATTTATAAAAGTGGAAGCAAATGTAATAATCAATGCTATCTCTTGATATAGCAGTTGTCTCTTACTAGTGTTACTCTGTGGCCTCTGATGTTTATATTTGACTTTCCTTACTTTAGTATTTCAAGGTGTAATCAGCTGCTGCACAAATTTAAAAATATTTTATTTTGGACTTCTCTCAATTACTTTGCTGATTATATTTCTTCTTATGAAGACAAACATGACAAAATCAACTGATAATAATTCCTTAGAAGGACACTATTTCTGACTTCCACATTGTACAGTAGGATACATATAAAATATATAATTCAACTTATAATATATACTTTACAATATGACAGAGCACAAATAGAGGGCTGAATTCAAAGATTGGTTGTGTTCTCTAGATGGTTGAATTCAAAGTGTCAAAAACTAGGTCCCAACAGCTGATGAATACTAATTCTTATTTGGAAGTAGTAGATTAAATCTTGCTTATTATTGCAGACTCAGAAGGATGCTGCAAAAGGTTTTTGATGTACTAAGCACTAAAAATAATAGAAAAATCACTGAAAAAAATCTAGTCAAATAAACGAACAATATTTTGTTTTTCTTGTTTGAAAAAATAAGTGTTGTACTCAAAACATCATTAAATGCATGAAAAGAACATACTTTATATGAGAAGTCTAAAATCTACACTCAATGCCATTACAGTATGAATCAGAATACAACAATTATAAAAATAAAACAGGGCATCACAGTAAATCATTATATTCCCAATTGCCAGTATTTTGACTCACCCAATGAGGGTCTCCAGGATTGGTCTAAAAGAACTGTTGTTAACTTTGAAATTGATTTTCCCTTGAGTACTATCAGGTATGGTTTGTAATTTATATTTGTATAGGACTTTTTACCCCAGTAGCCCAGTATGCACAGGAATGTCATTGGTAGTAACAGACTGTAGTTGTGTACAGACTCTCAGAGACTCAGGGTTAGTGTTTGCAAGGTTTACTTCTTCTCACTTGCATCAGCTTGCCTGGAAATTTATTTTTTATTTTCTATAACAGCTGCTTTTCTAGTGAGTGGTGCTGTATTCTGTTTTATTTTTGCTTTTACTGGTAACAGTACACTGTGACTGTAGAAGCAGAAGTACAAGCATGGATGGCGTAGTAGGAGACAGGACACACAGGACAGGCTTCAGGGTTATAAACAACTCAGAGAAATGCTGACATGGGAGCAAGATAAACCTGTTCTTAGAGTTTCTCCCTAAAGAGAAAAAAAACATGAGCAATACACATAGAATATACTGTATGTCTAATATGTTTGCAGACTGAAGAAAGATCAAACTGCAAAACAGGATTAACAAAGACATAAAATTCATCCTAAGCATATCCTGGAGAGAAGGTGAGATGGAAAATTATCATTATTACTGAACTAGTACTTCTCCAGATGAAGTAGTGTGCTGATAACTTGCCACATCCTATTTTAAACTGAAAACATTTACCTCAGATCCAGAGGAGCACTGCAAAGATAAGAATCACAAAATCATAGAATCATTTGAATTGGAACGTACCAGTAAACATCACAGAATCACAGAATTGTAGGGATTGGAATGGACCTCTAGAGATCATCGAGTCCAGCCCCCCTGCAAAGCAGGCTCCCTACAGTAGGCTATACTGGTAGGCATTCAGGCAGGTCTTGAATATCTCCAGAGGAAGAGGATTCACAACCTGGGCAGTCTGTTCCAGTGCTTCGTAACTCTCACTATGAAAAAGTTTCTTTGCATGTTGGTGCAGAACTTCCTATGCTCCAGTTTCCCCTTGTCCTGTCCCCACAGATTGTTGAAAAGATTTTGGACATGTCTCTTTGACTCCAACACTTAAGGTATTTATAAACATTAATAAGATCACTTCTGAGTTTTATTTTCTCAAGGCTGATCAGACACGGCTCACTCAGTCTTTTCTTATAGGGGAGATGCTCCAGGTCCAGGGAGCCCAGAACTGGATACATTACTCCAGGTAAGGCCTGATCAGGGCAGAATGGAAAGAAGGATTACCTCCCTTGACCTGCTGGCCACACTGCTTTTAGTGGATTCTAGGACATCATTGGTCTTCTTAGCTACCAGGGCACACTATTGGCTCATCACCAGTCTGTCACCCACCAGGCCATCCAGGTCCTTCTCTGCAGAGCTCCTCTTCAGCAGATCATATCCCAACCTGTACTGATACTTGTGGTTATTTCTTCCCAGGTGCAAGACTGTACACTTGCGTTTGTTAAATCTCATCTGGTTTATTGCTGCCCAGCTCTTCAGTCTGTACAGGTCTTGCTGAATGGCAGTACAGCCTTCTGGTTTGTCAGCCATACCTGCCAGCTTTGTATCATTGCATACTTACTGAGGGTGGACACTATCCCCTCATAAAGGTAATCGCAAACGATCTTCAACAAGATCGGACCCATCACTGACCCCTGTGGACCACCACTAGTCACAGGTCTCCAGCCAGACTCTGCACCACTGATCACCACCCTCTGAGCTCAGCCAGTCAGACAGTTCTCAACTAACCTCACCATCCATTCATCTATCCCACATTTTCTCAGTTTTGTTATCAGGATGTCATGGGAGACAGGATCAAAAGCCTTGCAGAAGTCAAGGTAGGTGACATCCTCTGCTCTCTCCCCATCTACCCAGATGATAATGCCATTATAGAAGGCTACAAGGTTGGTTGATAATGACTTTCCCTTGGTAAATCCATGCTGACTGTTCCTGATGACCTTTTTCTCTTCCAGTTTCTCGGAAATGGCATCTAACTGTTCCATCACCTTTCCAGGGACAGACTGACTGGCCTGTAGTTTCCCAGATCCTCCATCTTGCCCTTTTTGTAGACTGGAGTGACGCTGGCTATCCTCCAGTCTTCAGGCACCTCTCCTGTTCTCCAAGACCTGTCAAAGATGATAGAGAGCAGTTCAGCAATCACCTCTGCCAGCTCCCTCAGCACACATGGATGCAATCCATCAGGGCCCATGGATTTGTGCACACTGATCCCACCTAGATGCTTGTGGACCACCCCCTCCTCAATCAGAGGGAAGCTCTCCATTTCCTAGGCTCTCTCTCTTCTCTCCATGGTCCAGTAAGCCCAAGGGGGAGTCTTTGAAGTAAAGACTGAGATCATCCAATTTACTTGCAATGAATAGGGACATCTACAGCTAGATCATGCTGCTCAGAGCCCAGTCCAATCTGACCTTGAATGTCTTCAAAAACTGGACATCCACCATCTCTCTGGGAAATGGTTCCACTGTTTCATTATCTTTACCGCAGAAAAAAATTCTTTTTTCTTCAATCAAAATCTCCTCTGTTTTAGCACAACTCCAGAAAAAGAGGTAGGTAATAGGATATGTACATACCAATTTACATTTTATTATAATTTAGAATTTCTTTTAGTAATATGATGCAATGATTAAATGTGTATTTAGAAGAACTCTTTGATTAGACTGTTAAGATTTAAATTGTTTTAACAATACATTTTTGGCTGCATATAGAAAGTATGTGTGCCAATATAAGATTTCACTAATAAGAAATAGCTTCTGATATCATTATGTGTCCACTTGTCTATAACACACTTTACTTATAATATGTGGTCTTTTATAATATTATAAATACATATAAATACATATAAATATGTATTATAATTACATTTTTATTGTATGTTTTTTTAATCTTTATTATTCATTATCATTACAAAGGGAAATTTAAAAATAAATAAATAATAATAATAAAGGTTATTTCGTCATTAAATAAGTATGAATGACTGCTAAAACAAGATTAAAAAACTCAGGCCAAAACAAGCACAAATATGTCCTGAGTCAACAAAACCTAGGGTCCTCTGTTACTTACAGCAATTACTTTATTTGGAAATGCAGTATTTACTGAGCTAAACAAGATGGTTGGAGAAAATCTAGAGATGAGGAAGGAGAGGTAAAGTAGCAAAATTAATTGATAGGGGAAAAAAGGAAAAGCAGAGGTGAAAATTGTGAGGAATACTGCTGGCTTAGATGAAAAAGCTGTAAAATGTTGTGGAAACAGCTATGATTGTTTTTAGTGTGCCAAAATCTACTTTCAGCTCAAAATGCTATTAAAAAAAAACATTATAGAAAAGACTGTTATTTTCCATTCTGATCTAGCAGTCACCATGTTTCACCATGTTGCTATCTTCACATCTCCCACTTTTCCCATTTCAGGAAAGTTTACAGTTTATTAGCCTACTTTTCGCTGTCATAAACGTGATTAAAAAAAAAAAAAAGTATTGAAGTATGAGCTATTCACAATTAAAACGAGTCTGAGCTCACTTCTTTTACTGTCATATTGTCTAAGATATCTTGATCCAAGCTTTTGGTTCAGATGCATTCCTTGCATCTCTTCAAAGAAGAAACAAAAGATATGCAAGCTTAAATAACTAAATGACAAGATAACTAATTAACTTTTATCTACAAAAAACACTGATGCTCTAAAGGCTATGGAAAATGTGTGGATTTATTTCAACTTACATTTTAAAAGGATATTTGCATCATGGTAAGTGAATGCTAGCTTTCTTGCATATTTTAAACTCAAGCTCATAGCTAACTGTGAGCTGTGCCCTTCCTTTCTGTTCCATTATTGAGATATATAGTTCTTTGCAATGATGCATCATTTCATATCTACACAAAAGAAATTCACAACCTTTTCTAACTTAATTTAAAAAATCAATATGAAGAGCCACCTACAGGTCCAAATATTGAAACTGATGCATTACCAGAGGAGAAAGTTAATGAAGACAAAATACCACTTAAAGGATTCAAGGTGTTACTACTGAATATTAAAGATTCAGGCCTGACTTCATCCAGACTTACATCAGCTTTTTATCAACTGAGGATCTGATCACGAATTTTAAAGCAACACGGGCCAAATTCAGCCTCATTATTTGAAACAGACCAAAACAAAGAAATAGTCTTCAGGTTCTAACTTGATAATTTTGATATCCTAAGTGAGACAACCATGCTCCAGCCACAGTTAATCAACAAAGTATTTCAGAGAAGTTTCACCTACCTTTCTCTACTGACGTTTTTTCCCCATCATAATTCCCAAAGAATCAATCAACTAACAGAATATGGCAACAGAAAACAGAAGCCTTATCAAAATTCTTTGTCACTAATAGGTGCCAAATACCTTTCTGAGAAGGCCAGACTGTTGGGTGAATTAAAATTTTTTTCACAAAGCAATCTAAAACTAATTCAAGATAACTAAGGTACTAAGTCTTTCCCATCCTGAAGAGGCTTAAACTTAAACAGCTCTGGAGCAAGTGCCTGAAATTCTACACTATACAGCAACATGGTCCAAGCTCTTATAAGGCTTCCTGAGAAGAAAGGATAGGGTTCAGCATTAGGACAGTCATACAGAGAATAAGCAAAATCCTGATTTCTTTATAAGGCCTTAACTGGGAGTTAATACACTTCTTCATTTCTTGTCTCCTTCCCAATAGCATTCATACATTTTATCCAATTGCCTTTAAATATAAAATACTTAAACAGTTTTGTGGTTTAAATTAGTTTTATAAAACTAGTGCCATGTAAATGTTAAATTCTCGATAAAATAATTAGCATAGTACAAGCAATATCAGATCAAGAGTAGTCCAGGATTTTTTCCAGATCCACTATTAATTGCATTTGTACCAAATTCAGAAAATGTATTGGTTAATGTTGTTTTTATATTTTTGTGTATGCGTGACTGTAACAATAATATACTTGAATATAAATAAAAATTGTAAGAACTAAATATATATCCTAAACATTTTGTTAACATTTTAATACTATTTTCATTTCTACAATAATACATATATATTTAAGCATTTATTTTGGCATATGAGAGTATACTTTTAAAGTGCCAGATTTTGTGTACAGAGATGTTAGAGAAGGCAGCAATATGAAAATAGAACACTGTTCAAAAGTACAGTTATTGCTTAAATATGCTGTACTGTGGAAGTGTACTGTGCTACAGAACAAAGTTTTGGTAGCAGGAGAGTACAGGAGTGGCCTCTGTGAGCAGAGTTCAGCAGCTGCACCACATCAGATGAGGGTCATCTCCAGCTGTCTCTAAAAGGGAACCACTGCTGCCAGAACTGAGCCATGAGTGACACTGGTTGTGCCTCTGGGAGAACATATTTAAGAAAGTGGGATAAGAGTGCTATGCAATAGCAGCTGGGAGTGAGAAAATGTGAGAGCAATAGCTCTGCATATGCTCAGGTCAGTGCAAAAGGAGGACAGGAGGCTCTATGTGTGGAGCAGAAGTTCTGTGCAGCCCAGGAGAGACCCATGGTGGAGCAAGCTGCCCTCCTGCAGCACGTGGAACTACATGGAGCTGTTCACTACACACAGCCATAGATGAGCCTATGGTGTAGCACTGGATCTGTCTTGAAGGAGGTTGCAGCCTATGGAGAGTCCCCACACCCACAGGAACAAGCCCCAGGCTAGAGCTGCAGACTGTGGAGAGGACTCTGTGGTGGGCAGAAGGGCTGGGGAAGATGCCACCCATGGGATACATGATGGAGGAGTGGTGCGGTTGACATAGTGGAAGGGAGGGATGCAATTCAGAGGAAAATCAGCAGGCTTAAAAAGTGAGCCCGGGTAAAGCTGATGAGGTTCAACACAGCAAAGTGCAAGGTTTTGCACTTGGGCCAGAGGAATCCCAGGCATCCATACAGACTGGAAGGAGTGGCCCTTGAGAGCAGCCCTGCAGAGAGGGACCTGTGGGTCTTGATGGATGAAAAGCTTAACATGAGCCAGCAGTGTGCTCTTGCAGCTTGGAAAGCAATTGGTATCTTGGGCTCCATCAGAAGAGGGGTGGCCCAGCAGGTACAGGGAGATGATCTTCCCTCTTTACTCTGCTCTTGTGAGGCCTCATCTGGAGTTGTCCAGGTCTGGAGCCACCAGTACAAAAAAGACAGAGAGCTGTTGGAGAGGATTCAGAGGAGAGCCACAAAGATGATCAGGGGACTGGAAGCACCTCCCCTACAAAGACAGGCTGAGGGAGCTGGGCTTGTCCAGCCTGGAGAAAAGAAGGCTGCAGGGTGACATCATTGCAGCCTTTCAGTACCTAAAGGGAGCCTACAAACAGGAGGGAAATCAACTCTTGGAAAGGGTAGGCAACAGCATGACAAGAGGAAATAGTTTTAAGTTGAGGGAGGGAAGATTTAGGTTGGATGTCAGGGGGAAGTTCTTTTCTGAGAATGGTGAGTTACTGGAACAGGCTGCCCAGAGAGGTTGTGAATCCCTAGAGGTGTTCAAGGCCAGATTGGATGGGATGGGGCTCTGGGCAGCCTGGTCTAGTATTAAATGTGGAGGTTGCTGGCCCTGCATCTGGCAGGGGGGTTGGAGATTCATGATCCTTGAGGTCCCTTCCAACCCGGGGCATTCTGTTATTCTTTGATTCTGTGAAGTGGATTGTGTGGGTAGGAAAGTGGGTGAGATGGTGGAGGAGATAGTGTTAGGGGAAATTTAAACATCCTTCCAAATCTACTTTCCTGTTTGCATTAGATTGATACATATTAGAGGTATATTTAGCATTTCCGTTATTTAAGTGTAAGTCAGTGAAATCAGGCGCAGTGATTCTGTGATCTTATGGCATGAACAATTAGAACAGTGCTTGAAGAGCTGCAGTCTGTGTGAAGATTACATGGGATCAGTTGAGGTAGAATAACAGCCTGTGACAGGAACTCCGCACTGGAGCAAGTGAAGAGAGTGATGATGAAGTTGCGAAGTGTTTTGAACTGACTGCAGCCTTCATTCTCCATTCCCCTGTGCAGATCAGAGGGAGGAGGAAGAAGAGTGTGGATGGCAGGAGAAGTTTGTTTTAGTTTGATTTTAGTTCTCACTACTCTAGTCTGCTGGTAAATGGCAATAAATCAAATTAATTTCCCTATGCTGAATCTTTAATGGTAACTGGTGAGTGAACTCCTTGTCTTTATCTCAAACCTTGAGCTCCTTCTCACCATATTATATTATTTCCTTGAGGAGCAACATGGTTAGATTACAAATTAAAATGAATAAACTTGTTCATACTACATCATGAAGAGAACGAATACATACCTAAATCCTATAACATAGGCGAGTTGTTATAACCAGTAATCCAATATAGGTCTCTCTTCTCTGACCAGTTATCTATCTAGTTCTATAGAATGGTAAACAGCAAAATGATAAAAGACAAATGGGTATACAAAGGGTCAAAACAATCAAAAGGTACCTAATAAAATGATTTTTACAATTTTATTAATGTGAGAAGGCAAAATACTGGAATTACTTGATGTAAACCTTTTTTCAGCTTGAGTGCTCTACCAAGTTGACATTTTTCATTCAGAATTTAAAAATACCACCTAATGGCCTTTTACTAAAAGTTGATATGCTTCTGTGTAGAGCTGCATTACTGACAAATTTGTATACTCTGATAAAATACATGCTCTTAAGATAATGTCTAGTTATGTCTACAAACACTAATTCTCTATGCATGACTGAAAGCTTTCAGAAGAACTGGCTTGAAGCATTTTCTCTATCAGGATTATTTTCAAGAATCAAGTTCCCAAATTAACAGCGCTAAATAAAGCAATCACATTTAGGGATATAAACATCAATAAAGAATTTTAATGTATTATATTCATTTTTCAGTCAACAGAAGAAACTTTTAAGGAAAAAATTAGAAAAAAAAAAAGCAAATTTAAACTGAATCTAAAATATTGTTTTATACATATGTGACAAAGTTAGGCTTGTGACCCTATCACAATGTTCTTCAGCACTTTATCACAATTTTATTAGAATGTATTTAAATATTCAGGATGCATACAGATGTATGTAACACAAATTCTCTGTTCAAATGAAGCTGCAATTTACACTTCAACCGAAACCAAAAGATTTGTTTTTGCAATGGCTCCAATAACAAAAGTTATTCTGATTTCAGCAGAATTTCCATAGATTAAATGTTTTAGGATTATATCCTAAATGCCAGAATTAGATCATAGAATCATGTCATAGAATGGCCTGGGTTGAAAAGGACCACAGTGATCATCTAGTTTCAAGCCCCCTGCTATGTACAGGGTCGCCAGCCTCCAGCCCAGGCTGCCCAGAGTGACATTCAGCCTGGCCTTGAATGCCTCCAGGGATGGGACATCCACAACCTCTTTGGGCAACCTGTTCCAGTGTGTCACCACCCTCTGAGTGAAAACCTTCCTCTTAATATCTAACCTAAACCTCCCCTGTCTCAGTTTAAAACCATTCTTCCTTGTCCTATCACTATCCACTCTTGTAAACAGCAATTTCCCCCCCATTTACTTTCCTTCAAGTACTGGAAGGCCACAGTGAGGTCTCCCTGGACTCTTCTCTTCTCCAAGCTAAACAAGTCCATTCCCTCAACCTTTCCTCATAGCATAGGTGCTCCAGCCCTCTGATCTTAGTGGCCCTCCTCTGGACCTCTGACCTCTGGACAAGAGCTCCACATCCTTCCTGTACTGGGAGCCCAAGCCCAGGATATTCAATAGCTTTTATTTATTCCAGAGGCTTTATTCAGGCTAATGTTTTTATCAAACCATATATAATGCTGAGCAGTTCTTTTCATCGTGGTCTGTAAAAAACAGATTGTTTCCTCTTCTCTTCTAATTAGATTTTCATTTGCATGAAAATAGTATCTTTGATTAGAAGCATTTACAGCTTATTTTTTACCATAGTTTTCTGTGAAATCATTATCATTCTCATAGCAGTAATTTGTAATATCACAAACAGAACGTTATTGATTCAAGTAGATATGATGATCTGTTAAGATCCTGTTTTCATTCAAGGTTCTTGGCCATATGGAAAAAAGAAAATGTGTTATGTAAAACTGCACAGCATCAATAGCTACTGCATTAAGAGCACTGAGAATTGATGTTTATCTGCAGAGCAAGTGTCATTATATTTAACATCTTACAAATATACCAGTAAGTGTTTCATCCTTTTTTAGGAAGAAACACATTTCAAAAAAGAGTGAAAAGGTTGCTGATTTTATTTACTTACCAAGTAAGAGTGACACAGAGGCCAGTTATTGTAGGATAATGTCATAGCTTCTTTTGGAAATCATTTGATGAATCACTGTATAGCTTTAGAAAGGAGAAGTTAATATAATTTTCCAGGAGAAAGATATCAAAACTCCTTTATTTAGTAATTCCAGTTCACTACAGTACAGGCACATCTTAGCACTCTTTAGAAAATGTTTGCTTTTTTTTTTTATGAACAATATAAACATTTTATTTAATCTTTATGTGAAAATCTTTATTTAACAATGATTGTCTTTCACATACATCAGTCATTTCGTATATAAACAGGATCTTTATTTTTTAACAGCTCACCTGTTCAGCTTGAATCATCATCTCTCTGTGATTATGTATATTGTTTATATGGCCTTTAGTTTTGAAATAACATATATTTTTTAATATTTAAAGGTATTTTCATTGTACCACTTAGATTCTGAAATGTTGAACCCTGCTTTCTCAAACATTTTTATTTATTTTCTTTACCCTTACAGTCACCTTGTAAAACTTGAAGAGGCTTCCAGCAGCCCTAAAGGAGTAGAACAGGTTTAAATGAACTGCGTTAGCATAGGTATCAAAGCCTGACATATTTTATCAAATATATAGCATTATTACCATTATGAATCACATCAGGATTTTTACAAAAAGCATATCCTGTAACTGATTGAAATACAGATTAGGGTCTGCACTCTATGGCTTCTTCATTTGTCTTGTGATTTTCGAAAGTATTTATTCCCATAAAAATAACAGATCCGTCACATTTCATAAAAGTGCTACTACCCATGGAGGACCAAGTAAGTGGAGAATATTTCCTATTCAGAGAAGCCTATGGGCATATGACCAAAAGCAATCAATGCATGGCAGCTTTACAGATTATTTTTCATCAGGTGACTTGCAATAGACCATACATGTCCACTTACCTCACCTTAACTTTTGAGACAAAATGCATTAGCTTAAACTAATTTCATGAAGGTATAAATTTTATCTTGCTTTTTGGCAAAGTTAAGGAAGCATAATCCTTCGTGATGATAAAACTACTGAACGATATCTTGTTGGAAGGCTGTAATACAGTTAAAATTGATTGAGAAAAAGCTCTAATAATGTAAGTTTTGACTTGTGCAGAGGGTAATGTAAATTGATCTCAGCGATTGAATACAATGAATAATATCTTAAAAAAATCTGATCCAGTCCATATTCTAAGTGTCAGAGGGAGCTTTACAAATTTACAAAACAAACTGATGTAATTGCATCATTACTTTCTAAAAAATGTTCCTTTCACTTCTAACTCCACTTAATTTTATAATTTCAAGTAATGATTTCTTGTATACTTTTCTTTCTCAGATTTAAAAGACCAATAAGTCACTGGAATTTTCTTAATATTAAACTACTTATTTATTATTTTTCTTGTTCTTGAAGAGAGCATTGCAGTGTATGCTGTTTCTACAATAGTATCAACCATAAAGCAAGAAATTTGTATTAGGAATATTTTTATTTCATCTTTCAAATATATATTTGAGACACACATCATCTGCTCTGTCAGCACTGAATATTTTTGATGTTAATAAATATTAGCCTTAAACTTCAATTTGCTGCAGTACCATTCTAAACAGGTTTATAGTGCAAGAGCAAGGATAGCCTGTATTTACCTACAAATCATCTTCCCAAAGTATTTGTAACTTGCAAGCTTTCCAGAAAATAATTAAATTTTCTGTAAAATTTTGACCGTAAAATTTTGCCTCCTTCCTGACACTTTCATTTTCCCTTTTTTTACTGTTGGAATTACAGAATTTTCTTGTTATATGTTTTTTAAAGATAGATTATGAATACAGCTATCAGTGAAACTGTATGAAATCCTATCTTCTGTTACTCTTACTATGGTGAGTGCTTCTAATTAAGTACACCTGATATGAGCTTTCAAATTCCAAAATAACACTGTTAAGACAATAATCAGTCTAGAAATATCATTCAACTTGAGATTTTGTCTTGTCAGATTCCTTTCAAAATACTGTAATTTTCAACTCTACTCCTGGTTTCAGGATGGAGTCTTATAATTTATCAGAATAAGCAGAATTTTTTTCCTAAATTACTCCATTACAAATAATGGAGTTGGAATGTGGAGTTTCATGTTGTTTGTGTTATTCCTGAACAAATTATCATGAACTTCCAAACTGAAGAAGAGCATCATTTTTCTGTCATGATATCCCCTTCCCCAATGTTCCTATTGTAAATTGAAGATAATAGGAAATTTTCATTCTAATTATAACCAGATTATGTCCAAATTTGGAAAACTACATGCTTGAAGACTGTAACTTGAAGACTTGAAGACTGTAAGGACTGCTATTCTCCCCTCCAGCCTGTTCTTACAGGCAGCTAAAAGATTTCCAAATCCATGTTTAATCTCCTGCCTTTACTACAGTGCCTTCTCTCAGAATGATATCAATGCACTGAGTGTGCAAAAATGTTGTGTTATCATGCAATTGCATCCAGCTCAATAACTGTTCATATATTTAATACAAGTATACTCAGTCTCATACCCAAGACATGCTATGAGATAAAAACAGTTCTTACTGAGCAGATATGCAACATAAAGAGAACAACATATCTTTATAGAGAGGCAACTAAATCAAGCATCATTACTATTATTATTATTTCAATATAAGTTTACACATTCACTAATTACAGTTTCTCTTTTCATTGTGCTATATGATGAACAACTATCAGTAAACAAAATTGTAGCAAGAGTTCCATTTTATTGCTTTGAGAGCTTTCAGAGCTCTACCAAATACTGAAAATATAGATCTTATTATAGTTAAGATATTTGATGTATTCCTGAATTTCTTCATGATAAACACAGTAAATTATTTAGTACATTATACAGAGTTTTAAAAACAAACTGTCATTTTTGAGACAGCCTTGTCTTACAGCGAAAAAAGACCTACGTAAAGTATCACTGGAGAAAGAATTCTAAACAGCTGTTTAGTTGATTTTAATGTTTTCCTGGTGTCACACTGAAAAAATGAACTGAAAAAAAATCAACAGTCTTTCTTCCACTTAGCAAATCCTGTTGTATTCTCACAAAGCATGAAAAAAAAAAAAAAAGAATGTAATTGTGTAATTGTAAAAAACATCTGAAAGCCTATGTGAATGTCATTGCTTATTTTCATATTAAATACTAAAATAATAAAAATCTCTGTAAAATCCTTAAATATTTTACAAAGATTGATAATCTATGAGTAGGTATAAGCTGAAACTGAACTTAAAAAGCTGTGACTGCCTCTATCATATGGCATTCATTGGCTGAAAGGTAAAAACACACTTGAGCATAGAGTTAAACGGACTGGTTAGCTCAACACAAAATACACTTTACATTTCATAGAATTCTATCTTTTTGTAGCACTGAAATTAGATAGAATATTGGAGTGTCAGCAGTCATATTAGCTCAAAACAGTGTACAGACATTCTCTGAGGAATAGATCATGGAAGTTACATAAGAGATCTCGCTTTATGTTTTTGCAAAGCATATATGCCCCAGAAAAGGATCATCAGGAGTAAACAAAGTGTAATCAATAGTACAGTAAACCAGATGTTTAAAGTAAGTAAACATCAAGATTTATATTCATAGGAAATGATTCAGAAATCAAAAATAGAATGAAACATTAAAGATTATGTTTTCTAAATAACAAAAAAATTGCATCTCAAAGTCTCGTTCTCTGGGCACATTCAAAACCCACATGGAACATTCCCTGTGTAATTTACTGCAGGGAAAATGCTTTAGCTTTGGGTTTGCACTAGATGATCCTCAGACCTACAGTTCTGTGATTTTGAAATTCCTCAAGCAGTAGAAAATCTCCTTTTAATTCAAAACTTACTGGCTAGATGGAAACTCATGTAAAAAGAAAAAAAATGATTTGCATTAGTTTTCCTCCAGGTTAGACTATTGATTTCAGAATTTACTCTCTGAAGCCCAGACAGGCAAGTTTTCAAGGAAGCAAAAAGGGGATTTATTTCTATTGTCTTTTAGAGAGCTGTTGAATTAAACACATTTCAATAGTAAAAAAATAGATAGTACAGTTGTTCAGTGAGGATCCTCATTCAAAGATTTTCTTGTTTTTCAAAAAAAAAAATGCTAATGCTTATTTTGAATTTTTATGAAGTAACTTTTTGAGTCTCTTTTTAATGGAATGCAAGCATGTATATACTTGCATACGATTTATTGTCTCTGGTAGCATCCAGTAGTTGACCTACATGAATTACAGATGCAAGAAGAAAACTAAGCTATCAGTTAATTAACTTCATTTGTAACATGTGCAAGAAAATCAGGTATGTCTCAATTGCTTGAAGAAAATATTTTTTTCAGTTTTGAGAAAAAATAATATATATATATATATACTTTTTCTTCCGTTAGCAAGTCATAGTAAAAAGAAATGTAAATTTGATAAAAAGTCATCGTATCACTAGTTCTGTGATTTATGTCTGGTACTATTAGAGAATGTAATCTATGTATTTCTTACAATTACTCTGCCATGCTTCAGCTAACAGCATTACGAGCTCATAGTATAACATTATTATGTACCCATCTAGATTTATTTCCATATAAAACATATTGATCCATCAAAATGTACTCCTGGAAAGTACACAGTTGACTGACTTGGCCATATTCAGTACAAGACTTTTTTCTCTTTGTGAATATCTATGTTTGTTCTCAGAAAATCACTGAATTGCAGAACTGCAGAGGTTGGAAGGGTCCTCAAGAAATCATTGAATCCAATCTCCCTGCTATAAGCACATACCCGATCACAGGTCACACAGGTAGGTGTCCAGATGGGTCTTGAACATCTCCATGGAAGGAGACTGCACAACCTCTCTGGGCAATCTGTTCCAGTGCTCCATCACCCTTACTGTAAAGTTCTTTAGTGTGTTAGAATGGAGCTTTCTATGTTCAAATGTTCGACCACTGCTCCTAGTCTTATCACTACACACCACTGAGAAGATCTTGGCATCATCCATTTGCCTCCCACCTCCCTTTACATATTTATAAACATTTATCAGATCCCCTCTTCTTTTCCCCAGGCTAAACAGAGCCAGGTCACTCAGTCTTTACTCATATGGGAGATGCTCCAGGCCCTATATCATCTTTGTGGCCCTCTGCTGGACTTCTTCTAAGAGATCCCTGTCTTTTTTTGAACTGGGGAGACCAAAACTGGACACAGTATTCTAAATATGTTCTCACCAGAGAAAATTGAGGGATTACTTCCCTTGATCTACTTGTCACATTCTTTTTAATGCACTCCAGAACACCATTGGCCTTCTTTGCCACAAGGGAAAGCTGCTAGCTCATCCACCAAGACCCTTAAGTGTTTCTCTACAGAGCTCCTCTTCAGTAAGTCAGCCCCTAACCTGTACTGATGCATGCAGTTGTTCCTCCCCAGGTGTAAGACTCTATACTTGCTCTTGTTAAATCTCATCAGGCTCCACTCTGCCCAGCTCTCCAGTCTGTCCAAACCTAGTTGAATGGTAGCACATCCTTCTGCTGTGACAGCCACTCCTTCCATCTTTGTAACATCAGCAAGCTTGCCAAGGGTGGACTTTATCCCTTCATCCAGATTGTTGATGAAGATGCTGAACAAGACTAAACCCAGAATCAACACCTGGGGAACACCACTAGTTACAGGTTTTCAACCAGACTCTGTGCCACTGATGAAAACTTTCTGAACTCTGCCAGTCAAACAGTCCTCAATCTACCTCACCATTCACTCATCCATCCCCACACTTTCCAAGTTTCATGATAATGTTGTGGGAGACAGCATCAAAAACCTTGCTGAAATCAAGGAACACAACATCCACTGCTTTCTCCCTATTTCCCTGCAAATGATGACATCATAGTAGGATACCAGGGGTATGATTTTTTCCTTGGTGAATCTTGTTGACTACTTTTGGTAATCTTCTTCTATTCTAATTGCTTGGAAAGTATATCCAGAACAAGTCTCTCACCTTTCCAGGGACAGAGGCAAGGCTGACTGGCTCTTCAGATAAAGAAAATAGTGAGAGGTAAAAAGGTCAGTTAGCATTTGATCTGAGTTAAAAATTAAACCAAATGGATGTCAGAAGTATTCAAAAAGAATCTTGAAACTTTTCAAAAAGACCATTTTTATATTCCAGATTTTTTATGAGTGATTCATATTTTCAAGCTGAGTAACAAAAATCTATCATCTTTGCAACAGGAAGCCTTTGAGCTCCTATTTGAAATTTCTAACTGAAAAAAATATTTAGTAGCTAAAGAACATGGTTATGTTAGATGTTACTCTTGTTTAAACACGTTCCAAAAAATGAAAGTACAAGCTTTGCTTGCACCTACTTATAGGAGAAAATATTCAAATGTGAAACATGAAATCAAAGAAAGTATGTTGGCTGCCCTACAAAAATCTTTTATGTCTGTTGCATGTGGTAAGCTACAGATTGTAACTGAAGATACATGTTATATTTCAAGAGAAAAATACAATTCTTGAGTCTTCAAATAAAATTGGAAAAACAATAAGCATAATTGAACAAAACAGTATTGCTTATTAGCGTGGAAGTGACAGTGTACTTACCAACACATGAACTTGAAATTCATTTACTTCATTTGCATCACATGAGGTAAATCCATATAAAAAAGGAAAGTGAATGTGGAGAAGATGGTTACTATTAAACAGCCATTTAACTTTCTCTATTTTCTGATCTTTTCATGGACTTTTAAAAGTTTTTATTTTTCACTTATATATATATATATATCTTATTTTATTAACTAACACTGTATATTTTTTTGACAGCCCTTCTTCCTTTCTGTAGTTTAAAAAGTTTAACTTATTTAAATCTTGATTATTTTTTGTATTTGCTGCACTTATTTATTCAGTTTATCTTCTCCAATTCAACACTAAATTTTGAAAACAAACAGTATTTTTTCTGCTTCATTGTATGACAAAGAACATTTGGATTTTTTTATGAGTCCTTATGAGTACTCTTATGAATATGATCATAAGATAAATAATATAATTAGCAATTAAAAACAGATAGTAAGAATATTTTACTATATTCTCCATAAGTCTTTCCATTTGCTTCTAGTCTATAAGCTTCGCATATTGTGCGAAAGCAAAACTTATACTGTATTCTACAAGGTAAAGATAATTCACATACTTACATGATGACCTAGTAAACTACTTGAACAACTGATGAGAAAGGAGCTATTGCTTTGCATTTTAGGTAATATAGTATGATGTGTTTAAAAAATGTAGATAGATATCTTTTATTACTGCTAATAAGCTAAAATAAAGTATAAATAAAGTATAAATAAAGTATAAATAAATAAATAAACTCCTTTAGTTTAAACAGCAATTTGTAATGTTTGAATGAGTCTTGAATAAATATCTTCTAACATGCATACTACCAGTAACCAGTAGTTATACATACAGAGGAATGTTAATACATAGGTTGCTCCAAAACATGGTGCTTCCTATTTATTTCCGTGGAACATACAGATATGAAAAGCACAATAACACTATTTGACAGTAAATTCTCATCTACAAAACACTATTTTTCAGTATAATCGCCAACATTAGTCAATTCACACAGACAAGCTGATCAATATTTTCATTTTGTGGTGTGATATCTGTACATGACTGTCCAGAATGTGGTTTGTCTTTCACATTGCTGTCACCACTGCTGAAACACACCATCTCTGTGCTTACATCAATTGTTGGGTCTCCATAAATGTTTAGCAAGCATCAGTGAATGTCAGAGGGTGCAATTTTTTCCACATGGAGGAATTCAGTTCCACCCCTTTGCTTCATACACACTTCCATGTCAGACGCCATTTTGTCAAAGTGCTCATCTGACACCATCTGTCACACAGCAACAAAATCTAACAGAATATTGGTAAGAAGGTTCAACCTCTGCTGCCATACTGCCAACATCTGTCTCTGATGTTGTGGGCCAACATAATAAAATAGGAAGCATTACTTTTGAAGCAGTCCTCATAGACTGATCTGTATCTACTTTCTTCCTTGTAGTAGAAAATATTTCTTTATATTTAAGACTATGAAAATCTATTGGCATATTTCAATGAATGTGGAGAAGCAGCTGTTCAGACTCATAAAAAAAGCCACACTGATATCCTTCATTGAAGACTTCAGAATGGAATTCTGATTCCTCTATAACAGTAATACTGGTCCTGTTAGTATGTGAAATTTTTATGAAGGGATTAAGGATGGTTAAGTGTCTATTCATTATTATAACTTTAGCATCAGCAGGTAGATTCCATCCCACACAGATAAAAAGAATAGACGTATTAATTTACTTCTATGTTTCTCTGAGATGCAGTAAAAGATTTTTCCAACATTGCTCCACTTCTGCATAGAAATCTGCACATTTCATTACATTATTGCTGCAGCTGCTATCCCACTAAACATCTCAGCTGGTACAAAGAACAGAGCAACTTAAATAACAGATATCCTGCTTTTAGCTCAGTGCCCTCTGTATTTTCTTATTTGTTCCAGTCCTAAGTCTCAGCAAACAAGTTGTCTTTATCTTATTAATATCACATTGTTCCTTAGTTTAATCTTAAAATTATGCAATCTGTATGCATGGTGAGTTCAAGAATCTTCTGCATTTTAGGTACTGTTTCTTAATCTCTAAAAAATCTCACACTTACCTGACATTCATGACTTGGTATAACAATGTTTGTATTTAATTACATAGCAATAAAACTACAAACTTCTACTCACTTTGGAAAATCACAGTTTTATCTGAATTCTAAGTCATTACTTCCATGAATTCAAAATAAAAGAACATATTGAGCTTCAATGTCTATTCAGAAAAGTAAAAAAATATCATGAAAAATACACTTAAATTTCTTTAGGATCATAACATAAATGTATGCACTTTTAAAACACAAGATTTTTGTTTGTGCAAGATTAGTAATGTTTTTCATATGTATCATTCCTATATAATCGTCATCTGAATACTGAGCTACTAAGTGTAGCCTTTTGAGTGAATTCAGTCATAGTGTTACAGCATTTTAACAGGGATAATACAAAGAAGCTGAAAAAAAAAAAAAAAAAAAAAAAAATCCAAAAAATTATGGATAGTAGTAAAAACCCAACCACATGCAGAAACAGAAAACCTATACAGCCAATTCTGCCCTCTGAAAATTTTGAAGGAAAAAATAGCTTATAAGGAGTAAAAATTAGCATTTTAAGGATTTAAAACATGCCTAACCAAAAACCTCAATAAAATGACTGTTTGTTTAATAATAATATCTCTATGGAAATATTATTTATATATATATTATTTACATATTATACAGAAAGATTTCAGAAGATTTTCTCATATGAATTCAACTTCTACCAGCATTAACATTATCTGCAGTAAGAACTTCATTTGAGAGACAAATTGGGTTTGTACTTGTGTCTTTCTTCATCAATTTTTCAGTGTTTTGTCAAGCCACTATAAATAATGTTGAAATTCTGTTGTCTGTGACAGTCTCTGAGGATAAAACTAGTAAGAAATAGATCTATCGTCAGGCTAGAGAAATAGAGGATAAAAACACAATTTTGACCATTTTACTTAAGTTCTAGAAACAATGTTCCTATTGTTGAAGGAAAAAAAAAAAAGCACATTTGACGTCCCCTCTGAAGCCTGATACATAGAAAATTTAATGATTCAGCAACAGTTGCTCTTTTTTGGCAAACGCTTCCTTCGCATTCAGTAAAGGTGCTAGACAGGAGAGCTGTAAAATATCACTCCAGAGAAAACCAAAGCCTTCATCATTCAAAAATGTCCATGACAATGAGAAACTGCAACATGAATTGAATTCTGTGTCATCTGGTAGTTCAGAGATTAAGAAGATGGTGGGTTACACAGCAGTTCAAAAGTCATCTCTGGACAAAAGGGAGTAAAGACTCAAACATAACATTTTTACAGATAAGAAAATATAGCTATCTACACTAGGTTGTTTTTTCCCTCTTTTGACTGCCCATTATCTCTTTCCCCAATACAGTATTGTTGAAAGCTGTACATTATACATAAAATTGCACTGTTTTGTTTTTTTTTTTTTTTAATTGGAAAATTTTATTCATTCTTCTACATGGAAAAGGGAACTGAATGGTGTTTCATTACAGGTAAGTACAGCTTTAGTATTACAGGTAATAATAATACGGTAATTAGTATTACAGGTAATACTAATGCAAGTATACAACAATTACCTTATTCAGTATATATTTAAACAACATTGTTGCAGAAAACATTTAGAAATAAATGGATTGCCGTGGTAAAGTGAGTCAGAGTAACATGACTGAGTAGATTCAGTGCAGTTTTGACCTTTCTGATGTGCTAAATATGGCATCTAAAAAAACTTCAAATTATATTACCCTATTTGGCAAAATGATTTTATGATTTATGTTATCTTTGTCAAACAGGATAATATATTAAAAAGTTCAAAAATTTTATAAATACAGTTCAGGCTGAAATGATAGCAGAAAGATTGGTAGATTTCTTTTATATTTTTCATTAATGTGTATGTAGCCATAACACTATCACAGAATCATAGAATTGCTCAGATTGCAAAAGATCTTACAGATCATCAAGGCCAACCACAACTTAACCATACTACCCTAACAACCCTCCACTAAATCATGTCCCTGTGCACCACATCCAAATGGTTTTTAAACACATCTAGGGACGGTGACTCAATCACGTCCCTGGGGAGCCCATTCCAGTGCCTTAAGTCTTAAGCCTTTCTGTAAAGAAGCTTTTCGTGATAGACAAAATAAATTTACTCCAGTACAACTTGAGGCCATTTCCCCTTTTACTGCCCCTGTCATCAATGAGAAGAGACCAACCCTGCTTTTGCTGTAAGCACATTTCAGATATTAGAAGAGAACAATAACGTCTCCCTTCAGCCTCCTTTTTCCCAGACTAAACAGCTCCAGTTCCTTCAGTCTCTCCACATAGAGCATAATCTCCAAGCCCTTCACAAGCCCTGCTGCCCTTCTTTGGACCTGCTCCAGCACCTCTTGATCCTTTGCATACTGACGTGCCCAAATCTGAACACAGTACTCAAAATGAGGCCTCACCAATGCCAAGTACAGGGGCAGGTTTATTTCCCTAATCCTGCTCACTACACCATTCCTGATACAAGCCAGGATGCCATTGGCCTTCTTGGCCTCTTGGGCACACTGCTGGCCCATATTCAGCCGACTGTCCACCAGTACACTAAGGTCCCTTTCTATCAGGCAGCTTTCCAGCCACTCCTCCCCAAACCTGTAGGGTTGCCTGGGGTTGTTGTGACCAAAATGCAGGACCCTACTCTTGACTCTATTGAAAACTCATATAATTTACCTTAGTCCATTGATCCAGTCTATCCAGGTCCCTCTGTAGTGTCTTTCTACCCTGTAGCAGATCAACAGTCTCTCCCAGCTTGTTCTCACCTGGAATATACTGTCCACTCAAATTCAATATTCAGGCATCTAACAGTGCAAATATAATGTTAAAATACATTAGAACATGCTCAATTGCTGATTTACACAATAATGTGTATATTTAAAGCTGGATAAATGAATTTAGTGTTTGTTCTTTAAGATTAAATATCATATGCTATATTATCAATTTATTAATTTAAATTCTATTTATTACATGAATGCTACCATCAATTCTAATTACAAATTACTTTGAAAGTCTCTTAAAACACTTAGTAGAAAAAAACATTTATCTTTTTATAAAAAACATAATTAGACGAGGTTGCTCTCAAAGTAATGCCTCCTATTTTTTCAGTTGTATCATGAGATCAGAGGCAAATATCAGTGTTTTGGCAGCAGAAGTTTAACCTTCATACCAATATTCTTTTAGATTTTGTTGCTGAGGGTCTGATGGCATTAGATGGCCTGGGAGTGCATATGAAGCAAAGGTGTGGAATTGAATTCCTCCATGCAAAAAAAATTGCACCCACTGACATTCATTGATGCTTGCTGAACATTTATGGAGACTCAACAGTAGATGTGAGCATGGTGAGGAAGTGAGTGATGCATTTCAGCACTGGCAACAGTAACAGTGGATCACTTTCACTGGTGCAGAATTTTACTAATGTGGAAATGCTCAGCTAATGTGCATAATGACTGAGTGGAAAAATGGTGCTTTGCATCTGAGTGTGTAAATAAGTGAAGAGAGAATAAGAACAAACACACAAAGCAAACCAAAAAAATAAAAGCAAGGTAATACTATTTACCTCTAGTTATTCCCAAAAAACTTCATTCTGACAGTTTTCTATAGAAATGTCATTTTCCTTTCTTTTTAGTCATAACTGGGTACACAAAAATGTATGGAATTTAAGTTTAAGATCTCTGAACATCATAACTAAGTTCATAAATTTTGAGTTTAATATATTTGAGTTAATACCAATGTCATAGTAACTGTTCCTGTTACTTTTATTTCATACACATACATTCTGGTAAATTATTCAGTAATAGTCATCTCTTATTAAAATCTACACTAGAAATTGTGAGTGTTGGATGATTTGATTTTTTATTATACATAACTGTTTTTTTAGTATTTTTCCCTTTTATAAACCTCTCCCCAGTGAGCATCAGCTTCACAGTTAGGGAAAAAAGAGACAATGCTCCGAGCTTTACAACACTGGCTTCAGGCATTTAAAGCAGAGGTTTTTCCTTGGTCCCTTGTGAAATCTTTTTTCAGTTTTTCTTCTTTTTCTTGAAAACATTTGAACAGAATGACAATTTAGCAATGATGAAAAGGTGAATTTTGATTGACAAAGAAAGTGAGTTTCTTGTATGATTGGAGCACGTACACAAAGACACTAAAAATTATGTAAATTTTAAATCATTGAATTTCAAAATGACCGTATTTCAAATGACACTGTTTAACAGCCTAAATCCTACTCATTTAAATATTCCCTTTCTTCTTGGTTGTCTTTTTATTTCTTCGCTTGTTTGTTTTTCCCCTCTGAATGTGGAAGTAAAAATATCACTGGTTATTTGGACTACCCAGGTCCTTCTATATATGCATCTAGTGATATCTACTTCAAATTCACTGAGGAATTCATGGTTCCTTTGAATCTAAAATTTCATTTCAATTTTCTATAAATGCTAGATTAATGCAAGTAGAACTTTTCAAAATGACTGAAATATTTTAATAGTATTTATAAACAGATATCCAAAATTTCATGAAAACGCGTGTCCTCTATTTTTCTTTCCTTTTCTAAACCAAAAGACAAAACTCCTCATTTTTCCCTGTAGAGTTTCACAATCAGACACAAAAGATTTTCATGGATGCAATAAGATTTATATGGTTCCAATTCCAAAACAGAAATCAAGAAAACACTGTATAAGAGTGCAGTGGACGTATGAAATCATTCCTCGTTCCACACAGTGATAACAGAGCTAGTCTATTATTACTCTCCATTGCCCTAAAGTTGAAGCATAGGTAACTTTGTCTCAGTCTTTATTAGTAAGACTAATTGATCTCAGATTGCTCGGTACACTGAGCTAGAAGACAAAGGGAGCAGGGTGAAGCCAAGTGATTAGTGACCTTCTACATTACTTAGACACACAAATCTCTGGGGCCAGATGGGCCTCTGGGCACTGGAGGAGTTAATGGAAGTGGCCACCACAACTCTTTTAACAAATAACTGGCTAACTGCAGAGGTCTCATTTAACTAGAAGTTAGCAAATGTGATGCAAGGACAGGAAGAAGGATCTGGAGAATTACAGGCCTGCCAATTTGACCTCAGTGCCAAGGAAAGTAACAGAGTGGATTATTTTGAATACTATCACCTACAGGAAAATGAAGTGAACAGACCTACTCAGCATGGGCTTATGAAAGGTAAATCTAGCTTGACTAACTTGATTTCCTTCTACAGTAGGATAACTCAGTGAATGAGAGAAAGGCAATTGATGTATTTCACTTGGATTTTAGAAAAGGATTTGATACTGTTTCCCATAGCTGTCTCCTGGAGAAACTGGCTGCTCATGACTTGGATGGATGTACTTAGTATTCACTGGGTAAAAAATGTTGGCTGGACAGCTAGGCCCAAAGGGTCGTTTTGAATGGAGTTGTATCTGGTTGTCAGTCTGTCACAACTGGTGTTCCTCATAGGCTCATTATCCAAAACAGTTTTCATCATTCCACATCAAAGACAAAACATTTTTCCCACTTTTCTTCATTTCTTCTACCAGAATTTTACTTGAGGAAAAGAAAAAAAAAAAAACCCCAAATCTAGTCTTTTATAACAACTGATCTTACACCAACTCTGTTTGATGAATGCTACACTCACGTGCTGCATCTGAAACGTATACAACCCACATTCTTTTATTACATACCTTATAAACCCCATACAAACCCTTGATCTTGTTCTTACTAAATAGTTTTCTTACATTTTTTTCTGTGTTCTCTCACTGATTATCCTACCTGTGAGTGCTGAACAGTGTGTGGTAGTATCTGAGTGATCTATGGTTATGGAGGCATAAGATCAATATGAGATGAGTTTGTAAGTGCAGGCATCTATTTGTAAGTAAACTTCAAGCCTGACTAGCCAACAAGTAGGGAGAGAACTGCATGCTGAACAAGGGGACTGGATTCTGGTCATGGGAATTAACTAAACTGAGAGGGTGCACTGATCTGTGAGACATCTGAGAATGTTGTATCAGTAAATCAACAGAGGGTATGTGTGAGTTTTCACTTCAGCCCTGATCACAGAATCACAAAGCGATTGAGTTTAAAATGGGACTCTGGAGATCATCAGATCCAAGCCTTTCGCTCAGTCAGGAGTAGTTTGCCCGTGACTTTGTTCTGCCTTTTAAAATCTTCAAGGATGAAGACTCCATAACCTCTCTGGGCAACACGTTCCAATGTTCAGTCACGAACAGCAAATGAGTACTTTCTGATGTTTAGATGGAATCCTTTGTGTTTCAGTTTGTGCCAACTGCCTCCTACCCTGGCAGTGGATACCACCGAAAAGAATCTGGCTCCAACCTCTGTGTGCCTTGTAGGTATGTATATTTGTATATCAATAAGGTTGCCCTAGAGCCTTTCAATTCTCTAACCCTAATCAGCCGGAAAGGAAAAACAGGACTGGGCTATTTTGTATGTGCAGTGTTGGTGTTCATGGTCTGGTGCTGAAGGCAACACCGTCTCTGTGGTTGTCTTCAACAGCAGTTTCAGAGTCTGGTATGCATGTGTGTGCATGCACCTCTAGAGCACAGGCTCAGTCTTGTTTCCAGCCCAACATGCAAGAAGGAGCAGCAGAGCAGGAACTGCAGCAGCACCCATGGGACAGAGTCTTCCAGATTCACAGGCTGCACACAGGCTTTGCCAGTCATAAAGCAAAAACTCTGATTCTGAAATTCACTGCTCATGACATTCTCAATATTTTCATTTTTTCTATTTCTGAATTACACATATTAGTTTAGGTTTGTTTTGCTTTGAATAGCTTTTATACATATCCATTTAAAAGTACAAAACAAAATGTTTGTTTAGGAAAGTATTTATGGATCTGGGATTCTCTGTGGACTGATGTGAACAGAGATGTCAGCTTTGAGTTTGTGACAAGAAGAATGTTCTAATGAGTAAGCAAGGGTGTACAAGCCGAATTGCTGCTGCTCTAATAAATGTTGCCAGCAAGAAGTGTTTCCAAGTCCTTGCTGACAGCACGGTGAAGAGCTGATGGCAGCAATGGGGAGTCTAGAAGCGAGCAAGAAAAGATTTTTGACCTGAAAAGATCCAGAGATGAAGTAATATCTGTGGGAAAGGAGGTGGCTGAAGGGGAAAAATGTCCTGCTCCTCCTCTGACGGTGCTTTAAAATTCAAATTAAAGGCAAATGTAACTGAATATGTGTGTGGTTTCCTGGAAGGTATGGTGCTCAGTAAAAATCTCAGGAGTAGGCTGCTTGCAAAGTTTGAGAGTTAGACTGGATGCTCATGACAGAGCACAAATTATATGGTAAGTATGGACATTGATCAAATGAGAAAAATATACCTTTTCATGTTAAAAAACATTATGAAGAATCATTCTAGAATTTAACTCATTTTCTTAGGAGAACAGAAACTCGTGCCTTATTTTAGTATACATAAAGATCTTACTAGGAATTATACAAAGTAAAATACAGCACGTTCCAATATTTTTGTTATATTCAGAAATATTTTCTGTAATCTTATTTTCCATTCTATATTCACACTGTTGTCACTTAATGGTATGTGTAATGTGAAGAAAAAGACTTAAGAGTTAATATAATCATTTAATGTTAAATGGCATCATTCTTATGTTTAAACAACATCTACATTCAGCAGCTGAGGAACATTTTAAACAAATGAGATAAATTGATACAGTAAGGAAAATAGAAAGAAAAAGAGTGCCTATGAATATTAACAGTATACTTACCAAATTTTTTTGTTCTTAATGACTGGAATTGGAAAATGTAAGACAACAGTTCATCTAGTTCATTTCTAAAAATGGGTAATGTTACGTATCCTGTATTTTCATAGAATCACAAAATAACAAAATCACAGAATCATAGAATCATAGAGTGGTTTGGCTTGGAAGGGACCTTGAATATCATCTAGTTTAAACTCCACTGCCATGAACGAGGATACCTCCCTCTAGGTTAGGTTGCATAAAGCCCCATCCAATCTGGCATCGAATACCTGCAGGGATGGAGCACCCACAGCTTCTCTAGGAAATGTGTTCCAGTGTCTAACCAAATTCTGACTACATATTTTTTTCCTAGTAGCTAAATCTACCCTCTTTTAGTTTAAAGCCACTATCCCTTGTCCTGTTGCTATGCTTCCTGATAAATAGTCCCTCTACAGCATTCTTGTATGCCCTCTTTAGGCACTGTAGTTTCCCTGGAAAGAGATTTAAAAGAAAAAATAATCACAGAATAATTCTACAGTTGAAACCGATGTACATATAATGCCAACAAATTCTGCTACCTTTGTCTCACTGTAGTACTCATCAACAGAATAAATAGGTTAGAAGCATATCTGAGATCATCATGCTCAGTGTTGCAAAACAGAGGCCACCATATCTTCATTTTCCATTGTCAAATAACAAAAGATGAAGACTGACAGCTTTTAGAGAAAAAGAATGAAAGGTTATGGCAGTAGCTATGTGAATCTAATTCTAGGCCTAAAATCTCTCTGATTTTAGAATCAGAAGGAAGCAATAGAAAACAGGGACTACCTCAGATTCAGAGTGGAAAATACAGATTAGTAGTCCTAGTTTGTGAAGTAATTTTAAGCAGCAAATTAATACCTGGAGGTGTCAGTGTTTGCCATCATTATAAGATTACATTAGGATGAGTATTTTTACTGTAGATGATCTATTAGTACAATTAGGTCTATTTGCCATGCTCAATTCCCTTGTGGTTTTATGTCTCATAATCAGCAGACTCAAATTCAATTAACTAAATGGCAAGAGATATGATAGGCTGTTACAACATAACTATTTTTTACCCCCTCTAGTATGGACATATAGTAGAGTCAAAGAATCAAAGAATCATAGAATGGTTTGGGTTGGAAAGGACTTTAAAGGTCATTTATTTCCAATCCCATGCCATAACAGGCAGCTTGCCACCCACCAGATCAGGCTACTCAGAGCACCATCCAATCTGGTCTTGAACACCTCCACGGATGGGGCACTCACAGCTTCCCTTGACAGTCTGTTACAGTCCCTCACCACCCTCTGAGTAAAGAATTTCCCCCTAACATCTAATCTAAATCTCTCCTCTTTTAATTTAAAACTGTTCCCCTGGTCCTGTCATTATCTGCCTGTGGAAACAATTGATCTCTCTCCTGTTTGTAGGACCTCTTAATTACTGGAAGGCTGCAATGTGGTCTTCTTGGAGCCTTCTCTTCTCCAGACTGAGCTGAAGCCCTGAGACCACAGCCCATTCCAGCTGCTGCCACCAGGACAGACTGCATCAGCTGTAGTTAACTGAATGGGCTGTGGCAGTCGCCAGGGTCCACAGGGGCCCCTTGGCCCCTGGGAAACCATGGCAACAAATGTCTTGAAGATAAGAGAGAAGAACAGGTTAGACCAAATAAGGATGAAACAAGAGATGCCACATGTCCATTGGTCAGAGATAACTGTAGTGGCCCTAAGGCATGGGGAAAGTTTTAAGAAGGGTGTGCTCCTTGCAATTAATGCCATTTTGCCGCTCACCATATTGGTGTCATGAAAAGCGTGCGAAACTGACTGGGGCTGTCAGAACACTTTCACAAGGAGACTTCAATCAGGGTCGCCGAAACAAAGGCGACAATCAGCCTGGCAAAGAACACGGCCAGAAGACTCTATATTCACCAGACAAGTGAATGGTTACCTTTTCTCTTTTTATGTTTCCATTTTTTGCACATTTGTTCCTTCCCAAACCATCTCTGTCCACCCCTTTCTGCATAACTTGTTCCTCTTCTTAGCATCTAATAATGAAGCTCATACAATTCCAGGATGCTTTTGCCCAGTGTACTATAACACACCCCATTCCTCAGAGCAGAGATCGTCCTCAAGTCTGTTTGGAGCTCTACAGAGCCCCACCCATGGATTCATAGTGTTGGGTCTCATCCAACACTATGTGGAGCTGACACTCTCCTAGGACAACCCTGGGCAGTCTTGGCAGGGGCTCATGTCTCTGTCTGAGGCACTGCAACTCCCCTTCTGCCTCTGTGCTCTTTTATGTGGGAGGAATAAGCCTTCAGCTTATACTCTACCACAGGTCAGTTCAAATCTACTTTTCACGCTGCACAAAAATTATAGCATCATCACATCACTGTTCTTCACTTTCAGCTCATCATTCTCCAAGTAATACACAATGCCCTTATAGAAAAGAAGCAAGGAACAGAGCTGGTTGTGAAATGCTCTTCAAAATCAGCACCAATATACTCTTTCTCTAATACTGCACTTGGCAAAACAAGGGAATGGATTCAAACATTATAAATCATTTGAGAGTGGAGTACAGAGTGAAATAGATAGGAAAAGGGTCTAGATATGTTCATGCATACCAAATACCTAGCTGAAACAAAATAGTCTGAAACTAGTCCAATAATCTTTTCCAACCACTCTCTTAACCAGCCCCTCTATCCTCTGATCAATGTCTAACATTAAATGCTATGAACACAAGTCTAAAATAACTTAGGTTCAGTTTTTTGAAGACTGTTCAGGCAAAGGAGAATCCTTCATGGAAAATAACAACAAAACAGAAAGCTTCTAGATTGGTTCTCATGAAGCCTCAGAAGATTTTTATATGTAATCCCTGTAAGTATAATGAAGAATAATTAATTATTAATCTTATATTTACAGTGCTTATCTTCCTTAACATTCCAAGAACCACAGAAGTCATTAAAATACTAAATATTAAACAACACAACATATAATACAGATAAAAAGACATATAAATAATTAAAATAAGATCTGAAATGCAGTAGAAACCTCATTCCTATGAAATATGCTTTTCATCCCTACTAATAGATGTCTACTGAGAAAATCTACATTCACCAGTGAGGATGCAGATCAATGAAGAATCATTGTATATACACTGCACCTGATTTCACTGACTTACACTTAACGGAAATGCTAAATATGCCTCTAATATGTATCAATCTAATGCAAACAGGAAAGTAGATTTGGAAGGATGTTTAAATTTCCCCTAATGCTATCTCCTCCACCATCTCACCCACTTTCCTACCCACACAATCCACTTCACAGAATCAAAGAATAACAGAATGCCCCGGGTTGGAAGGGACCTCAAGGATCATCAAGCTCCAACCCCCTGCACATGCAGGGTCACCAACCTCCCCATTTAATACTAGACCAGCCTGCCCAGGGCCCCATCCAATTTGGCCTTGAACACCTCCAGAGAGGGGGCATCCACAACCTCTCTGGGCAGCCTGTTCCAGCACCTCACCACTCTCATAGTAAAGAACTTCCCCTGACATCCAACCTAAATCTTTCCTCCCTCAACTTAAAACTATTTCCCCCTTTCCTGCAGTTATCTACCCTTTCAAAGAGTTGACTCCCCACCTGTTTGTAGGCTCCCTTTAGGTACTGAAAGGCTGCAATGAGGTCACCCCGCAGCCATCTTTTTTCCAGGCTGAACAAACTCAGCTCCCTCAGCCTGTCTTCATAGCGGAATGTAAGAGATTATTCTGTTACATCATTGTCTCAAAGCTTGCTAGGGACACAGATGAACAAGTCCAAGCAAGTCCTGGGCAAGGGTTGAGAAACCCTTTGTCTAGAGAATACTGATGGACAAGTCCTGGGCAAGGGTTTTGAAATTGTTTGTCTGAGGGACACAGATGGACAAGGCCAGGGGCAATGAGAGAGGGATGAGCTACAGCTTAATGGCCATGAAGCGGTCTTTTGTGTAGGCTAATCTCAAGGAAGATGGCCGTCTCAGTGGGTGCTCAAATGACTCTTGCTCAAGCACCAGGGATGTCACATAGGCAGAAGAAGAAGGATAAAATGGGGACCTACAATCATGAGGTTTAGGTTTTTCTGGCAACAGATTCCTCATGAAGAAGAAGAGCTTTCTGCCATGAGATGCCTCACTACCTGCCTCTCTCCCTCCTGGACTTGCTCTGTGCTCTACCACGATGCTGAAGAAGAACAAAGGTGTCTGCCATCAGATTCCTTGCTGCAGAATTCCTGCATGCTGACGGACTCTCCTGGGCCTGCTGCCTGAGTCCTGCTGCTTCCTCCCGGATTGGCTCTGCGACTTCTTCCTGCTACCTGCTTGCTGCCCAAGGCTGTTCACACTGCTGCTGCTCTCCCCCTGCTGCTTCTGCCTCAGATCTTCTAAACACCGTGCAACGGGACCGCTGCTGGATCCTGGTGGTGACTATCCCCGTTTTATGCAATTCTTGCTTCTTTCCTATCTTTTCTATCGCCCTCCTTCCCTTCCCCGTCTCCCTGATTAGGATTTATTATAAACTGGTTGGACCAACATTTGAACCATTGTTTCTTAATCTCATACTGGGTATACAGATGTTAAAAGAACCTCATCTCCCTCCTATAAATTGGAGCAAGACCCAGTCCCCTGATCATCTTTGTGGCTCTCCTCTGGACCCTCTCCAACAGCTCCCTGTCTTTCTTGTACTGGTGGCTCCAGACCTGGACAGTGTGGACTCCAGATGGGACCTTACAAGAGCAGAGTAAAGAAGGACAATCATCTCCCTGTACCTGCTGGCCACCCCTCTACTGATGAAGCCCAGAGTATCACTTGCCTTCCAAGCTGCAAGAGCTGCTCTCAAGGACTGCTCCTTCCAATCTGTATAAATGCCTGGGATTCCTCCGGCCCAAGTGCAAAACTCTACACTTTGCTGTGTTGAACTTCATCAGGTTCACCAGAGCCCATCTTTCAAGTCTGTTGAGGTCCCTCTGAATGGCATCCCTTCCTTCCACAAACACTTAAACAATTACACGAATTTTCTTCCTACTTCAGCACCTCAGTACCTCTTCCTCATTCCTTTTCCTTTGCACACTGCAATAGTATTACTATGACAGAAGGATAGACCAGGTTGCACCTATGCAACCTGTTCTAGGGAGCCTGCCTTGGCAAGACTAGACTAGATGATCTCTAGAGGACCCTTGCAGCCCCTCCAATTCTGTGATTCCATGATTCTGTGATTTAATGCAATCCTAGACAATTCTCTTTTGCCTATTACTTCAGGGACTTCAGCAACAATTTCTTTCTACACATTTTTTCCCCCCATCTCCCCAGTATTTACCCTTTCTGTCTTTTTTTTTCTTTTCTTTTTTTCTTTTTTTTTTCTCTACGAACACTATGCATCGTCATATAATTAATTCATTATTAATAATTTTTCCCTTTTTAAGCCTGTGATAGTCAGGACTTAAAGTGGAAATCTATATTTAAATATATAATAAATAATTGTATTTAGTTCAGTGATCACACTGTACGTATTTCTAAACTTTGACCATTCAATTGACTCTTTTGGAAAGCTGTCACTGCTCAGTGTTGTGCTGTATCACTTACATGCACAACACTGGAGCTACTTCTGTATCTGAACAATGCAGTGCATTGCACAGAATAAACAATGACATCTTAGGTCACAGATCTCAGGTACTAAACTGCCAAATGTAAGGAGTAACACAGCTAATATTCAAGCACCTATTTAAATGTACATCACTCAGTTTTTAAGGAGAGGGGAATCAAGATCTAAATTCTGTCCAAGCTGACTGTAGACCACATTATAGTGAGTCTGGCCCTGCTGTTTTTGTCACATAAAAAGTTATTCTGCCTGCATAATGAAGTCAGACACTTCTGATTTTCACGTGCCCCATAGGATTTCCAAATCAACAAACTCAAACTCTGCTGACCAGAGATGGAAAGACATTACAGTAGTGACTGCTTTGCTGAGAATATCAGTTACCTAAATCGCAAGCAAACACAGCTATACAGCAAGATCATCTTGACTGATTGTGACTGACACAATAAAAATAAATGTAGTCAGTAAGATATACAAAATCTTGTAGCAGTAGATCAAAACTAACTCCTTGAATTCCACTTGAAAATGAAGTGCTTCATAGCACAGTATCTATGCTGGGCAATGTTGTGAACATGGTATAAAATAAAATTGCATTGTCTCTCATGTCTCCAAACAGAATTCAGATGTGGTCTCTGGCAGAACGTAAGGAACATTTATTAGTGAGATAACAAAATCACAGCTGATCATGATAATGAAACACATGATTTCTGTCTCCCTACGGACAGTGCATCCGAGATATTATTTTTTTAATTCAGGAGTGTAATCGAATATTTCAGAATATTATTGCTATTCAATTTTCCTCAACAGCAATATCTTGTTCCAGATCTAGCTTAGAACCTCATTTTTGAAAACTTAATCTAAAAATTAATCAAGAGGACAGAGATGATATGACATTTTTCCTCCAGCTATTTCTATTATGCTTTACTGCATCTTTGTTTGGGTTGTGTAACTTTTGATATTTATACTATGTCTGAACCCATTCTGTAGTATCATATCTGTAGTATCAGTTCATCAGAGTACCTCAGGATTTGTGGAATGATCCCTGCCTCGCGTTTTCCAATCCAAACCTGTTTCCCATATGTAAAACTATTCTTCTCTAAGCAAGCAGAGTAAGGAGTGAAGTGCCACCTACCTGGTGACAGCACAATGGCCTCTCATTCTTTGAGAAATCTCTGAAGGACTTCAATATGTTGAAAACTATATATGAGAAATTGCAAGTTTGGGATTATATTTGTAATACCCTCCTACTCTTTTCAAGGTGAAAAAGGAATGCTAGTGCTTACAGACAGACTAGTAGGCTGTTAAGAGCCATATTTAGGTCTAACTGAATCATATTTGGGCTTATCATCACACAGCCTGTGACAGGAATTTAAAACATGTTGTGTTCTGCATTAGGTCAAAACATTCAAAATGCTTGTATGATAAGAGTGAAGGAGATTTATATCCTAAATTAAACATTTTTGAATATCACTTCATATATGCTTAAAACATGCATGTATATGATGTCAGTTCTTGCAAGCATTTGTGTATCACATTATAGTATTATCTGTCACAGAAGATCTCACTGCATTTTTGAAAGCAAAGCAATCAGTCTATCTGCAATTAGAGCATAGTTACTTGGGAGCAAAATGTAGGAGTTATTTAACAAAATAAAGCTACTTTACACAAAAGTATATGACAAAGAGTGGAGAATAACAAATCCAGTTGAAAATGTAAGAGGAATTTGTAATGTAATTACCTGAACTTAAAATTGTTCTGCTTTGGCAAAGAGAACAAGGAACTATGAAATGGGGAAATATGAATATCAGTTGTAGTACATCATACCATGAAACTATTTTGGTGTACTCATTTCTTAGAGATTCTGAGATGAGTGCCTGCTTATAGATACTATAACTATATAATATTGTAAAATCACACCCTAATTTTACCTTACTAAGCATCCAACAATAATAGCACAAAAGAGCACCAACACTGTCAGATCTCCAACACACATATTCCACTACTGGTGCTGATATTCTTGTTCCTGACAAGTCAGAAATTTAAGTATCTGCCCATTTCTGATTTCAGCACATTTTAGAATTCTTCAGAGTATTTAATCATAGTGATTGACTTAATGGTCCTTGCCAAGTCACTTTCATCCTTGAGTGGTACCCAAATGATCAATAAGCTTGACCATGCCAAAGGAGGGGGAATGTAGAAAAGTGTGAATGTAGAAAAGAATGAAAGTAGAAGGGAGGAGAAAGAAGGGAATGAAGGAGAAAGAAAGGAGATGGAGGAAGGAAGGAAGGAAGGAAGGAAGGAAGGAAGGAAGGAAGGAAGGAAGGAAGGAAGGAAGGAAGGAAGGAAGGAAGGAAGGAAGGAAGGAAGGAAGGAAGGAAGGAAGGAAGGAAGGAAGGAAGGAAGGAAGGAAGGAAGGAAGGAAGGAAGGAAGGAAGGAAGGAAGGAAGGAAGGAAGGAAGGAAGGAAGGAAGGAAGGAAGGAAGGAAGGAAGGAAGGAAGGAAGGAAGGAAGGGAGGAAGGGAGGGAGGGAGGGAGGGAGGGAGGGAGGGAGGGAGGGGAAGGGAAAGAAAAAGAAAAAGAAAAAGAAAAAGAAAAAGAAAAAGAAAAAGAAAAAGAAAAAGAAAAAGAGAAGATGAAGAATGGAAATGCAGAAGGAAGGAAGAAAGGAATGTGATATGGATATGAAAATATTGCATAATCCACAGCTTGAACCCAGAATTACTCAAAAAGTTAAAGAATGCTAGTATTTAACAATAAAACTGCACAGGTAAGAATGCAACATTACAGCATTCAAGGGTTTGGGTTTCTTTTCCTATAAAGAAATATAAGTAAATCCCTAGCATTAACATTATATCAAATGTGCCTAACATTTGCCTTAAGAGCATAACTTTTTTTTTTTTTTTAGTGTAACTAAATGACTTGGAAACTTAAGGGTCTTTCAAAATTAGCATGGATTTAGACATCCTATTTTTAACTATATGGGTTTCTTTGTTCATATTTAACATTTGACTTATTAGCCAAAATTTCATTTTCAGAGATGATGATGACACCTCACAGGTTAAATCTTACTGAAAGTCAAACAGACACAATCTCTAAAAAAAAAAAATAAAAAAAGCCAAATACTAGAAGTGAGCTCATCCAGGATATTCTGAAAGCACAGTTCTCCCTTCCATTTTGAAATGCTTGGAAAATGGCTTCTGGTTTCATGTATAGGAATGAGTGATATACTGGAATTCCTTTAAAAAATGCAGTGAGTAGATTATGAACAGAATGGCTTTCACCATCTCATATTACCTAATGCACTGAATTACTGATATTTTGTCAAACCTGAAAGCCTTGTTGGGTCCTAATGTGGCACTGCCCTTAAGAGTACCACAGGGTTTGTAACTCCTGTGAAACCACATTCCTGGACTGCTTTGGAGGAAGGAAACAGGCCCACTAAGATTCAGTTTTATCAGTTACTCTCTAAGACATACATGTCTGCAAGAGAAGGCTGTGAACATTAAAGGTGGGAAAATACCTATTTTTGTTTCTCCACAATAGACAAAGCAGTATGGATCCAATACAGTTGGTTAGTGTCATAACTGCAGCTGTACCTTCCTCATGGCAGCTATGCGTAGTCTTGTAGTTACAAAGACAAGTGCAGGAAGCCATTTGTGAGGTCAATCTCTAATAAGGGCTGATGGTCCCACTGATGGGCATGGAAGTAAAAAAGGGTGGAGGACAGGCACATACTGCTCCTCTTGTAATCACAGGTGAACACTCACTGTAATGCAAAGTTCCTCTTTCTCATCTTGCCTTAGCAATGAATCACGACTCTTCCACGTTCCTCCAATTCTATTTCTATGGCTCTGCTCTACTACTGGACATATATAATCCATATGTTAGATAAATACATGTTCATACAAATTCATATATGAACCTACAAATACATAGAAAAAGCTGCACATCTAAGTGCCTGCTCACAACTGTTCTGAATCAGGGCATACCTTTCCATACACACACACACACACACTCCATACACGTACAAAAACCACACCACTGTGTATGTATGTGGCAGTGCAAACCCCGGAATGGTCACACGTGAATAATCATGTTTCATGAGTGCCCACCAAATTTCCCAATTCATACATTCATGTATACCAGCACTTAAGAGTATATCTGTGCACTCATACACAAGCACGCATACGCACGTGCATGCACACATACACAAGTGCAAGACAAAAGCATGTGCTCACATATGCATTTACAGATGTAAGAACACATGCCGTAACACACACACACAGAGAAAAAAAGTTTGCTCAAACATGTATGCACACACAGAGACATTCACACACTGACATGCAGATGTGCACACAAAATACACAGTCACACAAAGGCACTGATCTGCACACACACATAAACACATGCACAGAGGTGCACTGACTGCACACGCTCATCCACACGTGCACAGACAGGCTCACGCACACCCACACGTATTGAGCATGAACACACCCACACAGCAACACACTGCACACACAGCAACACACGCACACACGGCGCAAACGTGCACACCCAAATACACACACACAGAACAAGCTACAAGCAAGCATTCACAGAAGGACACGGGCACACATTTCACACGCGCGTGCACAGCGCATCCTTGCACACAGAACGTACACACGCACTCGCACACCGGGAGCACCTCCGCACTGCCACACACTCACCCGCACACTCCGCCCGCCCACATTCCCCAGTCTGTATGCTCCCCACAGCGCAGAGCACTGCAGCCCCGCGCACCTCCCGCGCTCATTGCGCCCAGCAGCCGAGAGAAGCCAGCAGAGCGGCTCCCGCAGCCCCCCGCCCCTCCCCGTGTTCCCCCCGCACTGCGCCCCAGCCCCCACGGAGAGGCGCGGCCCCACAGCAAGGCCAGTAGGTGGCGCCATCGCTCTTCCTGGCGGAGCCGCGGCCGCACCACCCCAACCCCCTCCCGGCCCGGCCCTGCCCGGCTCGGTCCGGCTCGGCCCCGCGGAGCTGCCTCTTCTCTCTCCCGCACGGGGCCGTGCCTCTCCGCCTCGCCCGCGGCGGCAGTGGCACCCCTAAGCTGCGACCGCTGTCTTCGGGGAGCGGGCTTGAGCCCTTCGCCTCCCCTATGAGATCCGCTTTGTAATTAACGCCTCTGCGGAGAGCAATTAGTCTGCAAATCCCCCTTAGAGCAGCACATGCTCTCGTGTGAGGTGTGTGCCCAGAGGCGCGCGCGCGTGTGTATGTGTGTGTGTATGTTGTTTGTGTGTGTGTCGGTGATGGTGACAGCCCCGAGCACCGCACGTGAATTCCTAATAACGAGGCAGTGATTGTTTTCCCGAGCCGCGGAGGGTGGCCGAGCCCCGCCGGTTCGGCTCCCGGAGGCTCCTCCGGAGGCTGTCGGAACCTCGCCATTGCTATTTCTCGAGGCGTTTTCCTAGGCAGAATTGATCCTCTTGGGGGAGCAGGGGGGCGGGGGGAGAATCTCAATTGCAAATATTGTTTGGAGTTTTATTCTAGAGAGCGTCTGTGCTTTAAGATGCTCTCCCGTGGCTCCTGGTGGATGCTGTAAGGAGCAGGGCTGTGGTGGGTTTGGGCTGCGCAGGGAGTTGGGGTAGCGGGGGGTGGGGGGAAGGAAAAGACACGATCGAGAGTAGCTGAGACTTTGTGCCCCCGTTGGAGAGATGGTTGAGTCCTCGTCAAGGTTGCTGTGGTATCCCAGAAACACCATTCACTCCGAGCTGTGACCGCGCACCATCAACAGCAACAACTCCGCTGCGCCTGGCCAAGGAATAGGAATTAGGAGCTCTCCAGAATAATATGAAAGGGATCTGCAGAGGGGAAATTCGTGCAAAGGAATCGAAATTAGCAGACTTTTGGGAAAGGGGATGTACTAAATGTGGCCGGCTGGACTTCATCCTGGTGAAGAAAATGGAGATTAAAAGTGGATTTACATTTTGGAACCTCGTCTTTTTATTGATGGTTTCGTGTGTGAAAGGTAGGGTAGCATTCAAGGGGTGTATTTTTAGGGGTCCTTTGCTTTTTGGTCAGGGCGTTGCAAGCTCTCGCCTTTTTGAATGCAAAGGTGTATTTTAAAATATGTTTCTCTTTTATTTTATATATTTACCTTGGGCACTTTGCAATGGAAATATAAATGATCGCTAAAGGAAGGAGGAAAGAATGAGTTGATTCAGATCTCTTTTCGGAGATAGGAAATGTATTTGCTTGCCAGGCTTGGCGTTCAATGCAGTGACTGAGCTCGGGCTCAATAAATATTCTTGCAGTATGCTCAAACGGGGACGTGAGTTGGTTCGTATAGCCTGTAACTAGTGTATATTCAAACAGATCCCACCGGGTGACTTTTTTAAGGTGATGGTGGTGGTGCTGTGGAGGGATTACCTGCATTTCTGATATTCGGTAGAGCAACCGAGCTCTTTGCAGGAATGCCTGTATCGATGCACTTATTAGTTTAACCCGTTGCGTGGGGAAAGTTACGGAGGACTCAGCATGTGCGTAGCCGTCTCACAGCCCGAAATGCGCTTCACGCTGTTTGTATGCATGCAGAGCTCCCTGTCTGTCGGAAAGGTACGCTAGCAATTCAGCCTTTAAGGCACGGTCTGCCACTAGGTGCAAAGAACGACACCTTTTCTCGCCCCTCCTTTCGTCCCTTTCCCTGTTGTGCGCAGGGCTTTGGGGCTTGGGGTTGGTTTTTCTTTTGTTTGGTTGGGGTTTTTTTTGTCCCTTTGTCGAGGCAGGAGGGTATTTTGCTTCATTCCTGCTTCTGGGCTCGTGAAAGGAGGGCAGAAAGAAAGCCGCTAGTTAGCGGCATAAATATCTCCAATAAGTCTGTGCTTCTCGACAGTTAAGGGAATTGATATAGAGGAAAGAAATATGTGGCTTAAATAATGTGCACCGTCAATATTACATGGGCATCTCTGAGCAGTGGAGTGCTGATAGCAACACGCGTGCCTTCAGTAAAGGGATTTATTCTGCAACTCCCCACAGTCGTCTGTGCCTACCCGAAATAATCTCTCCTTGTTTGTGGCCAGAGATTAATAGCTGATTAATCACCCCTTTATCCCGCTCCTCATCCCCATCCCTCCTCCCTGTCACACTCGCATTCTCCTAGAATATTTTACAGACGTTATCGATCCTTTCCGAGTTTTTACACTTGCTTATCGCCTACGGAGCTTGCCTACACGGGTGGGAAGGAGATGTGCCGGGGGGGCTTTCAAAGGCGTGCCTTTGCCGGCTAGCTCTGCCTTGGATGAAACAGTTTATTGTAGTGCTTCGCAGCTGCTTGTCCCCCAATTTGCATCTCATGGAAAAGATCATTCGTGTTGCACAGAGGCCGGGATGAGGGTTTTTACATTATCCTGACACGGGATCCGAGGCGGAGGTGCTTGCCTGTGATGCTAATGGCACATTTTAATTACAGGCAGCATTTTCCCCGCTTGCGTCTGTTGGGATGGGACGCAGCCGCTGCTGAGGTCTGCGAACAAACCCACTCTGAGGCTCTGGGGGATTTCTTCCCCCTGCCTCCCCTCGCCGCCGTCCTCCATTAAGGCATTCTCGTTCGCAAGCCGCGGGCTCGGCGCCTGCGAGGCGCGCAGCGGGTGCGGTGCGGAGGCGCTGGGTGGCTCCGGGGCTGCAGCCGAAGCAGCTGCTTTTCGAGCACGAGTCGCAGGGCGGCAGCATCCTACAAAATTCAGGGCTCGGGAGGTTCTCCTCGTGCTGCCATGGCCGTGGGAACGGTGCAAGTTTCCACAGCACCTGTTGAGAAGCCTCTTCTCTTGCCCTTGGAGTAGGGAAGAGAGGGACCAAATAAAATAAAATAAAATAAAATAAAATAAAATAAAATAAAATAAAATAAAATAAAATAAAATAAAGGGTACTGCCGGCAAAAGCTGGTATTAAGCACTTAAGCAGACTCCCAAAAGCAGAAAAAAGCGGGCTTTGCAAAAATGACCCTTTATTTTACTGTCCGTATACAATTTGAAGACTGTGAAGCCGTTTCCTTCCTAAGACCTGAGTTTCCCAGTTTCCCCGATGCTGAGTCTTGCAGTTTGTACAGGCTTGCCTCGGACTGGGAGTCCTCCCAGCTAGGAACTTGGTAGGTTGGATTTCACATCCTGGACTAGGGCTCCTTTAGGCAGCCAGGCTCCATAGAGCTGGCTTAGATTCACTGCAGCACTGCATCTATTCTGGGCATTTATATTTAGTTCTCTCCCCGCTCTGGTGGATGAATACATTTTACCTTGATTTACATTCTCATTGTGTCAGCATGAGCTCCTGCTCCCAGAAACCTTGGCAGAGGCAAACAATGAATGAATACATGCCCATTTAAAACACTCCAGATGTTGAGAGCCAAGTCCTCAGCTTCTACGTTTTCTCTACATTGTCTGGCAAGGCCATTTCACAACACCCCACTCACGCAAGCTCTCATCCATACCCTTGGTTGCTTAATCACCTCTACTGCGTAGTTCAGCATCATACTGTAATACCTGCTGTTGAGATTTCTGTCCTCCAGACCACTTCTGCAGTTTTCTTTGGTATCTACCTCTCAGACCCTTCCTAATTCTATCAGCCTTCTGACACAATTTCTGCAGTCTTGACCCATACCTGTACCACTGTCCTGTCTTTCCTACAGGCTTATGCTTGTGTATGTTCTTATAGACACAGAATTTCTTCATGTTTATTTGCAAATTCATGCCTTGCTGGAATCTTACAACAGTACTTGGAAGAGGTTAGAAAATGGAGAACAAAGAATGAGAAAGTAAATTGTCAACTGCTGGTGAAGGAGTGATAATAAGGAATTACAGCTGTTTAATAAAAACTTCAAATTGCTGGCACAGTGTCCCATTATGCCTTGGAACAATCTTCACCATAATATTACCTGGATAGACACGGAGTAAAAAAGCAAAGAAGCGGTCCCTTTGAAAAGTGACAGAAGGCATAAAAGCAACCAATCAACCAAATAAGCAAACAAACAAACAAAACAAGGAAGTGCCAACTAGTTTCGTTCCTGGACAGCTGCAGGGGAGGGTGACTGCTGTAGTCTTCCCAGTGGATGTTCAGACACTTATGAGAGCTCCTTCCCCCTTCCTACCTTCCACCCCCTGGAAGAATTATGAAGTATCATTTAGAAATGGGTGATACGAATCAAACTTGGAGAAGCAGCAAGCAAAAGCCTTCACTGTCCAGGGCAGATCTTTTATAGGCACAAACCAAGCAGGCAGCTTTAGTGAGCTTCACCTCATTGGATTTGGGGAGAAATCACTGATCTCGGAATGCTTTCAGTTTAGCAGTTCTTTTCACTAACACAAATTTTACAAATGCTTGTGATCTGTTTGTGGAAGCAAACCAGAGGAAGCCAAACAAAATGATCACCAGACCATTCCATCTCCTCTGTGCAGCTGTCAGTCCAAGACAGCAGAAAGCTATGCTCATTCTTTGTCTGCTGCTGTTTCTCTGTTCCCCCATTGCAGTTGTGACAAGTGGAATAAGGGCAGCTTTCAAAATAAAAGGGAGATGAAGCAATAAAATTTTAAATGGCTCATGGACAGAAGAAGTGATGAGAAAACAGACAGGATTTCCAAATGATGTGTATCTATCATGTGTGAACATTTAGCAAGCAAAGAGCATACCCTGCTTCTTTCCAGCCCTTCTGGAGTCCCCCTTCTTCCACATTCCCACCCCAACTCCACTTTGTCACAGATCACTTCAGGATTCAGCAGCTCCTCCCCAGTGATTCCCTTCCAGTTTCTTGACTTGTGGGGTTCCTGACAGACAGCCTTCCCCACTGTTTCCCTGAAGTGGAAATGGTTTGGTGAGTAACAGTAGGTTAATGTTGCCACATTTCCAGATGGTCACTCCTGCATCTGCATGTGTGTGTGTCTATGAGCATGCAGGGGAGCTGGGAAACACTGACAGAAAGGACAGCAATTTCCTTCTTTTCAGCTCCTCAGCACACACTCAGCCCTTCTGCGGAGCCCCATTTCCACAGGCTCTCACACACCACCCAGGGCCGCATAGTTCTGCAGGGTTGCAGACAAAGTTAACCTACACCCAGCCACCACCTTCCCGTTTAGCTCAGGGTTAAACTGCGCCTTCCGCTCAGCCACGGCTCGTGCTCCTCTTCTCAGAAATGGGAGGGAAGGGCAGCTGCCCCTGGCAGCAGCAGTAGGGACCGCTTCTCTATCCTCCACCTGCTGCCATCAGGGATCCGCGTAGGGCACCGGAGGAACGTCGCCTTCAGTCGTCGCTTTTTCATGTAGAGCTACAGCAGTCGCAAGGCAGTGAGCGGCGGCAGCTCCACCCGCACAGTCACCACTGCCGGCACCGACAGCGATAGCGGCACCGGCAGCGCCTCCCGGGGAAAGCGCTCCTCCGGGGAGTCCCTCCCAATGCTCTGACAGCAAATGCCCTTTGGCTTCACTTCTTTAGCGCAGCCACTGCTGCATGTCTTTTGTCTGTCTCTCTGGGACAGCATTAGGGTTTTGAATTTTGTTTCTTTTTTTTTTTTTTCCACACACACACACACAAAACAAAACAAAAAAACCCTCGCTTTCTGAGAGCAAAGAGCAGGATGGGAGCTCCAAGTAACTAAGCAGGCTGTAGAGAGACATGTTTTGCTTCAACTCAGTTGTCAACATCCGCAGGTGGAAGCACCAGTCCACCAGACTTACGGAGCTGCTTGGATGTGCTTTCAAGTCTTTCCTTTTTCAAGGCACAGCAGGAAATGATGGCCTACCTAGTTTTGCTTGTTTGTTTGAAGTAACAACAAGCCAAGTAGGATGAATTGCCCATCTCGCTCAGTGTCCTTCGCTTCCAGCAGTGAATATTAGCAGCACAGAGATGATGAGAAATACAGCAAGTACAAAATGACTGGTATATCATCTCAGATTTCAGCGGCCCGGCTGCCTCAGAGGCTTTTGGAACATCATTTTTAAAGAAATGTAGACTTGTCAATGCCCCACTTATGTAGCTATTCTCTCTTTTATTCTTCCACTTTCTATTCTTTTTCTTTTTTCTTTTTTTTTTTTTTCTTTTTTATAAGCTATTTGTACATTTGGCCTCCAAAAATTCTCCAACAGAGTTGCATACTACTGCATGCACATGCATTCTCCATTCTAAAACTGTGTCTAGCTGAAAACACTGAACAGTACATAAATCTGCATTTAAATTGGTCATATTACACTCAGAGTTTTTATGGTATACATAGATAAACCCCAAAGATTTGAAACTTGTAACTACTAAATATACAAATGTACATAGATCTAGTAAAAAGAAAAGCACAAAATTGTTAAGAAACATTTTAAAATATTTTGAAATAACCCATGGGGATACCTCAGTTTATGTGATTAGAACACCTTTTCAGAGAAAAGGTTATGAGGAATAACATAGCTTTATGTCCTTAGTCTTAGACACAATCTATCTGATTTACAGAGGTATTGAGCATTTCCAGCTCCAGCTGGCTCCAGTAAGAGCCTGGGGAACTAGTTAGCACTTTTGAAGCAAGGCCAAGAGAGCCTGATGCTGTAATGCTGCGACAGAGAGGCAGTATGAATCAAAGGAAAATGTCTATAAAGCAACTTACATGTAAAATGATAAATCTATAGAATCTCATGAATTGGAATTTTTAGGGATGGGAAAAGCTTTATGATTTGCTACAAACATTGGATTTTCTCCTCTCCACTAACAGAAAATTTCCAATCTTACTCTACAAGGCTGTGAAGTGTCACACTCAACTTCTTAATGATGAGTAACATACAGCTTGTATTTCTGGGCATAATGGTTAAGGTTGAAGTGATAAAACAAAGTCCTTGGGAGAAAATACTTTACTAGAATACTGCAACTCAATCTCACAGTAAAGAGACATCTGAGAACAGAGAATATAGTTGAAAACGCCTTTTTCTTGGTCTCCCATAATTTTTAAACAGCTCTTATTTCAAGAAGCAATGTTTAAATAACAAATAGCACAGGCATATGATATGAGTAATTGTTGCAAGAGTATAAAATTTATCTTACCATTATGATTGAATAATTTTCCTGCAAAGGTTTATTGCAAAATTTGAAAACACTCACAGGCCTTAAGCGTTGCATTCCAAGCAGCTTCTTTAAGGAACTTATTCTTCTCAGTGAAATTGTGCAATTTGTGTTCAAAGCTGCATCTATCAAAGATTCAAGAGACAATATTTAGCAATGATCATGGAATTAAACAGAAATATGCATGATATTTAATGTACAAGGTGACATCTCCTTAAAAAAAGCCTAGTAATATAAGGATATGTTGAATATCTGCTTGCTATCATCCGGCTTTTTGGGGGCAGTGGGATGGATGAGGATTTCAGTCGGTGAGGAAGATTTTGACATAAACTTGCACACAGACATGTTTTTGTATATGTTTACATTTCTCTGTTTATTTGTGGGGCAACTGGGCACATTTGTATTCAGAGCCCCTGCCTTGTTTTTACAGATCATTTCAGATTTACAACAGTTCCATAATCTTGGAATTAGAAGTGCTGAATAATGTTGTAAATGTCAAAGAAGGAAATGGTGGAAATTCATCATCTCCTTCCCAGGGTCTGAAATGTTAGAATGGTTATGATTATAGGTTTAGAAACACTGTTACTCATAGAGAAAAAGCCTCACAGGCTTGGGGAGTGGCATACTAGGGATTCCAGTGGAACTGGTACCCTCATATAATTGTACTGTCAAAGAGAAAGATGGGAGAGAACCAGCACGTACATATAAAGACAGATATCCCACTTTTTTCTCTTTGGTTCTACAAAATACCTCATAGCATAATATGTCATATTCTCATTGCATCAGAGAAATAGGATGCATAACAGTAAAGTTATTTAACCACGGAAAGGATTCATGGGGCAATTAATTCTCTACTCCTGAGCACTGTAAATAACACAGATTATTTTTGCTGTAGGACTAAAGGAATCTGGAAACTAGCTGCATGGATCATACAGATGATAGATCACCACTGATCTTGAATACTACTTTATGTTTTCCTGTATTTTCATCTGTTAATAATTTTATGCCTCTGTATATTGTAGCCAGTTTAATTCTATTTAATTGCATATACGTATTCACATACTTATCTAATATGCATATATAGAAATTATGTATTTGTTTATGGATGTATAAAATAGATTGCATTGTTAGCTTACAAAAGTGCAGGTGACAAGTTGAACTGGATATTCTTCCTACAAAATGCATTACTTCTTACCTTTTTGAGGATTCCCAATCTCAGAGGATAATTATGCTTGACTACATTAACAAAATGAGAGTGCAAGTAGTGAGATCCAGCAAATGTTAGTAAAAAATCTTGATGAAAATATATTTTTAGGAATTTTTAGTAGCACTAATTACTCATCCTAGGACATTAATAATTAACCAGCACAGTTATATATTGTCAATGATTTAGTAACGTTTTACCAAAATACATTTTTTTATAATCACAGAATCATATAATGGCCTGGATTGGAAAGGACCTCAAAGATGATCTAGTTCCAACCCCCCTGCCATACACAGGGTTGCCAGCCACTAGATCAGGCTGCCCATAACCACATCCAGCCTGGCCTTAAATAAGGTTATTCCTAGTAGAACAAAAGCTTTGAATTAACTTTAAAATACAGTGAAAAAATAATGCTGTCTTTTTTTTTCTTCCTTTTTTTTTTTTTTAAATTTTAAATTTATTTATTTATTATTTTTTTTAATTTTCATATTGTTATTATCAGGTAAAGAGGTAGACAATATCACATCTCGGAAATGACTTCATTTCAGTGGCTTTAAACAGTCCCTCTGTGATCATTATTTTCTTATTGAATCACTGTCAAACACATCTAGTAGATGTTTGTAAGTGCAGTTTGGGGTTCCTAGCTAAAATGAACAACATAAATGCAGATTACAGATATTCTCTCAGCATACTTTTGAGATGGAGCATTCAAATTACAAGACCTTCTGTCTACTGTTTTAATCTGACCCAGATGGAAAACTTCACTGTAGTTAGTTTCCCCGAGTCCTGTGTAATTTTGTTTTAGAATTGAACTTGATCTAATTTAAACAATTTTTTAAAATATGTAATGGAAGTTACATTTTTGCTTATATATAGCCACTTCTATTCGTGGTGAATGGAAGTTATAAAATAGAGTATAAAGGGAGTTTCTAAATTGCCTGTTGTTGAGTCCATTGAATGCAATAGGAGAGTCCAGAATATGACCTTTGAGAGTAGATTTGCCTCTGCTTCTCTTCTTATTGAATTCTGAATTGCATTTTTCTGTACATATATTTCTTTTGACTCAGAAATACAAATTGTAATAAAGGTGAGGTACTTCACAATACATTAGAGATTTTCAACCAAAATTCAATTGGAAAACAAGTTACATTATAAACATAAATATTGCAAAAGGAAATTGTTTGTAATTCTGTTTAAGGACAAAAGATTATATATTTGCATACTGTCAGAAGATGCTCTTTCTACGTTTCATTGATTGCCATGTCAGCAATTCTGGGGATCAGTCCATCAAGTTCACTGTAATAGTAGTACACTGATAAAGTGCTTGCCATAATCCTTGAAATCATGGAATGCTCATGGATTTTGTCAGCCAATTTACAACCTGGTTTCAACATTGCTGATAATATACTTGTTCTCCAGCAAAACATTTCAAAATCCGCAGAACGTTGCTAATAACTGCAGTGGAACAGGAAGGAATTGTGAAAACAGATTCTTGCTTAGAATGCATTCAGATTTAACAATTAATGCATTTTATTTTTATAGGATTATCATAAACTCTAGATATGTAGTTACATTAGAAAATGCTAAATTAGAGATAGCAAAACTGAGTCATAAACACAGGGAACAAATTCTACATTCATTTTGTTGTATTTCTCTTCTGCTAGCACTTTTTTGCACTTTCTACCATTTCAGAGTCACAGGAGCTAAAATATTGTGATGAACAAGAGACCAGATCCTTGTCTTTGGAAGGCCTACCTAGTTACCCAACACTCGAGCAAAGAACAGGAATAATAAGATTGTCAGGTACCAGACATACTCAAGTCAGTCAACTTGGAAATAAAAGCTACCTTTTTCATGCGCCTCCACGTAAGTGTGGGAGAGAAGCAGGAACATGTAGGAACAAGAACACACATGTGAACACATAGGAACATGTGTGCACACCAATACTTCTTGTAATAGTCTTCTCTAGCTGAGCATGCTACAAAGAAGAATCTGTTCTTGATTCCTAACTCTGCTCATCTTGTGTATTTCTCCTCAAAATGGAGCAATGGCCTCAAACCTGAACACAGCAAATTCCATTTAAAAAAATTGCAAAAGAACTTCTTTTCAGTAAGAATGATAGAGCACTGGAACAGGTTGGCCAGAGAGGTTGTGGAGTTTCCTTTATAAAAATGTCCAAGAGGCATCTGGACACCTACCTGTGTGACCTATTGTAGGGTACCTACTTAGGAAGGGGGAGTTGGACTCGATGATCTCTTGAGGTCCCTTCCAATTTCATGATTCTTGATGTGATCTTTAATTTAAAAACAAATAGGAATCATTACTTCCTCTTTTTTGCATTACCATTCAAAGTATCTACCACTGTTATTCAGAATTCTCTTTTTTTAAAAACTGCTTCTTTCTATGAGCTCTTTAAAGTGGAGCAATCATTTCCCTCGCACAATTCAGATAGTTATTAACTTCAGAGACTTTGCTATCACCTCTTTAGCCTTTATTTCAATCTTGGCAACTCCTTCATGGGAAAATGAAATACCTCTGACATTTGGGAGAATATTTCTATAGAGATTTTTATAGATTCTATTTAATGAACTTTTACATATCATAAATTCAACCATGTTCTCTGTATAGCAATTATAGACATCTTGCAAGAATGTGAATGTTATTATACTTCAATGGCCAAAGTGGCACCAAAGTACTTCAGCATTCTTAAGAAAGTTTAATTTTCAGCCCCTTTCTGTGAAAAGAAAAATTGCATTGACACTATATTAGAACTAGCATTACTATTTTTTTTTTCACAGATAAAGTGCTAGCAATCTGAGATTCCACCATGCAAGGATAACAAGTTTCCCCTGACAAATTGGTGAGATATATCTTATTGACATTTTCACTGTCAGCAGTGGAAAGTTGCAGCAATCAACTGTGTAAGACACACTGATTTTTGTAAACATCCACACAAACTTAAATTTCTCCAAGTAACTACTCTGAAATAGCAATGAGCAATAGAATCAATGTTTAATATACTATGAGTTCAGCAGCCATAATGATTCCTGCATTCATTTCTACATACCTTTTATAAATATATGCTTCTATCTGTATATCTTCCTTGACACTGAAATTCTAGCTTATCAGTTAGCTCCTGTAATTTTCCCCAGTTTGCCCTGCAACTTCTGGGCTCCCTTCCTGAACCCTCCTCCTACTCCAGAAGCACTACTTGAGAACTTCCAAAAAGATTAAGTTTGTAGTAGAATATAGAAAGTTCCCTTCAGTTTATATATCATAAGTGAAATTCTTTTCTGGCCCAAAGTAATAACCATGTAAGTTCAACCTGTTAGGAAATTGAATATCCTTCCAACTTTGCAATCATATAATAGGTTTATTAACTTTCTTAGAATGTTCTTTGGATTTTAATTTGTCTGCAAGAAGGCAAGATTGAAAGAGTGGGGATGCTGTTAAACTTGTTTTCACCTTCTTCAGTGTATTGTGCCTGTGAAGATAATTATCTTTTGGTAACTAAAAGAACAGTACAGCTTTACCTCAAAGAAACTTCCAAACATCTCGATAAAATGATCAAACTGTTATAAAAACTTGAAAACAAAACCCTTGCCTACATATAGATAAGTGCTGTAGAATCAGATAGTTAAAATGTGTATACTTCACAAATACTGGAAATCCAAGAAGTATTTTCTGTTTTGCAAGCTTCAAGTTATGCAATGAAATTCTTTTTGTGATACAATAAGAGAAATTTTTCATACCTAACAGATATGAAATACTTCATATCTAATTAATATCCTTTACTGATGTCAGTAGGATGACAAGTTCATTCTGATCATCCTAGACTTCAGGGTCTACAGAATATCTTAGGTCAATAAATAAACAAATAAATAAGATGGGAGGAAAAAAAAAATGACACACAGGGACAGAACTGTAGGGATTTTGTTATGCAGTTCAACTCTGAACACTTCAGTGAAATCAGGAGAGTTTGCAAAGTATCTGTCTAGTGAAATCTACTCTTCCAAATTACTCCCAATGGGGCCTCCTGTACCGGTCACCTCTTTGAAATGCATTGACAGTAGAGTTATTATAAGTAGCTTATTTAAAAAGTCAGAGAGTCCCACAGATATCAGCTAAGGAGAAAATCTGCTCAGTAGAACTTCTGTCACGATTAGAAAATCATGAATTGCCTGCTAAAATTAAGGGTAAATTTGAAGTAACTACAAGGAAAAGAAATCATTAAAAAAAAAAAAAAAAAATCTGGTGCATAACACATTGCCCATGGAGTCATCATTAAAGACCTTGAAAAAAACAGTATGAAGTTATAGCTGTACTTTTGAGTGTCATATGAGATATGTTTTCTGAAGATCTGAGATATGTTTTCATTCTTTTAAGAATATTTATTTGCTATTAAAGCCAACAAACAGCATCCTGTTGGTGAATAGCATTTTAACAAACCTATTTGGATATATGTAAGTGATTTATTTTTTTTTTTTTTCCTCTTTATCTGCTTTTTCCATGCTTAATTTGCACAAAGTGTATTGGGAATACCTCTTCTGTAGCACACTTTTCTTTTTCATGCTTTTAATTCAAAGACTGCTTCAGGCTCTGTTCCCATTTTTTTTTGTCAGGTACACTTGGATTACTGCACAGTTATCAAGGAGATGCATCATTAAGTTTTACCTATTGTTCATCTCTTATCAGTATTTTAAATATCATTGAAACTTTATCACTGAATTGAAATTTCATCATTGAGCCATTGTCATTGAAACTCTCATTTCTTTCTAAGATTATTATAATTTTCATATTTAATATTGCTATTCATAGCTCAAGTTATGCTTTTGACACTTTTTTCATTTTGATGCGAATTGGTAGCTCTAAATCACTGCAGTCACAGGATTTTACTTCTCAACTCGGTGTCTTAGAACAAGAGTGATTATTCATTCAATTATAACCTTATTGGAATATTTATGAGTAGATTAATTAAGAATTTGTCCCCACTGAAATAAAAAGACGTCATTGACTTATAGCAGAACACAATAGGTTGTTACAACAAACAAAACTTCCTTTCAATACAGAGGAGCCTATTTAGGATGTTACAACTCTACTTAAGTTTTGATGGCATGCAAAGGACTAAACTGATAAAACTGAAAAAGTTAAACAGTTGAACTCTATCAAATGCTTTTTTGGCAGTACCCTAAAATAACATTAGAGATAGTAAGTTATATTTTTGGTGCTCTTCAAACTCGTGCAGGCTCAATCCTTTTCTGTTCACTGTCATATGATGGTAAGAGAGCTCTAAACCAAATTGGTTTAGGTTTTAAGATTAGAAACAGAATAATGGTTCCTGAATCCAACTGTAGCTCATTGTTATTTATAAAGATGGCAGGAGAAATAACTGCAAAATGAGCAGAAATTCTAAATTCTCTTTTAAAGTCTAAAGTAAATCATTTCAAAACTTTAGAAGACTGTAAGCCTGCATTTTATTAACCAATTACATTTTTGAACTATCGACTGTTCTAGTTGTTGGCAGAAGTACATGAGAAACCCTCGGAGTTTAAGGTTTCTGGCTGATCTCTAAATCAAAACCAGCAGAGCAGATTTAAATATTTTGTGTAAACAAATTTGCATTCAGACTGCTAATCTGTGTGCCAGCCTTCAGTTTGACATTTTCTGAAATGATTGAAAAATGCTAAGCCCTTTATGATAAATGGTGTTCATAATGAAAATGCTGACAGACCCGTAATTACCTGTATTGTGATTCTGCTGAAAGCTTCTTTATCTGTCTAATCTTTCACAATGGAGTTACATGCATAAAATCTTGAAAGAAGGAAAAAAAGGAACTTCAAAGTGGAAATGATTTAGCAACTGTAGCAGTGCTGAAATCACTTCTAGACATTCACTTATGGAGGCAAAGGTGACAAGAAGCTATTAAAAAAAAATGTGCAGTCCTTTCTGTGGAACAGAAATCATCTAGTAAGGTTTAAAGGCTTAACTTCAAGTCAAATTTTTGATAAGATACAAGTAAACAGATCCAGGCTGACCATTTTTAATGTGGTACTGAGGAATTAGAATAGAGTACAATTGTCATTGACTTGATATTTCTGAATAAAACCAAAACATCAAGAAACAAATACATAAACCAACATTTGTTTAATCACATGCTAAAACCTCCTACACTACAAAGTGAAAGAAAAGGAGGGAGAAATATTTCAAAAACTTATTCAGAAATAGAAGCGGAAAAATAATAAGAAAAAAAATGTGAGAAAGCAAATTGTCTGGATTCTCTAATTTAGAAACCCCATTATCTGTCATTGTTAGAGTAGAGGCTTTAAGATTCTTTGAAAGTTCTTTTTTCAGTTTCTTTTACATTCCTCTGTGAAAGATTTCCCAGACTTGGGTAGCCTCTAACTACCTGAAATGCTAGACAGCATTTTCTTTGCAGACCGCTCAGATTGATTCAGATATACCAGCCTTGCCCCAGCTCCACACAATGTCTGTGTACGAGCCATGGCTCTCAGCTGTCTCCGCAAAACAACCAGTACACGTACAGTAGCTCCTTATCTAAACATAATGTCCTCTAGGATTTTTGACCTCTGTGTTTTGCTGTGAGGATGAAATCTGTTTCCCCAAAGCTTTCACAGCATGGTCTGGCAAAGCTCAAATAAAGTATCCTGCAATAAAACAGAGGAATATAACTCTCTCATATCTTTTTTTTCAAACTGCCATGCTCTCCAGAAACAATCTTGGACTTTTAATCACTATTCATAAAGCAGCCATTTCAGTTACAAGATCAGCTACTTGGCTATCTCTGTATCTTTTTTAATCTTCTTTATCTCTGTGTATTCTCCCTGCTCTTCTTGAGATGTAGAGATTAATATGCTAGGCTACACTTAAGATATGGGCATGTCAGAGTTTTCTGTAGGAGATAGAGGACACCTTGTCTAACTATCAATACACTTTCTAATAATACTGAATATGCTATGGGAGATGTGGAGAGAATGGCTCAATTGCTGACAGTAAGTTGATGATTTCAGAGAAATAAAAATAACAGCTCTAAACTGAAATTTTAAGTTCTAAGTTCAGCATTGTGCAACTATCTTTTTTTCTCCCCTGTATAAGTATTAATTTACACTAAAACTCACTTCTGTTATGAGGGTAATGTCCCTTTGGAAGGGCATTCTACTGTTCCTCAGTAGCAGTAAGTCATTTTTCTACAGAAAAGATTTTAATATCGTCTCCAGTCTTTCAAATTTCACTGCTTACTCTTTGCTCTATGGAGGATGAAGATGTGGACAAAAACTGATCTTATCACTGATTCTAGAGGAACTCACTTTTATTATCCTTGTACAAGTAGGTAGCTAAACGTTACTCTCAATCATATCCTTTAACCTGATGTAAGCCTGTAAACTGATCTTTTCTATCTACCCTATTTCTTTCATAACATTTATTAAAGAATCTTGTCAAAGGCTGTTGTATGCTTAAGGTGATTAAATTAAAAAATATTAGTTATTCTACTTGATGAATTTGTAGTCACAATTCCCTTGGATGATTTAACTAGATTTTAGTGAGAATAATCATAGTATCACAGGATGACTTTTGTTGGAAGGGATCCAAAGGATTATCAAGTTCCAACCCCCCTGCCATAGGCCGGGCCACCAACCTCTGCATCTAATACTAGACTAGGTTGCTCAGGCCTTCATCCAATCTGGTCTTGAACGCCTCCAGAGACAAGGCATCCACAGCCTCTCTAGTGTCCATAGCCTGTTCTAGTGCCTAACCATTCTCTCTGTGAAGAACTTCCTCCTGACAACCAATCCAAGCCTTCCCTCCTCAAGTTTAAAACCATCCCCCTTGTTCTATTACTATTTACCCGAGTAAAAAGTTGATTCCTTTCCTATTTATAATCCCTTTTTAAATACTGGAAGGCTGCAGGTCTTCTCGCAGCCCTCTCTTCTCCAACCTGAACAAGCCCAGCTCTCTCAGCCTGTCTTCACAGGGAACGAGCTGAAGCCCTCCAGTCACCTTTGCGTCTCTCCTCTGGACCCTCTCCAACAGCTCCACATCTTTCCTGTATTGGAGCCCCCAGGCCTGAACACAGTACTCCGGATTGAGCCTCAGGAGGGCAGAATAAAGAGGAACAATCACTTCCCTGTCCCAGCTTCTGATGGAGCTCCAGATACCGTTGGCCTTCTGAGCTGCAAGAGCACAGTGCTGGCTCGTATTCAGTTTTTCATCCATCAGGACCCCCAGATCCTTCTCCAGAGCTACTCAAGGGGTTCTTCTCTCTGTCTATGTATCTGGCTGGGGTTACTCTGGCCCAAGTGCAAAACCTTGAATCTCACAAGGTTCACACAGGCCCACCTTTTGAGTTTGTTGAAGTCCCTCCGGATGGCTTCATTTCCATCTAACATGTCATCCTCACCACCACAGGGTGGGGAGGGAAGGGATTTACCATCTTTCTTGCCACTCCTTGTTTGCCAGCTTTCTTCCATTCTTTTGTCTCTAAGAATATCTTCCCAGGAGATCTCATCCAACAGTTCTTTAAACAGCCTGAAGTTCACGCTCCTTAAGTTCAGGGTCCTAACCCCACTCTTTGCCAGGCCCACGTTTCTCAAGGTCACAAACTCAACCAGGGCATAGTTACTGCAGCCTAGGTGCCTTTAGTCTTAATACCATTAATGATCCTCTCTGCATCACCAAGCACCAGATCCAGCAGCACTTTACCTGTGGTCAGTCTATGCAATACTTGCAACAAAAAATTATCATCCACACACTGCAGAGGATTTCTGGATTACAGCTTCACTATGTGGTTTTCCCAGCAGTTATCCAGCTGGTTGAAATCCCCCATCAGGACAAGCACCTGTGAGTGAGACTTCCTGGAGAAACATGAGAAGGTTTCAGACAGGGGATTGGCAACACTGCTTCCTCTGAGGAGTTCCTAGATGATCTTAGAGGATGGTTTGGAGGGTTTTTTTTCTACAGTCTCCTGGCATGACAGCAAACCCAAACCATTCTCTGTCACAGTGCATCTGACTCTCTTTCCCTATCAGGTCTAGTATTAAGCTCTAGACTACTCTCTCTACTGTACTAACCCTCATTGCATCCCCTTCCCCTTTGTTATCTAGTTTGAAGCCCTCTCAGTGAACCCCGTTAACACTTGGGCTACTATTCTTTTTCCTCTTAGAGGCAAGCGACACCCATTTGCAGTTGTCAGACCAGGTGCTGAGTAAATAGCCCTGTAGTAAAAAAAAAAAAAAAAAAGTTCCTGTGGAGATACCAGCCTCACTGCCACTTATTCATTACCAAGGTTTTCCTACACCAGTCTGTGTCCCTCACTGCCCTAGAATGAGTATAATAAAATGTCAGTAATGCTTCTGCTCCTTCAACCAACAACCTTAAAGCCCTGAAGTCTTTTTTGATAGTTTGTAGGCTTTTCTGAGCTACTTCATTGCTGCCTGTCTGAGCTATTGGTAATGGGTAGTAAGCGGAGTGAACAAGATCTGGGAGTTTTCTAGTTATGTCCTTGACGCAGGCCCTAAGGAGGCAGCACATCTGCCTGTGCATTCTGTCTAGCCTGCATATAGAGCCCTCACTCCACGAGGAGTGAATCTCATACAGCAATAACCCTTCTGTCTTTCTTTGCAGAAGCAGTGTGGAAACGCAGTCGACTGCCTAGCCCTTGGCAAATCTTAGATAAACCCTCCTGTGCCTCCTCACTCACCTCCCCTTCAATTTCCCGTGCCTCATACATATTACTTAGGGTCACCTGGGAAGTGAGGTTGACAGTGTTGGGCTTCACCCACAATGCTGAGCTGGGACAGTCTTCCAACTCTCCCCATCTCTCAGGTTCTTCCCTCTCAATGCCTGACAGAGACGGGGCAGGGAGTCCATCACTTTCCAGAAGTTTCCCTGGTGCCTTTCTCTCTGGCATGCTAGGAAGTTATTCCACTTCACTGCTATCTCTCTCTCATACTGCCTGATGGTCCTTAACTTCTCTACTTCCTCCTTGATCAATGCCACCATGCTGAGCAGATATTCCACCTGCTCACACTCACACTTCACTTCACTTGCTATCCTCCCTGGGCAGCAGCAGTCTCGGGCACTCTCTGCAGCTGGAGACCTGAACAGCCACACTCTTGGGCTGGGCTTCTATCTGTATCACCACAGTCTTTGTGGAGTAAGCTTGTTGCCTGGTGAAGACCTTGGAAAATCTGTGGTCTTGGAGACTCTGTACCTCACAATCAGTCTCTGAAGTTCTGGCCAGGATGGCTCTGAAGGAGCTAACCTTGGCGATTAAGCAAGGTAAACTCTACCTCTTTCACACCACCTTTCATTAGATTTAATAGAAAAAAATATAGACTCAGAAAAAGACACTGAACATTCACAGTACTTGAGAGAATTGTGAAGACCCAAGAAATAAGGCCCAGTTCACAAAGTTAGGCTTATAATCAAAGAGATGTCTAAATGACATATGAGTGTAAGCTATAAATTCCAGAGTGTCTCTGCACTGAAAGCTCTGTTTTTACAAGACAACAGGAATCCTAGCCCATAGAATTAACTGTGGTCAAGCTAGTGGAGCTAAATTCTCTTATGTGGAGTATATAGAACATGGGACCTAACCTACATTTCTGAACTCCTGTTTTTGTCTTGATATCTTAAGAAAGAAGGGTCAGAGGAGCAGCAATAAGTTCTCTACAGTACTGTAACATCTGACTTACAAGCAATCAACCTCATGAGGTCAAAAACCCAAACCACTGGAGAAGAGGACTGCTTGTATATGTTGCCTTCTCCATTATACGGAAGACTTATGAGTACTCTGTGAGTTGAATCAAAAAACTTTTTGTAGTTCTTCTGCAGTAGAATTATATTGCTGAGTGCATTCATAGGAGACTTATAAATATATATTTTTGGAGTTGCAGTAAGTAGAGGTGATTTAGTTGAAAGTACTATTCTTTCTAGAATTTGAACTTAACTATGAATGCAGATAAAGTGTCAGGGACAGTGTGCTGTTACATTTGCCATCATTCTGATAGGGTGTTTCTGGCCTTTTTGTTCCTGAAAGATTGAACAGTATTTTTCATAGATATTATTATTATTATTAACCTCTTGCCTAAATTTTGATTTGGATAATTACAGTCTGCTCTCTATATTCTCTAAACAAAGTATGTTGAATAACTTATATTTCCTTTCCTAATATTCTAAGGAGCATTTCTGTGATTTATTAAATAATAGTTCTGCTTAATCTTAAAGTTAACTGCTTCTAATACTAAGGGAAAGTGATTCTTTTAGAAGGTGTGTTGACTGCTTAGTGCTGAATGATAAATTGCACAGCTGCGTTGGTGGCGCTTGTCATGTAGGAAGGGTTTCTTAGTGCTGTACAAAAACAAAAGGAAACTACCTCCTTATCAAGATAGCTGCAATTTTATTTAGAGTTGATGGAGACGTTTTAGATAAACAATACAATACATTCAACTCAAGGAGATGAATACTAGTCTGAAGAAATCTACAAGAAAAGTTTTATGGATGTTTTTAGAGTCTGCAGGATTAAATAAAGGCTTTTTATTCAAGACAAGGGATAAATACAGAAAACTAGAGTACAGAGGAGAATTTAGAGAAATTCAAAGTGTAGAAAATATTTGGATTTCTCCCTTATAAGAAAAAAATCAAAGGGCCAAAAAATTGGTTATTTGGACCTATTATGAAGCCAGACAGTAACAGTTTCTTAACAAATGGTAGAAAAGTAAATATTTAAGATATTGTAGAGGAAAAGATTTTGTTAAGCATACGTGCCTCATTCTGTTCCTTGCTTTGATGTAAAAATAACAGAAGAATAAAATAATTCATAATTATTCACATTACTGGTACATCTCATAGGGTTGATATATACCTGGTTCTGTGTTAGCATTGTTTGTGTTTATATCAATCTGAGAAATCATCTAGATCAGATTTAAGAAAAAATGTTGTTACTGTGCAGATTGTGCTTTGATTTATGCTTTTGTAATCTCAAAGATTGAGAATTTCTTTATTTCTCTGATGTTACAAAAGCATAGAGACCTCTTGACCTCGTTATCGTTATGAATTTATTGTTGCCAAAGTTACATTAACTGCTATTTTGGAGTCCTCTCCATACAGAACTTTCATTAGCTTAGTTCCTTCTTTGAATACAAAATTAATATATATGAGTGTAATACAATATGCACAGCTCCAAATTAAAATATAACTTCTTTCTTTTGGGTAATGATCAGGGACCAAAAACCAATTTCTCCATTAAACAACTTCATTGGGTGGGTTGGTGAAACTTGAACTACTTTCATTTCTAATTTACCAGTAGATTGTAAAAAAAATCAGAATACACATTACAGTTTGAATAGTGCTTTGAACTCTTCTGTGTTTTACAGTTATATAGTAAATAACTGGATTCAAGGGAATTATTGTTGTCCTTTGCTGGAGAAACAAATATATATATATATTGAAGTTAGTGAGTCAGATATAATTCTAATTAATTACTTTAATCAGGTGGAATGAATGAATTCATGAAAATAAATTTATATGCCCTTCACAGGATAATTACTGTAAAATAAAACTTTCAGTCACATAAATGGCAAAGTAAAAAAAAAAAAAAAAAAAAAGAAGAAAAGAAAATGTCATCTAGCTTTTCTGAGAAAATGGGTAGTCCAATTCCAGTGCTGATAATGCAAAAATTCCAGCTAATGATCAAATCATATTGACAAATTTATTCCCAAATTTACGCCTAACTCTTATTTTCTTGTGTTTCATTATTGCATTCTCTGAAGAAAGGCAGCTAAGTTTCTAATAATTAGATTCGACAAAGAGTGGAACCTCAGTGTCTCTTTTTTACGAATTTCAAAGATTCAAGTACAAACCTGAGAAAAATAAAACATTCTGTATTTGCAAAAATATGAAAAGAAGAAGTAATTGTGATGAATTTCTACATATTGAAAAAATGTTATGTAGATTATTAATTAATTTGATCTAAGTCAAGTAATTTAATTTTGCCTTTTTCTATGTAGTTTCTCTTCCCCAGTACAGTTCAAAATTCTCAGTATAGGAATGGCTTAGGCAATGTCACCGAGATCAATTTATGTTACTTTTTCCATAATAATGAGAGTAGTAATAATAATAATAATCCTTACAATATTCTTTCATTTGCTTGGCTAATTGTCTTGTTCTTATTTGAGAAAAGCTTTGGAGATTTTCTTTTCCTGGGCATAATTCTGAGCTTTCACAAACGGTGGATGACTTCCTCTATTGTGACTGGAAAGCAAAAAGAACCAGACAATCCTTATGTGTGCATTTAGGACAACTAGTTCTTGCCTCCAGAGACAAATTCAAAGGACAGTTTAAATTTCGGTTTGTTGCACTTGCATACTTTCTGATCCTTTGGGCTTTGTGATTTAACCCTAACAAGCAGCTAAGTACCACACAAATACTGCTAAGTCTCCACAGTTGGAAGGGGAGAGAACTGGAAAAGTGTGAGAAGTCAGGTTGATAAAAAGGCAGTTTATTATGTAAAGCAAATCTGCATACACAAATGAAACAAAACGGGGAGTTCATTCACTGTTTCCCATTGGCAAGCAAATGTTCAGCCACAGCTGGTAAAGCATGTCTCATCCTGCATAATGGCTGCTTGGGAAAATGATCACCATTGATCAGAACATCCCCTCTTCCTCCTTCTTTAATCCAGATTGAATTGTTGAGTATGTCATATTGTATGGAATATCCCTTTGACCAGTTTAGGTCGGCTAATGGCTCTGTCTCCTCCCAGCTCCTTGTGTATCCTTAGCCTCCTTGCTGGTAGAACAGTGTGAGAAGCTGAAATGTCCTTGACTCTGTGTAACTCTGCTCTTCAGCAAATAAAAACATGGGGATACTTTTACTACTATTCTCATAAAAGTACTTCTACTTTATTACTCAGCTTCATATGAATTGATGTAAAGAAAATTAACTCCGTTCCAGACAAGACCCAGGCATTGTGTTAGGAGTTGATACTTTCATGCAAAGGGTAACTCAGTAGCAAGAAATACAATTATTTGGTGTCCTTCTGTCATTTCCTCCTCTCTGCACTGAGGTTTATCTGATGGTGAGCCAGCCTAGCCACCCACCTGCATGGGGCAAGCAGATCTGCAGGGAATGCCGTCTGCTTCTCTGTAGAATACAAAGCAGCCATGCAGAGTAAAGCATCCTCTGTGTTAAGTAGGCCATTTCCCACCACATTATAACAATTTCACACTAGGTTATATAGTGATTTTTAAATGATTGAACGTCTCCTTTGAACATTCAAAGATTTCCTACTATGCTTGTTCACTCTTATTGCTTTTTAGATAGCCTTGTGGCAAATTAGTGGAATATACTGTAAGAAAAGGAAGATCGTCAACATCTTATTTGCATATAAACATCATATTATTTTCAAATTATCCACTATGCTTCCCATTTTCTTATGATGTTTTCTACAGCCGAAGTCTGTATGAAGTCTGCCCATTCTATCAGTATTTCCCGATTAATGTTTTGTTTCATAGTATAACAAATATTTTTTTCTACTTTTATTTCCCCTCTAAATATAAGAACAAAATTACACAATGGTAAGAACATAAGCAACTCTTAATTGTTAAGTTTTAGCAACTTGTACCAAGTTAATCAGAAAAGTTAAGACAGAAGTAATACAAACTTTCAACAAAAATGCAGCTCTTCACTTTCTCATTGCATAGAAAATGCTCGAGGATGTTTTCAATATTACTATCCATGTAGCTTCACTTAAAATTTATAGGAATTCTTTCAGGCTCATAATGCCTTTGGCAATAGCCCCCATACTTTCCACTCCACTAGAGAAGAACAAGAAAATGTAGTCACAATGAAGTCCAGTTTCCCTAGTAGCCAACTTCTTTACCTCAGCATGCACATGGGTCTTCTGGCTCTTGTCCATTACTACATTACTATATTGTGCTTGTATTGTATGAAGTCATTTGTACTTTGAGGGACATGTGAATGGTAAGAGAATGGAAGGTGATTTTTCAAAGAGGAGCATAATGAAAGAAAGCTGAACTATGTACAGTTACAAGTTCCTTCATTATTGACAATGTCTGAACTGAAGACATGCTGAGATATAATGGTGAATTGCAGCTTCAGGGAGCCATCTGTGGATCTCAATGCAAAATCATTCAACCCAGCAAACTTAAAGCAGAAGGAGATCTATTTGAACTTCTTCAGCTGGAAAAAGACTTTCTAAGAAAGTTTACAGAAGAATAAATTAATTTGCATCATACGTCATTTCTTCCTTACCTTGACCAATATTCTCTAGGCTCTGAACTGGTTTCCATGCCATATATGATAGTAATATTATTCTACTAATATAGAAAATGTTAATGTGTATCCTGAAGAACACTTTGAGTGCAAAATTTGAAAATAGGAAAATATGCAATTATGGCAGTTTTATATGCATGTTCTTAAATTTACTATCTGAAAAATATCTAAGGTAATCTGAGTTATTAGTATTTATAATGAAAAGTTTTGGAGCCTTGCTGTTAGCAGTGAGATAGTGTTTAAGCTTTTGAAGCATACTGAGTTAACCATTGCTTCATATTAATACATTTAAGACTAATATGTGAAAAAAAAAAGCACCTAAAATATATAGGGAAACAAAATTTGACAGTTCATATGAAACTAGTAATTGTCTCATTTAATCTTCAAGAGGCAAGTTTTCTAAAGTGTGCCTGGTACAACAATAATCTGTACCAACAAGCATTAGTTTTCTTAGTTATTATTAGTATTATTTAATTATATTACAGTTAGCAGACCAGCTCATTTTACAAAAGGTCTTGCTGACAAGTTTTTGTTTGTTTGTTTGTTTGTTTTTCTTTGTTTTTTCTTTTCTTTTTTTTTTTAATTCTTTGAGATTCTTTCAATTCTTTTCTCTGGTATAATCTAATGTTTTGTGATGGCATTTCTTAAAAATTTGTCTTATAACTTTAGTATGCCAACCCACATCTATTATATCTAGCACTGCTATAATCTTTAATGCATTCTTCTTGATACCAGCATAATCAGGGAAAATATTACCTATTACCTATTATTAACAGACAGACTCATTCTACAAGTCAGTTATGTGCCAGATTTTAAGGGTACTTAGGCACCTAATGACTCAGGCAAATTTCTAGTAGAAATTTCTAGTAGAACTGATGAAAATCTGAATGTCTAAGTTCCATTATTTCAATAGATATTAGGTACTGCCTTTTTCAAATTTGCACTGTGGGCTATCACGGAATCACAGAACAATATGGGTTGGAAGGAGAGTTGAAAGAGGCCATCAAATCTAACCCCTCTTTGCTAATGCAAGTTCCTTATAGTAGATTGAAGTAAAGCATCAGGATGAGTTTTATCTGGATTTCCAGACCCTATAATAATTTAATAATCCTATAGGATTATTAAAATTTCTCAGCTGATGTTCCAGAAGATTTTGCTTAAGCTGAAGCCACATCTTCTGATTCCATTAATGCTGTATCTTTTTGTAATAGAGTCATAGAAAAATGGAATAATGGAATAGTTTATGTTGGGAGTGACTTCACCTACATCCAAACTTCTTTTGTGAACAGGCTTCCAAACACTAAATCAGGCACTTGGTCAGTCTGGTCTTGAACAGCTACAGAAATGAGACATCCAGAAATTCTCTAGGCAGCCTGTTCAAACACCACATTACTTTCTCATTGAAAAATCTCCTCCTGACACCAGATTTAGATCTCCTCTCTTTTAGTTTAAAATCATTGCCCCTTGTCCTATCATTATCTACTTGTGCAAAAAGTTGATTTCCCTCCTGCTTATAAGCTCCATTTAAGTACTGGAAAACTGCAGTGAGGTGTTCCCTGAGCCTTCTTCTCTCCAGGCTGAACAAGATCAGCTCCCTAAATCTGTGTTTGTAGAACAGGTGCTCCAATTCTCTGATCACATTTGTGTCCCTCTTTGGACACACTCCAATAGCCTCACATCTTCCTTGTGCTGGAGGCCCCAGACCAGGATGCAGTTCTCCAGATAGGGCCTCATGAGGGCAGAGCAGAGAGGGACAATCACCTCACATGCTCTGCTTGTCACCCCTCTTTTGATGCACCCCATCATACAGTCGGGTTTCCAGCCTGCAAATGCACACTTATGGCTCTTGTTAAGTTTTTCAGCTACCAGGATCCCCAGGTATTCCTTGGCAGGGCTGCTTTTAGTAATTTCTCCCAGTTTGTACACGTTTGTGATATCCCCTACCCAAGTGCATCACTTAGCATTTGGCCTTTTTGAACATCATTTGGTTAACACAGGCTCACTTTGCAAGATTGTTTGGGTCCTTTTGGATGGCTTTTGTTCCTTCTGTCATATAAATTGCACCACATAGTTTGATGTCACCTACAAACTTGATGAGGCAAGTTTTATATGACTAAATATTAAATGCTAACTATGTGACCTAAAGAGTAGCAGGTTGTATACCCAGGGGAACAAGCTAGCTCTTAAACTATGTGTAAGGGAATGATTACAAGAAGTTTTTTGCTTGTTTGTTGGTTGTTTTTTTTTTTTTTTAAATCATTTTAAATAGGACTTTTCAGTACTGATCTGCTATCTATCTAAAATAATCAGACTACTGCAATAATTAAGAAAATGGAAGTGACACAAGCCTTCACTTTTTTGTTTCTGAAAAATTTTTATATCATCCCTCTTACTGTGTTAAAATTTTAAATGATGCTAATTTTTTGTGATATGTATCAGTGATATTCAAAGCCACTGGAAAATTCTTTTATTCTTGGATATGTGAGCGTCACTAGAATTGATAAAAATGTTCAAGTAATTGTACCTCCATAGTATATATGCAAGATTTGCAAAACAGTCTAGTAAAAAATAATGCATATTTCTTATTTATTATCATTATTATTTTTTTTTTTTAGCATGCTCTAAGAATGATTATTTTTTAAATTGCTTATTTGCCACATCTTCTCCTAATCTAATATCTGGTGACCTTAGACAAGTGCATACTATACTGTTTAGCACCATCTCATTATTTCTTTGCATTATCTAGTCTGCATGCACTTGTTTTATCTCTTTGTTGTTGTTTGGGATTCAGTCTCTTCAAATTAATACCTGAGTCTTTCTTATCTCTGTGCAGTGCAGCACATTTGTATATGTCAATACTTCAATAGTATTGTCATAAAATAATAATGTCAACTAAGCATGTGGTTAATTTACTGGGTCTGATTATCTACTACTTTGGACACAGTTTCTATAAAATGATACCAAATAATAATTTTGTATTTCCAAACTTAAAAGAGATGGTGAACATTTTTCATAGACATCTATAACAAAAGGAGATTGGCAAAGAACAATCATAGCTTATCTCTATGGAGTTCTTGGTCTGGAAACTAACTGGATTTCAAAAATTTTAAATACCATAAGCGTCTTTCAGTAGACTGGCTAATGATCGATCAGAATTCACAAAACACACATAACCATAGTCTGCAGAATTAAGTCTAAAGTTTTATTTGTTTATTTGTTTTTAAGTTATTTCTCTTGATCATCACAAACAACTTCAGGCTGTAAGAGAAAGTCTGTTATTTTTTAATAAAGTTATCAATTTGTAATGAATAAATTTTTAGGATTTCTTGGAGGATTTTTTTTTCTTGTATGTAATAATGAACAACCAATTTTGTATATATTTTCTCTATAAATCAAGAATCAGAGAATCACAGAATTGTAGGGTTTGGAAGGGACCTCCAGAGATCATCAAGTCCAATCCCAAAAGAGCCCCCATTACTTTACTTTCCACATTACTTCCCCATTACTTGAGAAGTTATACCTACTTTTGAAAGGCTCAAATATTCAGAGGTACTTCAATTTCAATTTCATTTGCATTTATATTTTTACAAGCAGTAGAAGTTGCTATGGTATCATCATGAAAAGGTGTGTAAGATGTTAGTTATTTTTAGCTTCAACTTTAATTTTTTCATATTATATCTGTGTATATCGCTATATCACTATATAGTGATAATTTCTCCAGCTAGTTGAAAATCAAACCAGATATACAGTAATGAAGACTGTAGCTCCAGTATTTGTTTGGTACTTCCATATTCAATGTCTAAGGTTTGAGCAGATGTTCTGTCCTTGTACACAGAGGTTAAGATTACATCCATTACAAGTTCAAATTAGTATAAACTTCATATGAACTTTTTATTTAGTTACTATTTCTGAAGTTTGAAGGTTTTTGTCCTTATTTATTATAGTTGTATTGACCAAAAGCAGTTTCAGTACTGAAGTTAGGGAATTCTACTAATGAAATTAAAGCCATCAGTAGTTTTGATATGCAAATCAAGAGACAAAAGGAGAAATCATCTAAGTGATTGTGAATATCTGAGCCAGGATTGCTTGGTAGCTGGCATTCTTCATCTCCTCTTATGTTCCAATGATTTTTTTTTTTTTTTTTATGTCTTTTTTTTTTTTTTTTTTTCTGGACAGCAATAGAATGACTGCAAATGGAGAACTGGAGAATATCCAAGAAACATACTCTGGTGTTTAGGGAACTCTAAATGTCAATTGAATTCCCTCAGGCAGAATTGAAAATTTCTGAAGCAGGAAGAATGCTGTAATTATAAGCTTCATCCTACTGTTTCTGTTTTCTATTGTTATTGTTATCTGAGGATTTTTAAGAACAGAAACAGGGCACTACATTCACTTTCTATATTTAAAGTTGTGACCCTCATATCACTTCATAAGAGACCTGGTCTATTAGACGTATTTGGAGAATACCTGCTAGTTCATGAAGACATGAACAAATTAAAGGACTTGGTTTTCTATAGGGTCAAGTCCAGGCAAAATACAATCTAGTTGTTCAGTACTCAAATAAATTAACGTGGAAGTACAGCAAAGCATGTTCAGACTGAACTTTAGGTATCTGAGGAACTTTTACAGAAAATACTGAGTACACTTGAGCATATTCTCTTTTTAAAAAAAAGAGGGGAGTGGGGTGGACATCAGTAGAAGAGATTTCTGGATGACAACTTTTATAGAGATCAAATTCAGATAACCAAACCCATTTTATGCAGTGTTGAGGAACACACTGGAAGATCGGGCAGTATCTTACCACATAAAACCATAGAAATTACTGTATAGATAAAGTAACCAATCTATCTCTTCCTAATATTGTTGAGAGTCCTATCTTAGAATGTTATTTGTAGGATTTATTCTGACTTACATAAATAACTTCATTTGGAAAATCCAAATGTATTAAGCAGGAATAAAAAACAAATCCCAGAACCATGTCGTGAATTATGCTGATTTACACTGGATGGCAACTTGTGTGTCCTGAAGCTCTATACAAATCTCTTTGTGAATATCTAATCTTTATTACTCTTGGCTAAAGGAGTCCAGGCTTTTAAGATTATATCAGGCAATATTATTATTTTTTTTATGTCGGCCAAACTGACCTAGGAATTTATATCTTCCTTTTCCTTCCTTTGAGCCTTTCCTTTTAAGGCTCAAAGCCTTACAGGTACTTTAATTTTAGTTGCATTTATGGTTTAAAAAACAATTTATTTAATCTCCAACTCAGTGTCATATTTCTTTGTTCCTCAATGCCTTCTAAAAACAATGGTAGGTAAAAGGAATACTTGTGTAGCATCAGCACTTATTCAGTAGACAGCAAATCATGGGCATATGATTACACTACTTATCTGTGTGATCCATTGTTTTACCTTTTGAAGCTTGTCAGCTGGAGAATAGGAAAAAGATTTCACTTTTCCTATAAAAGAACAGTTTTTTGACTAAGTCAAAAGAATAGTGTATTAAAGATGCATCATCAGAATAATTACAAAAAATGTTCAAATTAAAATACTTTTCCTTAATATTTTTACATTCAATTTTTACAACTGTTTGAGTAACCAGGATTAAGCAACTATTGCTGAATAATGTACAGTTTCTTCCAGGGTTTATACTTTCTTGTGACCTCTCTCAATTTGCCGGATCATTATTTGAAATACTGTGCTGATCTTATTTTCATGTTGGTGTCTATTCCTTCTTTCTCCCTAGTTTTGTAAACTACGAATACATAGAAGTAATTCACTGGCTGTGCAAGAAACGGTTACATGCAAAAAACAGTAACGGCTCTGTTTCTTATAGCTGAGATCAAGCCAAAACAACTCTTTGTGCATTAGGGATTAAACCTTCTCTATTTTGTGCTACAATGTCTACAGAGAAACTTGGCATGCACGTGAACCTTCTTTATCATGTATATTGCTGGGAGAGAGAGTTGCTTTCATTTACTGTAGACAACTACTGAAATTAAAACAGCTGGACCTGTTTTGTTTGTGTTTTTGTTTTTTAAAAAAGAAATTGTTCTACAGCAACAGTAAAACAGCAATATTTCAGTGCTTAGGAGAAGAATTGGATGCAGTTACTTTACTGTTAGTGCATTTTGATAATGAGAATTCAGTCTTTCAATTCACTTTGCTACTCTTGGAAGGCTTCTGACATCATGTTTCTTGCATTTGCTAATTAGCTAAATTTGATGAGTTTAGAAGTCTATGTATAGGTCTAAATTTTCTTGAGATTAATAGAGCATATGAGTTCTGAATTGCACCAATTTCATTGTGTATAACTCTCATTACCAGTTAAATGCAGGTATTCTGATTGCATTATGGTTCTAATGCATGCTATCATGTAAAATAAATGTTCAGAACTTACTTAAGATTCAATAATTTCTTGCTTTGCTGAAAACATACTTAATAAGAAAATATTTTTCATTCCATTAGAATAAGAAAATATTTTTCATTCCATTAGAATAAGAAAATATTTTTCATTTCATAAGAAAATATTTTTCATTTCATTAGCTTGATCCTAAACACTAATTAATATTTGCAAAAGATTCCATGATCTTGAAAAGAAAATGTAAGGAAATGGCTATATTTTCTTCTTCATAATATCTATCTATATATTTTCATTTCTGTCTCCATCGACCCAAGTTTAATTTCATTTGCAGTAAAGTAATAAAACAACTCTTCTCTGTTCTTTTTTTTTTTTTTTTTTTTTTTTTTTCTCTATTGAACTGATAGAAAAACTCCTGGGAGATGCAGACTAAATTCTCCATATGTAAATTTAATCATGTGCTTAGATTCAGTTACATGTATAGTAGAGAACAAACAGAATTCACTTTCTCCCTTATTGGTGTTGTCTAACTCTCTTATATCCAGAGGCCATGTAAAAAAAGAAAACATACTGTAAGCTGGAACAGAGCTGTGGCTTTTTTTAGGTAAAAGCTTAGGTTGCCTCCAGCACTTTTTTTTTTTTTTTTTTTCCCTAACAATTGTAAAGTAACTTCAGCCAGATTGTTTAGAATTTTCAGAGATCAACTTGTGGCCTCAGTATCTACTTCTATTAAGCACTTACTTTAAAAAGTTGGAAAAATGTGCATGCAATGACTTTATACATGTGGAAGAACTGGCTTTGCCTTCAGAAATTAAAGTACTAGTAAGCAAAAATGCTTATAAAATGAATACTGTTAGAATTTTTTGAGATATCTATCAGGTATAGAATTATACATTTGAATTTATGTTGTAGTTATTACCTCCTAGAACAATTAATGCTGTGTTCTATAACAGATTATTTTAGAATATTTTAGAGCTGAAGTAATTCCAACCGAAGAAAAAGATACAATTTTGTGTCTTGCTGTTGTTATTACATCATTAGCTTATTAGATAAACTGGAAATATCCTTGAAAGTACACTGAAAGAATAGAAAACTAAAAAAAAAAAAAAAAAAAAAAAAAAAAGGAAAAATATGAAAGAAAACAAATATTATCCTTACCTGGAAAGAATTTTTTCCTATTTGGTAGTAGAAAGTGTCTTCAGTAGCCTTATGGACAAAGATGCTGTTGTATGAAAATCAGTGATAGATTAGCACAGATTTTTAATTAAGAAAATAATTTAAGTACTTTAACTAAAGTGGCTTTTTTTCTACTTTTTGTTTCCAAGAAGTTTCTCAGATTTTGGCATATGAAATATCCCTGTGCAACAAATAACTTCTACTGCTTTTCTTTTTTTTTTTTTTTTCCTACTTATTCATATGGAAAAAATAAATAAATGGGCAAAGATTTCGAAGAATTTAACAACAGTTGGGTTTTGTGTGATAAAACTACTTTAACTACTATAAACTTTTGAACTTTTTTAACCTGAAGTTGCTTGTTTCTTGCATTGCTACCAAATAATTGCATATCTGCAAGTCTATTTTTTGTGATTTATGATCTGCTGATGACAAGGTTTTCCTACCTTGGTTCTTTACCATCCTTTTAAATATTCTACTCCTTTTTTTCCCCCCCCCCCCTTTTTTTTTTTTTTTTTAAATTTGTAATGAAAGTATCAGGTTTCCCAGTCTTTTCTCTATCTTTTCAATCTCCATTCAGAGAACTCATTACCTTTACATTACTGTAATCTGTCTATAGGCCATAATTCATTACTAATTCTCCAGCACTATCAGTACTCAAAACTGACCCATTATTTTGACAAACTTTCATGCATTACCTGTTCCTGTGTGACTCTGTTTCATTTAAACATGGCTTTAGATTTCATAGTATCTCAGGGTCTTCTATTGTTGGAAGTCAAACTGAGTATTTAGAGAAAAATCTATTCATTTCAGTGAGAACTTAGCCAGAAAAAATGACTGCAAAGTGTAGGCTATTTGCCTATGATAATAAACTAGTTTACAAACTACAAAGCATGTGGGGTTGTTTTTTGTTATTGTTGTTGTTGTTTTCTGCATGATTGTTTTTAACTTGAAAATAAAAATAAAAATAAATAAAAAAAATAATATGTGATGGGTTGACTTTAGAAGACACACACACCTTCCCTTGGCAAAATTTAGGGACTTAGATTTTGAGAATCTTTGTTTTGACCTAGTCTTGGTCTCATTTCAGACACTTATAGAAACTTCAAAAGAAAGGAACTCTCTCTGTGCTGAGTGCTGCTGAAAATCCTGTTTTTCCTTTTTAGTAGGACTTATCAATTTGTTTTATGTGTACAAAGCCTCATATAAACAACTTAAGGGGAAAAGTCATGACTTTGAAGTAATATTAAACATTTCATTAGAACCAACAGAGAGTGACATGAAACTGTAGCTTTAGACAAATCCTTAAAGTCTCAAAAATGCTACATCTCCACTTGAGTTAAAAACGTCTAAACCAAATGAGGATAAATAAATTAACATGACTTTGAGAGGCAAAAGTAACAAAAAATGATGCTTGATTCTAACAATTATGGATCTATTTTTATTGCTGCTTTTATATGTACATCTGCAGCTGTTTTTTGTTTGTTTGTTTGTTTGTTTTTAAATAAACATTTTATGCTTTAATTTCAATGAATTAACTAAAAGGTATAAAACTTTTAAATCACAGCCAGAACCACACTTTCTTCCTGTATTCTTGTGTTGTGCTCGAAACTCTGCATTTTGAATGAGTTTGTTAAACAGTGTGTTGCATATTTTGAATTTGAAAATCCTTTAAGTAGGTAGAAATATAACTGCAGTGCTATTTAGAGATTATCTGGATTTCTCTCTCTAACTTTCACACTCTTCCCCACTGGACTGTAAGAATGTTTTTCACTCTTTCCCCACTCAGTAAGTTGTTCTTTTGATAAAAAAGATTGTTCTGATTATTTTAAAACTGTATTTTTTAGCATAAGGGGAAACTCTATTTTCTGTAACCATCTCAACAGTTCAAAATATTTTTAAACCAAGAAATTTAAAGAGACAACTTGAAAGTAAGTCTTGGGAATATTGAGTATGACAGCAAAAACAGGTGGTAAAATATGTGTGTATAGTTCTGCTATATTTTTCACAGTACCTGAAAAACCTAAGGATATTTTATAGAAAAAAAATAAAAAAAATAAAAAAAAATTTAACATTTGTATCTTATTTTAGGTACTCTAATTAAACCACTGCAATATCCAATGTACCAAATGCATTAACACAGGCAGTTTTCCTACTGCTGATAGTTGAGGAAAAGGAAAGGAGGATTTGGAAGTGGCTGCTCTAAGTTGCACTAATGTGGATAGAATGAATAAGTCTGAATTGCTGCTTTTGTGTGGGAAACCATAATCGTACAGGTACCAGAAAAGTCGATCTCTTTAAAGCTGTGGCATTCACTTGAAAACTGTCCATATTTTTATTTTATTGTCTTCTTTTCTATGTTTTATTTTTAATCCTCGTGCTTCTCCTTATCTCTTCTTTCTTTGACTAATTTCAAAAGATAGTATTTTTCTCACCTCTCTCAGAGAAATTCTGTCCACACCAGGCTGATTTATTTCCTTGTGTTTATACAATTTTTCAGAAGTGAAGATACTTCATTTTGGCTTAAATCTGTGTTGTGAAAATAACCCTGCCAAAGAATACTGAGTAGCAACTGCGAGCAGAGTTGCTTGTGTGTGTTCCAAGGCAAACTGTCAAGGGAAGAAAGGGAAAGCTGCAGGAAATGAGGAGAAAGATCTTTGCATTGCCTAAAATGGAGCTTTCAGATATGAGCTGTGTGAAAAATCCTTAACTCTTCTTATTTAACTCTATTAATTATTAGCTTATACTTACTTGGGAATGAAGTAAATAATAAGAAAATACATACAAGAACATTACTAGAGTAGATTAGTATATCCCAAAATCTGGTTATCAGTATTAGTTAATATGATTGAAAAAGTAGAATAATAATTGTATTCCTCTTTTATTTTATTTCTCTTTTTAATTTATTCCTCTCCCTCCTTCCCCCCCCCCCCCCCCCCCCGGATTCTTCAAATAATTCTTCAAATAATTCTTTATGCAGAAAATAGAGTGGAGTCCACATCAAATTCATTCCATCTGTGGAACTTAATATAAGTCTTTCTATCCCAGGAAATAAAAAAAATTCTTCAAACTCCACTTACTTCCTAGGTTTACTTTCTAAGCCAGAAATTTGTCCTACTTGTTTCTCATATACGCAACAACACTGCAAGCAGCTTGCAAATTGCTTACTATTGTCAATGACATTGCTAACTTCTTATGTAGTGAATCATGCAATAATCAGCTTAATTTAGTACAAGTAGGATTATATTCCTTTGAAGATTATAGGTAGATTATATGAACACAAATTATAGCAATAGAGAGAGAGAAGCCAAATAGTCTACTGAAAGCTATATATGCTGTTCAGTACTCTTTGCCTCTGGTAACAAAGTTGGATGAGACATTTTGATAAGTAAAGATAGGACTTGTCCAAGGGCTATTCACTACTCATGAAGCATGACTTCAGTGACCTATTTCATAGTTTTAAATATAGATTTTATTTTGGATTGCTTGATTACTAGGTTGTTTTTTTTTCAAACAACGATAGCTAAGACCAAAGTTTAAACCAAAGTAATTATCTCTGAACATCTCTAAAATGTTGCATTTGGGATGAAATTAAATTTCCTTGTCCTTGTCTGTGGCTTCAGACTGTGTTCAAGCTTGCCGCAGAAAGATAAAAACCACATGTTAAGCTAATCTGTATTATTTAGGAACTAGGAATTCTTCATGGTTATGTCATCTATATTTTTCAAGGCAGGCTTTGCTACTTGTAAGTACAGTTTAAATCCATATTTATTTCCAATAAAGGGAGTCTTCCAAAGAGATGAAAAGAAGGATGCTGTATCATGCCTACAGTGGATGTTACATTCCTGATAGAGTTGGCATGATAGGTAGCCTGTGTTCCAGTTTGCCTACAAGTTGCATGAGGGTGCCAGTGGGAAGGTAGGCGAAGGTCCCTATGCTTTCTTACTCAGACAGCTGGGGATCACATTTCCAACCAGTTTTCTATGACAAGGTCTTTGTTCCTTTTTGTTTTGGTTTGGTTTGGTTTGGTTGCACTCCAGACATATTTGCATTTCTAGTAGCATTTTAACAAATGTCGGAATATTGCTGGAAATTACAAAGGTTTCCATTTAATTTCAGTGGCTTTTGCAAAAATAAGTAAGAAGAAACCCTAAACATTGCTTTTCCTCCTATGTCAGTAGAAAGTTTGAAGAGGAATGAGATGGATGGACAGATAATAGAAAATCCACCCAAATGACTGAATAACTTGTCTTGGAGGGAAAAGAAATTGCAATTAAGTCTTAAAATTTACTAGATGATTTAACTCTGAAATCTAGTCCTGAATGACCAGACTTCATTAATATGCTTTTCATGCAATTACTAGATCTTGTAATATTTTTCAGAGGTTATATTTTTTCTAGTTTTGCAATATTCCTATTCTGTCTATATTCTTATTTGTAGTACAGAACTGTATTGTCTTTTTGAGTACTTATTTCATTCTCACTTAGAATCAATAATGATGTAAAACCTCTTAATCACTGCAAGTTCTAGTACTTTTGAAAATTAGCCATTGATTTATTTGAAAATATTGCCTGTGAAACTTTAAAAGCAAAGTTTTAATGGCTTAATTGAGTGATATATTACAATACTAAAATATTACCTTTAAAATGGATGGAAAAATATTATGTCTATACAGTTTATATGCACTTAAGTAATATTTATTGACAATGAAATTTTATAGCATATAAAGTCTATAAGAATCTATAATCTATAAGGTCTGATCTTTTTTTGTTATTTTTTCGCTAGAAATATATTATTCACTTCTTTGAAATGTCTAATATTTTGAACCAATAGGAGAAAACAAAGTTTTCTTTCTGCAGCTGTTTTTGTACTAAAATTATTTTCATCTCCATTATAGAAACTTATTAATGATTTTAAGCAGGCTTCATTCTGGATCCATTTAATTCTCAGTCTGGGTAAAATGCTATAGCTTTATAGGTAGCTGTTAATGTAATTTCTTGTGTGCAAGACAATTGGTACTGGTCTAAGAGACATAAAATTTCCCATTTAGTGGTATTTGTATAAATCAGGAGTAGGACCTTGATTTCAATTACTCAGTATTTATGTTGAGATGAAACTGAGAGTGTAATTTCTGTATTTAACCTTGACAAAAACACACATAATCTAAGTTTACTTGAATGAAATTGTCAGAAAATTTAAAGTTCGTATTGATAAATGGAGAACAGTGATATCCTGAAAGGTGGAAGACAGAAAAAATAGCTGAATATCTAGTTTAAATTTGATAAATCACAATTTGACCTATTTTTCTTTTGATAAATCTTCTGTTCTAAACTTTCTTCATCTCTTACCATAAGTAGATGTATTCAGAGAACGTAATATCACCAAATACATTTTAGATGAATACAGTGAAGTATGGATTACTCTTCATTTTGGCTAATACATAAATTACGTATTCATGGATCTGGTTTCTGTCTCTTGACTCAGTGAAAACAGAAGAATAAGGCCTATAGTCTATTAGGGCAAGAAAGTCAATGAACACTTATTCTAATAATTCAGTTTCAGTATTTATGGTGAATCATAGAATCAGTTGGGTTGGAAAAGACCCTCAAGATCATAAAGTTCAAATATCAACAACACTACAAGTCCATCTCTAAACCATGTCCATAATCACAGTAACCACTCACATCTGAGATACCTCAAGAGATGGTTACTCCACCACCTCACTGAACAGCTAGTTCCAGTGCCTAACCACACTTTTCATGAATAAATTCTTCCTGATGTTCAGTCTAAAACTTTGCTAAAAAAAAACTTCAAGACATTTACTTGTGTTTTATCACTTATCATCTGAGAAAACAGAACAACACTCTCTTTGATATAACCTCATCTCAGTAGTTGTACAGAGTAATAACGTTTTTTCTCAGTGTTCTTTTCATAATGAATAAGTCAGGTTCCTTCAGCTTCCTATATGCTCTCATTTCCTGATCTCTTCACTAGCTTAATGGTTCTTTTCTGCACAAGAGCAACTCAATACTCTTTTAGTACTGAGAGGACCAAAATTAACACAAGATGCCTGAAATAATATTTAGCCAAAAAAAAAAAAAAGGGGGTTATGAAGAGATAGCTAAAATGTAGCTTCGGGAATATACGTAACAGGTTAAAATGGTTAAAGGAACTCAGTTGTATGCAGTGAAAACTTGATTGGGGCTAAATAGCTAATAAGACTATAATAAATAGTCTTAGAAAGTATTAATATTCACTGAATCATAGAATCATAGAATGGCGTGGATTGGAAATCATCAAGCTCCAGCCCCCAGGCTGCAGTCTAAGCAACCAACCTCCATATCTAATACTAGACCAGTCTGCCCAGGGCCTCATCCAGCCTGGCCTTGAACATCTCCAGATGGAGCATCTATAGCCTCTCTGGGAAGCCTGTTCCAACACATCACCACCCTGTAAAGAACTTCTCCCTCACATCCAATCTAAACCTTCCCTCCTTCAACTTAAAACCATTTTGCCTTGTTCTGCTATTATCTACCCTTTCAAAGAGTTGGTTCCCCTCACGTCTCATGCCTAGAGGCTCCCTCTAGGTACTGAAAGGCTGCAATTAGGTCACTCCACAGCCTTCTCTCCTCCTCTTCTCCAGGCTAAACAAACACAGCTCCCTCAGCCTGTCTTTGCAGGGTATGTGCTCAAGCCCTCCAATGATCTTCGTGGCCCTTCTCTGGACCCTCTCCAACAACTCCACATCTTTCCTGTATTGGGGGCCCCACATCTGAACATAGAACTCCAGATGGGTGTGTCATGAGGGCAGAGTAGAAAGGAACAATCATCTCCCTGACTCTTCTGGTCACCCCTGTTCTGATGGAGCCCAGGATACCATTGGCTTTCTGAGTTTCAAGAGCACACTGCTGGCTCACGTTAAATGTTAAGGTTTTTCCTGGAATATTCTTCCAGGAAAATAATCCATATCTTTATTTATGTCTGAAAAGTACTATGCAGTTTATGCTCTTTTGTAAATAATGGTATAGAATGTTCTTTGAGCCTCAACCTTGACAGTTTCAGCTGAAAGTTTATTTTAAAGCTACATCATTCTCCATATATATGATTTTTACAACTGTTGTTCTTGAAAAATTTTTTATTTTCTGTTTCATAAATAAGAATTCCTTGTGATTTGTATATAATTATATTTGGTAAATGTTTTCCCATTTTCCATTGCTCTCATTAAACTATGCTCCCTGTCCATAAAATAACAGAAGACGATAGCATGAAGTTCCTATCTGGGTGTTCACAATAAACTGTATAGAAACAAAAAAAGGAAACTTAAAAGAAAATTAGTTCCTTTCCTCTGCAGAGACTTGTTTCTTCAGGCTTTCCTGAGGATTTTTGTACACTAAATAAATTATTCAAATACAAGTATTGAAGCTGTCATTCATCACGAAAAATTCAGCATGGAAAGATATTTTCTCCTCTGTTGTTGAGACTACTTGTGATATACATTAGGCCACACTTATATGTATGTACATCCTTCTGATTGAAAGATATGAGCTTGTTCTGGACAACTTTGGTTGTTTGCTGTTTTTTTTTTTACTTCACCCTCATTCAAAACATTTTCCTTATATGTGCCACTGAATGATTACTTCATAACCATTATGTATTTTACCTAATAGAGAAGTGTCAAAAGGACAAATATTCATCTAGCATTTTTTTCAATGATGCATGAACCGTTTGTTTATGGCATCAACAGAAGTCTAAACTTTAACTCAAACATCTAAATTTTTTTTATGGCAAAATATACCAGAGGTAGAAAATCTTTTTTTATTTCCTACTTTAGGAATGAATTAGCTGTTTTTTGTTCAGTCACTATGTTATCAATATCATCAGGCAGATTCTTTGATTGTAATGTGGTTTTGATAATTTTTTTCACTGATACTTACGTTGCAATCCCTATTGTATGGATAATGTGCTTCCAATTTTAGAACTAATTACTTAATCTTGAAGGGGTATATTCTGTACATGTTGATGTTGTGAATTTGGCCTTATAAAAAGATGTCAAGTTATGATTAATTACATTTACACTTTTAATTACGTTTACACTTTTACCCAACTTCTACATCCCTCAGTTTTTACCATCTCTGCATGCCTGTGGTGAGCAAGATAGAGTGAACAGAACTCCTAACATTTTGTGTTTCTTGATTCAGGGAGGGCTGAATAATCAGAACAATAAATTGGTATAGGACATCAGATAGATGACATTAGATTGCTTTCTTATATTCATAATTTACTTACAGAATGCTGTTTTAAGATCTGAGTAAAGATCTTAAAACACTTAAGACTAAATTATTTTTCTGTTTCATAGATATTATGTCAATAAAAATTAGTTGGTATCATACACATATATGTACTAATTTCATCATTTTTAATTTTCTAAATTATATGATTTTTACCAGCTAACCTTGGGGATTAAATAAAGAGCTGTCCTATAATGCGTTGATTTCATTTTCTGTGTGAAGTAATACAACATCAAAACTCTCAAGTCAGTCATCTTTCCCAGAGCAAATCATCAAGAAATTAATTCAGGATACGCATATTTCTTCAAACTACCTGAATTTTAATGGTACATGAAATCTGGTTTATTAGAACAGAGTAGAGTTTTGGCCTATCACTTAACATGGAAAGAAACAGATGCCTAAGAGCAGACTTGAGATATAATTCTAGAGGCATGTGCAGATGCTGTGGAAAAGAATTCTCCTCAAAATTGCATAGCAGGGCAAGTAACTAAGTAATATTTTCAATATTCACCCACAAGGCCCATGATCATAGGTGAATAGCCTTCACACTACTGCTCAATCTGCATACACCACTACAAAAAAATTCCCCTGAGTATCTATTAAACAAATGAGAGATAGATCTATTCCCAGAAAGTTTGGAAGCAATGTACGACATCACAGTAGCACAAAATCACAAAATAGTTGAATTAGTAAGCAACCTCTTCAGGCCAAATAATTCAGACATAATTACTGAAGGATTCAAGTAGGAGGAAGTCAATGGAGAAGGATTACATTACATGAAAAATAACACTGCAAAGTACATTTACTTCTCTTTCATAACCATGGATTTTGCCAAGTAAGTATTTCATGGCAGTTTATGTCTTAGCTTGATAAGATCTCAGAACAATACACCACTGCTGTGATAGTTCACTCATTGACTTTAAAGTCCATCCTCATTCAAGCAATTACTGTAATCATGTGGAAGGAAGAAATGGTTTATAAACTGTGAAAAATATTTCTACTGTAATTATTGTAGCCAGGGGTTGCAGGATACTGTGACATTCCACTATGTATATTACACTGTCCTGGCAGCTTATGTTGGGTATAGGCAACAAAAATTAATCTTAATTAGACAAAGTATTTAAAAAATAACAATACACTTACAGCTTCTAGTTTTAATTGAAAATTTTACAAATCTTTCAAAAAGAAAATTACGTATGTAAAATTATGTCATCATTTATTAATGAGATAAAGGGGCATGAATCTATGTAGTTCATGTAATGATGAGTCCAGTTTGTCTTTTATTGTATCTTCCCTAATTTGAACTCGGTTGCATTATTTTCTGTTTCCTCTTGACTGGTTATAATGCGCTACATGCTGTTAACCTAAAACAATGCTTTCACTCCAGATAATTTGGATTCTTAGAGACAAAAAATCAGAGTAAAATCAAAGAAAATCCTAAAATAGGAAAAAAATTTGAACTTTTAAATAATTTTAATCTATTACACTTATATGTAAATATATCAACTCAAGAATTTCACTTAGTGACCAAGGTAGTAGGCAACCAGCTAACCAGTCAAACTTTTACTATGCTTCATTATTGAAGACGTAATAGAAATGTGTAGAAAGTAATAATTAAAAAAAAAAAAAAAGTGTGAAATATTCCAAGCAGCAAAAAACAAATCTGTAAAATGATTTACTCTTTAGCCTGGATCTATGATGGTAAGAAAAGCTGTGTTATATTTCCCATGATAAAAACAAACAACATTGCATTCACATCATAAATTATCACTTCCTAAACAAATAATAACTTCATGCAAGAACCAGGTAATGTAAGGCCTGTTAAAGGAAATTGATGTGTATCTGAGAGGATTAATTGAACTAAGTCACTTATGTAAAATCTATGCAAAATATTTTCATTTGAACAATGCATTATTGCAGAGAATTCATACATCTAGGTAATACAGCTGGTAGCCATTTTGTCATCAGTTCCAAAATTGCTTAGGACTTCTACTATTGATTTTACTTCTTTTTTTTTCTCTGATTTATTTTTCTTTTTCCTGAAAAGCTTCTGATTGATGTGCAAACATTCTGATAAAATAAAACTTGTTATTTCCTTATGTTTCTGCACAAGATTACATGGATTTATGTGAACTGCTATGACAGCATTTTTTTGTATTCTTTAGTACTATAATCTGACAGAGCTAACGAAGACAAATGTTTCATTCAGTGCATCCGCATGTGTTGTTATTTGTTTTTTTAATTCCTTCAAGGCTGTCCTTAGTCTTTTTCATATTGGAATGCTTGTGTAAACACCATATGCATAGTGTTATTTCTTTCATATTCTTTATTCTATGAGAAATCTTCCCATTTCTTCTTAGTTCTATGTTTTGGTGGGTTGCGTAGGAAGGAAGGTAAATAGTAATTGCTACTAGCATAGATTTAAAAAAAAAAAATTTAAAAAAATAATGTTTTCATAATCATTGAGCTATACATACTACTTTCTAACTCATTACACAAAAAGCTTGTTTTAGTCTTATGTACTGATAACTCATTTTCAAAGGATTTTTGGCTTTCTTTTATATTCATGAATGTAATGATAGAAATAAAAGCGTAAGTTAGAAAAGTAATTGTGGATTTTTTCTCAACTGAATTACTGAGATAAAATAACATTTTATTGTAATCTATGTGGAGATATTTGGCTAATTTCCTAAAATAAACTATTAACCAAACCAACTGGGTTTCATAATTCTAAAATAAAAAGAGAAAAAAATGTATAAAGTCCTGTGGAAACTTTAGGGTATGCTATGTTTTACATATATTTGTTCTGAGATAAGAATTGGATATTATGTCGGAAAAAAAAAAAAAAAAAAAAAAAGGATATTCATTAACATTTACAAAATAATTACTAACTAGAAGCTTTTTAATTAAAAAAAATCATTTTAGATAAAAACAATTGGAATAATGGTATTATAAATTATTGTTATGACCTCTTCTGCAACTGTCTCAGCAGGGGCATAGAGGAATTAACAAGAAAGCTGTTGTGCTGATGGAAATTAGTGTTTTTCTTGCTCTCATTCCATCCCTAAGAAGCAAAAAATACATTTTCCTGAGTTTATTTTCCTCAGATTTTGAATTTTTTTTTCGTCAGTACAGAGAAATGTAGTCTTAAAAATAGCATCACACTGCCCTGTGGGAACTGTGGTTCAGCAGCTTCACTTTCTTGTTTTCTTTCAAGAGTGGCACTTCTTTGGTGAATCAAGAGAGTTCAGCATTGTATCCTTTTTATATCACCCACTTATCTATTACACTGCATTATCACAGCAATACCTTGCTCATGCCCAAAGATTCTACAGTTATTTAATTTTGGATAAAGTCCATTACCTTCATGTATATAAAAACTTTTATATGGAAGAAAAAAGTAAAGGATTATATATATATATTTTTAAATAATTTTAGAAAGAAATATTTCTTTTCCTGTCATAGAAACCTTCAGTCCATCTAATGATTATATCTGTTTTATTGAAATGAGGTATTATGACATGCATGGATAAGAAATCTTTTTGTGTAAGATGTGAAAATGAAAGGTTTCCAAATCATTAATTTAATGAAAATATTGGTGTATGCTGTGTTATTCAACAGTAAAATTTTAAGTAATGGTTAATTATAAAGTAACTCCTGACTGGAATTAGATTTTTTTTTTTTTTTTAAATCATACTTAATTGGCAACAGTGGAGATATAAGAACTTTCATATAAACAGTATATGCAAATTATTTTCAGTCTAAAAATATATTAAATACTTTTCAGACTATCATTTATTTCAACTCTGAATTAATTTCAACTCTTTAATATGTTACTAAAGCCATCAATCAACAGATACTTTTGTAGCAAGACAGGGAACTTGATGTAATAGTTCTAACTGGAAAAAAATAATTTGTTGGCTTTTCTTAAAAGTATTTAAAATTTTCACTGAATTTCATAGACTTAATTCTGTCTGTCACTAATAATGAAAGTAAACTGGAGTTTTGCTTATGAGTATTTATTTAAGGACATCTTCAAGAAACATTTAATTCAGGACTAGAAAATGAAATATAAATATTGAAAATCAGTGTTTGAAAAGCATAGTTTTGGAAGATATATAATTAATGAAAAAAAGAAGTGACATTGTGGACTGTAAGGTAACCATAATTCCGTCCCTCCTGAAATAGATTTCGTCCTTCCTAAAGTTTGGAGAAACAGTGGCATGAAGCATGCATTTTTGTTTCAAAAATGACTAGTTGGGGTAAGAGTACAGGAAACATGCTTTCTCTAGAAAGCAAAGGATACTAGGTATTGACATTTTGAAATATGCTCTGACCATTTATATTTGAACTTAATTCTTAAAAACCTAATGAAACAATAGGAAAACACCCATTTGATATCTTATAACTGTTCTTTCAAATACAGACACTCTTTTTAAGAGGAGAAAATGACATCTTTATAAGATTTGTTTTGCATTTCAGTACACTGCTTAAGTTTATGGAGACCTGGAGCTAGCAAAATTTTTGTCAGTATTTGATAAAACTAATTGTGTTTTCTAAACCTTAAATTAATCAAGAGTATTAGTAACTCAACAGAAATATGTCTATATGTAATCCTAGTGTAGAATTCCAGGACAGTGAAGCATTCTCATGCTCCAGAATCATTTAAAAATAACTAAAAAATAAACAAACTAAAACTACAGTTTTAAAACCATAGATTTTAAAATCTTCAGTATTGTTATCTGAATATAATCTCAAATGAAGGAGTGCAAATAGTGTATTATATGTATTCTATGAATTATATGTATTATATGAATTATTAGTGTTTACTTTTAAATTACACTATATCTTATAATTAATTAGAATTACGTGTCCATTGAGTAGATATAGTGTTCCAACTGCAGCAGAAAAAAAGATTCAGACTTTCTGAAGAAGCAATATCATGTGATCTGAGACATCATGTCAGTTTATGGTGCAGAAGTTGCAATTATTTGATGATGTTATTACTTGCTTTTAGAGCCATTAAAACTATCATCCGGTTCAATGTTGTTTTTACTGAGTGAAAGGTCTTTTGTCTGGATAGCAATTTACTTTCCCTGAGTGAAATGCAACCATAAATAGCATTAGTAAATGCAACACACCTTCTAATATGCAAGTTTCAAGTTTATGGCCTAAGATAATATGATCAGCTGGGAAAATAAGTCTTGGTGATCAGCTCTTCATAGGAATTTGGTTTTATAAATTTACAACTGTCATCATGGCAAAACATTAACTACATGCCTCTTTCTCCTATATTCACACCACAATTTTAATTATATAAAAGCTCTCTTTTCTGAATTTTCATTATTAAACTGAGAATTCCTTTGATTACATAAGACTTCAATTATCAGAATGTTTTGTTTCCTTCAGAACTTCAAAATACTCAGTGTTATGGTAGTATTATGCTACACTGGCTTTCATAAAGGAAATGATCGGTACTATACAAACAATGTATGACTCTCTGCTGTGGCCATCTGGTCTTTAAGATTCTAGTTGTCCGTCTGGTGCTAGTATTTTGTGTATTTATATTTGCACATATGTCTCAGTAAGGGATGGTAGCACATTATAAAGTCATATGAGGTAGTGTTCACATCTGGCTATGCCATAGGATATGTTTATTTTTTAGTTTATTTTTTAGAGAACTGATCTAAAGACAGAAAAGATAATAAAACCTTTCCTGATAAGTAGATAATGTCTTATTTTTGATAATGAAGCAAGGACACTTTCAACCTTTGGACAAATATGCACATTTTTATAGTCTATAATTGAGACGTGCTTCCTGATGTTCGGAAAGTATTACCATTTATGCCCATTATCTCATTGGGCACCACTTAAAAATAATCTGTCCATCCACTTGCAGCCTCTTTATGTCTTTATAGACAATTATAAGACCTCTCCTGAGCTCCTCATCCTTTAAGCAAAATATCTCTCTCAGCCTGTTTTCATAGGAGAGAGGCTCAAACCCTCTATCATCTTAGTGTCCGTTCACTGGAATCTCTCTAGTATGTTCACAACTCTTACTGATGAGCTCAGAAATGAACACAGTATTCCAGATGTAGAACTTTGCACTTAGCACTTTGTGCACAATACTTTGTATAGGGAAAAGATCACTTCTCTTGACCTGCTGGCAATATTTTGCCTAATACAGTTCAGAACACAATTAGGCTTCTACGTGGTAAGGGCACATTGTTGGCTCATGGTCTTCTTGGTGCTCACCAAGACCTCAGAACCTTTTCTGCCAAGCTGCTTTCCAACTCGGTGGCACCCAGCATGTACTGATAGCTGCAGTTGTTCCTCTTCAGGTGCTGGACTTAGCATTTTCTTTTGTGAGATTCCTGACAATCTTCTTCAGTTTATCTACACATCACTGGATGACTGCAGAACTCCTTAACGCATCATCCACAATTTTCAGTTTTGTGTCATCAACAGACATGCAGTGGAGGGCTTACTCTACTCCCTCTACTAGATCCTTAAAGATGTTCAGTGGCACTGGACTTGTTATTTACCCCTGAGGTACACTGCTAGTTGCTGCTTCTAATTGGACTTTTTGCCTCTGTTCATCACTTACTGCGCCCAGTCATTCATCCAGTTTTCTACCCACCTTTCTGTCTGCTCTGCAAACCCATACTTCATCACCTGCTTTGTGAGAATCTTATGGAAGACAATTATTACAGGTGTACCCTACAATGGGAAGACTGTACTGTAGAAAATACTGTCATTATGTTGTCACTCCTTTCATATTGCATAAGAAAGATAATAGATAATTAAGGCTGATATCACCCATCAACTATAAAATTAAACCAAATTAAAACTTTACATTTCCTCCGCTGAAGGAGTCTTTAAGAACTAGAATGGGACCTTTCACCTTGTCTTTCATTTCCAAATGCACTTGTTCTCTCATTAGTTACTTATTTAAACTTCTTAATAATTTTAGTCAAAATGATCTGATTTGCATAATCTTTCAGGAAAACATTTAGAAAATCAAAATTGACTTTTCAAGGTAGAGAAGTTACAAAAAATAGTCAATGACTAAAGGACCAAAAAAAGTTATTTATAACTTATTTGTCTAAAATCACTGACCTGGGTAAAAGCATCTTCTTTTTTAAAGGAAATATTTTCAAGATTGGCTTGTTCTTTCTTTGTAGGTTTATATTGCCTGCTAATGTTCCTGGAAGTTGTCAACAAATTGAAAGGTAATAGATACAAGAGAATTTTGGAGTTTAATAGAAGTTCAGAGAAAAAGTTATAGTAAATATCATCTGCAGAGTTTGAGGCAACTATCACCTTGAACTCTATCACAATCCAGAAGAGCAAGCTCAGTATCTTTCAAAATCTCTGTTTTTTCTTTCTTTTTTTTTTTTTAACGAGGACCTAAACACAACAGATGCAAAATAGATAAACGATATCCAACTCTGTATGAATGCAGTTAAAAATATCCAGACATCTTTAATTTATGGAATCCCAAGCAGATGGTAGAATATGTTTGCTGAACTCTTGTCTCCTTTTCTCTGTAGAACTAGAAGCTTTAAATATCACAGCATGTTTCAGAATTTAGCAATGAAGACTGAAGCTATTTTCTGTTTTTTCTTCTTTTCCTTCTTCTACATTCTAATAAGATGTTCTTAAATTTAGAACAGTGTTAAGATTTGTGATATCTACAAATCTGAATCAAATTACTGATTTGAGATCTCCATATGAAAAAAAAACAAAAAGAAAAAAGAAAATGTTGATATATTTTTTTCAATGTCTGTACCACTATTAATTTAGGAATTATAATTTAGCATTATCAGAATTCGGGTGCTTTGGAGGAAAGTTACAATTTTTCAACAGAAAAGATTTGAAGCACTGTAAAAGTTGCCCAGAGAAGTTGCGCCATCCCTAGAGACTTGAGAAGTCAGCCTGGACTGGGCTCTGAGCAACCTGATCTAGCTGTAGATGTCACTGTACACTGTAGGGTAGCTGTAATAGATGAATTTTAAAGATTCCTTCCAACTCAAATGATTCTATGATTCTAATTTATAAAATAGTTTATTTTCTTCTATAATAGGATCATAATAAGAAAACTTTATTTGCCCATAAGGACAATGTGGGGTTTACTTCAAGTATATTTTCCAGATAGACATTCATTCCTTCTCTGAAACATTAGGAAGACTGTAATATACTTTGCAGTCATTGATCATTTTGATCACTTACTTGGGACCCTCTTAAAATCATCCTCCTTTTTTTATTTCCTCAGTTCAGTAGAGCTATCCTTAATCTTGCTACAATTTATATTAATTCTACACTCACACAAATCCACAATCATAATCCAGTTTCAAAAATAAAATTGCAGACAATTAAGTGATTTAGGATAAGTACCAATAAAAGTTAGATTGGAATCACATAACAATGTGTGATATTATTTATTAAATGCAGTTTGTAGAAACATGTGGCTATGTGTACAGTGAGGTTGGTGAGGCACTGGAATAATTTGCCTAGTGTTGTGGTTTATGCTTTGTCCCTGGAGACTTTCAAGACAAGACTGTATCAGGCTCTGAGCTACGTGACATAGATGTGGTGTCCCTGTTCATTGCAGGGGAATTGGATTAGATGGCCCTCAGGGATCCATTTAAACTCTATGATTCTACATGTTCAGGTGGTAATTGTTAGTAATAGTTAATATTTATTTCTGAAGACTATACAACAGCAGTGTTCTACGTATCTAGATAACTACTAATAATTATGTTGTGACTTTATAACCTCCCATATAATCCTACACTTGTTTTGAATTATTGAGAACTCATTTGATTTTCAGAAAGTCTGAGTTAAGTATTCTCTCAAGTTCAAGATAGGTATTTTTAGCCTTCAACATGAGATTCTTTTTGTAAAGAATTAGAAATTCTATTTGCAAAGAGATTAGAAACAATATGTGTTAGAATCTCATTATACTGCTTACATGAATATGTCTGAAAAGATCAAATTACACATATATCTCTTTACAAAACTTCTTGGACATTACAGTTTCCTTAGAAGTCTGGCTAAATAAAGACAAAGTAAAGAACAATCAGTGACCAGGACAGTGTGCAAGGAGACAGGTGCATGTGGCTTCTCAAGTGCCTGTACTTCAGGATTATTTCTCTGAAGTAATCCCCAAGAATCAGTCTCCAAATAAGAGAGGAAAAAGTAGATTTTTGGTCGCTAAATTTTTATGAGCTTTTTAACAGATTCTGACGCAACAACAAAATTACAACCAAAGCAGAAAGTAAAGCAAAATATTCATGACTCAAAAGATAGAACATTTTAAGAGTCACCTTTAAAAATTCTGTATCATAGAGTTCAGATTTTTTCTTATTTATTATCTCCTATCTCTGAAGACAAGAAGTGACTTATGAATTAATATGCAAGGATGGATTTTCACGCAAGCAGCTCTGCTGATGTATAATAACAATTCAAGAATAATCAGCACTCAAAGCTTGAGTAAAGCATGTATGTATATAAGTACGTATAACTGTGCGTGGATATGTGTATGCCACTTCTTATTTAAAAAAAAATAAGGGAAAGTCTGTAAAAGTTGAATTTGATCTGCTTAAATCCTTGGAGTTTGCACTCAGAAAGCAGAATACTAATAAAGGTGATGAACAGGGTTAAGAACATATCACTTGACAGTCAAATTTGACAGCAGAGAAAAACAGAATGATCTTGAGATGTGCATTATAAGAATAAGAACAGGGCCAAATCTTCACATTTAGCATAGGGTGATATCTTAAATATTTTTTCATACATATATTTAATTTGCTTGAACACTTGATTATTTGAGTTTTCTTACACGTTCTTAACATTTCTTTGATAGTTGATTTTGCAATATGTTAGATAATCATTTGTTTTATTTATCATAATTGATTCTTCAAAATGTTTTCTAGCCTTCTAACTAGACGAAAGGTGCTATAAATAATATTTGATATTCTTGATATGTAGCATTTTATTTGAATAATAACCTCTGAAACATTAATATAACAACCTTGTGAAAACTTCTAAACAATGGCTTTGAAGAAAGTGAAGGTATGAAATATAAGTATTTATTTAAGAGGACATTTTGTGGAGAAATATTTCAAGGTTTTCTTCTTTATTCCAGCTAGTCAACTGTACTCTGGAATATATTCTCTTTTTGTTTATGAAGATGCAGACTTTCAGAAGTTGTTTTAAAGTACTATTTCTGTTGGAGATTAAATAATTCTAAGGGATAACTGATGAAGTTTGATTCTGAAAAGAATTGATTCTCTTGAGAAATTTGATTGTCAGTGTGGTGTTAATTATCACTTTGTATGCTTCATTAAGCAATTCACATCTTTTATTTGCATTAAGCACTTATACTCTTTTGAGGTTGTTATAAGCATTTGAACTGCACACACAATTACATTTTTTTTTTTTAATGAAAATGTTCTGGTACTCCAGACTTGATACTCAAAATATATGAATATAAATGTTAAAAATTTCACTAAAAATAAAGGTAGGGTTAAAGAAAATATATCTTCAGTCATGACCACTTTTCAGAAAAAGACATGAAATCATACAGTTTTTTACCTCCATTTCATACACTGGCTTACTAAGAGGAAAGTTTATTTTTGTTAGGGCAGTGGCTATATGAAGGAAAACAATTTCTTTACAGGTCAATAAGTGACCAGGCTTGGTTATTTTAGAATATGTTGATTAAACTGTCTGTACCTTACTCTTTCTGGAGGAAAAAAAATGTTTTCCTGTGGCTATAACTAACTTAATTCCTGGCTTGTATCAGGAATTGCGTGGTGAGCAGGATTAAGGAAGTCATCCTGCATCTGTTCTTGTGAGGCTTCACCTGGAATACTGTGTTCAGTTTTGGGCACCTCAGTACAGAAAGGACATAGAGGTGATGGAGTACGTCCAAAGAAGGGCAACAAGGCTTGTGAACGGCAAAGAATATGCCCTACAAGGAGAGACTGAAGGAACTGTGGCTGTTAAGTCTAGGGAAAAGGAGGCTGAGGGGAGACCTTACTTCTCTCTTTAAATATCTGAAAGGTGATTACAGCGAGAGTTGGATTGGTCTCTTCTCACTGGTGACAGGTGACAAGATGAGGGGAAGTGGCCTCATGTTGCACCAGAGTAGGTTCAGTTTGGATATCAGGAAAAACTTCTTACTGAAAGGGTTGTTAAGCATTGGAATTGTCTCCCCAAGGAGGTGGTTGAGTCACCATCCCTGGATGTGTTTAAAAGCCATTTGGATGTGGTACTCAGAGACATTATTTAGCTGATTGTTGTTAGTTAGGGTAGTATGGTTAGGTTGTGGTTGAATGCGATGAACTTTAAGGTCTTTTCCAACCTGAGTAATTCTATGATTCTATTATTCAATGATTCATGGAAAAGCTTTGTTTCAGTAGAGTCAGTGTTGAAGTAAGCTTATTATAGTCATTTAACTGGTTGTATTTTAAGAACAGTTTATTTGTACAGTTACAAAAGTTTTGGTTTCTCTTTTTTTCTTTTGAAAAAATCAGTCTCTAAACATGGCTTATCTGCTTAATATGCATTCTTTCTGACCCTAAGCGTAAAAATAGGAGCTATAGTAGCTATTAAAATACATTTTCTAGAGCTTTTCCTGTTCTTTTGCCTTGTTCCTTTATGCATGTCTTAACGAAGACAAGAAAATGGATCTAGCCAACTGCTTATCTTTCTTAATTAATATTACCATTTTCTCCCTTAAAACTGTTATACAATGGGAATGGAAGGAAGTGTCCTGTGCAAACCTGGATGATGTAAAAGTGTTACATAAGCCTTTTGTGATTTCACCACAAAAAAAACCAAGACTCTTCAGAATGGGAAGTATAAACTGTAGTGCTAAATATAGAACTCCAACTCTAATGTGAATTTTGTGTCTGCATGCAAGTGTGGACAATGATTTAAACTTGTACATTTCCAAACTTGTTTGCTACAATTGTTAGCGTGTACACTTGAACAATATACTTAAGAATCAAGACAGTAGATAGTCTATGTCTCTTTTATGTAGGATGAAGCTTCTCCTATACCTTCTATCTTTAAAACTCTGTTTCTTAGTTAACACCATATCAGTATCTAAACAGTGAAGCTAATTAAACATGCTCCTGCTTGTGTTCCTAAAGCTATAAGTGAAACAAAAGCTGAGTTCGAAGAGGAAAAAAAGCAGTAAGCAGCTCAGTAGAGAGTCTGGCCCATAATTAACAGGGGTTAATCACACTTGCCAAAGCACATTTTCTTCTATGGTTAGCTGACTAGTTCTACAGATAAGGAGAAGTGGATTTTATTTACTTAGGCTTAAGCAATACTTTTGACTCTGTCACCTACAGTATTCTTGTGTCCAAAAAAGTTAAGCATTTGGAAAAACATGTGGGTAGAACTGTTTGGAAAGTTAGGCTCAAATCACAGTAGGTAGGGAGTTGGACCCTGTTTGAATGCTGTTAACAAGTGGAGTATAGCAACATTTTACTTAACATCTTTATCAATGATGGATAGAGGCCCCAGGGTGCACTCTCACCAAGATGTAGATGACTTTAGACTGGGAGGAAAAGAAATAGAAAAAATAACCTTGAGTAAATCCTCCTCCAAAATGTAACTCACCGCAAGTGCTAAATGACTTCAGAAAGGTATACAGAAAAGAACGAAATGAATTAACTTGAATGTTAGGATAATGCACTTATCCATTATAAAAAACAGAAAATCAGTACTCAGAAACACACTGTGTCTGCAAAAAGATTAGCATGGTTCGCCTACATGTCATAGGTTATCATTTATTTACTTTCATCTGAATCTAAGAGGAATATCTTTTAAAAAATACAATTTTAAATGAATGTTTTTGAAATACGCATAAGATCTAAGTAAAACTGTCTTCCAAACATTTAGTTAACTACTTGAATGTATGACTGAATTTTCCACATTCTTAATTTTGCACATTCTTTCAGTGAAATATATCAGTCTAAAAGCTTCTTAGGATAAGAACATAACAAAAAAAGTTCTGTTAACTGATATCACAAAATTAATGATTGTGTGTAATTCCACATGAGGAGTTAACACACAGTTACTAGTTTTTAATTTTAGTCTGCTATGCTGTCATATATATGGTAACAAAAAGTAAATGTTTTGGATTTTTTGCTGTAATTTATATGGATGTGTAATGCATCCAAGATTCAATTTGGATTTCTTTTATTTTGTTCTGGTAAGTTTTATGAATATAACTGGAGTGTAATAAAACTAGTTTTTTTCTGTAAAGCACTCAAGTTTACCTACACATAAAGTTACTAGCTTGGATTCCAGTTTATAGTAAAATTGTACAGTATCATATAATTTCCTATAAAATAGCTTGTGGCCAGATGGATTATATTACAGTCAAGCCCTCATATCATTATCATTAATTTAAGTGAACTGGGGGAACCCAGTAACTACATTTATTAGAATAATTTGAAGTTGCTTGTAAAATTATCTGTTAAAACACCAAAAACAGCAGGAAAAAGGCTAGCAATACAATTACACCAGACTGGGTATAATAGAAAAAAAACACTTTCTGTTTATAATGCAACATTCTTTTTAATAGAAGAAAATCTGTTTCATTTCTATTTTAATTAGGAATGCAGCAGCCAATAACATAAAGACCAAGGTGCTGAAGATACAAGTAATAGTTTTTTATTTCCTTTTCTTTGTCTTTCCTATTTTATTCTTGCTCTTATATTCCTATTTTCAGTTCAAGCTTATCTTCTTCTAAATGGGAATGTTGTCAGAAGTGTGGATTTCATAGGACGAAAAGAAAAGACTCTCTGCTCAGATCTTGCTACAAGTCAATGCACCAAACAAATAAAAGCAGCTAAGGATAAAGGAGTATTCTGATCAAAATACTGTTTAACTGTTCATATAAACTTTCACATAGATTGTTTTTTAGCATAATACTTGTTTTTTGCTATTTTTTCCAACCTTTCTTTTCATTAATTATAGCTTTCTCTATGCAATTTCTCTGAATGAAAGAGCAATCTGAAAATATTCATATAAGCTCCTCAAATAACAGTACTACTCCTTGTTTTGTACATGAAATATGGGACAGAGACAGAGAGCTTGTGGGATGCCAAAAATGTTGCATAGCAACGAGTGTGAAGAGCATCATATCTTTGCTGGCTGACTGTTGGACTCCCAGGACAGCAGAGTAAATATTTCAGAGATTGCAATTCTGGATCTTTTAGGCTCTTTAACCTTTTGTTTGAAGGAAAATGTGTTTTTAAATAGCACTGAATAAGCACAAATGAGTTTTCAGGTTCCTCGGAGACAAGGGGAATCAAACAGAAACATTAATATAAATTTTTATTAAAGGCCTTTCCTACCTCTTCCTTGTAATATCATAGAATAAAGCTGAAATTTAACTCACTTTTTTTTTTTTTTTTTTTTTTTTTTTTTTTTTTTTTAATCTAGGCAAATTATTGATTTACTCTTCATTATCAAGACTAATTTCTGGTCATAGTCTGTGAAAATTAGAAAAGCTAAGTATATGAGAAAAAAAGGAAGGGAAAATATCATGCTTTACTTTTCAGTGACAACATTTTTGTGCAATTACTTTTTTTTGGTCAGTCATAGACAAACAACACATCATATTTTGCTGCAATGGTGAATCTTTTTTTTTTTTTTTTTTTTTTTTTTTCTTTTCAGTGGGGACAGTAGACAATGTATAACACAGAGAAAATATAGAAAGAGTTGGGAGTAAGAAGGGTTGGTGGTTGACAGTGAAAGAAGCTGCAGTTTGAGTAGATAACACTAGTCACCAGATGGGTGACTTCTTACTGTAGCTAAATTTTAGGTTAGTTTTAATTTTAGGATTTTCATACTTAAATCATCAAAGAAAACATGAATCTCAATAACACTTCACACTTCTACAACTGCTCCTTTAGAAGTTTATAAGGCTTTTTAACAATACTAAGCAACAAAGCCTTGTGATAAACTAGGATATAAACAAGAAACAAGTATGGCTCCACAGAGAAGTAATTAGGACAAACTGGCACACAATTAGATTGGAAGCAATCATAGAATAAGATTGTCTTTTTAAGCCTTTAAAAATCTTGAAGTGATAAATTAGTTTGGATTTGGAGCATATTTAGGATCAGAAGTCTGGATTTAAGTGAGTAAAATCCACAGACTTTCACCGTGCTTTAGAGTACTTAATGATGCTACGTAAGCGGCTTAAAACAAACTTGTTTGGTGGTCAAAAGTTGTATGTTTATCAGTAACTAATCCAAGATCCTGTAGGCTGAGTTTTCAGGAGTGCTGACTTCCAATCATCATAGAGACTAGCAGGAATGTTCTTTAGAACTTGCATGAACTTGCAAAAAAGATAAGTGGTGCTAATGTATGAGAAGTTACACGTCTCTCAATGTGGACCAAGAAATTATTTGGATTTGAATATCTATGTGCTAAAATTTCCCTCTTCTAAACTATACTACCCCATCCACTATGCACACATTTTGGTGAAGCCATATTTACATTTTTGGTAACTGTATACTTGTGAGGAGTTGGTGTCTCTGAAGCACATACATGTTAATTAAATAGTGAAATTTTCTCTGTGATTTCACTTAAGGAGGTTTGTTTGTTTGTTTGTTTGCTTTTGTGTTTGGTTTATCATAGTCTGAAATATAATAATTATTATGAACATTTATGCTTAATCTTTGCTTAAGAATGACGTACATTTCAAGAGATAGCTAATTTGCCATGATCTATGTCGAACAGAGCCAGGTACAATTGGGAACAATATCACATTTATTGAAAATTACTGTTTTCATAGTGCTGTTGAGTGGACACTTAGGATCTTCATATTGTAAAGAGAGAAAATTCATTTCTGTGCCTGTAGGCAAAAGTAATGCCAAGCGCTAAAAGTACTCTAAGGCACAAGGGCTCAAAGGCATGCTTACACAGATAAACAAAGCCTAGGACTGCATCATATAAAATCAATTAAAGCAATCTGCTGAATAGATGGAGTGCTATCCATTCTTGCTCACGTGATGTTATATACTTATAAATGCATATTATATAGTAGACATAAAGAAAACAAATTATGAGAGAGGTGTTCTGCCAAGTATGGGCATTGGCACATGCTTTGGAGTGAATGCTGTGATTTCCAGATTTCCAGACCTGATTCCATTCAGAAAAGAAACATAAATATGGAAAATTAAATTTCCATAAAATGCACTGAATAAATTAATGTTATTGAACAATTTCACTTACTGAAAAAAAAATAAAGTGCAGTTCATTCACCTATCATATTGAATATAAAAACAGATATACTATTTCAGTTATAGAAATGTTTAGTGAGGCTGGATGGATGATATCTGGCAAAAATATTTTATTGCCTTTTTATTTTTTAACTCTATCACTGAAGTATATACATGTATGTAGGATCTTACCATTATTGACAATAGATTGTATTTTAGCTTTTTCTGCTGTTTAATGACAAGAATCTCTTCATATTGATACTTTTTTTAAAATAACTGAGTGAGATTTGTTGTATTTCCATACTTCTGTAACCCAGAAGTCCGTAACATTCTAACTTCTAGAACTCTGACACATTAGTCAATTAAGAATAACAGATAGAAAACTATTTGCTAATATGTGCTTATGTAGATAATGGAAATTATCAATGTCATTTCAGAGAGCATGCCTGTCAGCTGTGTAAAGTAATGCTGTTTCTACTTCTCTGTTTATACTGTCTGAGGGAAATGAGAGAACATTTTACCAAGAATTTATGCTGCATTTTTGCAATGGACCTGAAAGCCAGCAGATGGAGCATTTCAGTTATACTAATGCATACAGTTCAACATTTCCTCAAAACAGCGGATGCCTAAACCTTACTTCACAGTAGTTACACTTTGTCTTTTAAGCAACAAAATGTTTTTAATTTGAGCTTTGAGATACATGGCAGCAGTGACACAGCATATAATTGCAAGCATTATTTACACATACTATCAGTTGCAAATTCAGTTTTGTATGAAATATATTTTCTGTACATTCAAAAGATCTAAGCTGATTTATAAAATGTGAGGTAGACAATCTCATTCTCTGAAAAATCTTGCTTTTCAGTTCTACTGTATTGTTCTTGGGATGGTCTATCATTTTTGTGGGTTTTTTTTGTCCACTGATGTTTGTGTACAGTTATTTGTTCCTTTTGGTTTCATTGGTTTGCATGTTTTTTATTTTTATTGTACTAATTGTGTTTTATTCATATTCTTCTATTATTCTTGATTATCTCAGGAAAGATCTTCCACAAATGTCATCCAACCAAAATTATGTTTTATTTAATTTATAGAGGTTAAAATGTGCTTTACCTTAAAACATAGAACATAGTAAAGCATAGAAATATGATATCAGTAGAGTGGACATGTTTTGTCTTATTTGCCTTCCTATTTTTCCCACATCTATTTTCAAAAAATATTTTTGAAATCAAAAAGGAATCACGTAAGGGATCCCCTGAGTCCTTAGACACTCAGGGATCCCCAGCATCTGTCCTCAGAGGCTCCTGTATCCTTGTGCTTCAAACACATACATACATGCACATCTAGACACATAACAATGATCTCTCAGTGAATCCCAGACCCAAGGTCCCAACCTAGCAGTTTGCTGGTACCTCTTGGCCTGCCTGATAACCAAATTGCAGACTAGATAAGTATATATGAACTATTGAGGGGTGTCTAGTCTCCTTTACCTTCTCTCCATCTCTCCTTTTCTCTCCCTATTTTCATATTTTTCCTCCTGAAATGACCTTGATTTTTCCCCTTTCCCATCTTTTATTCCTGTCTTAAATGTCTCACTATGTCTTGCACAATGCCAGAATGATTTCCTAGGGTAATCTGTGGCAGGGGCTCAAATCTCTAACTAGAGTGCTGGGGTTCTTGTTCCTTTATGTGTATGGAGACAAGCCAGTTATCACAAAGACTAATATTAATGCTTAGAAAATGGCACAGGTAAGCACATATAGGCACAAAACACTATTTTTTCAAGAAGTCACAAAATTATGAAATTACATCCTTCTCCTAAGTGGAATATTGTGAACCTTGGAACATTGAGAGCCTTCCACAGTTTAAGATTGACATCAGAATTGCATGGCTTTAGTATTTATTTTACTTTAGGCAGCTTTATTTCAGTAGTCTTTACAAATCTGCTCTGTACACTGCAAAAATGAGTTCTGTCTTCCAAAAATTTCCTAGCAGACATGAGAAACACCCTTGCTGAGATTGATTGCCTTGCATTAATTGTTTTACTTTCAATTACATAGTGTTTTATTTAAACAGATAAAGATTTCACTAAATAAGCATATAGCAGTAAGCAATTTTTGAAGAATTCTGAGTGATATGGCAACACAATACAATAATCTCAGCGTTGAGGTTTATCTCCTTTACTCTGTAATACATTGAAACACATAACCAATTTCAATATTTCTTGTAATGCTAATTTGTTTTTTGTTTGTTTTATTCTGTTTAAAACTCATTGACTGTGAACATTGTTCTTTAGCTCCAGCTATTTCATTATGAAAATGCACTGTTTCTGGATTGCACTGTTTTCTAATCTAGACAATAAGATACTGGGAGTAGTATTGCCAAATGCTGCAATACTTACATATTTATATGCTTTTATGATTATGTATAATCTCAACTGAAATTCCCTTGAAGCTGTGGAGAAATTACAAGTATTTCCGCTATGCAGCAAGGCCTGTTCTGAAGAATAGTGGACAGACTAAGTGCAAATGGCAAATATAATTATTATAGTTCACAGTAGTTTTCTTCTTGCTCTCTACTTCAGTGAGGTCACTATAGTTATTTTGGTAAGATAGTCTAGAAAGACAAATAAACAACCAATGACATCATATTAGCCATGTTATATATCAAAACAGAATTTGTTCTATCTCAATGGTCTGAATTGTTGGAAAGAAAAAAAAATAAGAAAAAGTCCTGCAGAAGTATGGGTGCCTTCAACTTTCTCTCTTTCAAACCAGAGGAGTTCTAGAAGGAGGAACCTACTGTCAGCAGGTTCACAATTTAGTTCAAAGTTTTTCATACTGAAGTGGTTAGGTAATATGTATTTCTAAAAAATAAAAAATAAAAAAATAAAAATAACAGAAAACAAGAAAAAAGAAAAAAAGAAAAAAAGAAGAAAAAAAGAAAAAAAGAAAGAAAGAAGAACAGAAAAAAAAATGGTGTTTTTGAAAACAGGATTTGTATTAGACTTCCACAAGCTTTCACAGGAAGGGAAAATGTTGAAATAGCACAACATTTTATGTTCTTACACATGTTTTTCTGAATCTGGATTCAGTCAGAGGCTCATGATTTGCTATTATTTCAGTTAATAACAGAAGTGCTTTCCTCCATTCTTTCTTTCCTTTGTTCTGTGAAGGAGAGCATGTACTGATTCATTGGGAAGCAGTAAAGCAATCATAAGAAAAAAGAAGACATCTGTTTGTCTCTATTGGATTGCTAGTGAGAAAAATATAGATCAATATGTTTGGTTAACAACTAGAAGCAGAATATTTACCAGAAAGCCTTAACCTTTAAATAAATAAATGCTTCAGGTATTAAAACGGCTGTGACAGTCATCAAAGTGACTCTGTAATCAGATATAACACTGTGATGAGTATCACTTCAACATAGAAAATAAATATAGCAGAAATATGGAAGAAAAGTTTATAAAGCAGTAATTTACTCCATCATTTTTCTCTATGTTATTAAGTAAGAAATTCACGATACTGGAAAATATGCAGAGATTCAGAGGCCTTGATGCAGTCAAGAAATATATTATTTGGACTGTCTAATTTCATATTCATTGTAATTTAGTAGTTGTAAAATGAAAATACGAGGAAAGGCTGTGTCTAGTGGATTTTGTGATGAAGTCAAATTATTATTATTCAAGTGCAACTCCAGGTAGCTTTTCATACAATAGCTTTTTGTATGTTGTTCTAAGTTTAAGCTAGGAAGAGATTTCCAAAGAAAAGGCATTGGAATACTTTTTTTTTTTTTTTTTTTTTTTTTTTAATCTTAGAAATTCCAGAAGTGGTAAAATAGTAGCAGGAGAGAAAACCATGTAACTGTAATTTCATGATCATGTAAGATATTTATGAGGTCAACTCCAAAAGTTATACCTCCTTTTTTTTAGGTTGGCCCATGACGTTAGAGGCAGATGTTGGAGACAGGGCAGTAAAGACAACCTTGCCAATGGTAACCCATTGCATTTTGTTTCTGTGTGACAGATGGCAGCTGAGGAGCAATCTGACAAAATGGTGTCTGACACTAAAGTGTGAATGAAGCAAGGAGGTTTAATTGAATACTTCCATGTGGAAGAAATTTCACCTCCTAGTATTGATTGATGCTTGATGAATGCTTGTGATCAAACAGTGGTTGTTAGCACAATGAAGCAAGGAATGGTGCGTTTCAGCAGTGGTGACAACAATATGAAAGACAAACGTATGCAATGCAGTCTCTTGTTCATAACAGAAAAAAGTGTTTAAGTAATGGTGCTTACTATGTTGAAAAATAGTGTTTTGTAGCTGAGACTTTGCTGTATCTAGCAGTGTTTTTGTATATCTTTCTCAAAATAAATAGGAAGCATTAAATGTGGAGCGACCCACATACAAATTAACTTCAAGAATGTGACTGCTTATATACTTATGAAATGTAATTATGGAAATTCTTTTCTTTCCTTTGAAATAGCTTATCTTCCATTTTAAGTGAATTCATTTTCAAAATTTTTTTGTGTGTGTGTGCATGCATGTGTGTGTATGTACTTCTTTTGCAACTTTACAATGTATAATTTCTTTAATAAGGATAATTATAATTTCTTTAACAAGGTAAAATAATAGTTCATAGAGCTTCTTGTATGAAATAACTGAACTATCATTTAATTGTGTCACCGTTTTATACATTATATATCTTCTACATTTCATTCTCACTAATATATGTTAAAATGCATATTCTCATTCAGCTTCACATGCCTCTGCACAAACCTTTTCCTGCAGTTTCCTTACTGTTTTTGTTTATAAATGCAGTTAAACAATTATCATTTTCTATACCACTGTACCTTGCTTAACTGCGTTGTATTTATTCCAGTTAAAGACAAATGAGGAATTGATTTAGCATTCAGGTGAACAACTGTTAGAAGCATTGATTCAAAATAGCAGCATTAGATTACTTTTGTGCAATCACTTTTTATTTTCATGCTCTTAATTTGAAATATTATTTAGATTGTAGCTCCAGTATATAACATTAATAAATAAAAATATGTCCAGGTTGCTTTCTGTTGTTTCTTAGTTGTTCTTAGCACAAATCTTGTTTTTCTCCTTAAAATATATATATATCTATATTAATTCTGTAGTTCTACTCACCTCCTAACTACTGCCTGTAAAGTAAGATATTTTTCACCATGTTTTGCTTCTCAGTTTACTGTCCTTAAAAGGTTTTTGTGGAAGAGCCTTTGTCTTAAGCTTTTTGGACGTTCAAAGAAGTCATACTTCTTGTTGCTTCTCTGTGACCTATTTTGGTGACTCTGTTCTCTAGACATACTTTTTCTTTGTTTTTCTCACAGTCTAAGTTGTTTTGTCTGTTCACATAACCTATGAATTATGCTCTTCTGAATGTTACAACTTTCCTGTTTGTGTTCATCAATTTTCCAAAAAATGAAGGATGAATATCTCTTTAGTTGAGAATATTACTTGCTGGAGCTGTGGCATCTAATTCACTGCATTTTATCTGTCAATTTAACTGGAAGATTAAAATTAACAGACAATGACCTCAAAATATATAATACATGTTTTTGTTTACTTTCTGTTTTTTGAAGGCAGAAGTCATGAAAGACACCTAGTAAGGCTGTTTGGAACAGATGTCTTCTAATTGTGATCTAAATGCTCTGAGTGCTGTTAAGGCTTTCGTACCATACCTGGACACTACAGGACATTGTCCTCATCCTTGTCCTCTCATTCTAAAAGTATAACAATCGCAGGAATAAAACAGGAATTTTACTAAGCATTTTTTACTTTATTATAACAAGGGAGAAAACAGTACTAGTGACAGAGAAGGAAAAGACATTTCATTCAGAAGTATTCTGATTTTGCAGGTTGGACTTTTCTCTCCCTTGGAGAAGAGTTTTTAAAAAAATACACATTTTCAATTTTAAAGTGGATATTCATAGATGTTTGAGGGCAATACACTTTATTAATATAATTGTGTAGAGCAGTATTGGCTCTCCTTTTCTCTTTTTTTTATTTCTTTCTTTATTTTATTTTTTTTTTCCCCTTGGATTATTTTTTCAGGTGGTATGTTATCTTAGCTCAAAGTAAAAGTAGCTATGCCATTCTGTATTCATTGAGGTCTTATCCTCATGAATTAATTATTAGGATTACAGAACTCCTTTCTATAACTTTTTCAATAAATATTTTGCCGTGATAAATCCCAGGAAACATCATGTTAGAGAAAACGTAAGAGAAACATAGCAAGGAATGTTATATTTTTTGAACCTTGTAACTGCTCAGTGTAAATCAGTAAATTTTCTTTCATCTTTCTTGAGCTCATTAGCTGTAATAAGCTTCCTAATCTGGGTCACTCATTGAAGTGGAAAATTCACAGGATATGATTATACTTACCTGTTGTTAAGATTCAAGGTTTTCTGACCTCTAGAGACCGATAAGGATAACTGTAGCCAGTGTTTCAACATTTTTCTGTGGGCATTTAGAAAATCTTGTAATTCAGACACACGAAACACCCCAGCACATTTCTTTACTATATCTTGATGTTAGCTTTCCCCCTTAACAGATAGTGCAGGTCACAGAAAGATTAAATAGGCAATAAATACCCATAGTATTAACAGACAAATGAAGTGGTGTTTGCTCTGAAAAAAGGTTTTAAAAGTGATCAATTGGTAATTAATTAATATTTTATTTTCTCCTGCTCTGACATACTTTTTTTTTCATTTTACAAAATAATTTTAAAGAACGATTAGGAAGCTGATAGAAATTGTATTTGTAAATATTTTAAAAGCTGAAAATAACAGTAAACAATTTACTGCAATATAAATTTGAGTGAGAAAAGAATGCAGGCAACAGATAAAAGCAAAGACTGGAAAAAAATAGAAAAATGTAGTAATTGAATAAAGCAAATATTTAATGAAACAAAATAAAATAACAAAAAATGGAAACAGGATATATAAGGTTTAAATGAATTCCATAACTTTATTTTAATTTTCCTTCTGTAGTAATATACTATGATATGATATCTCAAAGAAAATGATTGTAGTGGTGAAAGGAATGAGTTTTAACAGTGGGATAAATTGGTAACAGTTTTATTTCAAAAACTGAGATGTCTTTAGTTTTAAGTGCAGCATTTATCACTCAGCAGGAAATCTATTATGCAGGTTGGAGTTACCTGATATGTTTTCCTAGCTGTGGATTTTACACGTAGTGGGACTTTCAGTGTTTATGGGTTTAAAATTAAAACAAACCCAGAATCTTACAACTCTATGAAAATGTGAGCTTTAACTGTTTGAAAGGTGCGCAAGAACTTCTTTACAGTGAGGTGACGGAGCACTGGAACAGGCTGCCCAGGGAGGTGGTGGAATCTCCTTCTCTGGAGATGTTCAAGACCTGCCTGGATGCCTACCTGTGCGACCTGCTGTAGGGAACCTGCTTTGGCAGGGGGGTTGGACTCGATGATCTCTGGAGGTCCCTTCCAATCCCTACAATTCTGTGATTCTGTGATAGCAAAAAGAAAAAAGTTGATTTGACTTAATCTTGTCTACATGTAAAAAAAATGAAGATCAATTTATTATTGCCTGGACACATAAAAATTATTTAAAGAGATTATTTCAATTATTCTTTTTATTTCTGTTTATTTCTCTATATGCAGACATTAACCCTATGAATATCTAAGATTGCAAATATTCATTAATCAATTCTGCATGAAAACAAGCACAGAATGTTTTGTGGTTTTGGTTAAGAGCATAATTAACTGTTGGAAAATCTATGATGATATCCATGAGTCATCACTGATCTTTCCTGATAAAGTACTATAAAGAAGAAGAATATGTGTTTTTATAAGGGAATAATTTACAAAGAGAAGAAATTTAAATCTCCTGATTTTCTTAATTATAAATATGATTTTGAAACATACTTCAATATTATTCAACTATTGCATTTCATCAGATTGAGAGAGCTTTCTATTTTTTTTTCACTTATTTAGAATTTCTGATGAAATATCATACGCTTTCTTGGTAGCAAGTGAATGATTTTTCTACAGATGTTTTGTGAGCAAAATTCTAAAAGAAAAGAAGTAATAAGGTTAAGAGAAAGTAGACCATGATTCCTAAATGAAAGTTAAAAATATGTGATTTTTTAACATAAAGGGCAGGTCTGACTCTAACCAGAAGATTCTTAATGCCCAGCATTTCTTAATGCTTGGAGGTGTCTTTTTTAAGTTAATCTCTTGATTCAAAGAATATCTAGTGGAAAGGTTTATTTTATTGCTGCTTATTATGCCTAAATCTAATGTAAACAAATTAAATTTTGAATGTAAATTTATTTTTATTTTCTCTTTAACCATATGTAAGCATTTTTCAGACAAGTATTAATTCACTTGCAATCTTGAATGAATCGTTTTGAAGGTAACCTTTGGATTGCCCTGTCTCTTTGTCTTCCTATTTTATTTTGTGTTTGTGAAGTACTGTGGTATTATCTCTGTATTTTGCTCCTGTACATATGCTGTGCTTTCAGAGACTACAGGTGAACTTTATGACAAGATGTCAGTCACAAAACATAGGCTTTTTTTTTTTTTTTCCCATGGAAATCTGCTTTCTTTAGGCTTTCAGATGAGTTTACCAGTTACTCTGTTAATCAGCTCAAATCACTATAGCCTTTATATAGGGCTTCATATTACATATTCAAAGATCCTTTCCAATTTAACAATTACAATCTTAGAAGCATACAATTATAGCTGAGTCTGGATTTCTGATTGCACTGAGCAGCAGTTGCATTCCCTCCTCCCACATAAATCATATGAATTTTGCCACAGGAATTCATCAAAGTCCTTTACTTCCAAGAAGTAAGTGCTATTTGAAAAAGTTGTTAGATTCACTCTGCATAGATTCAAGCTTATTACACTGCGTTGATAACTTTGTCACATATCTCAAATTACAACAAAGTAATTAACAGAGACAGAAAAATATGATTATCTTTTTTTTTGAAAATTTTAATTTCCATACACACTGCGTAAATTACTCATACTGGGTGTGAATTCTATTTTCACTTCACTGCACTGATAGTATAATCACACTTCTAATTATAGCGATAGTAAATAAGAGAGAAAAGAATATACTGCTCCTCATTTCTGTAAAAAATTCTATTGGCACAGTAGGCACTAATTGAAATTTTTTATTGCATCACATTTCACATGGATATAGAAGTTTTGCAGCACATGAAATGAAGATATTTTGTGTAGGAAGAAGGAAGATACAGGGTTACTGTTATTATTATTATTATTTTAAGTGAATACTATTCTTGCTCTTTAGCCCTTTTCAAATGCTTACAGTTGTTCCTTTAAAGCTGTTGCTATTATTCACTGATGAGATATGAGCTAGAGCATTAGAAAGAGGGCATTCCTTTGCACCAGTAGCAAAGCTGATAAAATTTACATTGTATTTTTCTTAAAGAGCTGGTTAAACAGTATTGCTGTTTTTCACTGTTCTCTTCTTCACTTCTCTCTACCAGTGTTACCACATCCACATAAAGGTCTGATTTTAGAATTTGAGACTCTGTCCTGGAATTCTCTGTATCTTCCTCTCTTACAAAGGGAGAGAGTAGGTGAATATCCTACTGACTTTCTGCTCCCCCTGGATCTGGGAGAAACACATTGCAGTAAAGGAAGACAAAAAGTAACCAGATCTTGTCATTACCAACGAAGTTTGCTGGCTTCACTTTGTATTGACAGAAGATGCTGTCCTTGCAAAACTAGCAATCTTGCTTTTGTGAATACTACAGTGAGAGCAGTGGTGACAGCAACTCTGTTCTGATACGTATGAGTAGGAACTGGAGACCTGCAATGTGCCCTGCTCAGGTAGCTCACCCTTCATGAAAGGAACAGGAAAATAAAGCACTATGAACAGTAGAAGTATAATTTAGAAGCCTTGGGAAGCTCTTTGGGAAAATAAAAGGTATTAATATAATAATTTGAAATCACTAACTTACAAAGTTACTTTAGGCAGGATTCCTTTGATAACAGGAATCATTTTAAAAACAAGTTAATCTATGTACTGTCTCATCATAATCAGTAGAGACTTTATGGAGTCTATTTATTTGATTGTATAGTCTGATATGTATGAGTAGGTGCAATTGAACTTATTGTTCAGCATTCCATTGACAATAATAGGAACCTTGTTGTTAGGACACTATAAACACACACATTTAATAAAAATCTGTTCTTGCCCCTCATTTGTAAGCAGATGAAAGCAGAATAGATATCATTATAGAAACATGAAGATGACACAACACTCTAGATTGCATTCAATAGACAGGATACTGGATACACTAGTCAGAAGATGTGCAATTAAGACTGAAAAGATAATCTGCTGGTACAGAAGTAAAACATACATTTGTCTTTAATTCTGTATAATAATTTCAGTGAGAGTTAAGACTCTAGGGGGATGCAGAAAAGCAATGCCTGAAATCAACTTTTATATACCAGAATATGCTATGAACAAGCAGCTATTTTATGGTGTGTCATAGAATTGTATCATAGAATCATAGGATGGCCTGGGTTGAAAAGGATTCCAATGATCATCTAGTTTCAACTCCCCTGCTATGTGCAGGGTCGCCAACCATTAGACCAGGCTTCCCAGAGCCACATCCAGCCTTTTCTTGAATGCCTTCAGGGATGGGGCATCCACAACCCTCTAGGCAATCTGTTCCTGTGTGTCACCACCCTCTGAGTGAAAAACTTTCTCTTAATATCTAAAATAAATGTGTCAGTTTAAAACCATTCCCCATGTCCTATCACTATCCAACTATGTCATTTCTACTTACACAAGAATTTCACTTTGGCAGTATGATATCTTAATAAAGTTGTATATTGATATACCATCAAAGAATATGCAATTTAGAAAACTCATTAGATGGAAAAAATTATGAAGTTATATTCAGACATTACAATTAATTATGCTTCCAACTGCAACAACTATCCCTGAACACAAAGTGCCAGACAAGGTCTCTGGGACTTATTTCCATCTCTTCTTTGAAGTAATCAGTAATTTCTTTGCGTATGACAAAGAGCTTAAGAACAAGAGTTCATGCTAAAAAAGGGTAGAAAAATTATTCAAGAGTGGAAGTGGTTGGATTTTAAATATTTCATTGTAAATCCACATTTGTCTGACTCTGTATTTGTTGGGCATGAAATTGTGAAGATTAACACACTAACTCTCTCTTACACTACAAGAGATACCTTCTATTTATTTCCATGGAAACTACAACAGATATGAAGAACATAGTAACACTGTTTGATTCTCAGGTATAAAAACTGTTTTTCAACATAGTAAACATCATTAGCTATGCATTTTTTGTCAGTGATGAACAAGAGCCTGCATACTGCATTTATAAAAACTATACCAACAGAAGTGGTCCGTTGTTGCTGCTGCCATTGCAAAAACATACCATCAACCTCTCTCTGCGCTATCATCCATAAATGTTCAGCAAGTATCAAGAATGTCAGTGGGTACAATTTTTTTTCTGAGTGGAGGAATTCAGTTCCTCACCTTGTCTTCATATATGCTGCTATGTCAGATGTTATTTTTTCAGACTGCCTCTCTGCTGCCATCTGTCACATAGCAAAAAAATAGAATACTGGTGGGAAGGTTCAGCCCTTGCTGCCATACCACGGATATTCACATCTGATGTCATAATTCAACAAATAATTTACTTTTGTGCAGTCCTCATATTTACTTTAAGATGCCAAGAGGATCTTTCTTTTTTTCTTTTTTTAATTATAAAATTAAAGCATTCAGTGTTAAGGATCCCCCTCCTGAAAATTTTGTAAGGTAAGACATTGCTATTGTCTAATATTCAATGTAAAGATACAATATATTCTGTCTGAGAAAGTTATGAAACACTTTTATTTCTTGCTTAGCACTGAGCAAATTTCAATACTGTTCTGAGATTCTTTGCTACTAATGCAGGAGTTTGTTTCAAAGTAATATCTTTCTTGTTTGGTCTAGTTTGTCATGTTAGATGGGATGATTATTCATAAGATGGTAGCAGTATTACCAACAATTTTTTTGGAAATGTGGGATTCTGATTAATTTTAGAAATGCTACTAACAAAAGCAGATGTCAGTACTGAAAAATTGATGAAATCCAAAGAGTGAAAAGATGAAATAAGCTAAAACCAGAGTACTTAAATTAAAATATATAACAAAAAATTATATATGTTACTAACTTCATAAGAGGTGACATAGAACTTTGCAGAGTATTAATGACTGGGAGGGAGAAACTGAATGTTAGAAGTTGTGCCTTGAACCATTACCTAACAACTCTTCATTAAGTTTCAAGAAATAATTAATATAGATTTTCTGTGTGTACTGAAATAAGATGAAACTCAAGAAAAAAACTGAGGACAGAAATATGCATTTTTCCTGGGCATTAAGTACTTGTCTACTTTGTGTAATAGGCATTTGTGAATGCTTAGTATGCCTAGTGCATCTGCCAAAATGTCAAAATTTCTATCAGCAGATGCCGTAAAAAAGTAAGTAATATGCCTAATTTCCTTGTTACATGCAAATGAACAAGAATACATTCAATCAACAATAAAATCTCTCTGTTTACAAGAATAATTTATTAAAACAGAATCAGCAGGATTCCTGCCAGCAGTTTTGCATGCTAAGTTCAACTATATTATCAAAGTTAGAATTATTGCATTAACATTTTGCCATCCATTTCTGTGTTTTTGGTGACTGTCTTTTTGAGATCTTTTTGGACATTTTTTACATTCTTACATAGTTTTTATATGTTCTTTTTCTACTGGAATTTCTCATTACCTTTTCTTCTAATTTTGCTTATCACAAATTCAGATTATTCAGCATGGTTGATTAAGCTTGGGACAGATGTGTCTGTTCAGCTTGGAGAAGAGAAGGGCATGGGGAGATCTGATAGCAGCCTTTCAGTATCTAAAGTGAGCCTATCAGAAAGGGGACAGACTCTTTAGCAGGGTCTGTTGTGATAGGGCAAGGGAAAGTGGTTTCTAAGAGAGGAAGTATTTAGGCTATAAGGAAAGGAACAGGTTACTCAGAGATGTGGTGAATGCCCCATCCTTAGAGACATTCTAAGTCAGTTTAGGCTGGGTTCTGAGCAATCTGATCTATTTGTAATTGTCCCTGTTCATTGCAGGGGAGTTGGACCTTTAAAGATTCCTTCCAATTCAAATGGCTCTATGATTCTATCATTCCATGAATATAAGTTCTTGACAGAAATACAAAGAGTAACTGTCATTTACAGTTAACAAAAGAGATTTTGTTTCACACTAGGATAGTAACCAAACAGTATCCAGAGTAGCTGGATTTTTGTTTTTACTTTCAAAGAGCAAGGAAAGAATGACACCAAAGATATGATTAAATATTTATTGCTCTTTTCTCCCCTTTTTTTAGTAAATTCTAAAAGTTTAACTCAAGTTTTAACTAGAGAAGAAGAGAGAAGATTCAGATTTTCTTAATTGTGATTTCTGTATATAGTGATTTCTGCCACACTTTGTAATTGTGCAAAATCAGCTGGGATGGTTGAGTCAGTTGACGTCCTCTTCCTTGCCTCTCTCTCTTTGATTCACTGTCATAGTAAATACAGCTGCTTGTTGAAACTGCTCATCAGATGGAGTTTAAAACCCAGTTACTCCAGTTACATAAAATGATGTTCTTAGAAAGATTTTTACTCACTAAACTTTGTGTCTGGTTCAGTGCTCTTAATGACAGGAAATTCTAGGCTGTTTTATTTTAGAAAAGTCGTGGAAACTTCAGAATGGAAATTTCAGTTTAATAATGCATTTTTTAAACCATAAGCAGACTTACCACAGCATGGTTATAATTATTTAAAAGTTTAACATAAAGGATTTGATACAAAACTAAAATTGTTTAAAATATGTAGCTTGATTTGAGATTCCTGGTTTAGAAAACAGAACTTTAAACAGAAAACTCAACTGAAAAATACAATATGAATATTCAGCTTTTGACAACCTCTAATTTCAAACTCTTTCCATGATTTTATTTTTGGGGAACTACAGGCCCATCAGCCTGACATTGCTGCCAGGAAGGGTTATGGAGCAGATTATCTTGAGGTACATCACATGGCATGTAAGGGACAAAGAGTGGATCAGGTAGAGCCAGCGTGGGTTCGTGAAAGGCAGGTCCTGCCTGAACAACCTCATTTCCTTCTAGGATTGAGTGAGCCACCTGGTGGATGAGGGAAAGACTGTTGGTGTAGTCTAGCTAGACTTCAGCAAAGTTTTCAACAGTCTCTCAGAGTATTCTCCTGCAGAAGCTGGCAGCCCATAGCTTAGACAGATAAACTCTTTGCTGGGTAAAAAACTAATCAGTCTCTTCTCCCGTGTAACAGCAATAGGACTAAGGGGAATGGCCCCAAGTTGCACTATGGGAGATTCAGTTTGGATTTTAGGAAATATTTCTTCTCTGAAAGAATGGTCAGGCACTGGAATGGGCTGCCCAGGGAAGTGATTGAGTTACCATCCCTGGAGGTATGTAAGAAATGTTTAGATGTACTGACCAACATGTTTTTTTGGGAAAAAATTCATGATAGGGGGATGGTTAGACTGGATGATCTTAGATGTCTTTTCCAACCCTGGATGCTCTGAGATTCTGTGATCCATTTACAGGAAATGTGTCAGGAAACTGTTAGTTCAACTGTTTTCCTCACATTCAGTTGTCCACAGCTCTTTCATTTTTATAGTAGTTGCATAGTATATAATTCAGAAAATGAAAAAAATCAGAAACCAGATCCTGCCATTCCACGCAGTCAAAAACCATATGTGTGTCTACCTGTCTAATTATGGATATTTTTCTTCCTTCACTATGTCTTCGTAGTGATCTCTATTTCTCTCCTATCTTATCTTCTGCTCATCTTGCCCATCATCAGAAAAGTGGTATTTTTTAATATGTTCACTAAAGAGAGGAGTGAGATACTGCCTATTTAATTCAAATCTGGTTCCTATTTAGTTGAAAGGAGTTTTTGAGGTTTGGTTTTTTTACTCTTTGGAGTAGATCAAAGACTGTATTTTTTCCAACTGCTGCTTCTCAAAGCATTTTAATTCTGCAGCACTCAGGTAGTTTAGGCTGCTGTATAAAACATGTCTCTTGGCAGAGAAACAGATCCATAATTTTTTCTTGATTCTCTAAGCAACGAGTTTTTTAAGCCATTTACAATCTTGTTAACATCACTTCAAGCCAGCATCATATTTTGCTTGATAATGTTTATTTCCTATCTTAAAGCTTATTATAAGGTGTTTTGTTTTTGTTAACCATGTAGCTTTTTGTTTTATTGGTTTTTTAAATCCTTTCTTTTTCTCTTCTTCTGAGTTTAGCTAAATCTGTGACATGGTAGGATTATGGCAAAAGCTTTTTTTCCTTTTCTTCCTTCTTTCTTCCTTTTTTTCAGAAATTAAATCTTTATGGATTTATTTTCAAATGTGACTTTGATATTATGTCCTCTTTAGGGTTGCCAGGAAGCTGAGAGTCATGGACAAACTCCTGCTTGCACCCAGTTCTTTTGACTTTTCAAGTGGAAGGGCTGCAGGAAGAGTGGGTAGAAGGAGAAAAAATCAGGTGTTCAGAGGGTCAGAAAGGCACTTTCCATGATTTGTTGTCCAAAAATGAAGAAGACTTTGCACAGAATGTTTATTCTTATAGCTGGAAGAGAGAAGCGGGGTGTCAAAATACCATTGAGATCAGAAATTTATTATTTGAATCCAAATAATCTGATTCCCCTGCATGTTTGGCAGCATTACTGTGTGTGAAGGTTATTAAATATGGCAGGCTTTCAGTCCCAGGGAGGATTTTTAATTCATTCTATGATGAAATTCCAAATGTCCTTTCTTGCTTTTACATCTACTTCAATTGCTCAGATGGTTGTTACATCTGAGAGATTGCTATTTTCTGGCTATACAAGCAGGAAGGCACTTTAAATCAACTGATCTCTTGTTTAAAAGGCATCTAAGAGGAATAAGAGAAAAGCACTGATATATCTTTAGAAGGAAAGTTAATTACATACTGGGGCTAAAGTCCTGAATTCAGACAACTTGTTGAAGCCAGACTTTCATTGCACGGCAGTAGTATCAATGCTTTTAAAACAGAAATACGAGATTATTTCCTGTCAAGGAGTTGTGGAAGAAAAAAATAATAATAAATTAATGCCTAATGGTAGACAAAAATACAGTTTGTTTTTTTTTAAAATGACCATCTTCATCCGTTGGATGACATAGAGGATAATAGGTTTATGTTATGTCTTTTAAAGTTCCCCAAAGACTGATGACACTACTGAAGTTAATGCCTTTTTTAATTTGGTTATAGGATATGGCTATTTTTTTTTTCTGTTGCAGAATGTGAAATACATTTTTTAAATGAATTTTAATGACAAACAATATTTATTTCAATATATTTATCAAAAATATTGTGAATGTTTTTGTTAAACACCATCTAGTTTCTGTGTTGGCTATTTGCAATTCAGCTCTTCAAAATGGAGTCCACGTGAACATGAGCAATCTTTCCATTTCCTAGACCTAAGGTTGTTTGTTAAAATAAAAACATTCTCAATGTTGTCACAAAGAGCAGAATCTGTTCTTCCTCTTCCACCTTTCACAGCTGGGACCTAGAGAATACTAAAATCCTTATCAACATTTTCAGGCTATACCAGAGAAATTAAACTTTGGAGGAAAAATAGTACTTCCTAGTTTACAGTAATGTTTGGTGTTCCACACCAACTCCAACAAGTTCTTTAAAACGCTGGAGAGCAGAAGCAAACAATGAAAGAGTTCTTCACCAGGGGAAGAATAACCACGTGCATCAAAACTTACAAGCTAATCTGTTGAAAAGAAACTCTACAAAGTAGGACCTTGTTGTCCTTCTACCTTACCTAGTAGAAAGCTCATTGTAAGAGCTGCTGTTCAGGAGAAAATGGAAGTATAAAAGATTCTTTGAGTACTGAGGTAAATACTCACGGAACTCTACATGAATAGAAAATAGTTTCTGAAACAGTAGCAACATTAATGCCTTCTATCTGGTGTGGATCCCTATCTTACTGCAAACTACCCTGAAGATGCAGAATACTTCTATTCTGTTGCTCTGTGGTTTTAGAGTTGCTGCTTGTATGTGCAGTTTTCACACTGAGCACAGGAGGAAACTGAAACTCAGAAGGTACAAAGAGTTTACATTGTTTTGGGAATGGACACCAATGAATGTCTTCAGTGTAAAAGTCAACTCATTTCTCAAAGCAATGTAAGGAAAGTATATAAACTGCTAGGCATGTGAGGAAGGCAGAGAAAAAAAGTGGAGAGTAGGAAGGAACTAAATCCAATATGTTATTTTTAAGTGCTAAGAAACTCCTGAAAATATTATGAGAAACCACAGAAGCAAGTGGTTTCTAAAACAAGAGGACAAGGGAGAATAAGAAAACAGGAAGGATAAGCACACACAGGCACTATAAAATCTAAGATGACCTAAGAAAACAGAAAAAGATCCAGTGCAAGAGAAGTAACCTAGGAAAATATTTCTTCCTGACTTATGGTCACCATGAAAATGACTTTTTGTTCCTTGTTGTCAAAGACAATAGGCAGATCAAAGAATACAAATAGAAAAAGCTGTTGCAGAAGAATGTGAAGAAAAGACAAATGAGTAATGTTGATGGATCCTGAACAGAGGAGGGACACCAGATGGAGGGTGGAATAACTTTGCAAATAGGTAGATTGCATGCACAAAAAAAGGGAGATGAACACAGATGATATAATTAAGGAATACTACGAGATAAGATTGACTTTGCTTTAAGTTGTATGGTAGTGAAAGAGATGAAAGATCAGTATACATAAAAATACATAAATATACATGTGTATATATATCCTATGAGCAGCAAATCTTCCATTTTCTCAGTTTGCTCTTTAACTAAAGATAACAAGTACAAAATAATTCCTTAAAAAGAAGCAGGCAAGTACTTAGTATGTTCTTAGGGTGCTCATCCAACATGATGTAGTTATCTTACAGTGATGACTGCTGTCAACAGAGGAAATTAAACAAAAGGTGTGGAGAGCTTGGAAGGATGGCGCTGTGGAAATATATTATGAAACAGTATAGTTGAAGGAGCAAAATAAAAAGATTACTCTATGCTACCAGTATAGTTATGAGACAAGCAAAAGCAAGAAGTAAAGATTTAGATTATTATTTGTCTTGATAGAAGGCAATGAATATTGAATACGGAGATAAGGAATGAACTGATGTTACTGATGTTTACTGTGAACACAGACTGTGTGACTCCACAGTCACTCAAAGAATAATTGAAATCAGGAAGAGCAGTGGTGTTTTATGATTTCACAATACATTAATCCACATAAGACTGATGAGATTTAAACAACTGAATTTTGACATCTAATAGGAAACTATAAAGAGAACTTTGAATCACTGTAACTGGTATAAACACCAGAGGTGTTGAACCTCTTCCCACTTAACGCACTAATAATTTTTCTTTTCTAGTGTAACTTAAATCTTTCAAATTATTTTTCTCATGCTTTCAATAAAGTCTTGCTTTAAATGAAAAGAGTTTGCAAGCAAATTTTGTTCTGAATCCTAACTGTGAATTCTAGATGAAAAAGATCACGGTCATTAAAGCAGACCTTAACAACAGATTTCTGGAAAAGAAGTTAAACTGATATATGTAGAGACTTAGCTATTTTAAATGTCTTTTTCAATGACTATGTTTGGAGGAAGAGCGAGATTTCTATGAAGTGGATCATATGATGTGTTTAGTTATATTTAGTTTTGCAAAAAACATTATTCCAAACTATTTCTGAAATCCTAAATAAAATAACTTAGGTTAAACAATAAATAATATAAATATATAAAACTGACTTAAAAGTAGTAATGAGGAAGAGAGATGTCAAAAGTGACAAATAAAACAGACTTTTAGCAATGAATGCTAAAGAACAAATGAAAGTGTAGTCACTGATGTGAAAATATATTCTTTAAGCTGACTGGCACAAAAAAGATAGTTAAAATTTACTACATGTATAGATGAGGCAAATGAATCCCTAATAAGTTTCTAAGATCTTCCACTCAATCTTTGTTTTATATATCTGTGATATACAGATAAGCTAGTAATCACACTTCATACTAGGAATATTTTCTCATACTGAAAATAAATAAGAAAAGTGTGATAAAAAAAAAAAACTGTGCCTCTCTTCTGTTGTCAAGAAAACTTACATTACAGTGTAACAATTTGATGTATAAAATCCTAAAAGACTTCTGTTTCTTACTTCAGAGAAAAGTTTTCTGTACATTTAAATGCTCAACATGAAGGCAAACTTGTGAATGTGCCATAAAGAAGATGATTTAATGAGCTCAAATATATACATGTGTGCATAATTAGAGAATGACATCTCATCTGTTTGTAGTTTGTTATGAAGTATAATTCATGTTTCTACGAAATAGCATGCTGAGCAGCTGCTTCTCTCTGTTGATGATATCTCCCTGCTAGTGGAATTTGCTTGCTCTGAGCAAGAGGAAGAAATGTTTCTGGGGCATAAAAACCAAAGCAGGGGAACCGATCAAATTTTTAAAGGATCAGTTGTCTGGAGAGGGGCTGCAGAAACAAATGTATATGTGTGTTTATGTGTATGTATATACATATATATATAAGGACATAGAACAATTAAGAATTGCTGTAACTGAGATTTAGGACTGAGAACAAGAACATAGAAAAACCTATGAGTACTCAGTAACCTGGGGGCATGTTTTTCTAATTATAGTTGTTTCATTTATTTTATTTTCCTTAGAAAAGAGTTTCTCTGTGCAGAAAAATATTTGCTAGTATTCCAAGAAAATCTAATTTTTTAATGTGGGAACTATTTTAAACATTTTGGGATATTCATATTAAAGGGAATCTATTGGCAGCTCTATCCTTCAATCTTGATGCATTTGGGTATCAACATATAAGCTGCTCACTGTTCATATTCATATTTTATTTAAATATACACAAGTTTGTTTTTTTTCTGGTTACAAATACACAATAGATCTTCTTTACATGAGATAATACAGAGTTGTAACAGATGGCGATTTGACATTCAGCCTTTAAGTGCACAGTTTTCATAAAAGAGAATTAATGTTCAGAAAAAGCTTCTTCATAATATCCTTTCAGTCTCTTCCTGGCTGAACTGGGTATGAGCAGCAGAAGGTTTATGGTATAATCTGTAGCAGAACTGCACCAAAACAAAGAAAGTCATTGACTATGCAGTGGCTTCTCATCCTTTTTACAAAGAAAAAAAAGAAGGAACCAATACAAATATTTTGTCTCATATTAAGTCATAGATGTTGTCTACATCAGTTTACAAAGACACCACCATATGTCTTTATATAGTGTTATATAGTGTAGAAAACACATGTGTTATGGTTGTTTTGCATTTAGTTTCCATGACTTATATTAAAATACAGTCTTCACCTTTCTAAACTCAGTGTTCGGTGAGAATTATTTTGACAAATTTATAGAAACCATGAATTGAAATTATATCTTTTAAAAAAGGTGATTTAATTTTATTTATTTATTTATTTATTTATTGCTAACTTCTGTTTCTTTGTTTGTTTATTTGTTTTAGGATTTATTTATACCTGTGGTGGAACTTTAAAAGGACTGAATGGCACTATAGAAAGCCCTGGCTTCCCATACGGATATCCAAATGGTGCAAATTGTACATGGGTTATAATAGCAGAAGAAAGAAACAGAATACAGATTGTCTTTCAGTCTTTTGCTCTTGAAGAAGAATATGATTATTTATCATTATATGATGGGCATCCTCATCCTGCAAACTTTAGGACAAGGTAAATAATAAATATTATTGAAATATAGCTTCTATTCAAGTATTTAAAAAGTATGGGGATATAATTAATCTTAAATGCCTTTAAATTGTGAATTATTTCTTATTTAGACTATAAGGTATGCTTTGTCCTTATTGATTGTTCTAATCTATTTATTCTAAGATTGTACTAATCTATTTGTGCTTTAATTCTATTTAATGTACTAAAGAATTAGCCTTCATAAAAGTTATTGTCTCTACAAAATAATTAAGAAACATACAGTCATGGATAAATGAATGTAAAGTGAAAATGAGGTAGGGAAAATATCAGTCTACATGATCTTGTGGAACTTCTGCAATTTTTGTGACAAGAGGATCTCTAGAGAGATTAGAAAAAGACAGTTCCTTTTGAAGTGGAAAAAAAATGTTTTTTTCTTTGTTTTGTGTGTGTCTGTACGCATCTTCTCACACAAACGGATCAAAAGAGTGAAAAATTACTTGAAAAATCAAGAGCTTAATGAATCCCAGAATATAATGTTATTAGTGTATCATTCAGAGCCATGACATAAATGTCCACTTCTGGAAAGCTGTAGTTTGAGTGAGATACATTTTCAATAGCAGTGTAAATCATATTGCTCATATATTTACTACTAATATTTATCATGATAAAGAATGCAGCATATATTCTCATTCAGGAAGCATCCAGTTTCATTTTCGCTTGCATAATGCTGCTCTAAAAAAGGGATCACACAGTCACAGAATCAATTAGGTTGGAAGGGACCTTGTGGGCAGGGTTGCCAACCACTTGATCCGACTGCCACTAGATTAATCATGCCATGAAAGCCTTCAGGAATGGGGCACACGTAGCTTCTCTGGGCAGCCTGTGCCAGTGACTCACCACCGAGTGAAGAATTTCCTTCTAACATATAATTCAAATCTCCCTTCTTTTAGTTTAAAGCCATTTCTCCTTATCCTGTCACTGTCTGCTTGTTGAAAAAGTGAGTATCCCTTCCACTTACAAACTCCCTTCAAGTACTGGAAGGCCACAATGAGGTCTCCCCAGAGCCTTTTTCTCTCCAAGGTAAACAAGCTCTGCTCTCTCAACCTTTCTTCACAAGAGAGGTGTTCCAGCCCTCTGATCATCTCTGTGGCCTTCCTTGGACCTGCTCCAAAATTTCTGCAATGGAGCTGCTGATCAAACTGAGGGAAAAGAAAAGGAAATACGCCCATGTTTCCTGTGGAAATCCCTGTGGAAGCAGGGATTCATGGCCTTGGAAGAAAAGGGATAGGGTTTCATAATGTTAAATATTAAATAGCAGGTATTGATTTACTGATAATAATGTAAAAAAAATAAAGAGAGGAAGAATTCCAATCCAGAACCGGTTCTTCACAAGTAGGTAATACGTTACTAGAGGAAAATCAGAACAGTAAAACTCTTCATCTCAAGTGCAGGTTGTTAATTCTGTTTTTCAAATGCATAACATCCAGTAGATTTGGGAAAAGAATGGGAAGGGTGGGAAGACAGTGTATTTTATTTTTTATCTGTTTGCATTCAAAAAAACGTAATCAAATTTCATTTGTCATCATTTCCTTAATCTTATTGAAGGAGGTTTCTGCATGACATAAAGAAATTTCACAGTTGGGTTGTTTGTGAAGCTCATGGTCACTGACTCCATTCCCATACAGATTTGTATATCTCTGATCATTTTTCTCCTCAGATTTGAATCTTGTTGAATTTTTCAGTTATGAAGTATCTTCAGTAATTGCTTAACAGACTTAACTGGTAAAAGTGGCACTAAATGGCAGCTAAACAACCATAAATGAAAGAAAAGAATGTCAGATATGGCCATAAAAGAAAGTGCCCAAATATATACTTCTATCTTTTATTTTATTGTATATGCTTGATCAAGCATATTGAATATGCTAGATATTTGCCTCAAACTATAAATAGAGAAAATTGAGAATTTAAAGCTGAGAAGACTATATATGTATTTATATTTCTATAAAACATATTTTTATCACCTAAAAATAAAGGCAGTTTGCAGAAAAAAAATAATATTATTGTGTTTGACTAAGCTTTCAGCATATTTCATTCTTCTGAGTATTTATATCTTCTCCCAGCTGTGACCAGAATGTTCATACAGCAGGTAGGGACAGTTAGATAGCTGAGGACCAGAAACCCTAGATTGTAAATTAGTATATAGTCTGGACACTGGGGATGAACTGCAACAGAGTCCTAGGGCCCATGTGTAGGTGCAAGTGGGAATTGCAGCTCAAGCTGATCATGGCCAGGAAGGCTTGTTGGATTCCTTCAGGCCTTGATTTAATATCTAGGACAAATTAAACTGCACAAAAATAGATAAGGGACTAACTACGTGAGTTTTTCACTGACTACTCTTCATATTACTCACTGAATTACTCACTCATGTAGAAACAGCAATTAATTTTAAAACATGCAGTTAGTATTGGTGATATGATTATATATAGGTGGCTAAGAGAATGACAACCCCAGTAGTGACATATACTTGTGTTTTACTTTACAATCTATATAATTGTTAGTACACCTATTTCTTAAGAAATTCCTGAGCATGGTATTTAATATACTTTCAGTAAGTACCAAAGAGCTTTATTTTCTATTTTCTATTTTCTATTTTCTTTTTCCTCTCCTCTCCTCTCCTCTCCTCTCCTCTCCTCTCCTCTCCTCTCCTCTCCTCTCCTCTCCTCTCCTCTCCTCTCCTCTCCTCTCCTCTCCTCTCCTCTCCTCTCCTCTCCTCTCCTCTCCTCTCCTCTCCTCTCCTCTCCTCTCCTCTCCTCTCTTCTACTTTCCTCCCAATATACAATATATAACAATACATTATATATGACAATATATATATTTTATATATATATAATATATATATATTTTTACATAACAATAACAGAAAATTATAGTGCCATTATTTAGTTGCTCTGCTTCTTCATCTAGATATGCTGAATATGTGTTTCTTTTTTTAGTAGATCAATGCAGATGAAGTCTGGGTCAAATAGGTAGCAATTAGTCTTAGCTGTTAACATTACATAGCCTCCAGGTTGTTGTATGTCACATATTGCCACCCTGGTAGCTACAATAATCCTTTTCTTCTGATCAGCACACTATCATTTTCTGGTCCTTAAAATTCTAACCTTACCATTCACTTTTTTTTTTTTTTTGATAGTTTATATCTATGCTTATTAGTTACTATCTCCCAGCCAAACTGGCTACCTTATTTTGAGGGGGATCTGTTATGCTACCTTCTTTCTCCTTTTCCTCTGTGTCAGGGTTTCTGTTTACAGGATTTCCTGCATAGAGGATTTCTTTTATTTATAATAAATCTAAGTTCTCTTTCTCTTCACACTTCCTTTATCCTTAGGTTATCTATAGTGCTGCAGTGCATATCACAGTTTTCCTAAACATAGCACCTGGATGCTGTGCTATGTGTTGGCTCCATTTTGTCAGTCCAGACAGTTTTCTTGCATGTAGCTCCATGTTGGTTTATGTATGTATATCCTCATGTTCTTTGTAAGTTCTGTCTCATGTGGAAAATTTCTTGCTTACAAAACCATATAGAGACACTTACCAAATCATTTGGCTTATACTATTACCATTTCAGATCCCATCCTTAGACTTGCCCTCCAAAATATTCTATTCTTTTCACCTGCTACAATAAAAATTACTCAAGCTAGCACAATCAGTAATTAATAATAAAATTAAGAAGAATAAAATTGTCTTTTTGAGGTTTTAGTTTAAATTTGGCAGAGTCAAAGTAAAGTTGATTATTTGGATATTTTGCCTTTAAGATGTATTTCAGGGTGGAACACTTGAAATAATTCCCAAGTAATACTGACAACTAGAAATGTGCAATGCTTACTTTTTCACTCTTCTGTTTAAATATTATTTAGTATAAACCAAAAGTTGTTGATAGTTAGTGGAATTTTACTGAACATAAAATATTTCTGTAATCACCAAAGGCAGCTGTAACTTGGAGGTTTTTCCACTCAACCTGTTTTTACTACATCCTAAATAAAGGTACTTTTCTTTTCTCACCGCTATTCACTTTTTTCCAGATTTGCAACCAGAGCAGAAACAATGAGTTGACTAGAATCAAATAAAGGACTCAGCACTTTGAAATACCTCCAAATCGCTGATCACTCTGTTATTGATTTTTCATTAAGCCGATCCACTGTTCTATAGCTTTCTTCATTATTTGCATGAAAAGAGAAAACACTGAAGGAAGGAAAAAATTTCACTTGAGAATTTATAGGCCAGTGAAAAAAACAAGTAGGATAACACCATTCTCTTAAAAATAAATAAATAAATAAAGGGAGAGAGAGAAAAAGAAAAGGGCTGAGTTCCAGTAAAAAATCACTGAGGAGGAAGGGAAAAAAAGGAAAAAAGATCAGAGAGTAAAGCAGATTTGATAATGGAGTAATGGCAATTAAATATATGGAACAATGGCACCAGCAAGTAATGAGGAAAATGATGGAACAGATAATGGAATTGAATTAATTTAACCTAAAAAAATATACACAAGATAATATGTAGAATTTAGAAAACATGGTCATACAGTAGTAAATACAACAAAACCTGTAGGCAAGAGAAAAAAAAAATAAAATAAATGTAGCAGAATGTAACGATAGACATTCAAGACTTTTGGACTTGAGATGTGATTTTTGAGCAGGAAAGGAATTTATCTTCTGGAATCTGAAAAGACTACTTCATTAAGAAAATACACTGAAGCAATAAATATTTAGCATTTTGATTATAAAAATGAAAACAGAGAGAACAGTTGCTTACATCAAATAAGCTACATTCTTGGGTATATTTTGATAAGATGTTACATTTCTAGATACCCACTGAAGGTGAAAGGTAAAAAAATTAACTAAATCTGATGAAAGAAAATGCTAGCTTAGAAAAGGGAGAAGACATGAATTTATAGGACTTCCTGATATGACCTTGACCAAACTACATTAATCCAATGTGCTTCCATTTTCGCATTGCAATGTACATGTAATACAAACCTACTTCTAAAGGTGTGACAGAAACTTAGATTGTTAAAATCTATACACAAGACTGAAGTAATTTTGTTAGTTAAATACTGGTTAATATTAAAAAAATATTAAATTAAATCTACAGAGAGAGAAAAGTTTAATTTATCCTATGTTTAACTACACTAGAATTTTCTATGAAATAAAAAGGATTTGCTTTCTTGCTCAGAGTTTAAATTACTTTCTGTATGCCAGTCTAAACACAGTACTAAAGCAATATATAAACTTACTGCATTTTGCAAACAGAGAACATTCCTTGTAAACTTTTCCTTATCCCTATAGTTATTTTTAAGACTATCCAAAAAAAATCTGTTCTTGGTCAAATGTTGTTTCTTCTTATCTATGGCCAACAAGAAACCAATAAAGATAACTGTTGCTACAGATTGCAAATAGATCTTCTCAAAATCCTTTACAGTATTATTAAAAAAGTTGATAAGAACAGCACTCTAGAGTAATAAGCACAGAGTTTTCAGAGCTTGTATTTTTAGTAGAATGCTGGCTGTTAGAATAAGTGAAATGAAAAGGGCAAGTACACTAATCATGGAATCATAGAATCAATCAGGTTGGAAAAGACCTTAAAGATCATTGAGTCCAACCACGACCTAACCATACTACCCTAAATCTAACAACCCACCGCTAAATCATGTCCTTGAGCACCACATCCAAATGCTTTTTAAACACATCCAGAGATGGTGACTCAACCACCTCCCTGAGGAAATTATTCCAGTGCTCAACAGCCCTTTCTGTATAGAAGCTTTTCCTGGTAGCCAACCTAAACTTACCCTGGCACAACTTGGGGCCATTTCCCCTTGTCGTGTCACCGTGCTCTTGTCAGATGCTTGCCTTTCAGGTATTGGAAGACAGCAATAAGGTCTCCCCTCAGCCTCTGTTTCCCCAGACTGAACAGCCCCAGTTCCTTCATAGGGCACATTCTCTTGACCTTCACAAATCTTGTTGCCCTTCTTTGGACCTGCTCCAGAACCTCTAGGTCCTTTCTGTACTGACATGCCCAAAACTGAACACAGTCCTTGAGTTGAAGCCTCACCAATGCCAAATACAAGGGCAGGATGACTTCCCTAGTCCTGCTCACCACACCATTCCTGATAAAAGCCCAGATGCCATTGGCCTTCTTGGCCTCTTGGGCACACTGGCTCATATTCAGCCAACTTCAGTATTCAGTATATCAATACACCAAGTTCTCTTTCCATCAGGCAGCTTTCTCGCCACTCCTCCCCAAGCATGTAGGGTTGTCTGGGGTTGTTGTGAACAAATGCAGCACCCGACACTTCGCACTACTGAAACTCATATAGTTAACCTTGGCCCATCAATCCAGTCTATGCAGGTCCCTCTATAGTCCCTTTCTCCCCTCTGGCATAAATGAAGTAAAAAATGGGGAGTGTTGTGAAGGGATAGCACGTATGCAGATAATGTTTCTGATAGGCGTTTGTTACATTTATTTCTGTAATATCAGTAATTTAGGTGTTGAGTAAGACATGACAGAAATGAGAAGATGAGAAGAGGGAGATTCTATAAAGCAAACCCAGACAAACTCTAAAATGGAACTACTGCCCAAAACTCTTGAGTGAAAGCATTTGTACTTGCAGAATCTCTCTACAATATAAATTTTTGTATACTGTAGTATTCACACTATCACTTTGAGTGTACCTGTTTGTAAATTGCTGAAAGTATTGTGCAGTATTGAACTGCTATTTCTTTGTAACCTGTCTTCACAGAATCTGCATATTACTGACTCCATAGACACAACCTTAATGAAAAGGTCTCAGGGACATGTTAATCAAGCTAATTGCCTCTCATAGATGTTTGATTATTAATTGCTGCAAAAACATTCTTTGCCTAGACCCAACTGCATTGTAAGTTAAAGCAGATCATATGAAAATGAATCATGTTTCTCATGGTATCCGTTAATTATTTTTAAGTCCTCTATGGATTTCTAGTAATTATATGAAACAAAAGTCTATTTAAATTTAGAATTTAAAAATTATTTTGTATATAAATTTATTATTAGTCATAATATTCACCCATACCAACCAAAGAAGAAGAAAATCAAGCAAACCCTTTCATTGGGGGAAAAAAAAAAAAAAACAAACACAAAGATGATAGAAAAAATGTTATTCACTGGACAAACAATTTTATTTATTTATTTATTTATTTCCAAAAGAAATCCTTTATAAAGTACTATAAATAATTCTGTTTCCATATACAAATATTATGTTCCATGGCTTAATCTTGATGTGTATTAAAAGATTGTAGTTAAGGTTATGGATAGGGCAAAAAATTAATTCTCTGTTTTATCATTTAAATGAAAACCAATTTATTTGATTAGGTTTATTCCTCAAATATTAGCTTTAAATGTATTTCTGAATTCTTTTTTCACAATATTTTCACCACCAAACAATTCATATTCAATGTCTTATTCCATTCCACATTTCTTAAGAAAATTGTTTTATCATTTTCTGTTCTACATTTCCAAGATCACTATAATTTAATTTTCCTATCATATTTTTTTTAATTTTATTTTTTATTATTATTATTATTGTTTGCTACTTTAAATTCAGTCTAGGAAATTATCACACTTGAAGATTTTTTTAAGATCTTATAATTGCCTTAAAGAAAGTTACAGAAAGTACTCAATGAAGCTTTTATACACCCTGAAATAAATTTCAGTCTGGTTTCTGTTTGCACAATAGTGCATTCCTGAGATGTTGCTTCACATAATTTGGAAAAAACAAGATTCTGATAGACTTCTGCTTTTTGGTATACTGAGCTTTGAAACTGCATTTGACAGAATTGTCCAGCATTATGTAAAGGACTTTAAAAAAATCTCAGCAAAAGTCACAATCTAAGAAAAATACTTCTCTGAAATGACTGTGGTACTGCAAGCACGGAATTGCATTTATCTGTGTAGTAAAATGTTGAATTCTCAGAACATAATCTAAAATAATTTTTCATGATGGACTTTTCTTAGTGGTGATGGTAGAACGTACTTTGTATGAAGAAGCAATACTTTATTTTGAAAGGACTGTCTTTAAGAGTGGAGCAGTGCAGGTACACAGAAGTGTATTATTTAAACTGTAAATGTAGTTACCTAGTTACTGCTGCAAGAATAGTTCTAGTTATTTCTTAATATTTAAGGATATTAGAGAAACATTTTCAATTTTTGGAACAATGGTAGTACACTGAGCAATTTATTCATCACAGAATGGTGTTATGAACTACATTGTCAGGCTATACAAGAAATTGAGAATAATATTCTACTTGTGCTTTTATTGTTGTCAAGGGTAAACTACCTTTTGTTCCAACACTAATGACTTTTGGAATGACTACCTATGTTTATCATTTATTAGAAAAAAGTATCTATATAACTAAAAAGCTTTGTACTTCTACATGCTAACTAGTTCGTCTCAGACGAGTTACATTTTTCAGGGGCCCTTTATGTATATTAAAGTAAGAAGACTGGTATCAATTACTCAGTGATTATAGACACCTCTTATTTTAATGGAAATATATAGAACCGAACTGTAAAGGAACTAAAGATGAGACTAAAAGCCCATGGAGATGATTGTGAAGTTATCCAGTGATTACACAAGGAGTTCTGAAATAAATTGAAGAAAGACTTAGAATTTCTGATGTGTACAGGTTAAAATTACTTGCCTGACTTTTTTTTTTTCTGTTTATACTAGATTTAAGTGGTTTGTTGTCTTTTCTGTAAGAAATAATTCCACTTATCATTACTATTTATTCCTATTCCCATCATATCATAGGAATGGTCTGAAGAGAGTACAGTTTTAAAATCATACTTACTGTAATTTTATTTGAAAATTTGAAACTTAACTATGCTGAGAGGAGATTTTTGCATTTCCTAGAAAATCTGCCCTTTATTTTTGTGAGGATAAAAAAACAAATTGTCTACTTGCACCGATATTCTGTGTTGAAAAGAGATTAGGGAAATGAAAAACCACATTTTCTAAGTCTGAATTTTATATTTTTATTTTTTTTTTCCCAGGGAAGGACTCTCATTTTCAATTTTAATTCAATATATATTTTCTTTAAAACTGCTTTAACTTTCCTGTTATAAACTGTAGAAATGTGAAAAGTTTGCTGTGACTTTTTAGTAGCTAAGAATCTCCATCTCTGAAGTGATTTATTCTATTTGTTGTTGTTACGCAATGATGTCTCTATATTTAAAGAAAGTGAATTTTTCCATATAAAATCACAGATTCTGAACTGCATGCAGTTGAGAACTGGATGCAGATACCTTTTCCTCCTTCACCTGCCTTCCCTACTACAATGTTAACTTTTTACCAGAACAGCAATAACATGATGACAATAATGTCACAGGCATTGTTTCATAGATAAATTTCAAAGCTCATGTAGAATTTGAAGATGCTCTGGACATTCCCAGTACATACAATGGTGATAACTAAAATATGGCATCTCTCCTTTTACTATTTTGATATTTTCACAAGTTAAGTTAAAGTTACAAAAGATAATTCAACTCATTTAAAAACTTGCTATCACTTAAAGAAGCAAATCTTTCTCCTGTTTTCCTTTGACTTTGGCTGAGTGATCTTTTCCTTTGATTCTGTCACTCATTGGACACACCTTTGTCTATATGCTTCCCTTTGCTAACTGATTTGACTTGGTTTTATTTTTAAATTTTTAAGTTCTTCACTAGTTTGGTTAGATGAATCATTTCAGACAAAAGTGTTCAAAGAACTGTGAAGTCAATGATAGAACCACGAGTAACATGGAAGAAACAGAATTCTCTCTTCTGATGCTTAGAAAGCTCCAAGATCAGTACTGTAGTATTCACCCTAACACATCTTTAGGAGGAGAGTACACTATAACATTATCATGTTTCAGCTAGAGGCTTAAAATAAGCAACATGTACTTCATTATTTAAAATAGTAATAATAATAATAATAATAATAATAATAATAATGTTACTTTAAGGACCTCAAATATTTTTGATAGCTGTAGAAGTAATTCTTGAAATATGTTTTATTCTGATAACTTTTCCTATCCAATAACCAGCTAAATTTTTACCACAGGGATTTTTAAAAATTGTTTCATATGGTAGTGAGATATGGCTCTCTCACTTAAAATTTGAAAATTTTCTGGCTATTTTTGATGTGTTAAATTAAATTTACTGTTATAAGAAAAGTAATTATTTTTAAATCTTCTTTTATTTATGATGCTAAAAATGAGTGAAGAACTGTCTAATTAAAGTTTCACATTAGTAATGGATACTGGGAGGTTTTAGAAATTCAATTTGTGAAGAAAATAATGATCAAGCCAAAACCTCATGAGTAATTTATTGTTTAGTTAAAAGCAGCTGCTCAATTAAAAATCTTAATTTTTGCCCTGTGATCATTACATGAATAGTTTTGCATTTTGTCAGGGAAAAAGTGTCATTTTCAGAAAAATTAATTACTTCATAAATCATATGTTGATTTGTCAGTGAATTTTTGAATGCATTTCTATTAACATTTTGAGTGAGATTTAAACTTGAGCACTGTTAGACCTTTCTGCTCTATTTTGTTTATTTTATATGCTATTAAGGCAAATGTTTACTTGTTTTAAACTGATTGAATAGGCATATAAAAACACAGGAGCTTCTCCTATTCATATCTGAATTGGAATTCTTTTAAAATTATGGATGGCAAGAAACAAAGACAAATTTAACACATGTTCCCTAACCCACACTTTGTTGGCTCAACTACACTCATTCTTTCTTATCTCCTCTATCATCCCCTACCCTGAGTGGTGCAGGAAGGATGGGGAAAGAAGAGCAGTGGTTGGTTGATAATAACTCTGCTCTACTTCTCCTTCTGGCTCATACTTTCCCTTGCTCCACTCTGGGTCCGCCTTGGGCCACAGTGTAGATATTTGTACCACTATGATCTGCACAGACTGTAAAATCTGCTTCAGTGTCTGAAGTACTTTCTTACCCTCATTCTTTTCTCACACTGGCATTTGTAGAGCCACTTCCCACATTTTTTTCCTCTTCTGGTTTCATTGGGAAATAATTGATTTTCTTTGTCATGTCTGGTATGGTGCTATGTTCTGACTTTAGGAGAAAAACAATGTTGACAACATCACAATATTTTAGTTATTCCTCAGTAGTGTAGTACAGAGCCAAGAACATTTCACCTTCTCAAACTGAGGGGGGTGAGAGAGTCCAGAGGAAACTAGGAACTGGGAAGGGATAGAATCAGGATAACAGACCTAAACTGGCCAAAGAAATATTCCACATCATATGTGATTATGTAAAAATTATGAAACTGTGGAGAGTTGGCTGGGGAAACCAGCCCCTGCTTAGGGTCTGCCTGGGCATTGATCAGATGGTGGTAAGCAATTTCACTATGTATATATATATGATTATCATGAATTATTACCATTACTATTATTTTTTCTCTTCCTTTTCTGTCTGGGTAAATTGTTTTTATCTCAGATTATGAGTTCTATTTTGTGTTTTTAATTCTGTCCACCATCCCTCTGGGAGGGAGAATAGTGAATGAATGTCTGTGTGATACTTAGCTGCCTGCGAGGTTAAACCACGGTACTGTTTTTTTTTTTTTTTTTTCCTGAAACGTCGTGTTGCCTGTAGTTAATTGAATGGGTTGTGGCAGTCGGCAGGGTCCACAGGGGCCCCTCGGCCCTTGGGAAACCATGGCAACAAATGTCTTGAAGATAAGAGAGAAGAACAGGTTAGACCAAATAAGGATGAAACAAGACATGCCACATGTCCATTGGTCAGAGATAACGGTAGTAGCCCTGAGGCATGGGGAAAGTTTTAAGAAGGGTGTGCTCCTTGCAATTAACGCCATTTTGCCGCTCACCGTATTGGTGTCATGAAAAGCGTGCGAAACTGACTGGGGCTGTCGGAACACTTTCACAAGGGGACTTCAGTCAGGGTCGCCGAAACAAAGGCGACAGTTGCCTATCAGCATATTACCCTTTTGAAGATTTGCTTTCCCAGAGGCACAACTACCTGGTGTCTTCCAGATGGAAGCTGCTGGAAACGGCTGAAATCAGCTGTCAGACAATAGCCTCTTTTCCCAGAGACTCTACTGCTACCAAAAGCTTAAACATGAAACAAATGCCCATGTAGAACACACAAATTACAGAGTGAGTCTCAAATTAGTTACAATAAAAATCAAGCAAATTAGCTAGAATTTTTTTCTTGAATCACAAGATTTTTTGTCCCTTCTACAACCAGCAATTCTTTCATTGATGTACTGCTTGGTTATTAACTACTGTTTCAGCTCTTTTTGAATTGCTTTGATAGATAATTTTTGGATTTATAACTTTTGGCTTGGTAAACAAACTAATTCAACAAGAAAATTGACATTTTTCACTCAAATTTCATGGGATTTTTTTATTATTATGTACAGATGGGTAGCTTTTTAAATTAAAATAGTTATTTTCTAAAAGTATAGCAGAATGCTATCCAGGAGTATGATCTTTGATTATTTGAGTATTACTGAAGAATAAATATTGAGACAATTGAAAAGGTTTGGAGTAGGAAGGATTAGAAATGAACATATTGCAATTTCAGTTGTTTGAGACTACTTTACTTTCTAATACATTGATGGAAAAATAGTTAAACAAATCTGCCAAAAATGCAAAAGGGTAAGTCATTATTTCTGTATCCAAAATTCACTAAAAATGTGAGCTGTGATTTTATTTCCATCATGATGCAATCCATCAGAAGTCCTTTGGAGCATATTTGAACCTGTCTTAGATTAGAAACTGTTGCTCCTTGACATTTTTGCCTGTGATGTTCTTGGAACCTGCTATTTAGGTTCAGCCTGTTATGATGAAAACTTGGAATGTCATGGGTGCATAGATAGATCCAAGAATATATGTATGAAAAGTCCACATCAAACAGTTAAATTAAAACTAATTTAGCTCTGACAGTTATTAGAGAAATCAGAATTACATCATTGTGAAAATACTGCTGATTTGATTGCCCGTATTGCCTAAAAGAGAGTCTCAAATAATTACATATTTAAATGTATATGCACAATATAAGCAGTAGTTCTTTGCTCTCAAAAATTATTTGATTTCATTTTATTTTTATTTATTTGTTTGTTTGTTTGTTTGTTTGTTTGTTTTTGTTAGGACTGAACATCATTTTTACCATTCCTTTATTTAAATAAATAAAATATTTAATAAAATATAAAATTTATTTATTTATAAATAATATAATTATATAATATAATATAATATTATATATATATAAAATATATTATATTATTATATATATAATATATATAATATATTATATATATATAATATAATATAATATAATATAATATAATATAAATATAATTTATAAAAATTTTATAAAATAAAATAAATAAAAAATGCACCCCAAACATTGCTAGTTATGATGAATAACCAGCAGAATGAATTCTTTGTCAAAGTGTGTGATGGTGATGATGATTTTTTTCTCCTCTGTCTTGGGTTAATTTGGGGCTCTTTATACATGATTCTAAACATATGTCATGTACTCTTTCTTTTCTCTGGCTCTCAGTTAAGTAAGTATATCTGTTCTTTACAGTGGAATGATTGCAAAAGCACTGCCAGATTCATGTTACTGAAATTATTTTACAAAGTGTCATAATTTCCATGCAAATACTATCTAAAACCTAAATACATTTTATGTCTTCATATGATATACTAAATTTCACCACTTTTACTACTGGAGTTTCAGAATTTCTACATTTTGAATGTTGTTTGGAAGAACATCTGATTTTTTTCTAAAGTAGAAGATCTGAATGAATAAAGCAGTTTCTCACCCTTTTTCTGTACTTCCGGAAGAGTCTGTTGACTCAACCAGATATTTCATATTATCACCCAGATAATTTCAAATTTCCAATTCACAACTTCAAAGTCTACTTGGTATTGACATAATGCATTCATTTCCCATGAGTATAAAGAACCAGTCAAGCTTGAGAAAATACCCGTGGAACAAAATAAACTTTATATAATCATGCATGAATTCCATGCTATAGAATTTCAGTCCATACATTTGCAGACTTTTATTACTTTCATTTGTACTTTCATTGAATTACTTTCATTCTGCAACAGTTTGATCAAATGTTCCAATCAAATCTACAACTGGATACTATTCCAAATTTAATTTGTTTTTTTTTTTTAGAGTTGAGACATGAAGACGTATTCTCAAACTCTTTGTAGGGATAGTACCTTAGATGCCATTACCACAGGAGCCAGTATAAGTTACTTTTGGAATTTTATTATATATTTGAGAAAATACTGAATGAACATCCTCTAGAATCAAACATGTAAAGAGCATAAGAACTAAAAATAAAAAATAAATGCATATCTGCCCTAGGATGTTTGTTTGTTTGTTTGTTTGTTTGTTTATGCTAAAGTAATAGAACATAAAGAAGTGATTGCAGTGTGCACAAGATGTATGTATATTTTGAATTCCTAAGAAATATTGCCTGGTCTCCAGTTGTTTCACTTCATTAGGTATTTCGAGTTAGAATAAAATATTTATATAAATGAAATAAAGTACGCAAATGGAACATGAGATAAAATTGATGTAGAGATAAGGGAAGGGAGGGGAGGCAAGAAAGAAGGAGGGAGAGAGGAGGGACAGGGAGGAGAATCATCACCAATCAGAATCTTTCATCTACTAGAGGAAATTTGAAGTGTTGTTAATATATGGATGACATCAGCTACTTTTCCATGTGTTCCATCAAGAGGTTACTTTTATCAGGGCACTTTCTTACAGGTAACCAGCTAGCAGTGTCTGCTCTAAATAAATAAGTGACAATAAGACATATAAAAATAGGCATTTTACTGTTTCCCTGATACCTTTGTCTTATTATGGACTTATTATGGACTTGTTATATTTCATTTTAAATGGGAAAGAAAATCATTCTAGCTAATGTTTATGACTTTTTGTAGAACTTTACATAGAAATGAAACTTAAACCCTGAGGTCATGAGCAGCAGTACACAATGAGTAATACTCAGATTATCACACTAATAAATGAATTCAATTGTTTGAGCAGAATATGTTAAATTTCTTTTTGAAAATTTGTGGTAGCTTATTGTGATATTATAGAAGAATGTTTTTAATTTTTATTTATAAAAATTCTCATTTTATATCCACTAAACCACAAGTAAAGAACTGCTAATATCATGTAAATTTCAGTATATCAATAAAATTAAACAAGTCTGTACCTTTCCAAGTAAATGTAGCATAACGATGGTGACAAATGTCATGTATCTGAAAGCAAAATGGTATAAAGTGTCTCTAATAATAATTTGTTTTGTAAAGGAACCATAATGTTTGCCATGCTAATAAATCTTTAGCTTAAAAATCTCTTCCCCATCAAAACTGTGCGTATGCACCTCTCATAAAATTAAATACTTTTACATAAATTTATGCTTCTTTTCTGTGGATACACGCTTGTGGCCCAAACTAACTTCAAAGATATCAATTGAACAGAGTGCTGCTAATTAAACATCTATTCAAATTATTGTCATGATTTTATGTTGGTCAGCTGATTTTTATATGATTATATTTACCAATTAATTAATGTACTTACTAGGTTATGAAGAAGCTAATCATAAACTAACTTATATTGAGTTGTCAAATAATTGTGTGTATGCCTATTTGGAAGAAGTAAAAATTTTATTAAATTTTATTATTTGAAAAAATATATGCTCCTGCAATTAAACTATAAACAATGTGCTTATTATATCCCAAATATTCTGTGACTAATACTCAATCTCTCTTTATTAACAAAAGTTATTTCAGCTAGTCATGTTTTAATGAAAATATGGCAAAACCAACTGCAGAATGCTGGACATATGCACTAATGACATTAGACATATATAGATCTGTATATACCTCTCTTGAAACATAATTTCTACTTTTACTATATTTTTCTAATTTTGATAATCATGCTGTGAGTTAAATTACCTTATTATTTGTCTTTCATAACTGTCATGACAGTAATCAAAAATAATGAATGATAGTGTTCAGCTACAAATACTTGAAAACAATTTAATGATAACAATTAATTTAAAAAATCAGCCTAAGCTACACAATTTGCAATACAAAGCAAACTGGGCTCTAAAAGTGTGTCCATATTTTGCTGGTGAGCTTACATAACAAAATTGTTTAACTCTCTCTTTGACTGGAAAATACTGTAGGATTTGTTGTCCTGATCTGAACCATGAATAGTATATTTTTCTATAATATCTAAGTCATTTTAAAAAAATAAATACTGTCATAAGTACATCAAACAAAAAGAATTTGTAGATTTGGCTATTAGTAGTGCATATTAGCAGCACTATTACACAAATGTCTTTTTATTTGTATCTCACATATAGTGGATTTAATTTAAAAAGAAACAAGCAAAAACAAGAACAGCAACAGCCAGAACACTGCTAAATCATCAACGTCCTAGCAAGCCTGTAATTCACTTCAAAAGATCTTTCTTTATGAATCATGGCCCAGTTATTTTTCTCCTACCACTACGCTTCAAACATAAGTCTCTGGAAAATGAATAATTCAATAAAAGTTTGAACATAATCCTAAACAAAATGGATTGTCTTTTTTTTTTTTTGTTGATCCACTGATAACCTAGATCTTTTTTTAAAGTCCAATTTTTATCTGTATCTTACCATCACCTCTTCCAAGCACATTTTTCTCAAGCCAATGTACTTGCTAGTTCATTGTACATGAAAACCCCTGAAAATTCATATTTTCTCAAGTAATTAAAATACGTAGTTTTAAGTTGGTTTCAGTGATGAAATGAAAAATATCCTGTAACATAGTTTTATTTTTCAATTAACTGTGATTTGTATTATTTTGTTTTGTAGGTTAACAGGATTTCATCTTCCTCCACCTGTGACAAGTACAAAATCTGTGTTCTCGCTGCGCTTGACAAGTGACTTTGCAGTTAGTGCTCATGGGTTCAAAGTTTACTATGAAGGTAAGATATTCTAAACAAATTAAATAAGCCTATGTAAACACGCATGCATAACTTTATTCAAGTTATGTTTACCACTTATGCAGTCACAGAAATTTGTTGACTTTAATCAAAAATCTAAAAAGAACTTTAACTCATTATAGAATCAATATTAGAATGATTTGATTTAGAAATTACCTTAAAGGTCATCTATTTCTAACACACTAGCCGTGGCCAGAGATGCTACTTACTAGATCAAGTTGCCCAGGGCCCCATTCAACCTGACCTTCAATACCTCCAGGGAAAGGCAATCTGTACCAGTGCCTTACCAAACTCCATGCGAAGAATTTCTTCCTAACATCTAATCCAAATCTCCCCCCATTTTAATTTTAAACCATCCCTGCTTGTTCTATCACTCTCATGTTCTATCATTCTCATGTAAAAGCTGGTCTCCATCTTGTTTAAAAGCTCCTTTTAAATACTGCAGTGAGGTCTTCTCAGAGCCTTAACTTCTTCAGGTTCAACAATTTCAGCTCGTTCAACCTTTCTTCACAGGTGAGTTGTTCCAGCCCTCTGATCATTTTGGTGGTCCTCCATTGGACATACTCTAATGGTCCCACATAATTCCTGTGCTGGGGGCACCAGACCTGCATGTAGTACTCGATATAGGGCCTCACAATGGCAGAACAGAGGAGGACAATCACTCTCTTTCTCCCTGTTGCACCTCCCTTTCTCTTTTGATGCAACCCAGGATACACTTGTTCTTCTGGGCAACAAATGCATACTGAATCATAGAATCATAAAATCATAGAATCATAGAATAACAAGGTTGGAAACAACCTATTAGATCATCTAGTCCAACCGTCTTCTCATTACCACTGCTACCACAAGCTACTAAACCACATCTCGCAGTTCCTCATCCAGACACCTCTTGAATCCTGCCAGGGACGGTGACTCCACCACCTCCCTGGGCAGCCATTCCAATGCCTGACCACTCTCTGAGACAAAAAGTTTTTCCTCATGTCCAGCCTAAACCTCCTCTGATACAACTTGCGGCCATTTCCCCAGGTCCTGTTCATTGCCTGGGAGAAGAGGCCAAATCCCTCTTCACCACAACCTACCTTCAGGAAGTTGCAGAGTGCAATGACGTCTCCCCTGAGCCTCTTGTTCTCCAGACTAAACAATTCCAGCTCCCTCAGCTGCTCCTCATAAGACTTGCGCTCCAGAACCCTCACCAGTTTTGTTGCTCTTCTCTGTACATGCTCAATGTCTTTACTGTAGTGAGGGGCCCCAAAACTGAACACAATACTTGAGGTGCAGCCTCACCAGTGCTGAGTAGAGGGGGATGACCACCTCCCTGCTCCTGCTGGCCACACTATTTTTAATGCAGGCATTAGCGTATGGCAAGAATTTCATCTTGAAGTCCATCTCTGCAGGGCTGCTGACAGTGAGTTCTTGTTTCAGTCTGTTCATATATCTGGGGTTGCTCTGATCCAAGCATAACATCTTGCTCTTGTCCAAGTTGAATCTCATTTAGTTCACATGAAGTCACTTTTCAAGCTTGTCCAGGTCCCGTTGTATGACAACCCTTCCTTCTGTCACATCAACAGCGTCACTTAGCTTGGTGTCATCTGCAAACTTGCTGAGGGCACACCCAATCCCGTTGTCTATGTAATTGATAAAGATGTTAAAGGGAAGTGGTCTCAAGGCATACTCTTAAGGGACTCTAGTTGCCACTGGCCTCTATCTGAATATGGAGCTATTGACTGCAAGTCTTTGGATGTGGCCATCCAACAAATTCCTAATCTCTCTTAACTCTTCAAATCCATACCTCTCCAATTTAGAGATATTTTATGGGATCATATCAAAGGCTCTGCAAAAGTCCAGAGGTATGGCATCAGTAGGTTTTCTGTTGTCAACTGTTGCAATAACTCCATCATAAAAGTTCACCATTTTTCTTAGGAGCAGTCTGTTTCTTGGTGAAGCCTTACTGTCTGCCTCAGATAACCTCCTTGTCATGCATGCGTCTTAACATAGCCTCCAAGAGGATCTGTTCCATGATCTTTCCCAGCACAGAGGTGAAGCTCACCAGTCTGCAGTTTCATTTGTACCTTTCTTAAAAATGGGAGTGATATTTCCATTTTTCCAGTCACTGAAGAATTCACCCGACAGCCATTACTTTTCTAATATGATGAAGAGTGGCTTGACAATTACCAAACCAATTCCTTCAACATCCTGGTATGCATGCCATCAGGCCACACAGACTTGTATGTGTTACTGAAATGTGAAAGTTCATAGTACTGTATGCATATTCAAGAAAATATCTTGTTTATGATCTAGCTCATTTTAAACATGTTTGAAAAGCTGGAATATATGATCCATGCAGTTTTTATAATTTTCTGGCACTGAGGCTATAAACTGTAACATATTTACATTATATTTATTGTTTTCCTATCTTTTTAAAAATTAATTAATGAAAAGATATCTTTCTGCTTTGGTTAAGTGTATTTGTTGGCAATCCAGAAGCTGAAGTGAACTTACTGGAAATGCTTTGAGGCTATTGTTGAACCCTCCTTCACCTATCGGTAATAGAGAATTAATCTCTTGGATCATAAATATCTGAATCACACACTGATAGCTAGGAAAATATCCGAAAAGACAATTTTTCCAATTTGCAGACAAGGTAGAACATAGCATACAAAGTAGAAATTTAATCTGTGTGTGACCAGATTTGGCTGGATTATAGCTACTTCATGGTTTGTTCATTTTTTGATTGTCAGTAACTTTGTTTTCCAACAATGTGATTAGAAAAAATGTTTTCTATAAATGTAATTATTATGAAATATTTACTATGCAAAATTTAGCATACACCCTTCTTATGCGAATTAGAAAATGTGGAGTAATTTTTATCAGTGATCTGTTGCCATAAATAGTCAAATTTAACTTCACTCTATGTAGTGTCATCTGCTTCTCCCATATGATTTTTGCAAAAAGGTCAGTACTAGCAAAAAGAGTATTTCAGTTATGACAGAAAACATTTAAAACTAAAATGCAGGATCAGCAATGACTGCACAGACAACTAACGCCTCACATAGTTCCTTTCTAGGCTAAAAATGTCATGATGATTAATAGAAATCTAGCTCCCAAATCACTGACAAGTATGAATAAATATTACATTCAATCACAGAAGTCAGTATTTTAGAACAAAATATAAACGTGTTACCTTTAATTTGATGTTTGACTATATTTTTAATCTGATGTTTTGTTCCATAAAGTCAGCAATACCAAAATCAATAAAGCTAGGCATGAAAGTTCTAATTCACCTCTCCTATGGCTAGACCTACTTCTTTGAGAGCTGCACTAAGGCAGATATTTTTTCTTCTTTCTCTTCCTGTTTTTCTGACTTCATGTGAGGCTACCTATCTTTACACGCAGTTAGCAAGGAAATGAAAACTTATTATGTTACATTCATTTCATGCCCTATTCCTTGACATGAGAGAATAGATGTATTTAAATGATAATTACTTCAGAGCAATCTCCATTTCTGTTCTTGTACTCTTTTTGAATGTGTATAACCCTGCAATCAACATTTTCAAATCTGGTTCTACCTAGCATTCAATTTTCAACAATTTTGATTGCCCACTAGCTGCTTGTTAGCTTCGTGATGAAACATCTGCACACACAGTACTCCTAAATATCAGGCCACACACTTAAGTGCTTCATTATGGATATGCAATTTGAAACCTAAGACAGAAATGATTAGCAACCCATCAATGCAATGAAGTGAAATCACAGTCAGAGATGGCGTGAGAGGGAAACATGAGCAATCAAAGCGTATCTTTGAAGGGAGCATATCCAGGTATAAGATGAAAAAGAAGGAATATATCTTTCACAATCAGTGATCATTTAAAATGTTTTCCTTTGAAATGTTTGAAAATGAAGCACATAAAGAAATCAGATTTTTTACTACCTTGAAAACAAAGAAATAGAGTGAAAAGGTCCTGCCAACATCTCTTTCTCTGATCCACCATCATCCTTGGCAAAATTTCAGTTGAGCTGAAAGTTGACATTTGACAGAGACTACAGAATTCATGGATCTACTGTGGACATTCTTGGCATAAGAGAACTTTTTCTCAAGGGAATAGAAAAGTTAATGCAAACATATAAAATGATATAAATCACAGAAGCAATGGAGTCGGCCATCATATTTCTCCAGTCAAATTGAGTTTACAGTAGACCACTGAAAAACACATTCTGACCTCTACCCTCCATAAGCCTCAGTCTTAATCCTCACTCTTTTTCCTCCACCTTTCCCTCCTGTCTTTCTATCTTCCATGTCAAGTGAAATGTTTGGATAGCTTTGATACCATTGTGCATTTACTACTTTAAGTTCATTTTCTCAATGATTTGAGGAGAAAAAAAAAAAAAAAAAAAAACGCATCAGAGGAATATACCTTATACAGTGCAATAACTCAGGGGAAAAAAAAGAAGAGATGGAATGAGAAAAATGTGAAAGAGGTTACTAAAAACGAAAATACTTCACTTAAAGTAATGACAAAAAATGGTGAAGTACATTGAAAAATAAAGAACTTTTAAGAAAGATACTTGAGCTACCATAATTTCCAGCTCTGTATATATATATATACATATATTTATCATTTCATCGCTGACTAGTCATGCAGCTTTGCTAGATGGAGTGAGGACTGAGGGTTATACAGGTCTACTGCTTCTATTTATTTTTATTTTTTGCATTTTTTAATTTTTCAATTTTTTAAATTTTTGTTGTTTTTGTTTCCTAGAGAGCATGCTAGCATCTCTATCTTTTATTTTTTTCCTAGTAGCTTCCAGGATCTATGTGTGGGCATTGATGTATGGAGGAGAAATGCTACAATTAATCATCCATTTGATCATTTAAGTTAAGTCATGGTGTAGGTTTGCTCTTTATATATTTTTGTAAGAATATTTTGGTTTGTGAACAGTTTGATGTCCCAGTTGTCTCAGTTGTCCTGAGAAATAAAGACAGCTTTGCTCTTTGTGTCTAGGGAGGGAAAACACAGCTACTAAGAAAGAAAGAAAACAGCATGTTGTACCACATAGCTAGGGAGTTCAGTGAGCAAAGTTTTGCTTTGAGAAGTGCTTTCTTTTGTTTTTACTGGTTTATTTTACAACTATTTAACAGGTATCTGGCATAGTAAACTTACTGACTTCATTAACATTTTTCACGATAATGTTTCTAAATCTTTACTTGATTTCAAGGTGAAGGGTATTTTTGTGCTTTTCTATTGATTATGAGAAAAAAAAAGAACTTCTTTTGTAGATTATTTTATATTGAAAACAGAATATCCTGTATATGTTTCATATTTATAATAGTATTATCAAATAATATTTGCTTTTTTTTTTTTTTTTTTTTTTTTTTTTGTACTGTTACAATACTTGTTAAAGTTGAATTATAAATTATTATTAAACACCATAAATAACGAAGTGGTTCTGATGTTTCTGTTGGATTGGCACTATAGGAATTTAGGAATTTTGCTGAAAAGTTTTATAGATGAGCTCAAGAGCAATGTTAAAAATATCAAGATTTATCTTGTCTTCATCGATGATGGGAGAGAAAGGCCAGAAAGAAGAGAACAGATGGTGCTTATTAACAAAATAGAATTTTCATTTAATGACTTCTAGAAACCAATCATGCATTTCTTTCATCAATATGAAGAAAAATTGGTAGCTGATGTAAAGAGTTATTAAAGCATGTAGTCCTACTAGTAGGATTAAATATGACAGGATGTTGATGATAAAAATCATTTTGACACTTGGTGTAGATCTAGAAAATGTGAATAAATAACATAATTCATTTTTACCTATTCTGCATATCAGAATAGAGTAACGTGGCAATAGATAGTCTAAATCTCAGATTTAGTTAAAGTACTGAAGTCTTATAACAATATCATTAATAATTTCATATAAAAATTGTATTATTGCAAGTAATTATTGTTTTATGCTGTAATGATCTTTGTAAAAGGAGCTCTGAAAGAGCAGTTGTCAGGTTAGAGTCGTAAAGGCCACAGATTTTAAGCTGTACAGTTTTCTTTAATCAGACTTACTAACAGGCAGATACCATAAGTATCTGGGTGGTGTTTCTGTTTTGGGTGGGGGGGAATGGAGGGGGCGGGTGTTAGATTTTGCCATATACATTTTGGTATATGTGCTGAGATTATTTCAACAAGCCCTTAATAAAAATTGAAGTAATTGAGTTATCTTTGTGTTTCTTATAGAGAAATTCATGAATAAATGGATAATTAAAATAAAGACAATTTAAATAATCTAAATATTTATATTTGCCATATAAATTCCTATTTTTCAAAAAGAAAATGTAATGAAAATAAGAAGGAAATATAAATTTTGAATATTTACTTCCATTCAACACATTGGAGAACAAGGTAATGGAAAGTCCTAGTGTTTCTTCCTTTTGATTGAATATATGAACATCTGTTACATCTTCTAGGAAATCGCACACACACACGCACAAAAATCCAATATACCCTTACTGGACTGAGAAACTATATGGGAACAGAAAATGACAGTGTCTGGTCAGAGGTCTGCATGTATTACTTGCAGTATCTGACCCAGAATTAGAATGGTTAGGTGTTCAAGGAAATAGGAAACATGAATGAAATAGAGTAGTTAGGCCCTGGAACGGGCTGCCCAGGGAGGTTGTGGATGCCCCGTCCTTGGACGTGTTCAAGGCCAGGTTGGACGGGGTCCTGGGCAACCTGATCTGAATGTGTATGTTTGGTGGCCCTGCTAGGCAGGGGGGTTGGAACTACATGATCCTTGAGGTCCCTTCCAACCCAGGTGATTCTGTGATTCTGTGATTCTGTGATATCAAGTTTTGACTTGAATATATAACACACACAATGTATCAAGAAAGTTATTGGCATATTAGGCAGTACTATGTTTTTCTGGTACAGAGAAGGTGAGGTTACTATCTGCAACATTTTAAATAACTTAGTAAATAAGATCAAGTCCAAACATGACCTAACCATACTACCTCAACAACCTTTCACTAAATCATGTCACTGAGCACAGCATCCAAATGGCTTTTAAACACATCCAGGGATGGCTACTCAACCACCTCCCTGGGGAGCCTATTCCAATGCTTAACAACCCTTTCTATAAAGATTTTCCTGATAGTCAACCTAAACTTACTGTGGTGCAACTTAAGGCCATTTCCCCTCACCCTGTCACTTGTCAAGCTTCACTTATTAAGCTTCACTTAAAAGTAAACTTTTAAACTTCAATTTTAATCTTCCAGTCACTGGCTCTTGGTCTGGAAAGTTACAGGGCCCTTAATTTTAGCATCTCTTTGTTCTTATCTAGGCTCCTAAATACTGCAATAACATTACGTATTTCAGAGTATTTTTTCTCTTTATTATAGTCTTTTTAATCTTAACATAAAGTGTTTTGTTCCAGATCATAAATTATTTTATGATATTCTTTCATGCTATTCTTCTGTGTTTTCATCATTTTGTTAGTCATTAATACTAAACGTGTTTTCTATTCTGGGAAGTGTAGTAATTATAATCATTTGAAGAATAGCCCTTTTCTACATTCACATCTCAGTCTGAAACCATTTTGTTCTCCTGAGCAGTTTTTTCTTAGAATCATTGAAAATTTGGCTCAAAGCTCATGAAGTTTCTTATCCAGGTTGCATGAAGCAAGAACATCACGCTGGTGATAAATCAAGTTACTTGTGACTTTCTTTAGTTGAATCCTGCAAACCATTGAGGCTTCCTTAGTGTCTCGGAGGAGTGTACTGATGTTGCATTACTCTCCAGGGAAAAAAGCTTTCTTGACAGAATCACAGAATCACGAAATCACAGAATGGCCAGGGTTGGAAGGGACCTCAAGGATCATGAATGTCCAACCCCCCTGTCACATGCAGGGCCACCAACCTCACCATTTAATACTTGACACCTGGCCGGAACCTCTCAAGCTGCTATCTGTGGACATTGACTTCTACTTCTTTATAACTGCCTTCAAATTTTCCAAAGCTTCAGCATCTGCTTGCCCTCAAATGTTTATCTGATGGGATCTCAGTCATTCAATTCCCATCAGTTGATATACAAAGTTACTTCACTCCATACTAGACATAGCATTTTTTTTGTTACTGAACTTTATGAGATTTCTATTATCTCAGTCCACCAGTCCATTGAGTTTTAGACTGTTGTTTGTCATATCACCACTTCCTCTGACAAAATGTTTTCAACAAAGTTACATACAGTGCCTTCTGAGGCATACAGGCTGCTCGTGAAGAAGTTGGATTATATAGGCCCCAGTGTTCTCTGCTAGATTATTCAGCTTCTTCTTTCAGTTATGCTTAGTAATTTTCATAATGATCAGTATTTTAATCCTGCCTTTACCCCTTCATCTCCTAAGTGAGAATGTCATGGAAAATTATACTGAAAGACTTATTACATTCAAGTTATTTTAGATCAAATGCTTTCACTTATCTTTTCCACACAGCCAGTCATTTCTTCTTCATAAAGGAATCTTAAAAAATGAGGGTATACATATGTCTAAATTATCTAATCAAGGACCTTGTTATACAAGGGGAGATAATAATTAAAGACACAAGAAGCATGCAGTGAAACAATGTTTGTGTACAAAGAATGCACTTGCTTGACTGTAGCTGGAACTTCCCTCCAAATCAGAAAGATAGGGAGGAATACCAGTACTATACAGACTCATATTCTCTTCACACTTTTTCTCATAATCTGTTAGCCACTTTTGCTCTCCTTAAAGTTTCCCTTGGACGTATCATCATAACCTGCATAATTGAATAGTACAAGGTAACTGTTTTAAAAACTGAACAGTTTTTGCTCTTTGAAATGACAAGTCTGGGCATCAGGCGAGAAATACACTTTCCAGGAAGATACATCTGCTTGTAGACAGTGGAAAGTGTAATGTAGAATTGCATGTCTAATCACTAGCACCTCTCAAAGTCTCCATACAGCTGTTGTATCACTTTAATAACACGTGAAAAGCACAGTTAAAGATTGTTCCTGATGACAAGAATTTTCCCCCATATTTTAGAAAGACTACGTGAAACAAACAAACAAACAAACAAACAAAAAACAGTGAAATACAATTTCTTTTATTTCTTTTTCCCCCCACCCTTTTTTTTTTTCCAATTTGGTGTTATTATGTTTGCAAAATAACATCTGATTTGTAGTGTAAAAGCTCATGTATACACATTCAAGTATGAACTTGTGTTTTGAACTTTGTTGCCTGCCTGGTAGAGCATTTTCCTTGCTACATAACAAAAATTGAATAAATAAGAAGTTGACTGATTATAGAGTAACATAGAGAATGGTACATAATTTTCCTCTGGGGAAAGTGGATGGAGGTAAATTCATTTGTTTAAGCATTAGCAAAAATAATTATTGGAAATTTAAAACCAACAAGAAACACATTGTTTCTTCTCCCTTTAGAAATATTTAAGTATTGAGAAAATAAAATCTCTCTCTTTTTCCAGAAAAAAAAAATCTATTTCATTTTTCAATGTTCTGTTTAATTTATTTATTTTTTTCAGAACAGTGCTGTTAAATAAGCCATATTTGTCAGCCTATGGTACTGTAATTTATCATTGTGATACGTGCCTCATATTTAAGTTTAACTGAGGCAATGATTAATTTGATATTTTAATTATATGTCAGTCTTTATTTATTCTTCTCATATATACTGAATGTCATTTTTCATGAAAAAACAAGAAAACAAAAAAACTTCTATACACGCTGCAAGTCTTGAAAGACATTTCCCAGGAGAACCTGAAGTGGTTGTGTTTTTTGTTTTGTTTTGTGAACTTATATTCTTCATCTACTGAACTGTCACCTTATTAAGATAAGTACAATATCCTGATAAATTCAAACCTTAAAACTTTCTACTTTAAGATTCTCATTTTGATCCCATATCTAGACAAGTAGAGATAACTGCAATCTGATAAAGTTAAGCCATAGTGATTGTCTTGTATCACCTACCTGTCTCATTTGTGCCTTAGCATATCTTCCAGAAGGATCTGTTCCATGATCTTTCCCAGCACAGAGGTGAAAGTGACAGGTCTGTAGTTCCTGGATTGTCATTTTACCTTTCTTTTCAGTGTTCAGTCTTCTTCTGGGGAGATATTCAAGACGCATCTGGACATCCAACTTAGTGATCTATTGTAGCAAGTCTGCTCTAGCAGGCTGGCTGGATTCAATGATCTCCTGAGGTCCCTTCGAATGCCTGCAATTCTTTTATTCTGCGCTTTTTCTGTCTAGATATGTTTAGCTTTACTTTAAAATGGAGAATATTATTTTCTCATCCACAAATTTGATATTAAAAATATTGATTTTTAAAGCAATATGTTTTTGAGTCTGTTGAGTTTGTAGACTTCATGTCTAAATGGACAATGTGAATGCTAATTTTTATGTAATTAACAACTTAAAACTCAGGAAACTAGAAGTCGTTTGTATTTCCAACTATTTATTTGCCATATATCCATTATGCTTCTCACTGAATTACAAAGAATAAATGTGAAGTCAGAAGTTATATCTAGTTAATAAGAGAAAGAAAATGCCCAGCCTCACACTTTTCCTATTTTTGTTGTCTATAAAGTAATGTGGAAAATTAAAATAAATAGTCTAATTAGGCTTATCTTCTGCAGTATATAAAAAGATTAAAATTAACTGTTTAGGCCTATGTTTATGCAAGGCATATAATCTGGGACTCACAGCAGATACATTTAGGCACCTGCAGCTTATATATAATTTATTATATCACTCAGACACTATGGGTTCCCTTTTTTAGGTGTAGGAGACATCAGTGCTTTAAGAACTCAATTTATGTGGTCTCTTCTTAGTAATTTACACTGGGGCATAATTTTACTTAGTAGCATTTTTTTCAATAAAGACAGCATTGAATTGTAATTTAATAATGACAATATTTTTACAAGAAAAAAAAGAACAAGGAAACTAACTCCATGGAACATTTAAAAATTTCTTGACCCTTTCCTAACAACACAATAAGTTATATGTCCTGGCCAATTACAATGTGAATTATTTGTTCTGCTGGCCTGCTTAGTAATAAAATGTATTCATGTTTGTTTTTTTTTTACAGTGTCCTGATAATATGTTTCACTTCAAATATTAATGCTTATCAATGATTTTTGAAAACTAGTCCTGAGTTAAACCATTTTAGACAAAGGAGAGTCTAGAAAGAAAAAAATTGGTTATATCTGGAAGAAATGGAAATATATATGTTTAGTTAATTACTTAAAGCAATATGTTAGCAGTATGAAATACTTTCAAAGGAAAAATAAATGATATTTCTGAAAAGAAAAAGCAATAGATTTTGATAAAAAATAAATGTTTTTTAAAGAAATACTTTTAAAAGCCAAAGTGCAGATTGAGGCTAAGCACCAGAAAAATTCCATTAGGAGTAAAATTAACTTTGAGTTTATGAATGAATAATACTTCTCAGTACAAATAAAGCAATTAGAAAAAAAATTGCAATACATTTCACCAGATAACATTTTTTTCAAATGCAAATCTACTCACGACATTTGATTTAATCTAAATATCAGTCCCTTTAAAAGATAGGCAAAGGGAACCATAGGAAATACTTTATGCAATGAAAATGCTTGATATCATTATCTAGAAATGTACAAAGCCTATACGATAAAGTTTAATTATAGTACAGACTTCAAGCAGAATTTATTTTACGTACAAGATATAATTTTTAAAAAATGTGAATTTACCTGCCACAGTGATATGGTTATATTACATCTTTTCACCTTATGAAATACTTCAGAATTACTTTTGTAAAATGACGTTTTTGTTTTATTTATCTATTTGTTTATTTATTTTACTTTCATTCAGGTTATTTGCAGTTTTTATATTTAATATTTTAGGAAAAGCTTCCCACCAAGATATTAAGCAGTAAATTAGTTGCCATTATTTAAATAAGTCTAATAAGGATGTCTGCAAATGTCAGTTGGCCATCATACTGAAGGACTGTCAATTACTTAGGCTTAGCGAGACTCTCTAGAAAGCAAGAGAATATTTTACCCTCTCAGTGACTGTGGTTATGAAAACACCCATGTCATTTCTAGAATATTTCTTAATATTATCAGACAAGGCTTATACCTTTTCAGTCTATTTGAACTATATTTGAACTAAGCTTTTATGATAAAAACATCTCAATTCTTCCCAGAAATCTTCAGTTACATGCCATTAAATAAATAGATCCTAAAATGTCTTCGTATCTCAGAGGCAGAGGGGTAATGTATGCCATCTCACTGTATGATCGGCACTGCAGATCTTCACCAGTCATCATTCAAGCACTAAGAATTTAAGTTACCAGAAGTCTTTCACAAAAGAATATGCTATGTAAGCAGATTATGCTAATAATTGTGTCACTGTCCTGTACTCATTCCAAAACTGTTGACTCAGATTATTTAAAATGACTTGAAGCTGACATAATACTGTAGAAAGTAGATAATCAAAAAGAATATGATGAAAAGTCAATACAAACACAACAGATGAGCAAATGGATTTGTCTCACAAATTGGATCCTTTAATTCTCTTTGCCCAAGGTTGTTGTGATCAAAATGCAGGACCCAACAACTGGCCCTATTGAAACTCATACAGTCAACCTTGGCCCATCAATCCAGTTTATCAAGGTTCCTTTGCAGTGTCTTTCTCCCCTCAGGCAGATCAACACTCCCTCCCATCTTGTCATCTGCAAATTTACTGAGGGTGCCCTCAATCCGCTCGTCAAGATCGCTAATAAAGATGTTAAATAGAAGCAGCCCAGTACCCCAGTACATGGCTCATGATTGGCAGCCAAGTGGATTTAAGTCCAATGACCACAGTTGCCAGTTAGATTATATTCTTTTGTATAATTGTAGAAGACAAACAAATATATATTCAAGTATATATTACAGAATGAATATTGATATGGTTTGGAATTTAGGCTGATCTTTGATTTTAGATTCTACTGACTTCCAAAATAACCTTTGTTCTGTAATTACAACAGTGTCTTCCCAGCTGCCTACAGAATATAGCAATATAAAGAAAAATAAGTGCTCAGAATTACTGCAGTCCCAATGGAGAAATCCCATTATGACTCATATACAAATTTATCTACATAGCTATTGCATAGCAAGCAGGGTGCATCTGTGTGGGCTTCTTGGAAAGCTGAATAATTACCATATGTGGCAGGTACAGTATATCACTCTTGGCACTAAAATGGTTATGTTATGTATTTTCAGAATAGTGTAGATGGAGCCAGCTCTGTGACATGCTCTTATCCCAAAACTTCCTGCAGTGTCTAGTGGTCTTCCTGAGTTCAAGTTTAACTGGTGCTTTCAGGAGCTGTACAGGGATTTCCTGCAGATAAGGATTTTGAATATCAAACACAAGTAGATATTAGTAAAATGTATCACAGAATCACAGAATGGTTACAGTTGATAGGAACCCCCGGAGGTCATCTGATTCAACCTCATGCCCAAGTAGTTGCCCAGAACCATGTCCAGTAGCTTTTGCAGAGCTGCAAGGATGGAGAATCCACAGTTTCTTTAAAGAAACTATACCAGTTCTCTGGCACCTGCATGGTAAAGAAGTACTTTTGATGTTTATATGGAACATCTTGTGTTCTAGTTGTTGCCTACTGCATCTTGCATTTGCACTGAGCAGCACTGAAAAGCCTAGCTTAATCTTCTTTGCATTCTCCCTTCAGGTATTTACACACACTGATATGGTGTACCCCAAAGCCTCTTATTCTCCGGGTTGAATACTTTCAACTCTCAACCTCTCATTAGAGAGGTGCTCCAGTCCCTTGATAACCATTAGACTCTCTCCAGTACATTGAATGTCTCTCCTATCCTGGTGTTTCCAGAATTGGACACAGTATTCCAGGTCCAGCTTCATCAATGCTTAGCAGAGAAGGATAACTTCTCCTAATCTGCTGGTGATACTTTGCCTAATATAGACAAGAGCACAACGCCATTAGCATTCTTTTAGCAATAAGAACACTGCAAGGACACACATTCCTGGTTCACGTTCAACTTGATGTTTACCAGGACTCCTAGGTTCTTTCCTGCAAAGGTGCTTTCCAGCTGGATAATCCCCATCATGTACTGGTGCCTGGGATGATTCCTCCCCAGACACAGGACTCTGTCTTTCTCCTTGTTGAACTTCTCAGATTCACAGAATCACAGAATAGCCAGGGTTGGAAGGGACCTCAAGGATCATGAATCTCCAATCCCCCCTGCCACAAGCAGGGCCACCAACCTCTACATTTAATACTAGTCTAGGCTGTCCAGGGCCCCATCCAATCTGGCCTTAACACCTGCAGGAACAGGGCATCCATAACCTCTCTGGGCAGCCTGTTCCAACACCTCTCTCTGTAAAGAACTTCCCCTGACATCCAATCTAAATCTTCCTTCCCTCAACTTAAAACCATTTCCCCTTGTCCTGTGGAAGTCAACTCTTTGAAAGAGTTTATAGGCTCCCTTTAGGTATTGAAAGGTTGCATGAGGTCACTCCACAGTCTTCTCTTTTCCAGGCTGAACAGCTGCCTCATCTGGGAGGTGCTCCAGTCCCTTGATCATCTCTGTGGCCCTCCTCTGGACCCTCTCCAACAGCTCCCTATCTCTCCTGTACTGGGGGCTCCAGACCTGGACGCAGTACAGATGTGGCCTCACAAGAGCAGAGTAGAGGGGGACAATCACCTCCCTGTCTCTGCTGGCCACCCCTCTTTTGATGGAGCCCAGGATGCCATTTGCCTTCCAAGCCGCAAGAGCACACTGCTGGCTCATGCTAAGCTTTTCATCCATCAGGACCCCCAGGTCCCTCTCCAGAGGGTTGCTCTCAAGGACCCTTCCTTCCAGACTGTATGGGTGCCTGGGATTCTTCTGGCCCAAATGCAAAACTTTGCACTTTGCTGTGTTGAACCTCATCAAGTTCACGTGGGCCCACCTTTCAAGTCTGTTGAGGTCCCTCTGAATTGCATCCCTTCCTTCTACCATGTCAACTGCACCACTCAGCTTGGTGTCATCAGCAAACTTGCTGAGGATGCACTCAATACCATCATCGATGTCATTGATAAAGATGTTAAAGAGCACCAGTCCCAAGACAGACCCCTGGGGATACCACTCATTACCGGCCTCCATCTGGATATAGAACAATCATTAATCACCACACTGTCTGCAGCCTTTCAACCAGTTTCTTATCCACTGAGTGGTCCACCTATCAAATCCACATCCCTCCAATTTGGAGATAAGGATGTGGTGGGGAACCATGTCATAGCTCTTGCTCAAGTCCAGGTAAATGACACCGGTCACCTTCCCCTTGTCCACCGATGCCATCACTCTATCATAGAAGACTGTCAGATTGGTGAGGCATTTGATCAACTATCCCCTGATGAAGCCGTACTGGCTGTCTTGGATCACACACTTCTTCATGTGATCAAGCATGTCTTCCAGGAGAATCTGTTCCATGATCTTCCCAGGCACAGAAGTGAGACTCACTGGCCTGTAGTTCCCCAGGTCCTCTTTGCTCCCTTTCTTGTAAATGAGAGTGAAACTTCATGAGATCAGCTCACCTCTCCAGCCTGTGCAGGTCTTAGAGTCCACAGCCCTCTGTGGAATAAAACACTCTCCCAACTTTTGTGTAATCTGCAGGTTTACTGAGGGTGCACTCAGCCTCATTGTTCAGATCACTAATGAAGATGTTGAACAGGACTGGACACGGTACTAAACCTTGGCATACCTCATTCATTACTAGCCTCCAATTAGATTTTACACCATTGATCACTACCCACTAGATCCACCCACTGAGTCAGTGTTTGGTTCATTTTTCTGCCTGTTCATTTATCCTTCAACAGTTTCTCTATGGGATGAAGTGTGAAAGGCCTTACGGAATTCTAAGAAGACAATATTCACTGTTCCTCACTCCTCCTATGGGCGAGTCATTTCATTACAGAGGTTTATCTGGTTGGTCTTTGTGATTCTGTGCCTTCCCCTCAGTGAACCTACGTGGACAACTCATGATGATTTCTTTTCCTTCATGTACCTGGAAATGAATTGCAGGATTAGCTGTTCTGTCCTATTCCCAGAGATTGACTGGCCTGTAGTTCCCTGGGTATTCTTTCTTCCTCTTCTTCAAGATGCAACTGACATTTACTTTCTTTCAGACTTTGGGCACTTCTCTCTATTGCCACAATTGAGCAAAGGTTACAGAGTGTAGTCTCACAACCACATCTGCTAGTTTCCTCAGCACTAATGGCGTATCCCATCAGAGCACAGGAGCTTGCAAAGGCAAAGTTTGCTCAAGTATTCCACAGACTAATCTTTCATCAAGAACACACCTTTTTTTTCCCAGCCCTTTAGTCTGGTTTTTGGAACATGGGGCTCCTGAGGTCCATTAACACTCAGTATCTTGGTTTTTTCACTATCCTAGGTAACCAGATATCCTGTTTCCTTCAGGAGAGGGCCCACATTTTCCCTAGTCTTCCTTTTGTTATGGAGATACTTGCAGGAATCCTTCTTGTTCCCTTTGCTGTGCTTGAACAATTCAGTTATAACTGGGAAATAAAGTAGGCTAGCTCTGTCAAAACTGTACAGCTCTACTAGTTAAGTATTCAGTATTTTTCTGCTTTGTCATTCTATTAAGGTAAAATCTTGGAAGTATGTTTGATGGAGCGACATCAGATTTAATCTACATGTTCTGAAGTTTACATGAAGATTCATTTTTGTGTCGATTTCACACAGTGTTGGAATATGTACTTACAAGGCAGTTACTGATTGCCATTGTCTTCTTACACACACTTTCAGCTCTCTAATGCTGTTCTATTCTTTCATCTGATTTAAACAGAACAGTATTCAGAACAGTGTATTGGATGTGACAGGAACATATTGTAAACCCTGGACCATTTCTTGTATTCCATTTGTCACGTTCACAATATCAGTGTTGCTATAGTACTGAGGTTATTACTTGTGTTCTCCACATATCCTGGAGGATTTTTTGCTGTTTATTTTGCTTTTGTTCTCTTGCTTGTAGAAGCATTATATTAACACTGTTCCAATTTATTTACTGCTGAAACTGATGTGTACCTATGAAAATAACATACGGCTTTAATGCTATAAATATAAACACAAAGAGAAGAAAAACGCAATGATTATTTTTTTTTTCCTTAGCAACAGAATCAGATTCAATATCAAAATCTACCTTTAAAGTTCCCTCAGAACATACTTTTAAAATACATTGTTATACTCTCTGTAAATTTACTTCATGTAAATCATGTTCCTCTGCCTTTTTATTTCATGAAAATATTTGCAAAAGGAATAAAAAATCAAAATTATGCCATTTATTTAAAAATATGTATGAAAGCATGCAATATAATTAGATGTATTACTTTTACTGAACAGTAGAGTCCCTCACTGATGTTAATGCTGCAAATATACTGCTTTATAAAGGAAGAGCAAAATAGGAGGAAAAAAAAAAAAAAAAAAAGATATTTTACCTTCTTTTCGTTCAGGAGAAAAAACTTTTTCTCACAGTTCTTCTTATTTACATTTTTACAGACATGCATGAGAACATGACAATCTCTTCAGACTGAACAATGTAAATTGTAGATAGAAAAAAATCAGGGAAAATACTGGTTATAAGTCAATCTGTTATTTCTATTACTGTTGAAAAGAAAGGTGAATTTAAGAATGATAAATTTTATTCTAACTTAAATCATGAAGTGAGAAATCCATGGAAGAATAACTTTTGTTTTTTACTTATGGCAAAAAAGAAAATTGACTTTTAGATTTTTTTCATTCTGTTTTTATAAATCGGTGTTGTTCATGTTAAATCTTTCAAAGCATTTGTTAATTGTGTCTTTCCTTCCTCTTTGATCTATGCATACTTAAGCAGTTCAAGTGCCATATGGGTGTTCATTAACTGAAAAGAAACAAATACAAATATGAACCACAAATAAAAAATATGCTAGCATGAGCGAAATCATTGTTGTTGAATTGGTAAAAAGTTGTTCTTAATGCATACAAAAAGCACTAACTCTGATGATAGGAGTAGATTTCACTTGCAGAAGCAGGCAGAGTAGATACCTTAGCTTTTTTGTTAACACTAAAGATCTTACAGAAATTCTGGAAGTTTTCTGTTCTTAAAAAGCATATAATTTAGTATATCACATCTGTGTGAAAAACACCAGAAAGCCAATGCAATCACTAGTCACAGCCAACACAGATCCATGATAGAAAAGCCCTGTTTAACAAATATAACTTCTTTTTATGACGAAGTTACCCATTCTATAGAGTTATAGAAGCATAGAATGGCCTGGGTTGAAAAGGACCACAATGATAATCTAGTTTCAAGCCCCCTGAGATGTGCAGGGTCGCCAGCCGCTAGACCAGGCTGCCCAGATCCACATCCAGCCTGGCCTTGAATGCCTCCAGGAATGGGGCATCACAGCCTCCTTAGGCAACCTGCTCCAGTGTCTCACCACCCTCTGAGTGAAAAACTTCCTCCTAATATCTAACCTAAACCTCCCCTGTCTCAGTTTAAGGCCATTCCCCCTTGTCCTCTCACTATCCACCCTCATAAACAGCTGTTCGCCTTCCTGTTTGTATGCTCCCATCAAGTACTGGAAGGCCTCAATGAGGTCTCCCCAGAGACCTGTCCATGCTAAACAATCTCATTTTCCTCAACCTTTCCTCATAGAAGAGGTGCTCCAGCCTTCTGATCATCTTAGTGGCCGTCCTCTGGACCTGCTCCAAGAGCTCCACATCCTTCTTGTACTGGGGGCCCCAGGTCTGGACGCAGTACTCCAGATGGGGCCTCATAAGAGCTGATTAGAGGGGGACAATCTCCTCCCCCTCCCTGCTGACCACCCCTTTTTTAATGCAGCCCAGAACACTGTTGGCCTTCCGTGCTGCAAGCGCACACTGCTGGCTCATATCTAGTTTCTCGTCCACCAGGACCCCCAAGTCATTCTCCGCAGGGCTGCTCTCCTGGAGGTCTTTCTCCAGTTTATATAAATACCTGGGATTGCCCTGACCTAAGTGCAACACCCTGTACTTGGCCTTATTGAACGTCCTTAGGTTTTCATAGGCCATCTTCTCTAGCATGCCCAGGTCCCTCTGGATGGCTTCTCTTCCTTCTAGTGTATTGACTGCACTGCTCAACTTGGTGTCATCTGCAAACTTGCTGATGGTGCACTCAGTGCCATCATCTATGTCACTGACGAAGATATTGAAGAGCACCAGTCCCAGGACCGACCCCTGAGGGACACCGCTTGTGACCGGCCTCCACCTTGACACAAAACCATTGATCACAACCCTTTGGCTGTGTCCAGCCAGCCAATTCCTAATCCATCCAACATTCAATCCCTCAAATCTACATGTCTCCAATTTAGAGAGAAGGATATGGTGAGGGACCATGTCAAAGGCTTTGCAGAAGTCCAGGTAGATGACATCCATTTCCCTTCCCCGTCCACCAAAACTGTCACTCCATCATAGAAAGCTGCCAGATTGATCAGGCACGCTCTGCCCTTTGGTAAAGCCATGCTAGCTGTCTTTATCTCTCATATGTGTCTTAACATAGCTTCTAGGAGGATCTACTCCATGATCTTCCCAGGTATTTGGACATGAAATTGTAAATGTCATGCCTAGAAGATCAGTGATGAAAGGTGCTATTCCAGACTTGATAAATAGTACATGCATTAAAAAATAACAATAATAATTAAATTTAAAAAATAATAAAATTTGGATAAGAAGAAAAAATTTGAAATGAAAAATGTATTTGAAATTTAAATTTCGGTGCCTAGTTTTGACTTTTTTCTCCTTGAATGAGTACTAAGAATGAGAACAACTGAGCTTCTGCCAACTATTTTGTGACTATAAAAATATAGTCACAAAAAGATATGTTCAATCTGATTTCATTTGAATAGCTTATTAATTGGCATTCATTAGTAGCCGTATTTCTGCTAATGAAGCTCATTAAAAGAATTTGTCCACTCCTGTTATGTAGAACTCTCTGAGGCATGCTTTACACAATGTCTTCGTACAGCATTTCTATTGACGTTAATAGGAATTCTTCAGCATAATAAAAATTGAATATGAAAATAATACTTACTGACAAATTAGTTCATATGTACCTTGTTTCTAAGAAGAAATTAAGGTCAGAAAGCATTTTGATTTTTAAACTCTGCAAATTTATACTATGAAGTATCAATGGCATAGATGAATACGTGTGGATATTGCTACATTTATGATACTGCAACTAATGTGATCTTGACATACTGGGAGTTAAAATGATTAGCTTATTCAACAGTAAGTAATGTTAGCCATATATTTGGTAGAAAAATCTCCCAGATTGTATTCTAAATTCTCAGGATGCAGCACACAGTGAACTTAAAATTTCGGTATTGTTTAAGAGCAGATGGAAGTTATTTATTGACTGAAGGAGATGGCACTTTTAGTCTAGGGAAGAGAAGGCTGAGGGAAGATCTTATTGCTCTCTTCAAATACTTGAAAGGTGATTGCAGCGAGAGTGGGGTTGGTCTCTTCTCACTGGCAACAGGTGACAGGATGAGGGGAAACAATCTGAAGTTGCACCAGGGGAGATTTAGGTTGGATATCAGGAAAAACTTATTTACAGAAAGGATTGTTAAGCACTGGAATAGGCTCCCCAGGGAGGTGCTTGAGTCACCATTCTTGGATGTGCTTAAAAACTGTTTGGATGTGTTGAATTTAAAAACTAAAGTTTTCAGAGTTCAGACAGAGTAAATGTTACAAAATTTTTTGAAGGAAAAATACAAACTCTGTGTCACTGGTTTTACTGAACATCCTGTTTCTAAGATCTTATGTTGCCTTCAGTGGAAGCATGAATTGCAGAAAGGTTAGGATTCATCTTCTGCACTCAGATTAGTTTAGAAGTCTTAATGTACTCTTTTATATTAATAAGAAGATAATGAAATGAGCCAAATATTATTTTTAAAGTTATATAATAATGTAAGCAGAGCATTAGTTTTATTTTAGAAGGTGGATTTTTAATTAGTACTTTAAATTTTAATGTAATTTTATAGTAATGCATTGCTTTTTGTACGTAATTTTACAAGACAACAGTAAAACAGTTTTAGGCAGTGACTGCTGAAGGTATCACTAGTCTTTGTATTCATCATATTTAAGGACAGCAAATCTTTTTGTGTCTCTTTTAAAATTAACAGTATCTCACCACTTTTGTCTCATCATCTAAAACCTATTCAGTTATCCAAAAGCTTCCTGATCATGCCAAGGCTTATGTTTGTTAAGAATATCTCCCAGTGCTCTGTCTTGACTAATTTTGTTCTTTGTTTCAAACTTTGCTTGATTTAGATCTGTTATTCTCCAAGTCTGTATAGCACCTTTAATTATTATTTTTATTTTATATAACTAAAGAGTCAAGGAAATATCAAATTCCTTTATTTACTCCTCCAATGTAAGCAGTATCCTGCTATTGTTTTAGAAAAATATAAGAATGTGTCTGTAGCTGGATCTCAATGAAAACCTTGTGATTATTTTTATTATTTTCTCATAGTTTTCTACTCTTTTATTTTTTTTATTCTTTTTTTTTTTTGGCACATAAGCAAATGCTCAGTAGACTAAGACAGGCTTTTTTCAGTGCTGAGACTTAAAAAAAATACACATTGAAACAACTAATTTAAATTTTCTGTATTTTTCAGCACAAAGGGGTATATTAAAGCATTGTAAGTGATAATAAATATTTATTCTCTAGAATTACAGAGTAGCTCCTGTGGCAATCCTGGAGTCCCACCAAAGGGTATCTTATATGGTACAAGGTTTGACGTTGGTGACAAAATCCGATACAGCTGTGTAACTGGATATATTTTGGATGGCCATCCTCAGCTTACTTGCATAGCTAACTCTGTGAATACAGCATCATGGGACTTTCCTGTTCCTATTTGCAGAGGTAAGAGATATTCTACAATAATCTTGTCAAATATATACATTATGTTTATTGGTCTGAATGACTTTGAAATATCTGTTTTGACTATTAACTTTTAGATTGCAATTGAAGATTTTTTTTTTATTTTTTTTTTGTCTCGTGCAGATTTATTTGTATATATCTGTGCTTTTACTATTGTCACAGTAAAATTATGGTGTTTTGTTGGTTTTTTTTGTTTGTTTTTTGGTAGATATACGTAATTAAATTTCAGAATTAGAAAAAGGCAATTATGTTTTAGACCTTCAGAAAGAATTAACTGTGCATTACTGAATGGAACGAAGTCGATAAAATGGAGCAATCATTACTGCTACAACCAAATATGAGAAAGTATTTTGAGGTAGTGCTGTTATAACATATAACATTTATATTTGTGAATGTATATATATAACATTTACATTTGTATGAACCATCTGACTCAGTCAAAAAGCCAACAAAAACATATACACTGAAATTAGCACCCTGATAAATTTCTGATTAGAACAATATATTTAGTTAGAGCTGCCTGGCAAGTACCACAAGAATGCAGTTATATACGAAAAAGGCACATAATTGGAAATAACATTCAATTATTACCTATTCTTGGCTTTAATATGCTTTTCCGTAATCTTGAAGAAGATAAACGTTGTTAATAGTGCTATTTTTTAGTAAAAACATTGATAATCCTTCCCTTTCTACATCCCAGTAAAATGTTAGTTAGTAATGAGGAAGATATACATACAAGGAGTAAATCCAAATTATATTTTGGGAAAAGATTTGATAGAAATATGTTAATTTGGACACGACTTACATTTTTAAGAAAGTTGAAGGTTAACAGACTTTGCCTTATACTATGTTTCAAATTATTGATCTGCCAGTTTTGAAGTGAATTGACATTAAAAATTGCACCCTGAAATGATGAGGATGAGAGGCCTGAACCTCATGATTATATTTGTCCGTCTTTCCTCACAGTCACAGTATTATAAGTCTGCTCATGAAGTAATGTCTCCTGTTTTATTATGTCAGCCTGTGATGTCAGATGTGAGTGTTGTTGGAACTGCAGTGGAGGTAGCTGTTCTTCTGCCAATATGCTATTAGGTTTTGTTGCCAAGAAAGAGAAAGCAGCAGAGAGGCAGTCTAACAACCTGGTGTCTAACATGGAAATATGTATGAAGCAAAGGTGTGCAGACGAATTCCTCCACGTGAAAAAAATTGCATCCATTGACATTATTTGATGCTTGATTAACATTTATGGAGACCAAACCATGGGTGTAAGTACAGTGAATCTGTGGCTGGAGAATTTCAGCAGAGGGAACAGCATCACCTCCAATTGTACATATTTTTACAGGCACTTGGTCATTTCTGGAGAAAATACATAGTAAGTGGTTGTGACTATGTTCAAAAATAATATCTTGCAGCTGAGAATTTGCTGAGAATAATCTTATTTTGTTCTCTATATCTACTACATTTTCCATTAAAGTAAATATAAGGGGTTATTTTCAGAGGGACTGCATAGATAAAATTTCTATTGCAACTTTTTCAGGAGCAGTTTTCATAGATTTTATTTTTATTCTAAGGAAAAGTGCAGATTTGGAATGACATGCTCCCAGTGTTGTTCGTGATAAAACGTAATGTGTAAGCAGAAGACTAACACATAAAAATAATTTTTTAAAAAAGCAAACATTCTTGTTCATGATTAAAATCTGTAGAGTAAAATAGAGGTGATAAATCAGAAAGGATTCAGAAAATGAGGCAGCAAGTTATACTACTTTTCAAAATTGCCATTTCTTTCTAGAGATAGAAAGAAGTCAAAATTGGCAGAGTGTGTGAAAAAGGTGACATGATTTACTGCAAAAGCTTCTGTGGAAAAACAATATTTTTTCAGAGTGAAGAGTTCCCTAATCTGGACAGCAGTGAAGAATCTAAGCAATAAAAGCTTGACGAAAAACAAAACAAAACAAAATAAAAGTAGTAAGGTGTACATTTTAGTAGTGGTGGTTGCTAATTGCAGAAACATAGCAAATAAATATGACGATTCTTGATTTCAGTTTTAACACAAGATTGATTGCTTAAGCGCTTAGTGCACAAAATTACTCTTAAGGGCTTTTTTTTGTTCTAATTTCAATATAATTTTTTTCCTAATTATATTCAGTAGTTTCTCTGTGACTCTCTTTAATATCAAAAACATCTAGGTTCACATTTAATGCAGAAACTATTCAAATTCAATTCTAGTAGATTTGCCCTATTTTTTTCTAATGCAATTATCCAACATAGAATTCTGCAGGAGAGTGCAAAAGGTAACATCCAGTAATGAGCTTATTATCTCTTTCTGTTTGCCATGGAGACTCTCTTTAATTAAACACTCATTCTTTAAAGAGTTCCTTGGATAGATCATAGAATCATAGGATCATAGAATACTTAGAGTTGGAAGGAACCTTAAAATGTCATCTACAACTCCCCTGCAATGAACAGGGACACCACAGATAGATTAGGTTGCTCAGAGCCGGATACAGCCTGGCACTGAAAATCTCCAGGGATGGGGCATCCACCAGATCTCTGGGCAACCTGTTCCAGTCCCTCACCACCCTCACTCTAAAAGACTTTTTCCTGATATCCAGCCTAAATCTACCCTCTTTAAGTTTGAAACTGTATCCCCTAGTTCTACCACCACAGACCCTGCTAAAGTGTCTATCTCCTTTCCTGCAGTACCCCTTTAGATAAATGTCTTATTGCTCTCTTCCAATAGTCATTACATTTAGAATAGCGATTCCTGAGGCAAATGAATAAAGCTGTATTTATTTGTGTAAGTATATGTGTAAGAATTAGTTGTTCTCAAGCAAAAAACTCGATTACTCTAATTTGCTAGATGGTGAGGTCCCTAAGGTCTCTTCCAGACATTCCTAGACTGGTCACAAGTTTCTTTTCTAGTTGTTCCCCAGCAAATGACTTTTTACGAGGTTGTTTTTGACAGTGAAATGTGACAGCTGCATTATCATATTGCTTTCTATTCCTGAGATACATTTTAAGCTTGTAATATTGCCATAGTGCAGTAGAGTATAAATAATTTACTGAGGCTAATAAATAAGGTTACATCTATATGTAATTTTGACATTTTACAAGATTATACTGCTTCCATAATCAAGGAAGTATGCTTTAATATTTTTAAAACTTCTGTTCCAGGATCAAAGTAGTTAGTATACTGTAAGAAATTTTGTTCAAAAATATTTCTTTAGAATTCAGAGGCTTTGAACAAAATTGAACAAAGCATATATTTTTATTTATATTTGTTTAATAGTTCCATTACAGTATTTTCATTATAGCCTGTAAGTGTAACTAAAAATTATCTGTCACTATTAAAATACTGTTCAATAGATCACAACTTTGCTGTTTAAGTAACAACTTTCCATTACTGTTAAAAGAATATGTAACTTTTTTCCAAAAGTTCTGCTGAGATGTGTTCCTATTTATTCATTTATTTCACTGATAATTCAGAGTATTAATGTCATCTCCATTTAAACATCCAATATTTATGTTTTTATGCCAGATCTGATTGCATAAGCTAGCCTTCAATTGTTAATGGACAGAAAGACGTACCTAAGACACTATTCACATCATCTAAACTAAAAATCATAATTTCATAGAACTTTAGACCTCTCCTTAATAGTGACATAAATGTTATCTGTTGCCATGCATAGAAAATTACATTTCTTTCCACTGGCCAGAAATATAGACAAAAGTAATTATTTCAGAATGTTCTCACTCATTATGAATACAAATATGTTTCAAAAAAGCAAGAAATACAAAAGGAAATTCATTCCATTAGCAACAATTCATCTTTTCAGTTTAACATATTCTACTCTAATTTTATTGAGAGATACTTTACAACAAAAGGCTTTGTTTTAACTGTCTTTTTTTGTTGTTTGTTTAAGTGATTTGTATTATTGAGGTCAGAAAGTGTGGTTCACTGCCTGTAGCTGTTTTCTCTATATGAACAAAATATTTCTGCTATTCTACCTTTTTTGTGTGTGTGCGTACAGAACTTACTGTAGAAGAAATATTTTAATTGCAGATCACTGATAAACTTCTATAACTACATAGTTTCATGGGTATATTCTGATACATGAGGTAAGTTTTAGGTCAGAGAGGACATTTTCAAATGGCATAAAAGTTTACTTATGTCTTGTATACTCATGAATGTGTTTTAGTGAAGGAATATATCTGATTATACATGCCAGGAATAGAATTCTGAAAAAAAAAAAGAAAAAAAAAAGAAAAAAAAGAATTAAACTTCACATACTTACCAATAAGTATTCATATAATAATATCTTCATTTCATGAGCAAATTAATTTGATTGCAGGAAGACAAATGACTTTATGACAATGTGGCAAATATGACCAAGCAATATAAAGTGTAAACAAGTTGACTGTCTTCTCATGTTTGTTACAAGATGACTGGTGTGGAGAGAACAGAACAAAGAAGGAGATGAAGTCAAAATACCATACTTGATTATATGGAGTGCAGTAACTAGTGGAACTGACAGGGGATAATAAAATGTGCTAACTTAAGGGAAGGAATAAATTACATAAATTACATAGGGAATGAACAGTTTTGTCTGAAATAATTTTCTTTATATAAATAGTTATCACTTGTTTTGGAAAAAAAAGCCCAGAGCAGCTATGTAATACACATTAAAAACACTTCTATTAAAAAAGTAAAAAAAAAAAAAAAAAAAGAAGCCCATGAACTTCAATTTTAGAATAATGAATTTGTACAAAGATATACAAGAACTCCAATGACTTGAACACCAATGGCTGAGGTAAGTTTCAGAGATGGATCCAAAAATCAATCTTAAGACACTGCAAATTAATAGAATCGCAGAATGGCTCTGGTTGGAAAGGGCCTTAAAAGTCATCTAGTTCCACCCCCTTTCTGCGGGCATGGTTGCCATTCATCAGGTGGTGGTTTATTATGGCCAGCCCTCTCTTCATTGATTCATTAAAAATTTCCAACATCCTGCTAGGGCAAGAGGCAATGGGCACAAATTGGAACATAGAAGGTTCCATCTGCATATTTTTATTGTATGGGTGACAGAGTGCTGGCACAGGTTCACTAGAGAAAATGTAGAATCTTTTCCTTTGGAGATCTTCAGAAACTGTCAATACATAGTCCTAGACAAATGGCTCTGGGTGCATCACCCTGCATGATGATGTGTGTTGGACCATATGACCTCCAGCAATCCCTTCTTATGTCAAACATTCTGTGACTCTGTGATTCTGTACATTTATACCAGTAGTAAGGACAGTTGTCTTAAAATCAGCTAGAAACTGACACTAGCAGCAAGCAGATTCTGAGTAGGTATGATAATAAAAATATCCAGAATAAAAATATCTTTGGATTAAAGTAATCAGCATTCATCAACAAAGTGACCTTAATTTAAGAAAGGAGCTTCTTAAGATAAATCTCCAAACAGTATACCTAGGACCAGGGAAAATAGCAGAACTGATTTCAAATAAATGAAATTATACTTTGAAGAAGAAAGTAAGTACGTAATTATTTGAAAAAGGGAACATTTGGAGACATAACTTACACAAAAGTAAGGAAAAGACAGAACTAGCAAAGCATTATGTTATTACTTGTGGAAAAAGTACCAATAAAATCAAATTAAAGAACAAAAAATGTTGTAACAGTTGATACAGGCAATGAAGAGGAAAAGAGAAAGAATCACAGAATCGCCAAGGTTGGAAAAGACCTTCGAGATATCCAGTCCAACCATCCACCTATCACCAATAGTACTCACTAAACCATGTCCCTCAACACAAAATCCAAATGAACAAGTTTTAAATTCAAGATAACTAACATAGTACTGGAGAAAATCAAATTAATTCAAAATATCTAATCCCATAGCAGTGTTCAAGACTGGGCATTAGGAGTGGGTGGAAGTCAGTGAGACAGATTAATGAAAAGCTTTAAACACTGTTTTTATCTCCTGCTTTTTTGTTGTTGTTGTTTTTTGTGTGTGTGTGTGTGTGTTTTTTTTTTTTTTTTGGTTTTGGTTTGGTTGTTGTTTTTTTTTCCTTGTTTTTTTTTTTTTTGTTTTTTCTTTTTTTTTTTTGAGAATTTTCTTATACAAGGACTTTGAAGTAAATGATGCATCAATCATATTCATACATAGTATTGAAATTACTTTCCAAAAGATTCACAGAAAACCATATAACAGTAAGAATTACATCTGCTATTGAATGAAGGGAAGACTCTGGAAGACTCTGGAAGATTAGGATGAGCGAATAGGAAGAAGTAACTTGGAATAGAAAAACCATTTTAGTTTGATAATTCAAATCAACAGAAATAGTAAGTTTTCGTAATGTGTACATTAGGTATAGCCATCAAAGTATAATACTGAAGTATTAATTCCATCAAAATACAGTCTTTCATATGAGATTAAAAGCTAAATACTTGTATTATTAGAAACATTTAAAGACTATTTTAAGAAGACAACTGTTAAACGTATAGCCCTAGCTCAGTTCTGTTAGGCTAGTAAATTCTGCTTTTGCTACCTAATAATTCCAATCCTACATTCTGCTTGGGTTTATTTACTATGTAGTATTCATAGATAAGTCCTTTCTAATTGTTAATTAGCATAAATAACACTTGTAATATAATTTGAGATACTTTGAATGTAATTATTGGTAAATCCCAGGTTCATTAGCACAATTTGCTGAGCAGCTTAATCTGAAAGCTTTTCCTGCCAGGAATTCTAAATAGACTATTATGTTTTCCTCAGAATATTGGAATTATGACTTAACCACAGAATCACAGAATTGCAGAAGATGGAAGGGACCTCTTGAGATGATCTAGTCCAACCCTTCTCCTGAAGAACATTCCCTGGAATAGGTTAAATTGGAAAGAATCAACAGATTTTAAATATCTCCAGAGTAGCAGACTCCAGAACCTCTCTGGGCAGCTTGTTCCAATACTCCGTCACCACCCTAGAACTTCTTTGTTCAGATGGAATTTTCTTTGTTACAGTTCATGTATGTTGCCTCTATTATTGTCACTGGGATACGTCAAAAAGAGCCTGTCCCCATCCACTTGGCTCCCACAATTTTGCTATTATTAAAATTTGATAAGATCCCATCTCAGTATCCTCTTCTCCAGGCTGAACAGCCCATTGTCTCTCAGTCTTACCTCATAAGGGAAATGTTCCAGGTCTCTATTTATCTTTCTAGCCCTCCACTGGATTCTCTCTAGAAGTTCCCTGTCTTTCTTGAACTGGAGAATCCAGAATTGGACACAGCGCTCCAGATGCGGCCACCAGGGCAGAGTTGAGTGGGAGGAGAACTTCCTTTGACCTGCTGGCCAGTCTCTTTTTAATTCACCCCAGGACACCATTGTGAGCACAAGGGCACACTGCCAGCTTATGGTCAGCTTGTTGTCCACCTGTACACCCAGGTCCTTCTCTGCAGAGTTCCTTTCCAGCAGGCCATTGGCTAACCTGTATGGATGTAGGTGGTTATTCCTCCCCAGATGTAGAACATTTCACTTGCCTTTGATGAATCTCATGAGGTTCCTCTCTGCCCAACTCTCCAGCCTGTCCAAGATCTTGTTCAATGGTGATACTTGCTGTAATTCTCAATTTTACATAAAGTTAGACTCTACTTGGATATAAATGAAAAATGTGAGTATATTAATATTTAAATAACACCCTATAAACACAAGCTTATTCTCCATCTGTAATTAACATTCAGAGGAAAACAAGGCTCTATGAAGTCTTTAAAGCCCTTCAAGTATTACTCCAAGAATATGACTGATAGGAGTTTTTCTGGAAGGCAAAAATGTTAATTGTTGAAATTCTAATATGACATTGTTATACTCTTCAAGGATGCATCTTCATTAATGTGAACAATGATTACTGATTCTCTTACGGAACATGAATTTTGTCCTTCATCTTTAATTTTTTGTCACTGGCAGGTGTGCTGATGTTTTATTTAAATATTATGACAGCATTGCTTCTACTCTTCAAGAGTTTTCATATCTATAGCATGTCTTAAATGTGATATTTTAAATATTCACTGACGAAGTATCCTGAGGATCACAGAATCATAGACTTACACATAGAATGTCTTGAGTTTCAACATCCTTATCAAAGGACTGGGACACCTTCCAACAAATCAGATTAGCCAAAGCCCCATCTCACCTGGTCTTGAACACTTACAGGAATGGAACAACTACAGCTCCTCTGGGCAGCATTCTCAATCACCTTCATAATAAAGATTATCTTTCTTATATCTAATTTTTTATTTTGAAACTATTATATCTTGTCCTATAGCTACACACTTTGTTTAAGAGTCTTTCCTTTCTTGCAAACTCCTTTTAAATACTGAAAAGCCATTGTAAGATCACCCTGTAGCTTCCTCTTGTGTAGACTGAACCATCCCAACTTTCTCAGCCTATTTTCACTGGAGAGGTGCTCCAGACCTTTGATGACCTTTATATTCCTTCTCCGGATTCATTCTAATGAGTCAATGTATTTCTTATGCTGTGGCCTCCAGAACTGCAGGTAGCATTCTAGGTGTTGCCTCGTGAGAGCAGATTAGAGGATGGTAATTTCTTCCCTGGACGTGCTAGCTACAGTTCTTTTGACACGGTTTATTTATGAAGGTGAAAGTGCACTTGACAGTCTACATTGATTTTTTTCATCCAGCAATACTCTGAGGCAACTAAGTAGAAGTCGAGGCAACTATGTAGCAGTTCAGACCTCCAGCTATGTAGAGTGCATGAGCCTCCCACTGGCTTCCTGGAGCAGCAGTCAGAACAGCTGTGTGAGGTGAGAGCAGGTCGATGATCTTTTCTGCCTTGTGGCCCGGCTACAGGACGAAATATGTAGATTAAAAAGTGACATGGGAGATAAAAAGGAGCGGGGAAACTACAGTTCACCCATGAACAAACAAGTTATTTAAAAGTAAAAAACACAAACTCAAGGCAGCTTGTATCACATGGGGCTAAGTACAAAAAATTGCAAGGCTGGTGTTGCAAGAGGGCATCAAGCTCCCTCGCGGGTGTTGCGAAAGAGGTGTGGACTCCTTTGCTGCTGCAGAACAAAGGACTTTTATTGTAGGTGCTTAGAGCCTTTTATATCCGCGCAACACAACGGTTTTCTCGCACAACCAACACTGGTTACATGTAAGGACTAGGCCCCTTGTGGGTGTTTACGTCCGGCTAAAGGTACTGTTGAGCTTTACCATTCATTAGCAATACAACGACCTTCTTTATCCCACAAGCTGGAGGCAAGAGTGCAAAGGAAAAGAGCAGATGGAGGTGAATTTGTGCCCGAAACTGCAAGCAAAAACCCTCCTTGCCTGCTCCACTCCCCCCTCTTCCCCCCCTCCCCCCCTCCTTCCCTCGGTTTTCCTCTCAACCCCTTCCCCCGCCCAGAGGAAAAAGGGGTTGATGTGTTGCTATGTACACCAGGAAGGGAATAGAATGTGAGAAACTGTACCTAAAGAGCAGTCGTGAGCTAGTCGAAAGCCTATAGGAGACTGGAGACTGGGGCAGAAAAGGGAGCCTTCTAATTGGTGTCTACTACAGGTCACCTGATCAGACAGAGCCTGTTGATGTTGCTTTCTACCTGCAGTTACAGGAGGCATCATGATTGCAAGCTCTTGTCCTGTTGGGGGAGTTTAACCACCCAGATATCTGCTGGAAAAATCGCACCATGAGCTGCAGGCAATCCAGGAGACTACAGGCAATCCAGGAGGCTCCTGGAATGCACTGAGGATAAATTCCTGAGTCAAGTAATTGACGGGGGAGGAGGGGGGTGCAACGCTGGACTTGTTGCTCACCAATGCATGTAAAGTGATCAGTGACATCAGAACTGGACTGTAGTGATCATGCTACGCTTGAGTTCATGCTCTGCAGGGATATGAAACAGACAAAGAGTAAAATTAGGAAGCTAAATTTTAGGAAAGAGAAAATCCAGCACTTCAGGGAGATAGTCAGCCAAATACTCTGGGAAACTGTCCTCATGGGTAAGGGTGTAGAGCAGAGCTGGCAGATTTTAAGGAGATTTTCCTCGGAATGCAAGAACTTTCCATTTCCTACAAGTCAGGAAAGGAAAGCAAGAGAGCAATGTGGCTGAACTGGGACTAGCTGGTCCAACTGAAGTGCAAGAAGAAAATGCACAGGCATTGGAGACAAGGACAGGCATGATGGGAAGTGTATAAGGAAGCTTCTAGGCTGAGTAGAGCTAGGATCAGGGAAGCCAAGGCCCAGCTCAAACTAAACTTGATTAGAGAAGCCAAGAAGAACAAGAAAGGCTTCTGCAGGTACCCCAATCAGAAAAGAAAAATCCAGAAGGGTATATGCCCCCCCTACACTCCTTCCCCCCATCCCAAGGGAGTGACACAGTCAGACTGGTAAGAGACAAGGAGAATGCTGAGGTACTTTTTTGCCTCAGTCTTCCCTGATAACTGCTCATAACACAGTTCTCAAATGTTTGGTTTTAGAGGAGGGGGTTGGGAAGCAGCCTCCCTCCCACTGTAAGTAAAGACCAGCTTCATGACCACCTGAGGAATCAGAACATCCACAAGTCTACAGGTACCAGTGAGAAGCATCACTGAGTCCTAGCGGAATTGGCTGATGTGGTTGCCAAGCCACTCTCTATGATATTGAAGTCATGGCACTCGAGTGAAGTACCTTGTGAAAAAAAAAAAAGGAAACAACAAACCCATTTTTTTAAAAGGGTAAAAAAGATGACCCCCAGGAACTACCAACCTGTCCATCTCACCTATGAGCTGATGAAGTTCACAGAATGGATTCTCCATGAAGCTATGCAAAGGCACATGAAAGGCAGGGAGAAATAGCATGGCTTCACCAAGGGCAAACCATACTTGTCCAACCTGGTGGCCTTCTGTGATGGTGCCACTGGTCAATAGGCCGGGGAAGAGACACTAATGTCATCTATCTGGACTTCAGTAAGGTCTTTGACATGGTAGACCACAATATCTGTCTCTCCAAATTGAAAATATATGGATTTGATGGGTGGACTGTTAGAAGAATTAGCTGCAGGATCGAATCCAGAGGGTGGTTGTCAGTGATTCAACATCCAGAGATCAGTGATGAATTGTGTCCCTATTGGGTCAGTAATGGGACTGATAGTCTTTAATACCATCATCAGTGACACTGACAATGTGATTGAGTGCACTCTCATCAAATCTGCTGATGACACCAAGATATGGGGTGCAGTCAACACACAGGAGGGATGGGATGCCATCCAGAGGGACCTAGACAGGCTTGAGCAGTGGGCTCAGGTGAACCTCGTGAAGTTCAACAAATCTAAATGCAAAATCTTGCATTTGGGTCACGAGAATCCTTTCTGTTAATACAAACTGGGATGAAAGGATTGAGAGCAGCCCTGCCAAAAAAGACTAGAGGGAATTGGTGAATAGCAACCTGAAAATGAGCCAGCAATGTGCCCTTGCAGCCCAGAAAGCCAACCATATCCTGGTCTGCATCAAAAGAAGCATGGCCAGAATGCTGAGGAAGGTGATCCTGCCCCTCTGCTCTGTGCTGGTGAGGCCTCCTCCAGAGTACTGCATTGAGATGTGGAGTTCTCAGTACAGGAGAGACATAGACCTGTTGGAGTGTGTCTAGAAAAGGGCTACAAAAATGATCCAAGGAATGGAACACTTCCTCTATAAGGACAGGCTGGAGTTCTTCAGTGTGGAGAAGATAAAGCTGCAAGGTGACCTGGTAGTGATCTTTCTGTATCTATAGGGGAGCTACAGGAAAGAAGGAGACAGACTCTTTATCAGATTCTGTGGTGATAGAACAAGGGGAAATTGCTTCAAACTCAGTGAGGATAGATTTAGGTTAGATATAAGAAAACAATGTGTTTCAGTGAGGGTGGTGAGGCGCTGGAACACATTGCCCAGTGATTTAGTTGGTGCTCCATCCCTGCAGAATTTCAAAGTGAGGCTGGATAAGGCCCTGGGCAACTTGATGTAACTCTGGTGTCTCTGTTTATTGCAGGGGAGTTGGACTAGATGGCTCTCAGAGGTCCCTTCCAACTCTAAGGATTCTATGTTTCCATGAGGTCTGTTCTCTATCCATCCATCTCTCAGTCTTCATTGATGTTTAGCATTCCCCCCGTTGAGGGGAATGCCTTGTTAAACTTCATGGATGCTTTACAGCTTCACCTCAAATATAAATTCTGTTTCTTGTGTACATTAACTGTGGATAAGCCCCTTAGGTGCTTGGGGATGAAATTAAGCAAAATAAGTGTCTCCAGTCTTTGTCATATTGGTAGGATGATTTATGAAAATAAAGAACATAAATCTCTTTAATGGTGGATTTGTAACCCATCTCTTTTTAGCTAGGTGTTACAAGAACACCTAGGTCTGTTTCTTGTTCATGAGGAGTTGCTTCATCAGCTTTTTAGGCTGAAAGCACGTATTGCTACCTTATACTCAATTTTTCTTCCACCAACATCTCAGTGTCTTCTCTGTCAGCCTGTTCTCTATCCACTTGTTTTCCATCCTGTATTTATGTTTGCAGTTGTCCTAACCCATGTGCAGGGCCTTGCATTTGGACTCGTTGAAGTTCATGAGGTTTTCATGTCTACCTCTCTCAAGCCCTCTGAATGGCATCCTTTCCCTCCAGCATTCTGGCTTGTACCACACATCTTGCTGTCATCCAAAAATGTAGTGGGTTATACTCAAACCCACTGTTCAAATCACCGTATTGAATAGTACTGGTCCCAGTACAAATACTACTCATCATCAGTCTCCTTTGGTTGGTGAACTTTTGATCACAATTCCATGAGTATGACCATGCAGCCAATTCCTTATTCACTTAGTGAAATATCCATCAAATCTTTTTATCTCTGGTTTGGAGACAAGGATGTTATGCAAGAAAGTTCCCTATCAAGGTCACAGATGGATTTAGAGATATCTGTGCCAATTACTTTGCACAGTAATAATAATAATAATAATAATAATAATAATAGTAATAATGATAGTAATAGTAATAAAAGCTTGAATAAGTAAATGCTGGCCTGTGTGTCTATAGAGAAACCATGGAATGATGTGCATGAAAATGTCTAAAAATGTTATCTCAATAGAACAGAGAGAGAAATTTTAAATGCAAATTACTGGTAGGAATACTTCTAAAATTCCAAAGTATGTAGGAAGTAGGAACATTTCCAATAAGCTTGAAGATGATCACAGAATCACAGAATGGCCAGAGTTGGAAGGGACCTCAAGGATCATGAAACTCCAACTCCCCTGCCACATGTAGGGCCGTCAACCTCCACATCAAATACTAGACCAGGCTGCCCAGGGCCCCATCCAATCTGGCCTTCAACACCTGTAGGGACAAGGCATCCACAGTCTCTCTGGGCAGCCTGTTCCAGCACCTCACCACTCTCTCTATAAAGAATTTCCCCCAGCTATCCAACTTAAATCTTCCCTCTGTCAATTTAAGACCATTTCCCTTTGTCCTGCCTAATGATAGCAGGCATAAAGAAAGAAAATAACAGGAGAAACAGAGGAGACTAAGGATTCATGGAATGACACTGCAGCAGATGTATTATAGTAAGAGAAGGAAAATATTACATAAGAGTAATAGTATTTTGAAAAATCCACTATCTGACTTTCAATATAAATCTGGATTCATTTCATAAATTAGGTCTACAGTCCTTGTTTCCCATCTTACCTTTTACAAAATTTCTCAGATGACCCTGGATAAGTGTAGGTAAATCCAGGATGACATTGCACTCATTGCTTGTGGGTATAAATCTCTCTTTCAGAACTGTAATTTGTAGACAGGTATTTTCCTACCCGAATTTCTGCCTCTTGTCATTCTGTAGGAATTAGCAGGAAATACAGGAATGTTAGTCTAAGTACCAGCAGCTAATATATCTATACAAGCCACATTTCTTCAACAGGACAGGATAACTCTTAGGTTACAGATCTGATTTGGTTTTGGTCAGTGAATGAAGAGATTTTACAGCTATTCCAAGCTCTGTTTACTCACAAAACTACAAGTTATTTTGGTTTCAAAATATCTTCCCAAGCTCTTGATTACATACTGGAGCTCATGTAACTTGATTCTCCATTATGAACACTTCCCTGTGCTCCTAACCATATGTATTCTCTGACTATATCTGTGTCTAAGAGCTAGACAGAAAAAAGACCTTGTATTCAGAAGTGTTAAACATGCATATCTCTGCATGCTAATTCTGTCTATTTTGTGCTACTGTCTACATGACTTACACATGGTCTGATTTCATTTATCTCTTGATGAAATTTGTTTCAGCCTCATGTGTACCACATTATTTCAATACTATTCGACATTTTGAGTAAAGATGCTATAATGATCTATTAACCAAATAATTTTCTCCCACTCATAAATTCCAACACTACATATTATTTGTCTTATTCCAGCACTAAGGCTTACAGATGTTAGTGATTATGTAGCCCTCCAGTCCCCAAATAAATAAATGTCTAAACTGCATGTTTTCTCCTCAGGAACTGGCAGGCTTCATAGACTTTGCTGCACTTCATTTTCTGGCTCAACTAGAACATAGAACATCCAGTTGAAAGGCTTTCTAAATGTACACAAACAATTATTTTAAAATCTTCCCTTCTTGCCATCCATCATATTTCTGTCTTTCCATCTTTCTAAAGATCAGTTTTCCTTCTTTATTTTTGTATTATTATTTGCATAATGGTCTGTAAGATCCGTGATCTGCATGGTGAAGAGCTTTGCCATCCATATTTAGATACATTTTGATCAAGAGTGTTAAATTCACCAGCAACTCCTGAAATATTTACTGAATGAGATTATTTCTGGATAGTGTTCAAGTATCTCTGTTAGATGAGGGCTTTCAGTTGGTGGATCAATAATACACATAGAAAAATATGTAAAATGTGAAGATAACTATTTGATCATTAGAAACTAACATATTTCTTTGAGTTAAAAATGGCTGTCATACAGCTTGAAAACTGAGGAAAGAATATGGATTGTGGAATGAAAAAACATTTTTCTTTTGAGTTGTGTTTCTTCCTCCTGAGTTATTCACTCATGGAGTTCTGTAGATAAACTGTTCCTGGCTAAGTTTAACATTTGTCATAGTTACCTCCAAAGATTTCGTGTTGTTAAACTACCATTTCAGCTTCATATGAAAAGCTAAAGCAAATCAAAATGAAGATAAATGAGCAGATTAAGTCACAGACATTTCTAGGAGGTAGGTAAATAATCAACACATAATTTTCATAGCCTCTTAACAGTCCTCCCTGTGGCTGCAAACCTTGATGCAATTTATTTTGTAACACAGTAGAAGAAAAAATTCAGTTGACAATATTTAATATGAACAAATATATGATAATCAAAGAAGAACCATGCAAACCAAAGCCTGTTTTAGAATTTGGAAACAAGACCATTTCGCAGAGCTTGCTAGTGCAGGCATGCATGAGAGTACATCTAACAGATTAATGCATTGAAAGGAGTATTCTCATTGAGTTTCTGTACATAAAGAAAAAAAAAATGTCATGTGCAGAGTGAACACCAGTATGTTATATGACTGGGTTCGATCCAACTAGTGTTTAGGGTTATATATTTATTTTTATTTCCACTGGGTCGTGCAGAATATCATGTACTGTATTCTGTGAATTTAACTATTTTTTATTATTATTTACTTTGCCTGCAGTTAATTATAAGAATTATAAGAAACCTTTGTGCAACTGTAGAAGTGCTACAAGTCAACTTAAAACATTACTTCATCCTCTTCTGTAGGGTAGCTGAATTTTATTTTGCTTTCCTTTTATTTATGAAATGTATCATGTATACTTCTCTGAGGATGTAACTGAGGTTTTATGTAAACAGTGGTTATTCTCAAGAACACTAAGTAAGTTGTTGTTAGATGACAAGAAAGTCTTGCAGTATTTGATCACCAGTCCCCTAAACAATTCCATCCAGCATAAAGGCAATGTTTCCACGAAAGTAACAGTCTTCTCAAAGCTTCCAATAAGTCCAGTCTTTCTTTAGCTTCTGCTCATCCTGTCCAACACACTCCCTATCCTTATTTTAGCTAGTTTGTATTGTGTGTGTTTCATTTCAAGTCATGTAATACATTGACATATTTCATTCCTTAATCAGAGTACACTTCTTTCCAAAATAAGATATGAAATTCCACAGACCAAATGTTCCATTTTTGTGCTGTTGTCTTCATTTTAGGTAGATTTACATTAAAGCGAATATTGCTATTTGCTTACAAATCAGCTGCATAATTTGTGAGCTAAGAAGATTTGAGTTACACATGAGGGACACTTCAAATAATGTGGAGATTAAGCAGTGAATAGATGGCTTATTAGGGTGGTATTTTGTGTTGTTTTTCAATCTTTTTGTTTTTTAAAAAACATATGGTATTAACTATGTCATCTTTGTTTTCTGTATGTGTAATTTTTGATTGTTTGAAGCACCTTCAAATTTTCAAATGGGCAACTTACGCTCATCAAGGATACATAGTCACTTTGCTCAGTCAACTTAGGTAGAGTCGCTGTTAGACACACAAAAATTCAAAATCCACAGATGAATAAGTTCTCATTATTTCAAACATATTTTAAATATTCATTTTTCTGGAGAAGTTTTCTTGTCATTATTATTCATAGAATCATAAAATCACAGAATTGCTCAGCTTAAAGATCATCAAGTCCATCTAACAACCCTCTGCTAAATCATGTCTCTGAGCACCACATCCAAGCGGTTTGTAAACACATTCAGGGATGGTGGACCATCCTCCTCCCTGAGGAGACTATTCCAGTGCTCAACAACCCTTTCTGTAAAGAACTTTTTCCTGATATCCAAATTGAACCTGTCCTGGCACAACTTGAGGCCATTACTCTTTGTTCTGTCACCTGTAACCAGGGAGAGGAGACTAACCCCGCTCTCGCTGTAAACACCTCTCAGGTATTGAAAGGGAGCAATAAGGTCTCCCTTCAGCTTCCTCTTTCCCAGACTAAACAGCCCCAGTTCCTTTAGTCCGTCCTCATAGAGCATATTCCCCAAGCCCTTCACAAACCTTGTTGCCCTTCTTTGGACCTGCTCCAGCACCTCTAGGTCCTTTCTGTACTGAGGTTCCCAAAACTGAACACATACTCAAGATTTGTTATTTTTTTTAGATATTTTTTCTAATAAGTTTATGTATTTTCAAAAATTTCAGATTCATGGTTCTTAGATATGTTTATTCTGGACTTAGGCACTAGATATTCATTAAACCACTTCAGTAGACTTTCAACACTGTTCAGTATCGCAAAATCACAGAAAGGCCAGGGTTGGAAGGGACCTCAAAGATCATGAAACTCCAACTCCCCCGCCACATGTAGGGCCACCAAACTCCCCATTTAATACTAGACCAGGCTGCCCAGGGCCCCATCCAATCTGGCCTTCAACACCTGTAGGGACAAGGCATCCACAACCTCTCTGGGCAGCCTGTTCCAGTACTTCACCACTCTCTGTGTGAAGAACTTCCCCCTACATCCAACCTAAATCTTTCCTTCCTCAACTTAAAACCATTTCCCCTTGTCCTGCAGTTATCAACTCTTTCAAAGAGTTGACTCTCTCCTGTTTATAGGCTCCCTTTAGGAATTGAAAGACTGCAATGAGGTCACCCTACAGCCTTCTCTTTTCCAGGCTGAACAAACTCAGCTCCCTCAGCCTGTCTTCATAGGGGAGGTGCTCCTGTCCCTTGATAATCTTTGTGGCCCTCCTCTGGACCCTCTCCAATACCTCCCTATCTCTCCTTTACTGGAGGCTCCACACTTGGACAAAATATTCCAGATGGGGCCCCACAGGAGCAGAGTAGATGGGGACAATCACCTCCCTGTTCCTGCTGGCCATCCCTCTTTTGATGGAGCCCAGGATACCATTTGCCTTCTGAGCCGCAAGGGCACATTGCTGGCTCGTGTTAAGTTGTTCACCTATCAGGACCCCCAGGTCTTTCTCCACAGGGCTGCTCTCAAGGGCCACTCCTTCCAGTATGTATGGATGCCAGGGTTTCCTCTGAACCAAATGCAAAACTTTACACTTTGCTGTGTTGAACCTCATCAGGTTCATGTGGGCCCACCTTTCAAGTCTGTTGAGGTCCCTCTGAATGGCATCTCTTCCTTCTACCGTGTCAATTGCACAGTATATTTCCAAGCTTACATTTATATTTGCATTTGTAAATGCTAAGCCAGGTAAGGAATTATCATCACAATGAGATAAAAAGATTAGAACCTTTTTTAGAAAAGTTTTAAATATTTGTCAGTGTGGTAAATTAAATTTCCTAGTGAGTGGATGTCAAAGTAGTGATTTCGAAGTTCTCATCACTGCAGTGTTCATTATCCATGGTAGATTCAGCATTTGCAAATAAAGTAATGAAAACTGAGAAAATTAAGTCAAATTTATAAGTTATTTTAAATAGAAATTTTATTAGAATACAAATAAGTTGAAATATATTGTATGGATTGTTTCTTTGTGGCATAATATCTTTCCCACTAAAAACAGTGAGAATGAACAAAAGCAGAGAGATGTGAAAACCAGAATACTGAAGGTGAGGGAGGAAAATGACCAGGAGAACTACTATGTTTCTGTCATATTTCTGTTTTAATCCTAGTGGATTTGAAAAAGAGACAGAAAATAAAAAATTAAATACAGGTTCACTTCTGTGTCATGTTTATGCCATATATGAATTTCTGTAGTTATTAAAGAGTTATTTGAGCCAAACAAAGTGTTCCTTTTCATGGGCTAACATGTTTGTATTTAAGTATTTCTGATGGGCTCTGAACTATACATATGCAATTGAGTTGTTTGATGACAAGTGGTGAAAAACTATATCTGCAAAAAAATATTGTTTATCTGGGAAAACATTTCAATGAAAGATTCATTGAATAAGAAAGCAGTGAATACAGCATCAAATCTATCTTTGTAATGGAAATGACACTGTATTATCTGAGCAACAAAAGCTTCTTACTCTATTAGGGTACTTATGAAAAAATACAAGATAAGTATATCTTATTAATGTTGATTCCTTTTACCACCAAAATATTTTTAAATCATTGAATCATATAATATTTTATGATATTTCTCAAATTATTTAGAAGTTAGGAGGTCTGTTGAATGACCAAAGCTTCCTGAAAGATTAATTTAAATTAGACTATAAATCAGAGTGGTGGTTAGTTAGTTTTGAAAGGGGCAGAATATGAGGGATTATTCCAAGCAATATAGACATCTTCACTAAAGACACCTGAATGCTGAGCTGTCTGAACTATATTTAAGACCACAGGGGAGAACAAAACACTTTTACTCTGTGTTATGTTTTTTGATAAAATAAATCATAGAATCATAACTTGCAAACCTCTGGAAGTTCTAGTTTAACTTTCAGCTCAAAGCAAAATCGACTACAAATCTTTCCTAAAGGCTACATACAGTCATGTTTTGAGTATCTCCAGGAATGGGGACTCAGAGCCTCTAATCCAGTGTTTGACGTTCCACATGAAAACGTTTTCTTTATACCAAATCTGAATTCATGTGTTTCAGCGTTTACTGTTTCTTCTCTTTTCACTCTACTGTAATTAAGACAAACTGTCTCTGTACTTCTCTACTAGCTAATTGAGTACAATAAGATTTTCCCTCTAATTTTCCCTTCTTCAACCTGCCTAGATGCAATTCCTTCAGCTTCTCCTTATATCTCATGTGCACCAGCCCCTAAATCGTCTTGGCGTCCCACCGAATCACTTCCATAAGCCTATGTCCTTCGACTCAACTTATAAATCAGCTATGGTTCATTTTAATGTGCCTATTTGTCATGATTATGAAAACTAGAAAAGCAACTGAAATACAGATGGCTACTATACACATATATGTATCAAAAAACTAGGAGATATATTCAATTCTACATGCTAAATATATTCTGCAGATACAAAGAAAAAGTAAAGAGAAAGAAAATTCTGGAAAATGTATCTTGAAGTACCAGACCATGAACAAGGATCAGCATGAATGAAGACAAAGGACTGTAAAAAGATACCAGAAATTTAACAGTTTTGATCTGTTACCAGAAAATAATGAAAAAAAAAAAAAACTTCTCAAAAAAATAAATTAAAAAAAAAAACCATCCACCCACCCACTCACACACTGAAAAGGTATAGAAAACAAAAAAAAGTATATAAACAAAACGGACAACGATGCTAATAGGGTATTGATGAAAGGACCGAATAAGAAGGGCAAAATTGGGGCACAGATAAGGAAATAGAGAATTGTAATGGAATATAAATATCTACAACTGAAAATAATATTAAAAATTTCAAGAATGGTAGATATTCTTGAAAAAAAATAAAAACAAAAAAACCTACATTTTGGATAGGAACTATATGTCTAAATATCTTTCTCTTCTTTTCCCTCTCAAATAACATATGATTTTATCATTATATTGAGTGAGCACTGTTTTTCATTTACTATAAGCATTGTATTGTGTTTTTACAAAAAATGCCAATTTGACTATGGCAAATTCAGTTAAAGATTTTCAGTGTGACATGAGGAAAACACTAAAATTAATCTTTTCCATACTCTAATAAATTGAATGGCAAACAATCTAGTCACAATTGAGACTCTTGTCAGACTTTATTGACTTATTGATTATAGATTGGTATTGTCATAAGAAGTAAAGTTCAAAAAAAAATCAGCAAGATAAATTTCATAAATCAGCCTCATCCTAAGGAGCTAATGTTAAAAATTTTGAAAAGCTGGAAAAGTCTAACCAAATACTTACATATTTTTAATCCTACAAAGATTCCTAAATATAGGAAAAAAGTACTGAATATCAAATACATATTAAAAAAATAATAGAAAAAGAGAGGTTTTCAGTTTCTTATTCAGTCAGTGCCTTTCTGTATTTGTATGTGCTTTACTGATATTATGATTCTACGTCTGAAATTATTTAGTGGTGTGCCATAGTCTGAGAACTGTACTTAAGATTTTTCATAAGTTCTAACATTTTAATAGCTTTTATCTTTATTATCTTTATCTTCTTTATAGTCTTTTATCTTTATTTTTTATCATTTCTACAGAAGCAGGAAAGTTCCTAAATCAGAGAAAATGGTAGGAAGAAAAGAAAACATGGTTAAAAAATAGTAGTTATTTGGCTGAGATTATTATAGGTTTATAACCACTTATAAAAACAAATCAGTTTTAGATGACGAGTAATTATTTGAGTTGTGAGAACTGAGTGCTTTTCACAATTTAGACTGTAAAGTTAAAAAATCACTTATTTAGCCACAGCTTTTGCCCTTCAAATACAAGTAAATCAAACCATAGTTTTAAAAGGACTTTTGCTATGATGGTTTAAAAATATAATAATACATGATACAAATATTGAACAAGAGAACTTACAAAACTTGGCTTGATGGAGTTTCTTTTCTGTGGATTTTTGACGCTTAATACTACGATCATATTTACACTACAGTATTTTCTGCAGTAGGAACAGCAATTAATCTCTATCCTGTTTCATGAAAATCTTAGTGATGTTTTTTGAAATATGTCTTTACTGTGAAATTTGATAAAATGAAGCTATAAATTTTAAAGTTATTGGAGTGAGAAGAAGCAAGCTGAAATTCATAGCGTTTTGAAACTCAGTTCAGCATCGAGTTTCATTGATGTAGATTGGAGCTTCTATTGGATTGTTTTATACAAGTAATAATATGTGAAATGCTCTTCAAAGTATAATATATAATTTTTATGACATCAATTTATGTTATTGTTGAATTATTTTTCTTTTGAATAGTTCATTTTGCAACATAAGGAATTAATTTTGCTTTGATTCTAGCTGTTAGACTGACTTCATGATGGAGATAACGTTATGCATTTTATTACTATATTGTGTTCCTTTACAATCATCACTTAATGCAAGTATTCCAACAGTCTGTGAATTTTATGATGTATTTTCTCAGCCATTCTCTTCTTTTTGTTTTACTTTATAGTTTCTGCATTGAAAATGCCCTATAATATACATGGAATTCATACTGTGACAGCAATGATATTACAATATATTTCATTGATATTTTTTAAATATTAAGTTCAGAATATTGACCTAGTTTATTTGTTTGTTTGTTTTCACATAGCTCTAAATATTTCTACCATTTGGTAAATCCTGTGTAATTTCGCTAATTGCAATAGAATTGCAAAAATTATCCATCAGTACACATATTATCCCATCATCTTCATAAGCTTTCTCATATGGCAAGTGTTGAATGAGGAGTGTTGCAATGCAAAAATGTACATGTGTACATAGCAGGTAACTATATTCTGTTGTTGTGATAATGTTTAGAAAACCAACAAATCAAGCTAAAAGAAGGAAAAAAAATCCCTAGCTCTTTTGCTGACTTCCTATCCGGTGATCCAGTGCAAATTTAGTGACATTGAATTAAGATATCCATACCCTTTCCCTTTTGATATTTATTTCATCCAGACACATAAATACCATGGTTCTATTGTATTTTGATATTTAATTTTCAACATGTTACAAATAAATAGGGATAGATTATCATGTGTGTTAGCAAGATACTGTAAAATTAGATTTTAATTAGTTTTATCAGGAGAGCACTTTGGCAGCAAAAGTATTTGTTCAACTTCTTGAGTGCCTCAGAAAAGTTATAAACTGAATAAAAATCAGGATATTGCACAAGGATTTAAAAAATAGAATTTCTACTTGTGTGTTGAATTGTATTATTTCAATTGAACTATTTCATGCCTGCAATTCAAACTAAAAATAATATGAGCTGGAAGTACAAAACTGAATTTCTATGGGTAAGAATCAAGGAAAGGGCTGACAAGGCAGGCATACTAGGTCTGCTGTAGACCATTCAACCAGGATGAAGAGACAGATGAGGTGTTCTACAAGCAACTAGCAGAAGTTGTGTGATTGCCAGACCTTTTCTTCATGGGGGACTTCAACTTCCCTGATATATGCAGGGAATACAAGAAGAAGCAGTCTAGGAGGTTTATAGAGTGTATGGAAGATAACTTCCCTCTGCAGCTGGTGAGGCAGCCTACCAGGGGAGATGTCCTGCTACACCTGCTGTTCACAGAGAGGGTCTGGTGGGAGATGTGGAGGTCATGAACTGTCTTGGACAGAATGACCATGAAATGGTAGAGGATATTTTTTCACAAGTTTCTGTTCGTGTTCTCTGGTCAGATATTGTTCTATGGACAGTGCTAAGGCTAACTACACTCAATACTTTTTCATATTATTCCATTTGCCACAGTTTGCTACAGGGTGTTCGCACTGTGACCAAGCACACGGATAAGATTCACTCACATTGCTCCTTCTTCAATTTGATTAGTCCCAGCTCCCTATTCCTCCCCGTATGTCAGGCCCTCCAGTCCTTTAATCATCTGGGTGGGCATTCATTTGATGCTCTGCAGTATGTTCATGACACATGCGCCAGGGAGCCCAGAACTAGATACAGTACTCTAGATACAAAGTAACTGGTGTCCATTAACACCACTCCATATTCCAGCCAACAGTTTAAGGTTAATACTCTTCTCCTCTACTTTGCTCTGGTGAGGCCACATCTTCAGTACTGTGCCTAGATGTGGGATCCTCAATTCAAGAAAGACAGAGAACATCTAGAACATCTAAGGTGCACAATGATGTAAGGCGCACTTAACATGAGCCAGCAGTGCGCTCTGGCAGCTCGAAAGGCAAATGGGATCCTGGGCTCCATCAGGAGAGGGGTGGTCAGCAGGGAGAGGGAGGTGATTGTCCCTCTCTACTCGGCTCTTGTGAGGCCCCATCTGGAGTACTGTGTCCAGGTGTGGAGCCCTCAGTACAAGAAAGACATAGAGATCTTGGAAAGGGTCCAGAGGAGGGCAACTAAGATGATCAGGGGGCTGGAGCACCTCCCCTATGAGGACAGGCTGAGGGAGTTGGGCTTGTTCAGCCTGGAGAAGAGAAGGCTGCGGGGTGACCTCATTGCAGCCCATCAATACCTGAAGGGAACCTACACCCAGGAGGGGAGTAAACTCTTCAGAAGGGCTGACAACAGCAGGACTAGGGGAAATGGATCCAAGTTGAAGGAGGGAAGATTTAGGTTGGATGTTAGGGGGAAGTTCTTTACAAGGAGAGTGGTTAGGCCCTGGAACGGGCTGCCCAGGGAGGTTGTGGATGCCCCGTCCTTGGACGTGTTCAAGGCCAGGTTGGACGGGGTCCTGGGCAACCTGATCTGAATGTGTACGTTTGGTGGCCCTGCTAGGTAGGGGGGTTGGAACTACATGATCCTTGAGGTCCCTTCCAACCCAGGTGATTCTGTGATTCTGTGATTCTGTGATTCTGTGATTCTGTGATCTAGACAGAGAACATCCAGTGGAGGGCCACAAAAATGATTAGGAGCTGGGGGCATCTCCCTTATGAGGAAAGGCTGAGAGATATGGGATTGTTCAGCCTGGAAAACAGAAAACTGAGAGGGCATCTTATCAATGCCTATAAATATCCAAAGAGGAGTAGTCAAGTGGATGGGGCCAGGCTCTTTTTGGTGGTGTCCTGAAAAAGGACAAGGAGCAACAGGTACAAACTTGAACAGGAACACTTGAAGTTCCAGAACATTGGAAAGAACTTCTTTACTTGGAGGGTGACAGCACTGGCACAAGCTGCCCAGAGGCTTTGTGGTTTCTCCTTCTCCAGAAATGTTAAAAATCTATTGACACTTTCCTGAGTAACTTATTCCAAGTAAGCTCCTTTAGCCAGGGATTTGGACTATATGATCTGTAGAGGTGCCTTCCAGCCCCTATAATTCTATGATTCTGTGATTATAATCTTAATCACCCTCTGAGCCCAGTGTCTCTGACAGTTTTCAATATACTTACTGTTGCTTTATCTAGTCTATACTTTGTCAACTTTTCTGTGAAAATGTTGGAAGTCTTGTTAAAGTGAATATAATATCCATGGTTCTTCAACCACCAAGCCAGTAATATTATTGTAGATTTCTATCTGGCTGGCTCAGCATTTCTTATTAACAAATCACGGCTGACTACTTCCAGTCACTTTTTCATATTTCGAGATGTTTCCCAAAAGGATTTTTGCAAGATGAGCAAGAAAAGATTGATCAGCTTGTAGCATTCTGCATCTCTGCTGTATTTCTTGAAGATAGGAGACACATTTCCTTTCTTCCAGTAGCTCGCCTAGTAACCTCAGCCTTTCAGCTGTGTCTGACAGTGGCGCACAGTGACACTGATTAGTCTCTTGTAGCATTCCATCAGATCCTGAGGAATTGCATATGTCCAGTTCATTCAAATGTTCTCTAGTCTGATCCTCCACCACTGAGATTAATTCTTTATTGCTCTGGATTTTCCCTCTGGTCTGGGATTCTTAGAGGCAAGTCTCAGTGAGGCAAGAAAAAAGAAACAACCCTCTGGCTTTTTCATGTGCTTGTCACTCATTAGCAGAGGACCTGTATCGTCCCTAGTCTCCTTTTGCTGCTGATAAACCTAAGAAAGGCATAACACATCTGTGTTTGGAATTTGTCATTAATGCACTATAGAAAAATTCTGAGTTCTTGTGATCTGTTCTGTCCTCCCAGTAGATCTTGAGGTTGTTCAAGTCCCCAAGCAAACCAGAACCTGAAAATATGAGGCTTCTTCCAGTTGTCTGAAGGACACATCTACTTCTACCTCCTTGTCAGATAGTCTGTAGCACTCATTCATCACCTCATCACCCACTAACCCTCTAATCCAGGTATATATGCTCTCACCTATCTCATGGTCTTTCTCCTAGGCAGGGCTCCATGTACTGCAGCTGCTCCTTCATATCAAGGTCAGGTTTGTCCTGGTCTGTTTTCATAAATAAGTGTATCTAGCATTCTATTGCAGCCCTCCAGTTGTGGGAGCTATTCACATCTTTCTTACCCAACTGAGATCATAGTTCTTCTAGTTCATTCAGATCTCTGTTTCTCCCTGTTTGTTGTACACATAACTGTCTAAGCATTATGGTACTAAAATGGCAATGTATGACAATATTATTGCTATAGTTAATGAGGTTTCTCTCCATTCAGTATGTAATTTGTACTATTATCTCATTAAATCATTAATCAGACCAAAAATAATTTGTCTGCATATATACATATATATATATACATACATATATATATATATAATGTTCTCTTTTGTCCATAATATTTTGTGTATAATAATAAACCATCTGGTGGAAGGATGAAAGGAATAGCAGAGATATTTAGATAACAGTAAAGAAATGTAATTAATTTCTACTTGAAAAGTTTCTTCGTACGTCCCTCAAGCAAACTGTTGATACTCTTACTGCAAGACACTTCTGTAGTATAAAAATCTTTTTATTTGAATTCTGACTTTAGTTTTCCAAATTTGAATGAGTCTGTGAACTTTTCAAATGCAAGCAGACTTATATTAAGTTTGATAAATTTTGGCAAACAAGATAAAAGAGCAGTCATGGAAATCATCATAAACTGGCTGAACCTTCTGAATGGGACATCAAGCCCTGTTTTTCTCTTTTGGCAAAGCACTCATCACAGATCACATTCAGGAATGACAAATGTTAAGGTCTCTGCATAATTAAATCAGTACAGAAATCTTGACTCTGAAATCCTGAAAATATTTTGTGATACTTAGCCTTTTCTTGCTGTGATAAATGGTAGCTTAGCTAATATTACAAGAGTAAAGAGATCACAAATGTGCCACAGAAGTCACATTTCCTGCTAGGTAAGGTGTTAACTAAGGATATACCCTGTTAAATTGTTTTACAAGCCTTAGGATACTGACTGTTTTAGAAAGACTTTTCAACAAATGTTTTCATTTGTATTCAGAGAGATTTTTTTTTTTTTAATAAGAAATTAATTCAGGCAATACATGTTTTTCTTGTTTGTTTGTTTATTGCTATTGTTCTTTCTTATCTATAAAGTACTATTAAATTTCTTAGGATGGAAGTTCCATGCTTAGTCTCTGTAGGTAACCCATAATGAAATAAATATGTAATTAAACTTTCCAACTAAATTTTCAGTGTCGTAGAATTAACCCAGGTCTTGGCCCCACCTAAAGGATCTGATTGTAGGTTAGATGTTGAAAATAAAAAATAAATTGTAGCAATTGTTTAGCTATTGACGCACACAAATTGGTCCCGTAATTCCTAAATGTGTTAAGACAGATAAATTAAAGTGTGGAAAAATAAGACATGTTTTACTATCTTTTCAAAGTCTTCAACACGTTTTAGCAAAACGCATACAGATATGATCATAGTTGTACTGGATTTCCCCTATATGCCTTGACTTTCTGTGGGAAAATAGTCATATTGACTTTAAGGGGAGAATGTAGATTTTATCATTTTCTCTGACTTCAAAGGTAGTATAAAGTGATTACTGTCAACTTAAGTAAAGGCAGGATCTAGAGCCAAGATAATATTTTATAAAGGCACGTGTCTTTCTTTGGCTAAATACATACTTTTCCCTTTGCATAACTCTCAGGTGTATGTTGTTGATGCTCTGAAATATGCTCACTTTTTGGGAGAAGTCATGTATGGTCATTTTGTAAGATTTCAGTTTGTAATGCTTAAGATATTTTTGTCAGATAGCTTCTTAAAGGTTAAAATGTGTTCATCGTACAGTTTTGTTGAATACTTTTATTTTATATTCAGAGTTATTTGAGAAACAAGATTATTTTCTAATAGGTATCTGTCAACTTAATTCTAAATTATCTTTTTTTTTTTTTTAGGTAACTATAAATTCTGAAGAATTCTAGTGAAGTATTTTTAATTTAAAGCAATAATATCAGCAACACGTTGCATCATAGCAAAATAGACTTAAGTGATTTTTATGATACAGATCAGGAGAAATATAGAACCCATTATATTACTGAAATTTCAATTTTGATTTTATGTTACAATTTAATTATAACACAACATTTACAAAATATATATACTTTATTACATTTGTTCAAAAACTTTTTTCCCCTAATTTAACCAATTAGATAATATTTGTCAAAATTGAATTTGGAAGTTGAAATGTCTATGAACTTACTGAGATATTTGCTTCTATTTGGAAGTATAGCTTATGAGATAGTCTGAATGAATTTTAGCTGGAGATGAAGTAATAAAGTGTTTTGAACAAATCTTTAGGAGTGTTATGTAGTAAGAAATTCAAGGAGAGAGGTAGGGCAACATTCAAATTTCAGAAGTTATAGAAAGATCTCTGGGTAATCTGTTCCATTTCTTGATTCTTGTTATAAATAGCTTTCCTTTATACTCAGTGTGACCCTCTGTCTCGCTCCAATTTAGAGGAGGGAGATGAGGTTCTTTTAATATCTGTATACCTGGTGTGAGATTAAGAAACAACGGTTCATATGTTGTTGCATCCAGTTTATTACTAAAACCTAATCAGGGAGACGGGGAAGGGAAGGAGTGCGATAGAAAAGATGGAAAAGAAGCAGGAGTTGCGTAAAGAGAGGATAGTTACCAGTAGGATCCAGCAGCGGTCCCGTTGCACGGTGTTTGAAGGTCCCAGGCAGACGCAGCAGAAGATGGATATATATATTTTTATTTATTTATTTATATATTTTGAGTGGCCAGTGTGGAAATTTGTATGCAACACTCTAGAAATCAGCAGAAACAAAACTGTAAGAGAGGGACTGGAGAATAGACCTTTCCCTTCCACCATGACTCTGAAACTGTCACCTTTCCCTTCTGCTTGCTGTCATTTCAGCAGAGCTCTGCCTTTTCTTGGATTGTAACATATACCTCAGAAATCAGAAATGTTTTGATTTTCCATGGTATATTACGGTTCTGTGTCTTCACATTCCTAGATCCCAGTCTTCACCTACATTCATGAAGGCTCCTGGTGGGTCTTTCACATCCTGCTTGCTGCACTCCTCAGGACAGTCTAGTTCATTCCGCTGCAGTGGGCGGCAAGGAGAGAGCCACCTCTTCTTCCCCCCAAGCAACATTAATGGCCTCAGTAAGCTGAAGCACAGACAGAATGGAAAGTACTACAGTGGGCATGTAGACCCTATTCTAAGAATCTAACAATCTACTGTCCATCAACATAGAAGTTTAATTACTCATTCAGGTATTGTGAAACAAAAGAAAACAGGCCTACCAAAGGGATGTCCCTTTTCCTGTGTCCTGCTTTGCCTGAGGGAACTGCCACCCTTTGCAATCAGTGCAGCCTGTGGAGGCTGTAGCAGTGCCTTAGGTTGGTGCCATTCCTTGCAGAGCCAGCTGGGAACCATGGCTGCCTCCTCAGCAGGTTACCCCCACACTCTCTTGTCAGTTCTACCCAGTGCAGATCTGCAGGAGGCAAAAATTTTGTGAGCGCTGGTACTGTAACATAGCTCATTTTTGAGGTTCTGCTTCAGAAGGTTAGAAGACTATTTATTCCATTTAATTTTTTCAGGAGCAGCTTAAGCTCCTAAGATTCCTCACTTTTTTAGCTATTACATGATTTTTTTGCTGTCTGTCAAATCTGCATAAATTTTACAGCTATACTGAACATAGAAGTGGAAAATGAAGGATTTGAATATGTGAATCATGTCAATTTATAATCATCCTCAGGTTTATTTGAGATCTAAAATCTCTGTGAGCTGTTCATGTCACAGCAGTAAGCCAAAGCAAATGAGACTTCACTATGTCCTCAGGAGTTATTTTATGTCCCTATCCTCCAAAGCTGGACGAATCTTATTTAAATCATTAATGACAAATCTTTAACAAAACTGTCCTTGAGATTTTCAGTTGAAGGGTGTGTAGTAATTATTTCACTGAAATTGCTGAAGACAGTAAGAATATTCTGCAGATAATTTATAGGAACTGACCAGATTTTTTCTTTTTATTATGGCAAGTTTAAAGAAAAGATAACATATAAATGTTTCTACATTTGTTTATACATCTTCATTTGTAATTTTATATGGTCCCTTTAGAATATATCACAATATTAAATGGAAGTAAATGTAATATGCTTTATATTGCATTTGCTATTATCTCTGCTTTAAAGACCAAATAATTAATTCCCTGCTCTGAACATCAGAATGTGACAGGATTTTCTAGAATAAATTAAGCTTTCTTTAATGAGTCAAAAGTGCCATTGACAAAAGGCTTGCTAACTTGATGATGAAGCCTTTAAAGTAGGTTTCTCCATGCTGGTGACCAAAGCATGGAAGCACATGGAGTTACAGGAGACAGGGGAAGAATGTGTGGAGCAAAAAAATATGGGGATTTCTCAAAATAAAGGTAGTGGTGACCATAGGTGCTGCCTGTGCATAAACATGCAGAGTGTAAATTCATATGAAAACTAAAATCTGTAACACATATGGCCTTCCTGGTCTTGTGGTTGGTTGGTCATCCTGCACATAGCAGGGGGTTTGAAACTAAACTATCACTGTGGTCTTTTTCAGCCCAGGCCATTCTATGATTCTATGATTCTATGACACTATTAAATCACATAATTCCAGTGGGCACAATGAGAGCCCTGGAGTAGATGGGCACAGATCAAGAAAGAAAGGGAAGGAATTAAAGGAGAAGGCTGTGTGGTATGTGCAAAGAAGTACCATTTACTAGACAGAATACAACTGAAAATGGGACTGCCTGGGAACTTCTTAAAAGTACTTTTGTAACTGTGTAGTTTATTACTGCGCTTATTTTCTAAATTCATTGGTTATTATACAGCAGACTTTTAAACTGACCTAACTTCTACAGGTGGCTTTGCATTTCAGTGTATTAATCTTCCCTTCTCCTGCTGATCTGCTGTGAAGAAACTTATTAAGAAACTCATTCTATGATGGCTTTTATGAAAGCTGTATATAGCGTGGTGAAAAGTGCAAAGCTAGAGTGAAAATACAGACACTGGATTGAACACTGGCCAAGTGTGACATTGGAAATTTGTGAAAGTTGCTGATGTATAAACAAGCAAATTCAGCCTGGTGGAAAATTAAGTTCAAAATATTTTACAAAGTGGATCTGTAAAAACAATCTGAATGTATGGATAAACAAGCAAATTCAGCCAGGTGGAAAATTAAGTTAAAAATACGTTACAAAGTGGATCTGTAAAAACAATCTGAATGTATATACACTTAGAAAAGGTAGAATATTAAGCAAAAAATGCATGTGTAATAATACTCAAATAAAGACAATTTTAAGCTTCATCAATTAAAATTCTAACTAACGTATCTGCAATGATTAAGGCATCAATAATAAGAGCCTATTGAATACTTAAAAAAAAAAAAACAACCAAGAACATAAACGATCACTGTATTTTGAGCCAACCTCTGGCAAATTGTCAGGAGAAACTGAAAGGATCCTTGGAAGGCAAAAACACCTTCTGACTCAGAAATATTCATGGAAGTTGAGCTATAGCTAAGACAGTGTGCAGATTTTTTTAATGTACAGATAATGATGTTTGCTTTCTCATGCTAAGGTATTTACAGTCTGAAGAAGATATTCCCATTCTCTTTGAATCTGAATAGTGATTACAAATATTATTTAGAAAACTCTGGTAGAATTCCGTAACAAAACCTTCCTTTTCCTGTCAGAAATTTTTATTGCAATTGAAGAGTTGTGATTCTCAAAAAATATAAAAAATGTTATTTCCATAATTACACATATTTCCATCAAATAATCATGTTTCCAGAAAGAGGTGAAAACAATAGCTTTCATTTAGAAAAATCTCAAAATCTTTAGAATTATATTTATTCTTAATGTCTGATAAATACTGTATCATAGATTGAAGAGTGGCATTTTTTAGGATCCCTGTCAGAAATCCTAGCTGTCAAAGACAGAGAATTTGAGGCATCATTTGGACTTGAAATACAATTATTTAGGTAGGTAGAGCTTTTCTTGACAATTCCATATGTGTGTATGCCGCATAGAAACAAGTACTAAACTAAATTAACGTAATCGGGATTTATTTAATTTGGAATGTTGTATTCTCTATATTGTGTAGCCCACATCCCTGGCTAATGCTAATGAATATACAATGTATTTTTTGAAGCCATTCTGCAGGAATGGCTCTTTATTATGAGCATTTTATTATTCTTTTTTTCTTAGAATTAGTTAAGATAGGTGGAAGGATCTTTTAGTCTACATTCATCGCAAATGACTCAGCTTTTCATGTAGCAGGTTCTGTATCCTCAAGTTTCTCTTTATTCTAATTATTTCCCTTTTAACTATCAGAAATGTTTTAGGCTAATAACACTACGGACAGTAGCTATGCTGAGTTTCAGTGTATGACGTACTAATCTTAGAGTTATCTTGCTGAAGAGAAAGTAGAAATAACAGTACATTGGAAGTCAGAATCACAGTATACAGGAACTGTAATGTGTCTTCTCAGCTTTTCTTAATATATTCCTTCTAGTGTCTCAACTTCCTCAAAACTTTTATTGTAAAGATCGTCATTTATACTAGGAAAGCTGATACACTCTTTCTTAGATTACTTTAAAGATTAGATAACAGATGTCAGTCACTCTGTGAAGAGTTGAGTTAAGCACTGACATTCAACCATTCAAGGCACTATAAGTATCTAGATAGATTAGATGACATAATGGGTTGTGTGCTGAATTTAAACTTTATTTATCATGCAATCTCATTTAACTGTCACTGAAATCAGTGAATTTGCATGGCTGATAAATTTTTCTAAAATCTTTGATCATCTGTCTTCTTGATAATTAGTTAAAAGTTTATGTAACTTTATTGTGAATATCACCAAACCTACAAGAATAAGCAGAAAATTAAAATTAAATAAGACAAGGCTAACTCAAGAAATACATTTTCAAAATTTATTATGAAAAAGGAACTATGGACAGTATATAGGGAAGATTATCATGAATACTGAAAATAAAATATAAAATTTTATGAAATTAATTTTCACCAGAAATTATACAGATGTTTATCCATTTTTTCTGATATTCATTTAAACATAAAAAATGGTGTGTATCTGTGTATATATGATTTAAAATCTGTGTATGCACAATAATCAGCTGAAAAAATCTTTATATTCTTATAATCTTCACTTACATCATAATATTAGAGATACTCCCTCTGCATAAAAGCCCTCATGTATATTCAAATATGGATCTTATCTGAATTCTTAATACCTTGAAAAGCTTTTCTAAGCCAAGTTCCCACTTGCTTATCACTTCGAAAAATCTTCCCCTTCCTGCATATGTTTAAGATCAGAGTATGTATGCAAAAATTACATCTTGGCTCTGTGTAATTTTTTTGCATTTCTTGTAATTTTGTTGGTTATATAGATTTTTCAAATATGTTGCAAAATAAATTTAATTTGATTTTTAGAAAATACAGAGTAGATATCTTAAAAGTGGATTTTTTCTCTGTTTTTTTTTGTACTGCCATGGGCAGCCTGGTCTAATATTAAATGTGGAGGTTGGTGGCCCTGCCTGTGGTGGGGGGGAGTTGGAGTTTTTCAATCCCTGAGGTCCCTTCCAACCCTGGCCATTCTGTGATTCTGTGATTCAGTCTGAGAGGAAGAAATTCCAGAGTCTCTAGTCTTATCTGATGCTCTGAATCTTCTTTCTTAGCTTGTTACATGAGCTGAAAAACTATGTACTACTGTTTGTTTCCAGATTGCATAAGTTTTGTCATTTATCTACAAAAATTAAAAATATCTTTCATATCAGCATATGATAAAACCATTGAATCAGTATTTACAATCAATGTGAAGATCTTTCATTTAGGATGCATTTTACACATTGTATTAATTGAAATTTTACTTCAGGGAAGTAATAATTAAAAACGATTTTCCCAATGCTTCTCAATGCATAAAACCAAAACTTCATTATTACCTTTTAGATAGTGCTCTATTCCTATCACGGTAAATTATCTGAGAGCGCATTCTAATGAGATTCCTCAATTATGATGCATTTAATGCATGCTAAAAGCACTGGCAATTAGTAAGATTTACTTTAAGTTGTCCATGTGTTCATGTAATAACTTAGCAGAACTTTTAAGAGACAAAGCCTGGCATTTTAACTCCAAAAATATTGTAATTTAAGGCTCTTGTTACAGTCATTAAGTATTTTCTTCTCCTTAGTTTTGAGTCATTATGTGTGTCAGAATTCTTTAAAGCTGTCGTTCTTTGATGCTATAATTTTGAAAATAATAATAATAATAACAATAACCTTGCCTTTAATTTTTCAGTAATATTGGCAATTTATTTCAGGCTATATGGCATATTATATTGATGTTAGCACTCTAATTAAGCAGAAGCAAAAATTAATTTTCAGATGCACTTCAGATGTTTGGATAATAAACTGAATAAGTGAGATAAAAATGTGATATCTTCATTTAATAAAAAAAGAATTTCAATATAAATTACTTATTAATACCACACTTGTGATCACTTTTATTAATTCACAGAAATACTTTTGGCATAAAATGCTATCATACCATTGATCAAAAAGATCAATAGTCACAATATCTGTCATTTTCTCTTACCTTACAAAAGAAAGAAATCTCTGAATCACTATGCGTGTGTTGTTTTCTCATGGAATTAGTTCTGTTGACGTTAGAACTGATTTTGTAAATGTATAAGATTTACCTACTTTATTTAGCATAATACTAAACTTTAGATGGAACTTCATTGTGAAAAATATTCTTCCCATGTCAATATTTGAGATAAACGATCTATTTAAAAACAAAACAAAAACAAAAAAAAAAAACAACAAAAAAAATTCCCATTCAAATGCCTCTGTACACATTTGATTTATGAAATTGTGCACATGGCATCTGGGAAATAATCCATGAAATGCTTTAGTTTGCAAAATAAATCTGATCAGCTACTCAAATGTCTTGTCATAAAAATGCAATTACCGTAAGTTGGGTATGATTCTCAGGTCTCTTTCAGTATAATGTGACTACTGCATATCATGTGTCAGACTGCATGTTAAACTCAATTTGCTTTAGGAAAACATTCTTAGTTAAAACAAAAGCAGAAATTATTGTATTTTTATATGCTATTGTAAAGTGAATGGAATTCTGCCAATCAAATAATAGAAAGTAGATTGTAAAAATATGTGATGACACTACTAAAATCATATTGGAGTTAGTGAAATCTGAAGAAATTCCTCATTAGCATCATAGTTTTACAGCAGCATTTCAAGTCAAATGTTAAAAAATGAACTGATCATCTAAAAGTTAGCAAAATTTTATTCTCTGCAAGAAAAGGGCTATTTTAATGACTTTTTTTTTTTTTTTTTTTTTTTAACAGCTGAGGATGCATGTGGAGGAACCATGAGAGGATCCAGTGGTATCATTTCAAGCCCCAATTTTCCTAATGAATATCATAATAATGCAGATTGCACATGGACAATTGTGGCAGAGCCTGGGGATACTATCTCACTCATATTTACAGATTTCCAAATGGAAGAAAAATACGATTATTTGGAAGTAGAAGGTTCTGAACCACCTGCAATATGGTAAGTCAGAAACTGTAATTTTCATTTGTTAAAAAAAAAAAAAAAAAAAAAAAAAAAAAAAAAAAAAAAAAAAAAGGGATGTATGGAAGGATGACTTGTGATTTTTGCTTTTCTCAGTATATCAGGCATTCCTAAAGTTAAGAAAGATCAACCAAAGCAAAAGACAGTTGTTACCATGAATATACTGATATACAATATATATACAGGGATTCTAATTGCAGCTGTAAAGTAATTCTAAAATATATTCAAAGACTTTCATCAAGATGAAAGTCACTGTAGACTCTTTCACCTCAGTTTCTATGAGTCTAACTATTCAATTAGTGAAACCTTCAGGGAATTTAATGATGTTGAGGCTTTTCTGCACAGAGCTTGAGAAAATCACATTGATCACAACTGTTAGTCACAGTCCTCTCAGGGTGAGTGTCTGCAGAGAGAATTGCATGTGTAGTCCCACTATATAGTGTGGTGAGTATAGAGCCATTCTTACAATCATCTGTACAGTTTCATCCTGATCTGCGAGATACAAGGTGCTGGATAGCTGTAGCATTTGTTGCTTCTTTGGGTTTTTATTTTTGTTGTTGTTTGTTTGTTTGTTTGTTTTCATTTTGTGCTAATTTCAGATACACTGCCAGGATTTCTATTTGTTGACTTTGCAAAAGTAGCAATGTTTTTCCCCTGCAGATTTTGCAATTCTCGATCTCATTGTAACTGCACTGTATGAAACAAGTTGATGAAATAAAACATTAAAAATCTCTTTCAAGGTCAGACTCTGTTCACTGGAAAAAATAAATGATACAATAAATGATATATTCTGTAGTTTTCTGGCCTTGTAGTTTTAAGGCACCAGCCTCATACTGTTTTGAAGACATGTGAATATGAAAAATTCTTGTGTTTGTTATTTTGGTTCAGATATAATACCAGATCACAAAGAGGACATGTACAGAACCATAAATCTTAAGTTGTTAATTGGATAACAAAGCAGTATGAGGGCTATGCATAACAGATAGATGGATTTGCATAATAGGCAATTGGCTTGTCCTGTTAAAGTAAGTAGAGCTTTGTTTTCTTATTTAGAAAAAAGAAATTAAAATACAAACTCAATAAGCTAAATTATTTTAAATTTTATAATAAGAAAATAGATTAAACAATTATATTGTTTTGAAGACAAATCTAAATTTCTACAGATAATGCTTATGAATTATATTCCTTACAATCTCAGTGTATTGTAGAAGTCTGTACACTGTGTATCAGCTTTACTGAATCATCTTCCATAGAGTTAATTCATATTGCCTCCTACGTAGTTAATTACCTATATTAGAATATTACTGAATTGCCATTGACTTCAAAAGGCTAAACTGAAATCTTTTCAACAAGATGTCAACTAAAACAAATTTTAAACAATTAATTACAATAATTATTAGTGAACTAGCATATAGACAATATGAATCACTTGATTAGCTAAATTTGGATTTGATATTTCTTGAATATATTTTGTATATTCAGTCATGAACTTCAAAGATCTGCTTTTTTCTGAAAAAGGCTTTGGCAGTATTGAAATGATACAATAAGGTTATTTATAAATGGAAGTTCTCATTATCTATTTACAAATTTAAAAAATGACATTCTAATTTAATAATTGGTTATGTAGAGGAGCAGATTGAGACCAGAGAGCACGTGACTTTTTTTGTTTTGGATTGATATTTTTTTTTCCTATCATTTATATTCTCCAAATTAGACTTACATTTTGTTTTGAAAACACATACCCCCCCATATACTGGGAAAAATAGATTTGGAGAGCTTAATAAACAAGCATTTCTAAGTTAGATTTACACTGATCATCTTTTATATCCCCTTAAAATATAGCTGGGGGTTTAGTTCAACACAGTCTCCTTTGTAAAGACTGCCTAGTAGAATAGTGTTAAAACTAAAACAAGGCTCTTGATCTTTCATTTTGGAAAGCAAAGTGACTTGTAAAATTACCTTATAATTTAATCTTACTGGTTGGTATTATTTCTGAATCATGCCTTAGATATTTTGTTGCCTTACATGACTATTATACCAACTGTTTAAAAAAAAAAAAAAAAAGTATTATCTTTCTGTACATCTAATTTCATAAGGGAATAGTCCTATTTCCTGTTTCTAAGTAAAATAAATGAACTAGATAGTCAGTAGTTATCCACAGTAAATGATTAGGAATTCTTCAGGAAGTACTAACTGTCATCTTTTTGTCAGTCGTTACATTATTTCAATTATGCCAAGTATGTTCTTTAAGAAAATCTCGATAGACCATTTTCATTAAGTATTGCAAAAAAATTATGTAAATATTCTTCAGGGCTTTTTTCTGTCTGATCTCAGTGGCTGACCCTGACATTTGATAATTTGAAGGAATGTGACTTTTTTCGTGCTGGAAGTGAAACTGAGTAAATAATTTACTCCATATAACTATTTTTTGCCCCTTTTTTTCCTCAACAAAACAGAAACTCAAAAGAGGTATAATTTACTCCATATAACTATTTTTTGCCCCTTTTTTCCTCAACAAAACAGAAACTCAAATGAGGTATAATGAAAAATTGCTTTCTACTTAAATGAAAAATTAAGAGTTTTAAACAGCCATTGATGAAGAAAAGTATCGATTTTATTATGGGATAATTTATACAACATATGGAATCTTGGAGTTAAATGACTATCTGAACAAATATGAGGTTATTTATGATGGTGTCTGAGATAGTTAAAATGTTTCAATCTCTTATTCTGTTATTGTTAACTTTTAATGAAATACTTCCTATTCAATCATTTAAAAAAATGGAATACTCTAACTTTGACGTAGTTATCCTTGTTCCCAGTGTGTAATCTAGCCCAAATTCTGAAGACAACTGTTAAAACTAATTCAATTGTATACCAACTTAATTTATTTATTGTTGAAAAACAAATAGGCATTTTTTCCTTCTACATGCTTGGAGAGTTTGGGTATTACAAGAAGATTCTGCAAAGATATTAGACTTAATTGAACTTAAAATTATGATTAAGTTTGAATGATTTAATACATTTTTTCATGGTCCTTCTGTAAAGTGATTTCTATTTCCAATAAAAAGTAACGATGTCATAAAATACAAGCTTAGAGCTCTCATCCAGAGAATTACTGCAATAATCTGAATAAGAATCACCTTTATTTTATTTTATTTTATTTTATTTTTTTCCAGAAAGCATATAATTATGCAACTCTTTCATTATTTTGTAACATGGAGACGAACATTACTGCAGAGATGCTTGAGAGTGTAGCAGTAACTCAAATATATGTCTGCTTTGACAAAAAAACAAAATATGTATTTGTTGTCATCTCTGTTCTGTCTGGATGAGGGTGTGCTTACAAGGATATCTTTGCATACTACTTTAGCATTTGATCCACCACTGGAATGTTCATACAAAATAGTAAGACTTACAATTTTTCGGTTCTTTAATAGAAAATTGAAATAAGATGCAATTGTTCTTTCTAAAGCAAAATAGCTCAGTTTTATTATTCCAATAGTGTATTTTTCAGAACTTCAAAGCATTTCTTATTTAATTTTCCTAAAATGCGAGGGATGCTTAGAATTTCTTACAGTAAATTGAAATATTAATCTGTCTAAACCAGTACTCTGTATTTGGTTTTATCCAAAGTATTATCATTTTGTGTAGAAAAATAGATACAGCCAATGAAAAATGAAATATACCAAATGAAAATGTGACAACAGCAAAACAGTTTCTGTTCTGAAATATGTTTAGATATTTCATTGTTTGATATTGCATATTTTATAGATTATATTAATTTCCTTAAAATAACCAGTTACCAAAAAAACAATAGTTAAAAAATAAAAATTAAAAAATATTGCAACATAAATTTTTTCTTTGTTTGTTTTTCCAAAGGAAACATCTTTTTTTTTGTTTTGTTTTTTTTTTTTTGTTTTTTTTTTTTACATTAGTTTTTAATACTGTTCTGTGGAGAATGAAATTCTGTATTCTTAAGCTCTGTCCCTTAGTTCTGGTACACAAAAAAACAACATCTAGCTTGCACCTTAACACTGCCTTCTGAATTATATGGATGAACACCAATAGGAATACAAAAAAATAGTCTTTCTTAGTGTTCCCAACTTGGGCTCCATGCGGAAAAAATTGCACTCGATTACATTCATCAACATTTGTGAACATTTATGGAGACGAAATGGTAGATGTTAACACAGGGAGGTGATGGGTGATGTGTTTCAGTAGAAGTAGAGGCAACATGAAAGAAAAACCATGTTCTGGATGGGCATGCACAGCTGTCATGCAACAGAATGAAGTGTCTCAATTAGTTCATCAACACAAATTTGGTGGATTACAATCAGGAACTGTGTACGGAGCTGATTCAGCTTCAGTATGTTCGGAACTATGGTGACATCATTGGAATATCACAAAGTTTGCAACAGGTGGGTTCCATGAATGCTTACATTGGAACAGAAAGAACAACATATACAAGTTTGTCAGGACTTACTGAACCAGTATAGGGATGAAGACGACAGTTTCCTGGATCACATCATTATTGGTGACAAGACATGTTGTCACTACAAGAGGCTGGAATCAAAATGGCAGTCCATGGAGTGATAACGTGAACTCCTCATCAGATAAAAGGTTAAGACACTGTCCTCAGAGGGTAAGGTGATATGCACTGTTTTTCTGGATAGGAAAGGAATGATTCTTCTCCATTTTCTGAAATGTGGACGAACCATCGTGAGTTTGACTAAGCTGAAGGCTTGAACTTCCAGAGTCAGTCCACAGAAGAGAACAACCTTTCTCTTGCAGCATGATAACACCAGGCTCCACATCAGTTTCAAGACTGTGGAATACATTGGCAGTCTTGGCTGCACTGTCCTACCACATGTACTGTGTAGTTTAGGCTTGGCACCTTCTGACTTCCATCTGTTTGGCTAATGAAAGATGGACTGTGGGGGAAATATATCCCTGGCAACAACACCATCATAGAAGCTGTAAAACAGAAGTCAATCTCCATGAGTGTAGATTTTTATGAGTGTGGCGTTTGCTTTTTTCATAACTGGTGAAAAATGCATAGCTAAGTGTGGTGAATGTGATGAAAAATTGTGTTTTGTAGTGGAAAATTTGCTCTATCAAATAGTATTAATGTGTTTTTGAATCCATTGTAATTTCCATGAAAATACTTAAGAAGTACCACTCTCAGAGTTACCTACATATTTGTAAATATATTATCTGAGCTTTTGAGCTTTATGCCTTCATATACATATACATATACATATACATATACATATACATATACATATACATATACATATACATATACATATACATAAGTACATACATACATACATACATATATATATATGTGTGTGTGTGTGCGTGTGTGTGTGTGTGAGGAAACAAGTGTCTTAAATAAATAATACTGGTGTGTTGATTAAGCAGTAGCTTTAAAAATAGTGTTCTGGAATTTCCCAGGAGATCCTCTTTTGATGTTTGTAAGAAAATAGCTACATTTTAACTTCACGTCTTACTTCCTGACTTTTTTTCTGAAATACTTGCAAATACTGCTAATGAAGTTTAAAACATTAGTAGAATGTTTAAAAAGCATTTAGTCAAATACATCATTTTATACAGGAGCAATACACTTAAATAGGCATTGATAGAGAATAAGATTTTTTTATGAAATAAACTAATAATAAATTTATATCTAAATATTTTATAAATGTTGATAAGTTTGCACAATACTGATACTTGATACAAACATTCAAAAGTACAGACATTTTGTATCAGTAAATATTTATGCTCAGTATGTCCAGAAGAGAAGAAATACATACCACAGGGGGCTCTGCAGTCAGAGAGGAGGTATAACCCCTGGCAAGGTCATCTGATGCTCTCTTCTTCATCAGGCTCTCCTCCCTGCTGCTCAACCGGACTGCACATCCCACCTCAGTGTTATAGTGAGGTTTATCCACATTTGTGACACTCCCTCTCATTATATTTGATTTATTAGCTTCAGTTCTAATTATATTGTACTATAGTGTGTTATCTTACATTCCAATACCATATTTAGTAAATTAGTCTGTTTCTCCTCAGATCATTGTTGTTGTTTTTAATTATTTTGTGGTCCCTTGTTTCTCTTTTCCGGAGGTGTGGATTTTGCAAAATCTCTCTGCCCCACTAGTCACAGAACCAGATCGAACCATTGACACACAGTAAAAATGCTTTCAGAATTATGTTGTATTTGTACCTAAATAGATGGGAGAAAAAGACTCTATTAGAATGATTAAGAAACTGCAGGCATAAAAATCTACTGAGAAGTAACTAGCAGAATTTTTCTCTGGTGATTGTAAATATAAAAGCAATATTACAAAACATAACTGTAATTACTATGTTGTGGTTTCCTTCAGATAAAAGGAACTGTGTAAATCACTGAAACTGCATGGTTTTGTATTAAACTGATGTTTGATAAAATTTTGGTGAAAGTAGGGGGATGAAGATTAGGATTAGAAAGCTGTGCCTGTGAACACAATAAATTTCAGATTTGATGGCACATATGGTGCTCAGAGATATGATTTAGCAGAGGGTTGTTAGTTAGGGAAGTATGGTTAGGCTGTGGTTGGACTCAATGATGTGTCTTTTCCAACCTGTGAATTCTATGATTTTATGCTATTTACATTTCAATCTTCCTGAAGAAATGGAAAGACCATCACAGTGCCATATTGTAGTGATTTTTTTTTTCCTGCATTAATTGCTTAGGTTGTATTTGTAAATCTAATGCTGATCAAGTTGCACTCCAAAGTATAATGCACAAATATATCTGAAATACCCCAGACATAATAGACACATATAACTACAAGTTATGTGATAGAAGTCTTTACTCTGTCATTTAACAATAAGGATCTTGAAGTTTATACTTTGTCCTTGTTGTTGTTTAAAGACATACTTTGTTACTTTGTGACATTTACAATAAATAGGTATTTTATCTTCAGTAAAGGAGTTCCCACAGTAGCAGGAGATCTGGTGAGAGCTTCCGCTAATGGGGGACCCATGCTGGAATGAGCTTGGCACTCATGGTAGATACCCATATTGAAGCGATTCTTGAACTGCAGTTTGTGCGAAGCCCACACAGGATCAGGTTGGGAAGGACAATATCATTTTAGAAAGACCACATGCTGGAGCAGGGGAAGAGAGTGACCATGAAGGACCAGCAGAGATGAAGCATTATAGACTTACCAGAACTCATATTCCTCTTTGCTGCTAGAGGGGAAGGCTGTAGAAAGAAGGGAAGGTGTCTTTAGTTTGCTTGTACTTTGCACCTGTTAGAGACAGCTGCATATAAAATCATTACATGTTCTTGGGTCAGGCATGTAGACAAACCAGGCTATAGAGTCTGGTAGGCTCATAACATTGTGAACTAATAGTTTACAGTGGTTTAAATTGATACTGCTTTATAAAACAAGTTCACACTCTTATTTCCTTCTCATCCCATACCTGTTGACTTAGGCATTTACATACTCATCAATTTAGTGCACCAGGAAACAGTAAAGATTGAAACTTTTTGTTTTATTTTCTCTGTTAATTAGTAGATCACACAAGACTTGAGAAAAATACTGAGGCACTTTTGGTGTGGAAAAAGGAATTTAGTGTGAAAACAAAACCTGAACTGTTTTGGTCTTGAGAACTGTAGACTGACTTACAGCACCCACATTTGGATTCAAATTTTAAATATTGCTTGCTGAGACTTCACAGAGTTTATTTCCTTTATATTTTTCTACTGCATCCTTAGTTTCTGTGTTCTTGTGTTGGCACGCAGCATTTGATTCCAATTAAGGCACACAACGTTAGGAAGGCAGTACTTTGTTGGTTTTGCAACAGTGTATACTGGTAGTTAAATACACATCTCTTGAGATGAGTATCATTTCCAGATTTACTCCTAATTTCTCACCTTTCCTTTGTTTGTGATTATTGCAAATGTGAACATTGGTAATTCAGTCTGGGTCTCCCCTCTTTTAGTTTGAAACCATTTCACCCTTATCCTATCACAACAGACCCTGCTAAAGAGCCTGTCCCCTTCTTTCCTGTAGCTCCCCTTTAGACACTGAAAGGCCGCTATCAGGTAACAACAGAGCCTTCTGTTCTCCAGGCTGAGCAGCCCCACTCTCTCAGCCTATCCTCATAGTTCCATTCATTGGATCATTTCTGTGGCTATCCTCTGGATACACTCCAACAGGTCTGTATCTCTCCTATACTGCAGACTCTACATCTGGATGCAGTACTACTGGTGAAGTTTCACCACTGCATACTAGAGGGGTTGGATCACATCCCTCAATCTGCTGACCACCCTTCCTTTGATGTAGCCCAGGATACTTTTTCTTTACAAGGAGAGTGGTTAGGCCCTGGAACGGGCTGCCCAGGGAGGTTGTGGATGCCCCATCCTTGGACGTGTTCAAGGCCAGGTTGGACGGGGTCCTGGGCAACCTGATCTGAATGTGTATGTTTGGTGGCCCTGCTAGGCAGGGGGGTTGGAACTACATGATCCTTGAGGTCCCTTCCAACCCAGGTGATTCTGTGATTCTGTGATTCTGTTTTCTGAGATGTGAGGACACATTGCTGGCTCATATTTCACCTTGTCATCCACTAGTACCCCCAAGATCTTTTCAGCAGAGCTGCCTTCCATCCTTAAATCCCCCATCTTGTATTGATACTGGCAATTACCCAGGTGCAAGTCTTTTTAGTTGGATTTATTGAATCTCACAAGGTTCAATTGGGCCCACATCTTGAGCCTGTCTAGATCTCTCTAAATAGCATCCTATCCCTAGAGTTTGTCATTCATACCACATAGACTTGCTGAAGGTGTACTCAGCCCCACTGTCTATGTCACTGATGGAGATGCTAAAGAGCACTGGTCCTAGTACTGATCGCTGTGAAAACACTTGTCACTGATCTCCATCCAGACACTGATCCTTTGACCACTATTTTCTTTGTATGATTTCACAAACAGTTCCTTATCTATCAAACAGTCCACCAATCGAATCCACATCTTTCCAAATGAAGAGAAGGATGCTCTGTATCATATCAAAGGCCTTACTGAAGTCCTGATAGGTGACTTTGGAGGCTCTCCTCTAGACCACTGATGCACTTATGCCTTCATAAGAAATGACAAGATTGGTCAGGTAGGACCTGGCTTTGGTGAAGACATGCTGTTTATCCCATATCACCTCTTCGTCTTCTATATGCCTTATCATAGCTTCCAGGAGGATCTTCTCCATGATTGTCCCTAGCACAGAGGTGAGGCGGACAGGTTGGTAGTTCCATGAGTCATTCTTTCTACCCTTCCTTAAAAATGGGTGCTATATTATCTTATTTCCTGTGACCAGAGACTTTACCTGAAGTCAAAAATCAAATATCATCAAGAGTGGATTATGGAGAGAGTGAATTATTATTATGATGGTACTTATTAATATGTATGAAGTTATTCTCATGTGAAGTCAGTGAACTATCCAACAGTTTTCAAATGAGCAATTCCTTTTTGAATGGGCTGTCTAAGTAGATTGTACTCAAAAGAGATAAGATTGAATCAATTTCCGAAAGTCTTAACAGTAATCAGAATCAAAATTCTCAAGACAAATTATCTAGTAGAATAATACTCTAGTTTTTCTTCCATTGCTCTTGTGCAAGGATTTGCTGCCTACTGTGTCTGCACTTCCATGGCCCACTTTAATTCTCCTTGGATGAAGCAGTCCTGAGTGCTACAAGTTGCTATTTGTAACTCTTTGTAAAAACCAGATAAATGATAGTCCAGATCTGGGGCATTTTGTTAATTCTTAAAAAGAAAGATCCATAATAAGAAACAAACAAAATATTCTGGAGTCCTTGACTCAGTAGCTTCTGGAAAAATATATAGATGGAAAAATTACTTGATAATTCAAGAAGGGACACTTTCAGTGTTCTTACTCAAGCAGAATACTACACTTGTTTTTTTACGGTCATTTAGTATTCTCTCAGGATGGCAGATGCTGGCGTAGCAGAAGAGACTGATAGTTGCTGTCATGACTTGAAATATTGGTGACTGAACTGGCAGATCCTGCAGGTATTGTTGAACAAGACCTATTTTGTGATTCATGACTTGTATAGTAAGTGAAGGGGTAGTACACATAAGACAAAGTGTAACATAAAACAAGGCAAGAAAAGAAAGAAAAAAAACAACTCCAAAACCATTCAAAATAAAAATATGTAACTTTCAAGTTTGTTTCAATTGTTATTCATATAAAATTCACAGGACACTCAGGTCTGTTCTGAGTCTCTGTTCACCTTATTCAGCAAAGTAGGAAATATGTCTTGGGAGAAAAGTTATTCCTGCAAAGCTAATCATTGCTTACATGGGGCCTATAAACTACTCAGATCTTCAGATGCTCCTTCATTTATTTACGATTACGCATCTGTTTTACATGTGAAGATCATTTTAGGAATGGGTGCAAAACTGGTGAAACTAACCAGTAACTAAAGCAAACCACAAGTATCAGAGCAATTTTTAGTAATTGCATGCTATCCAGTGTGCAGGTTACCAAGAGGTCACAATCTGCAGTTTTCTGGTTTTGACATAACAGTGGGTAAAAAAGAAGTAATTCATGTATGCTTACTGCAGGTTTATTTTTTCTGCCTGCAGTAGGTCATGCAGATGGGAAAAAATGCCGAAATGCAGTAATCTAAAACTTTAAATTGTAAACTAACAAAAAACAAACAAAAATAAAACGGAGGGTTTTTTTAAAAAAAGAAAGAAAGAAAAAAAGTTCAAATACTCATATAAGTTTCTTCAAATACTTTTATCACAGGAATTATTTTTAATATTAAAAGGTTTTAGACGTTTTTAAGTGGAATGCCTTATTTTGAAACCCTGAGGGTAAATTCATCACAGTGAAACCTACAAATTTCAAGATCTGAAAGATAAATTCAATTTTCCTGTGATATACTTCATGAACAGTGTTAATGTTTTCATACCCTCTGTTAAGAAAGATAAAATTGTAAATGATAAAGAAATAGGGAAAAGATTAAAAAAAAAAAAAGATTATTAGAGAATATCACATTTCAAGTAAATAAAGAATGTTTATCTTTTCTGACTCTAGAATTAGTAGAAACTCTAAGTGATCTATCGGGCAGCAATTCTAAAACAAAAAGTGGCATTTTTAACCAGTGTACATAATAAAGTTGTGGAAGTCATTGTTGTGATTATAGTGAAACAATAAATAGAGAAGCAAAATAAAATTCATGCCAGGAATATTTTTCAAGGCTGTTAAACATAAAGATCTACTTTATGTTTATATCCCTGTCCATAGCATTACTAGAAGTTATGATGATGTATGCAGGGATGAGTTTCATTCTCTGTAGTCATATTTTCTGACATTATGTGTAAAGATCTGTTATTACTCATTTTCAGAAATATTAGTGTATTACTGATCTAACACATAATCATATGCATTTTTTCATATAATCTAGGACATGATGGTTATTATAAAAGTATTGTAAGGCATGTCAGTGGGAGATTTTTGCAAGCAATACAAGCCAAAGAAATTATTGTAACTGAGATATATTGGGTAATAACTAAAATTCTGTATCTGTAAATAATTCTGTGAACTGAACTTCGGAATTCTGTCTGTGTTACAAAAATATTCTACCTTCATCCAAAATTTGTGATGAGACTACCTAAAGCTGCCAAGTCGTTATTTAAGGCTTTGAAAAATATATTGAAAAAAGGCTTTGAAAAATATATAATCATAATTTTAAGGTAAGACTTATGTGATTTCAATTTCCAGAAAATTAGGATTTTCTCTGAACTTTTCACCCCTCTGCTAAACTCATTGAAGAATGAAGATATTTATACATAGCTAATTCTAAAATAAGACCTCTTAATTATTTCCATGAAAACTACAACAAAAAGCAGAACTGAACTATTTAATAGAGAAAATTCTCAGCTACAATACACTATTTTTAACACAGTTACCACCATTAGCTATGCATTTTTGTCACTGGTGAACAAAAGACTGAATGCCGTGTTTGTAAAAATCTGTACCAGCAGAGGTTACACACTGTCCCTGTTGCCACTGCTGAAACACAGCCCCCCACTTCACTGTATTAAAATACAGTGTTTGATCTCCATAAATGTTCAGCAAGCATTGATGAATGTCATCGGGTACAATTTGTTCTGCATGGAGGAATTTAATTGCATCTTTTCTTCATATGCACTTCCGTGTCAGATGCCATTTTGTCAGACTGTTCCTCTGCTGCCATCTGTCTCATGACAAAGAAATTGAATGGAATATTGGCAGGAAGGTTCGAACTCTACTGCTATACCACCAGCATCCCTCTCTGATGTTGTGGGCCAGCATAATAAAACAGGAGGCATTACTTTATCTTTTCTCCATTCTTTGATTGGAGAAGCCAACTTCTGATCTTCTTTCTTGGCTAAGTAAACTTTTTGTTTACTTCTGTGTAAGACAGTTGCTAGAGCCTTTACATCTCCTCTTCAGCCTGTTCTGAGCTCTGACTTTTGAAGTTGGACTGGTATATTGGAATCAGCAGAAAAACTACTACCCCATAGTGCATACTCTTCCATCCTTGAAGCATATAACAAAGGTTCTGACATCTTTCACCTGGATATACTGCATTACAGCACAGCTGTTTTTCCCGATTATATTTTATGTCAGAGGATAAACTTTTGCCATCAGCCCTGACTGCTGAGCAAGAACATGCTGTACAGTACATCCTAAGTGAAGGACAATAAAATAAAAAAAATAATAATAGTACAGACTGTTGCAGTAGGGATTGGTTTTTTTGATAGCTTACATTATGTCTCTCAAATAACAAGCACTTTGAATGAAGATACCAACTTCCTAACAAAACTTTCCAACTCTCAATAACTTGAGTATTTTGATATTCAAATCTAAGATGCAAATGTATTTCTATTATTGTTGGTGGTTTTTATTTTTTTTTTCCCACATAATTATAATAAAGGAGAAATTCCTGAAAAAGAGGTAATTAAAGAAACATTACACTACTGAGACAACTATACAAGTAAAAGTAGTTTGGATACTGTGGGAGATAAGTGAGATATGATTATGACAGCAGCAAAAGTTACTACTCCTCAGAGTATGATTTTTGTTGCTTTGAATTATAAATGAATCTGCCAGCAATATCCACAAACCTATTACTAAATTTAAGCTGGCTAGCTACGTGTTCTGTTTCTACTGAAAATTCTGTTAACAGTGAACTATAGCTTTGCTAAATGTTCTGAAAATGATTTTTATTACTGTACTCTGTGTTTTAGGCTTTTGTAGATGTACATTGGAATGCTGCATTTCCATTTAATTATGGTGACTTTGTGTACAGAGTCCCCAAAACCGTGAAGCAGAACACTACAGTCAGTACATTTTCCTAACCTCTGCTACAAAGATTAAGGACATGCAAATAAAGTTTGAATCACAAACTTTGTGATTTCAACAATAGGCTATTGTTAAAAAAAAAAAAAGTAATTCAAATTAAATAAAAGACCGATTATTCAGTATGACTATTACCTCTTACCTTTTTTATTGCTGCAGGAAAACTTAAAAATGAAACAGGTGGTTTCAGTTGCCTAATTCAGTTTATTCAGTAGGCTACATGATACTTAGCAACATATTCTGTGCTTCTGGTCTTTAATTTTACTCTAGCTGCATGCTGAAATATGGTACAGAAATTTAAAATAGTGTTTCATAGTTCAGGGCAGAAGTGGTGTTCAGACTGAAAAACAGGTGATTTTACATCTGGATAGTTCAAGAGAATATGCATTTTTAATTAAAGGAGATTGGGAAACAAACACTCAGCTGACATCTGAGGCTAACTCTAAAAGAAACCACTTAGAAGTAACATGCCATTATGTGTATCTGTAGGGAAAATAATACAGCAAACAGCTAGAAATCTAAAATATTTTCAAACGATGTAGTTGATGCCATAGCACATGAAAAATATTGTTGTAATAATTTCTATGAAAGAAATGTGGTTGAACAAATTGCATGATTAGAGAGGTATGGACTCAAATAAGAAACAGAGGTAGTTAAATGTACCGTATCAAATATCGGGACTGTGTACATATTTATTTATACAAAGTCGATTAAGAATGATAAAAGATTGTTTTCTAACTATACCTATATATATATGTAAATATATATCACTGTTAAAAGAAATATTTAAAAGTAGTTCTACCATAAATATTTTTAACAGAATATAAAATTAGAAGAGCAAGGCATTCCTTCCTTCCTTCCTTCCTTCCTTCCTTCCTTCCTTCCTTCCTTCCTTCCTTCCTTCCTTCCTTCCTTCCTTCCTTCCTTCCTTCCTTCCTTCCTTCCTTCCTTCCTTCCTTCCTTCCTTCCTTCCTTCCTTCCTTCCTTCCTTCCTTCCTTCCTTCCTTCCTTCCTTCCTTCCTTCCTTCCTTAATCTAGAATTCAATTGAATCATAGAATCATAGAATTGATCAGGTTTGAAAAGACCTTAAAGATCACTGAGTTCAACCACAACCTAACCATACTACCCTTACTCTAACAACTCTCACTAAATCCTGTCCCTGAGCACCACATCCAAACGGTTTTTAAACTCATCCAGAAATGGTGACACAACCATCTCCCTGAAGAGCCTATTCCAGTGCTTCACAGCCCGTTCTGTAAAGAAGCTTTTTCCTGATATCCAACCTAAACTTACTCTGGTGCAACTTGAGGCCATTTCTGCTTGTCCTGTCACCTGTCATCAGTGAGAAGAGACCAACCCCACTCTCTGCCATCACCATTCAGGTATTGGAAGAGAGCAAGGTCTCCCCTTAACCTCTTCTTCCCCAGACTAAACAGCCCCAGTTCATTCAGTTGCTCCTGGTAGGGCATATTCTCCAAGTCTTTCACAAACCTTGTTGCCCTTTTTTGGACCTGCTCCAAATTTTACAGTTCTGTAGTTCTCTATGTGCTGTAGCTTGTGTTACCCTGATCCTTATAATGGCCTACAGGGGAAACTCTTCTTCTCCTCTTTTTCTTTGTCCTTGGTGCCTGATGCATTGTTTACTTCATATTTCTTACTCTGTCTCACATCTTCTGTGAACAATTTTTTACCCTTTCTGAAATATGTTATCACAGATGTGCCACTAGCTTTGCTGTTGGGTCAAATTGTAGCCAGTTTTGGATTCATACTAGAGACAGCTAGTATTAGCTCTGTCCTGCATAGGCACAACTCCTGATCTCATTTCCCAGAGGCTAACTGTATTGCTCACTCTGCTACCAAAACCATGTCATGCATACTCAACACAACAGCTTGTTCTAAACACCAGTTATGAATATTGTTATGAACAACAAAAAATGTTTGTGGTAAAATTTTTATTCTTATTATTCAAAAGGATTAAAAATAACTCCTTCCTTTTATTTTCTGCGATGTATAGAATGAATAGAACAAATGGAATTTAAGAAAAAGGTACTTCAGAGATGAAAGAGGCAGTTCTTATTTTCTGTTACGTTGAAAAGATGATGATGAGAGTGGGAAAGAAGGAGAGATAAATTTTCATATGTCAATAGAGGCTACCATCTGACATAGAACTTATCCCCTCCTGAATATAAGCTTTTACCACAGTATGGAATAAACATTTATATGAAGGATGAGAGAAGCATGTGAGAGATTATTTACAGTTTGGAATGTGAACTTTTATCCTCCAGTCCTTCCAAGGAGCTATTTTTTATGAACGCATCCTTGGCTAATGTACGGTATCTTAAGTCTATAATACACAGAATATTGGATTTAGAAAAGGTCATAGTTGAGTTGAGCCTATGATCAGTTCTCTGCAGTTTTTTAATTAGCTCATTACTAAAATTAAGGAAATATACTTTTCTTAATATAAGGTCAATGTCTTATCTCTGTAGAAAAAAGTATACCGTATGAGAAAAATGATTGCTCATAGCAGTAATTCATGGGATAAAAATTTCCATTTAACTCAGAGTCACTGTCAAAGTGACTCTCTCACTGAGAGGGAATTTCAAGAGAAATTGTCACTGTTTGTATTTAAAGACTGTCTGTTGTATCTCCTACATGTAAAATGATGGAGATATATCATATTCATGTCTTTATTTTAGCAAAGATAAAAGAGACGAGAATGTTGATAGTTACAGTTGGAGAACATCTGAATTTTAATGATACAAATAGCATAAGTATTAACAAGTACACAGGATAACAGCAAATTCATATTATATAAATAAGATAATTTGTTACAGAAAAATTGTGCTCTTTTACTTATTTAAATAGTTGGTTGAAATGAGAGTTTTTAACTCAATTTCTCCCTAAGGGAAATAAGAGTAGGGATACTCTATGATAAGGGACAAGCTAGAAGTTTAGTGTGACCCCATGCAGGCCCTGCCCTCACTCCTAATGTCCTCTGAGAGTTGAACACAGCAAGACAGAACCAAGGACTAAAATGACCAGGTCTATTGACAGCCCCTGCCATGTCAAGTCATTAATAAGGTCCAAAATCCCTCCAGTAGCCCTGTCAGGAGCAAAATGAGAGAGGGTCAGGGACAGAGTTCAGGCTAGCTTAGGCTTACCTTAAATGGTGAGGCTACTAAGGCTAACAATGATCAATGTATTTTCTCCCTTTATTTATTTTCTCCCTTTGAATTTATTTATTCTTGATAAAATGAGTTGTTGATGTAGCTTGATATTTGTCAAGCAATTTGAGATGAAATGATCATTACATTATTCAGTAAGAAATCCATTATAGAATATAATTTCAGAAAAGAAGACATCACCTCAGATAAATATAAAACAGTGCTTACAGCTTCAAAAACCTATTTAGAAGTACCCTATGAGTTAGAGCACTGGGAGGTAAGAGGTCTCATGTTGTTGACCGTCAAGCACAACTTCCTTCAGTGCTAAAGGTAAGAAATTAGGCAAAGGTGGCAGGAGACCCTCAGGAATGAGTAAGAAACTTGTAAAAGAATTTGAATGGATGTAAAAAGTCTGTGGAAAGTGAAAAAAGGATCTGGTCACTTGGAAGGAATATAGCAACAGGGATGAGATGAGGAAGGATAAGACTTACTTGGAATTGAATCTGACGAGGGAAGCCAAGGGCAAGAAAAGCTTCTTTATGTATGTCAGTAACAAAAATAATAGGGAAAATATGAGCCAGCTGCTAAATGAGGTAGGTGCTCTAGTAAAAGAGTCCGTGGAGAAGGTGCCTTCTTTGATTCAGTCTTTACTGCTAAGTCTGGCCCTTTGGAATCCCAGATCCTGGAGGTAGGAGAGAGAGTCACTTATCAAGGAAAAGGAAGGCTTCCTCTTGATCAAGGAAGATCTACTCAAAGATCATACAGGCAAAATTTGTGCACTCAAATCCATGAATCCCGACAGGATGAACTCGTGAGTGTTGACAGAAATCACTTCCAGATCGCTCTCTATCACCTTGTGAGAGGTCATGGAGAAATGGAGAAATGCCTGAGGACGGGAAGAAAGCCATTGTTATTCCAGTCTTCTGAAAGCCAAGAAAAAGGACCTCAGAATAATAGAAGCATAGAATGGCCTGGGTTGCAAAGGACCTCAAAATCATCTAGTTTCAACCCCCCCTGCCACAGGCAGGATCACCAACCACTAGACCAGGCTGCCCAGAGCCACTGTCTTGAATGCATCAGGAATGGGGCAACCACAACTCCTTTGGGCAAAACTACAGGCTGGTCAGCCTGCTCTCTGTCCTTGGACAGGTAAGGATACAACTTATTCTAGATGTCATCTCCAAGCAAGTGAAAGAGAAGGTTATCAAAAGTAATCAATATGGGTTCACTAAGGGAAAATCATGCTTGACCAATCTATTGTATCATGACTGGCTGAGTAGATGAGGAAGGAGAAGTGGATGTTGTGTGCCTTGACATCAGCAAAACTTTTGACAGTGTTTGACACTACATCTTTGTAATGATGCTTATTAAAGTGTAGGACAGATGAACAGATGGTGAGGAGGGCTGACTGACAGAACTCAGAGGATTATGATCAGTGGAACACCCAGTTAAAAGCCTGTAGCTAGGGTGTTCCCAGGGGATGGTACTGGATCCAGTATTGTTCTACATTTTCAGTCACCTAGATGAAAGGATAGAGTCCACCCTCAGCAAGTTTACTGATGGTACAAACCTGGAAGGAGTGGCTGACATGCCAGAAGTCTGTGCTACCATTCAGTGAGACCTGGACAGGCTGGAGAGTCGAATGAAGAGAAACCTTATGAGGTTCAACAAGAACAAGTGAAATGTCTACACCTGGGGAGGAATAAACACATGCATCAGTACAGATTAAGGGCATAAGCTGGAAAAAGTTGACCATGAGCCAGCAGTATGTTCTTGTGGTCAAGGAATAAAAGAAGGATTAAAAAGAGTGTGGCCAGCAGGTTGAAGGAGGTTATCCTCTCCCTCTACTCTGTCCTAGTGAGGCCACATCTGGAGTACTGTGTCCAGATCTGAACTCCTCAGTTCAAGAATGACAGTGGACTCAAAAGATGATTAGGGGCCTGGAGCATCACCTTTATAAGGAAAGTTAGAGACTTGAGACTGGGAGGGATCTTATCAGTGCTTATAAATATCTGAAATCCTGGATTCAAGAGGATGTGGCCAGGCTCTTTTTGATGTAGACCAGGTGACTGGAAAAAAATCAATGGACACAAACTGGAACACAGGAAGTTCCATCTGAATATTAGGAAGAAATTCTATACTGTGAGGTTGACAGAGCACTGGTACAAGCTGCCCGGAGAGGTTGTGGCATCTTCTTCTTTGCAGATATTCAAAACCTTCCCGGACACTTTCTTGAATAGCAGATAACCTGCTCTGGCAGGGGAGTTTCAACTAGGTGACCTCCAGAGATTCCTTCTAACTCTACGATTCAATGATTTTGTGATTCTTTGAAAATAAATGTTCCATGTGAATGAGCTATGAAATAGCTGAGGTGAATGTTTCTTCAAGTAATCTAGATGGATTTCTGGACAGAAAGTTTGTTTAAATTTTGCAATAAAAATAGCCTTCTCTCCCAGATATCAGAATTTATCTTGATATATTCTCAGAAGCAGAAAACGGGAAATAGGAAGGAATGAATTCTTGGAAAATGTTAGTTTCAGTGGCTCTGCTTACACTTTAACCTCTTACTTTACATTGAAGATTTCTTCAAAGATGTTTCAGGAGTGTACTGACTTTTCTTTACTCTTATGAAAGATGGAATAAAATAACTAACATGACAGCATTTGGGTTTTTATTCTAATATTAGGGAACAGCTCTTTTAAGATTTGGATTTACATTTGGATTTAATGTCTAACTATGAGTAATGAAAGTGGCAGATACTTAGAAAAACTCTCAAACTCTAAGAGTACTTCTTCTAATAAGACCCATGGGGTCCTTAATTTTGCTACAGAGTGGGAGTAATTTGACTTACATTTTAAACCTTATCTCTATCCAGAGTTGCATGCCACTTTCCCTTTATTCTGTACAGAAAATATAATTAGAAGTCTTCAACAGTTTGAATATTGCATGCCAGTATGTGCTTTTCATTCTAACTTCTGTGGCAATATGAAGTACTAAGGATTAGGGAGAAGAGATATATGAGAAATAGCTGTAGGTAAAGATACTTTTTCCTTCTTATTACCCAATGTCTTTCAGTTTCTTTAGTGCTAATCTAGCAAAAGACATATCAAGTGGTAACCCAGTAAATATGACTTTTACCACATTGCTGGTAAAAGGATACAAGCTTAGTATTTATTGCAGAGGGGACTGGGTCTATGTGGTGTAAGCCACTGACAAGTGGTGTCACCTAAGGGTCTGTCTTGGGATTAGTACTTGTTAACAACTTTCTTAATTACGTTGATGATGGGATAAAGTGCATCCTCAGCAAGTTTGCAGATGACATCAAAGTGTAGTTTCATATGACAGAAGAAACTAATGCCATTCAAAGGGAACTGGACAGACTGAAGAAGCAGCCCCATGTAAATGCCAAGGTGTTATCCTTGTTATCCTCGTGACAATCCCAGCTACAGTACAGACTGGGAGAAGAACTCCTTGAGAGCAACACTGCAAAGAAGGACGTGGGGGTAAAGGTGAATGAAAAGCTTGAAAAAAAGCAAGCAGTGTGCACTTGCAATTCAGAAGGCCAACTATATCCTGGGCTGCATCAACAGAGGGGTGATCAGCAGGGTAAAGGAGGTGACTGTTCTCCTCTACTCTGCTCTTGTGTGGCCCCACTTTAAGTATTGCATCCAGGCTTGGGGCCTTCAGAATAAGAAAGTTGTGGAGCTTTTGGAGCAGGTCCAGATGAGGGTCATGAAGATTATCAGAGATCTGAAATACCTCTCCTGTGAATATACGCTGAGGGATCTGAGATTGCTGAGACTGGGAGAAAGGAGACTATGAGGAGATATCATTGCAGCCTTCCAGAACTTAAAAAGAACTTATAATCAGGAGGGAGATCGAGTTTTTACAAGGATTTGGAAATAGATGATCTTTAAGATCCTTTCTAATCCAAAGCATTCTGTGATTCAGTGACAATTCTGGGGTATCTTGAGCTGTTTTTAGTATCTTTGGGCTCTGACAATGACCTAACAGAAAATGTTATATTCTGTTCCCACCTATAACCACCATATGAAGGTCTGACAATCTTAAGCAGCTGTTTTGCAACATTGGCTATCTGTGCTAATTAGACTGTGGAAGGCTGGCAAAAAAATGAGGCGAAGAAGAACAAAAGAAAAATAGGACTCCATTTAAGAAAGATGATTCTTCCTAATGTTAAGGAAGGGTAGTTTGGTCATTAACCTCACGGATGACCTCACGACCTCAGGATGTTGACTCTCAGTCAACATCCCTTTCCCTACTGCTTAGGGAAGACTAAAATGTTGATCTTGGGACAAAAAGGAATGATAAAAGGATAACAAGAGCAAAAAGGGATAGATACTATGAAGACAAGTTCACTATTATTATTAGTGAGACTTTTTTGTATTTAGATTTTTTTTTCTCTATTGAAATGATAATTGGATTAAGAACAAACTTGGTCCTGTAGGTAAAGGGCGTTCCCTTCAGCCTCAGCAAGATTCTGTCTGTAACAAGCTATAGAATCCTATTGCATTTATGGCTTGCTAAGTATCAGACAGAATGTGAGGTTTTTTTCGTTTGTTTCATTGGCTTACTAGTGCTTACAGGAAATACTCAAGAACAAGTTTCTTCATGTATTCGGGTAGTAGGCTTACAAATATAGTAGTTCATTAGATGGAATAATGAGACAGCAGAGAAAATAGCCAATTATGAAATAATAAAATGTTGGCAACAATTCAGGAGAGGAAAACTATGTAAAGATCTCACGGATAATAGTTCCAGTCTGATTGTTAGTTAATTAATCAATTGGTCAGATACAACTTGTATTCAATTCTGCTTTATTTAAAGTATCTGTGAAAATAAAGTGAAGAAATATTTAGATCCGTAGGGAAGACACTCAGGTGATTATTCTCATCCTTATAGCTATCCTGGGTGCTCAGTTCTCTAACCAAGGCCCTTAGTGATTTGAGGTTCTTGAAACAACATTGAACAGTTTTGTTTTGGCACATCCATGTAAACAAATTTTGTAGTAGCTTTTGGTGTCCACCTTATCGCAACTTCTGGGCCATCAGGGTGAGTCTCTTTGGGGAAGGCTTCACTTTCACAGCTCACTGGGACTCAAGCTGGGACTGAATCTGCTCATTGTCACAGTGGTCCCTCTGTCTGCTCCTTGCTGGCTGTTCTGACCTTGGCTTGGTCTCCTGAGTTATACTATGGAGCTCTGCAGCTTGCTCCATCTTGTATGGTAGAAAGACCACACATTAACATGTCCAGCCCAGGTGAAGTTAACATATATTTATATAGATTCTTTGTTATATTTAGGAAAATTTGAGTTGAAGCTCCAAGTCACTTTTCATAAGAGACATTTCCATAGCACTGTGAATAATGACACCTTTAAAGTCCTTGTCATCTATATGAAAATCAGCAACTGAATACACAAGTGATCAGGCAGTGAGGGCAGCAATGTTATCGAACAGAATTATGTTTATTACTTCTGTTGAAAACATCACATTACTCTGTCACAGACTAATATATCAGAGTATGGGTGTTTGGAAGTCTTATCTTTCATCATACTTTTTTTTCTGTCAGATTAATTGGAAAATCTTTGTCATATCATCATTTGGATTTATAAGCTTCAATATTTTGAAGTTTTGAAGTTTAAAAGTATTTCTTGATCTTGGCACTTTTCCACATTTTATATTTGCAGTACTACAAAATTTCATTAATAACGTTGGACTTTCACCAGTCCTTAATAATTATATAGTGGTTTCTCATAGATTCGCTTTGTATTACAGTCATATTACTTCGAGAGTGAACTCCAACACTGCAAAGGCACGACATGGCTTTCATATATTTCATTGCTGACATTTTTAGAACAATTACATTTTTTTAAGTCTTCCAGACATTGTAATAATCTTGATGAAGTCTTAGGTTGAATTATTTTTAGTCCTCTAGCTGAAGAAAATTAATTAATAGATAGCTAAAGGACTTTTCAGAACACTTCCCCCCCACCCCCCCCCAAGGTGACAACATATAAAACTCTTCCTTTCTTCCTTCCAAACACTAGCTTATTTAATTTTTCTTTTTTGATATTTTATAAATTAGAAATAATTTTTGTGATGTTGTTTTGACCTGAAAGATTACTTTAGTTCTAAGTAGCTCATTAGGTTAAGCTTGAAAGGTAGTAATTTACTGTTCCAAAAATATGAAACAGGTATTTGTCATTCACTTGGCTTCAGTTGTGAGATGTGTAAACAACAGTCAAGTCTGTATTTAAACTTGTCAATGTCCTGATTCTTCATTAAATAAATGCTTATTCCTATTGCACATGGTTTAACAAAAGTTTGCCCTTGGGAAAGAGACTGTTACTGACTTTGGTATGTAATACCCTGAACTCGTTAATAGAGCATTTTGTTTTAGGCATTTTTGCTTCAGACACCTTTATGCCACACAATTTTAAGTTTGAGAAAGCTGGCATTAGGGAGAAATTACTTTGTATTCTCTCCTTAAAGACTGACTGGTTACTGTTACTGTTTTTTTTTTTTTTTTTTAATCTGAATTATTCCATGACTCAGCATTGGAACTGCATATTTTGTTAAAATAATCCTGTAATTACCATTTTGACTGGTCTGCTTTCTAAAGCAGTCTGTTTTCTCACTGGATGATAAACGCATGAATCATCCGGAGAATGACTTGACTACACTGGATGTATACACAAGAACACACTTGATACTCACCTACACCTACAGCTTTGATTTCAAAGATATTCATATATTTCATACACTCATAGATTTTCACTGAAACTCATGTAAAAGTTCTACAACTTCAGTCACAGAGACTACTTGCTAAGTCTTTTTCGGATATCTAAGTGTCAAAAATGTTGATGCTGCAAAAATATAACTTGTATTTAAAATTCTAGGAAATCCAGAGTTATGAAAATACTTTCTTTCATGTTACTTGAATATTTATATTGAAAGTACTTTTACAAAGGATCAACTTATAGACACTTATCCATCCTGTTGACCTCTCCTGCTATCTATTCAGAGATAGCTGAAATTATCTATTTGCATGTAACATTTATTTGATATCTTTGACAAGATTCAAATCTCAAATTCTCAGCATAGACAGAAATAGATGTTAAAAGAGGAAGGAGGGGTATTTTGGTTTTCTGTTTGACAATATATGTCACAGTGCCCTTGCTCTGAAGTGATTTAGTATGATTTGGATGGAACATTCCCAGAAAAAATAAAGGGGGAAAAAAAAATAAATAAAAATGGAGATTAAGGAAGCCACTATCCTAAGTTATCATGCAATAGACATTCACGGTTATAATGACTGCCATTAAGACCTATTAATCTCATCACTGTAATTGGCCTTCCAAGAGCCTTCTAAGCCTTCCAAGCCTTCCAAGAGCAGCACTATAAAGACTAGAGACCTTGTCCTGAAATTCTGTGTCTGAAGATGCTAAGTCATAAACCTAAATCTTGTATCTGGTAATCAGTGCTCTTAGTGTTATGGATATTTTTACAAAAATATTAATTATGGAGCTTGTTACAACAAGAGTGACACAGGATAGCAAGAGTTATGGAAAAAAGACAATTATAGGCAGCATAGGAAAGGAAGACTAGAAATCTTTACTAAATGTTTTAAGTCATGTGCAAGTCTAGCAAGAACAATAAGCTGTGAGATATTGATATCTCCCATTCTCGATTGATAGAACTGTTCATTAATTTAACCAAATGAAGTTCATCACTGGTCAGAAACTTTTCTATTGGGAAGGAAGGGATATCAATCAGTATTTCTTATTTCTTTCATACTTTCTTTTGCAGTTTGTAGTATGCTATCTAAGCATTAAAGCGCTCTAGCCATGTACATGTGCACAGGTAAAGTTTGACTGGCATTATCAAAATATGTGAACCTTGCACTTTTCAATCAAAATATTTTATACAGTAGTTTTATTTCAAGAAACTAGGAATACCTGTTAAAAGACTCACAGTACTGAGAAAGTTTTCACACAGCTGCAGTTAGCACCAAAACAAACTTTTAAGATTTGTAGCACACATCACATGAATGATGAAGAAGTCTATGTATGCACCAAAGTAGGCCTATAACAAGGCTTTGGTAGTATTGGTAGTATTAGAAGGGGTTGCAGCACTGTTTTCAGATTATTCTGAAATTCTTTTTTAAATCATGTCTATTTCTATGAACTTTTGAGGAAATGTGGAAATTATAAACTTCCTAAAAAAGTTTTTTTTATGAAAAGCCTTTCTGTATACTTTTTCCACAAAGATACTATTTCTATTTGTTTGTGTTTTTTTTTTTTGTTTGTTTGTTTGTTTTGTTTTTCTGAACATATATAATGCCTAAACTAAAGCCTGAACTAGAGATGTTCACATGCTTTTTATTTGATAATAATCTTGCTTCATAATTATCATGCAAATTTGGCAAATATATCAATTTCACTAAAAGAATGGCCCGTTCTCTTCAATATCTTATTGATGACCTGGATGAGGGGATAGAATGTACTCTCAGTAAGTTTGCAGATAACATTAAGTTGACAGGAAGTGTGATCTGTTGTCAACGGTTTATGGGCTGGTCCGGCCCAGTTCCGTGACCAGCAGGGCGGAGGGATCTGCGGATCCGCGCCTCTGGAAAAGGGGAAGCAGGGGACCCCAAAATACTTGAAAAAACAACAGCACTGATCTGAGGTGGAACAAATGATTTTACTAAATATAGTATTAGTAAACTACAGAGAGAGAGAGAGAGAGTCTGTTTGAATTGTATAGACCTCACCACAATCCTGGGGTGAGAAGTGCAGTCCAGTTGAGTGACTGAAGTACAGACGGCGAAGTGCAGATGGCGAAGCGCAGGCGGCGAAGCGCAGGCGGCGAAGCGCAGATAGCGAAGCGCAGACAGCGAAGCGCAGACAGCGAAGCGCAGGCAAAGAAGAGAGCTCAGGTGACCTTGCATGGAGTTATATCCCCTTGCTGACCGCAAAGCCTCCTGGGGAAATGTAGTTCTTCTCCGACGGACGAACATTCGGCAGATATCAAACCCCACCCCCAGTGCATTACATGATGTTATGGTGTGGAATACTGATGAACAAAAATCATAAAACCATGACATCTGTTGATCTGCCAGGGGAGTAGAAAAGCTCTGCAGAGCAATCTGGACAGGTCAGATAGCTAGGCTGAGACCAATGGGATGAATTTCAACAAGACCAAGTGTTGGGTCCTTCACTTTGACCACAACTCCAGGCAGTGTTACATGCTTGGGGCAGCGAGGCTGAAAGATTGTGCAGAGGAAAAGAATCTGGAGGTGTTGGTCAGTGCTTGGCTGAACATGAGCCAGCAGTGTGCCCAGCTGACCAAGAAGACCACTGGCATCTTGGCTTCTTCAGAAATAGTGCAGCTAGAATGACCAGGGAGGAGATCATTCCCCTGTACTCAGCACTGGTGAGGCTGCGTCTTGAGTACTGTGCTCAGTTTTGGGCCCCTTGTTACAAGAAATACATAAAGGCCTTGGAGCATGCCTAGAGAAGGGCAATGAAGCTGATGAAGGGACTAGTGCACAAGCCTTATGAGGAGCACCTGAGGAAACTGAGTTTGTTTAGTCTGGAGAAGGGGTGGCTAGGATCAGACCTTATTGACCTCAGTAGCTCTCTAAAAGGAGGTTGTAGTGAGGTGGGATTGGATGCTTCTCCTGAATAACTAGCAATAGGACTGGAAGGAAAGGCCTAAAGTTGCTCTAGCAGAGGTTCAAGTTGGATATTAGGAAAAATCTCTTCTACAAAAGAGTGGTCAGGTTTTGGAACAGGCTGTACGCTGTTCTGGATAACGTGGGAGGAAAGTTACATCTTTTTGAGATATATATTTAAAATATATTTTATAGTAGATCAGCTACTTTTATTTTATTTTATTTTATTTGAAATTAAGGAAAATATTCTAGATGATGGAGTGTAGCTATGTATGAAGTACATAGCTGGCACAGAAGTAGGCTGGCAGTGACTGCCAGTGCATTATTGTAGTGATGAAAAGCTTTTTAATTTGCTGAGAAGACAAACTAATTTCAGGAAAGGGGCAGTTATAGGAGCAGAATAAAGAATCATTTTCTGCTAAGTGCCATTAGGATTTTTGTCAATTTGCAATTCTACTTTCTGGGAATAATCACATAAGAATTATAAATTTAAAAGTTCATATTTTAGGAACTCTAGATTTGGTAATATCTCAGCCAATATAAACATATGCTTAGCTAGAATCATCTGAATAAAGAATCATCTGAAGTGTAATTAAAAGCTGTCAGGGAGAAATGTGTTAATGAATAATTGAATTGATAAACAAACTCAAAAAGATATGAGCTAATTTAAAATAAAACTACTCTTACTGGCATAAATATTTCAAATAAGGTACAGTTTTCTCATGCCTTGGATTATTAACTTGTTTTCATATTTTTATCGTTACTAAGAAAGGAACTTTGTTCCCTTTGTAGTAGACATAAGTAGCTGTCTAGTAGGTGCTAGAACGTGATCTACAGCTTTATTTTTATTTCACTCAGTTAGTAAGACCTCTTTCAGTAATAGTTTTATTGTCATTTATGCAAGCAGTGAGAAGCTGTTGATTCTACATTGTGTAGCAGTTAGTTAAATGGGTAAGAATTTAAATGAAAGTGTTAATTTATCTTGTATTATTAGATAACTATTAGATAGAAAAGCAGCTGTACTAAAAAGGGCAGTTAATTAAACCTCTGCTTTTCAAAAACCACACATTAAATTAAAAAAAAACAGAAAGATAAGTACAACAACTAGAGTCACTTTGTGGCTGTTAGAAAGTAGATTTCATATTCAAATTCACAATTACGTTGTAGAAATATTTTATATTTTCTAATCTGAAGGTGTAGGCTTCTAGCTTTTATACTGAATAGTGATATCATTTTAGTAGATACTGAGTAGTAAATCAGAAAAAGAGAGGTAAAAGCCAAAGAACCAGACAGTTTGTTAACTAAATGCTATGTTAATCTTGCAGCCATGTAGCAGAGAAGCACAAAGCTAACTAGCTGGCAAAACAGTTGTGCTGTTGATTAGCTAATCAGTGATATAAGCTTATTTGGCTTTAACTAAGGGTTTCATCAGAGCAAAAACATTTCTGTAGAATGTATTGACTGTCACAGTTTCATATCACAAATACTAATTCAATGCTGGAGTTGTTCGATAATAAAATGATAAGTAAAGGGAAAATTAATTGATACGAGAATAATCTTTTATCCACAAAATAAGCTAAGGTGGATACTCTACTTAAACCAATGTTTAGTGTGGGATTTCAAAGTTGGAATTTCTCTTTTGAAGGCTGCTTGCACCACCATGATTTATATTTATGCATTTTTGACGGACAAGTTCCCTCGACAAGTAATTTTGAAAGAGAATTGGAAAATGAAAGTTGACTCTATTTTTCCTCTTCCTGTAGTCTTTTACAAACTAGAATATTTTTCATTTTCTTTCTTACTTGACAAAGGTTGATGAACTAGGATGACGTTCTGGGAGCCCCATCACTTTTTTTTGAAACAAGTATTAAACTGCTATGCTCAGTTTCCTGAAGAAGCACTCTAACTTCTTAATTGACAATATTTATTTTAAAAAATAAAAGTCTATATATGCATAACATATGCACAAACCAAGAAGTACTGTAACCAGTGCTCCTGATTATGTCAACAGTAAGTTGAGCATGAGTCAACATGCCCAGGATGGCCAACTGCACCCTGGAGTGCATCAAACGCAGCATTTCTAGCTGGTTTAGGAGAGTAATTTTCCCACTGTACACTGTCTTGGTGCAGCCTCACCTAGAGTGCAGTTTCGGGTGTCATAGTACAAAGAGGGTATAAAAGTACTAGAGAGTGTCCAAAGGACTATAAAGATGGTGAATGCTCTAAAGGGGAAGACATATGAGGAGTAGCTAAGACATATGATGTCGGTTTGTTCAGCTTAGCTCAGAGGAGACTGAAGGGAGACCTCATTGAAGCACACAGCTACCTCGTGAGACAGAACAGAGAGACAGGAACTCTCTCTCTGGTGACTAATGATATAACCTCATGGAATAGCATGAAGCTCTGAAAGGGATATTCAGGCTGGCTATCAGGAAAATGTTTTTCATCAAGAGGATGGTTGGACACTGGAGAAGTGGTCAAGGTACTGAGCTTGCTGGAGTTCAAGAAACATTTGGATAATGCTCACAGTAATATAGTCTGATTTTTGAGTGTTCCTGTGTGAAGTCAGGAGTTAGACTCAATAAACCTTATGGGTCTCTCCCATACTCTATGTTTTGCATACTTTCTTGGAACAGTATTACTAGCTTCAGCCTACCTGAGAGGTATACAGAATAGCTAGATCTTACATCAGTTACCAACAAGTATGAGCCCATTTTTCCTTGGAGAACTGTGTTTTCAGGTTCATGTGGAAATGACTGGAAATTCAGTGGGGCAGGAGTATGGGCAGGAATCCCAAATAGAGGTGCAAGAATTTGCACAAGCACTTCCTTATCACCTCACTATTTACTTTCTTATCCACTCAACATATTTCTTTGCTAATTCATAGCACTGTTTATTTATTTTTTTTTTTTCTTAAATCCTTTTCTAAACATCACCTTTTTTAAACATCATCCTCCAAATTCCTTCGATATAAGACTTTGTGTAAATTTCTTAAGCTGAAAAAAGTTATATTCTCTTTGTTCTCCAGCTGAAATTAGTAAGATTAGCATGTGGATTTCCATGATTTAGAAACACTCTAGAACAAGAATTCAATGACACATTCATAACCAGTTGCCAAATAGGCATTTTCTAACATATGTTAATCACTGAGGGACAGAGAGTGCTAATTGTTTCAGAAATTTGGAAAGTTATCTTAAAACACATACAATTTTCAGATAGCTTGGCTGTGAAAGAATGGAAGGAACAGTACCACAATTTTTTTTTCTATCAAAAGTTTTCCTCACAAAGTAAAATACACAAGCTTATTAGCTATATATTTAAGGGGTACATTATTATTTTTCTTCACTCCTAAATTACTTCTTTTATTGTGAATATAATTGACTTCAAATATATCAACTCAAAATCTGGAAGTAAGTCCAGACAAATGCCTTAAGGCTGAAAGCAAAACTAAATTGATGGTACCCTGGGAATGCAAACATTTTTTTTCATAACAAAAGTCACTTGACCATCCACCCCAGCAGAATTTGTAGTAATGTAGAGAAATCAGAACTGCTTCCTTATCTGGAAATCACTTGCATGACAAGTGTATATTGAGTGTTGAATATAGGATGAATAGAAAAGCTGCTTTCCAGGCCTTTTAGTAGGTATGAGAACCCCATATTTAGCATTAATTAACATTTTCCACATTTAATTTTCAAGCTTTAAATCTGCTGTCTTACTTGTAATTTATAGGACAGAAAACAAACAAGCAAAAAAACCATTAAGTTTGGTATAATTTCTTGAGAGCCATTGTTGAGTAAAGCATAAATATTACCCTAAGATTAATATTTTGGTCAGTCCTATCTGTTAGAAGTAAAAAAGTTCTCTCTTTGAAAATACAGATGAATTGTTTTTAAAATCAACACCTTTCAAATTTAGCAAATGCTTACTCAACAAATAGCTTCTGAATTAATATACCCATAGAACTGGACACCTGTTCATTGTATAATGAGGCTCATCACTCAAGGTTCAGAATATAGATTCCAAATCAAACCAAAATCTCTAGCTAAATTTTCAATTGTAACTTCTAAAATCTACAGAAAAGATAACACAAGTTTTCTTACCTGTACTTTTTTTCAAAGCTATTACTCATCATTGAATGTATCACTTTTAATAAAGCAGACTATTAACAAAAAGATTTAATGAAAGCTCTAATTTGTTTTATCCAAAACAAGATTTTTTCAGTAGAAACAGTTGATATTTGAGAGTTTATTTTCTTTACTCTTGCTTTTTGTTCAAATTGATCTTTTATCAGAATATGTTGACACAAAGCGAAGTAGAATACAACAAAAATAATTAATTTGGATGTTGCAATGTTTTGTTTTAATTTTTTCTCTTAGTTCTGAATATTTATATTTGTCAAAGTTATCATTAATATAACTTTACCATGAAGATACATCTTCATAGGACATCTGGAATAAAATGCTTAATAATAATATGAAAATGAAACTGTGTTTCAGCATGAAGCACTGTGAGGGTGTTGCAATCTACATTAGGAAAGGAATAGAATATTAGGAGCCATCTCTGAATTACAGTCATGAGCTAGTCAAAAGCCTACAGGTAGCCGTTAGAGACGAAGGCAGAAAAGGGTGTCTACTACTGGCCATGAGATCAGACAGAGCCTGTTGATGTGGCTTTCTACCTGCAATTACAGGAGACACTGCAGTCGCAAGCAGTCATCCTGCTGGGGGACTTCACCACCCAGACATCTGCTGGAAAAGTAGCACCATCAGCTGTAGGCAATCCAGGAGGCTCCTGGAATGCATTGAGGATAATTCCTGAGTTGTGTAATTGGTGGATCTACCAGGGGGATGCAGTGCTGGACTGCTGCTCACCAGTGTAAATGAACTGGCATCATCAAGATTCGAGCCTGCCTGGACTGTGGTGACCATGCTAAGCTTTAAGTTCGTGCTCTGGAGGGATATGAGACGAAGATAAAATTAGGAAGCTAAATTTTAGGAAAGAGAAAATCCAGCTCTTCAGGGAGTTAGTAAACAAATTGCCCTCCTCATGGAGGGTAACACGTCCCATGGGTAAGGGTGCAGAGAAAAGCTGGCAGGTCTTTAAGGAGGCTTTTCTCAGGGTGCAAGATCTCTCCATCACCAAGTGCAGCAAGTCAGGAAAGGAAGGCAAGAGACCAACACATCTGAACTGGGACCTACTGGTCCAGCAGATACCAACTGATGTGAAAGAAAAAATGCACAGGCTTACAAGCTGTGTAGAGGTGGGGTCAGGAAAGCCAAGGCCCAGCTTGAATTAAACTTGGCAAAGGATGCCAAGAAGTACAGGCACTTCAAACAGAAAAGGAAAGTCCAGGAGAGTGTACCCCCCCAAGTTAGTGACACAGGAAAGCTGATAGCATCAGACAAGGAGAACGCTGAGGTACTTAACTATTCTGCCTCAGTCTTCTCTGGTAAGCACTCATGACACAGACCTCACATTTGGTTTTGTTGGAGGTACTCAGAGAAGCAACATCCATCCCACTGTAAGCAAAGATCATATTCGTGACCACCTGAGAAAGTTGAACACAAGCACATCTGTAGGTCCACTGAGATGCATCCCAGAATCCTAAGGGAATTGGCTGATGTAGTCCTCAAGCCACTCTCCATGATATCTGAAAAGTCATGACAATCAAGCAAACTTCTTTGTGACTGGAAAAAAGGTAACATCATAACTGTTTTTAAGAAGTGTGACTTCAGGAATTACTGACCAGTCAGTCTCATCTCAGTATGTAAAGGGGAGCTACAGTAAAGGAGACATTTAGTCTCTGATAGAACAAGAGGAAATGGCTTCAAGCTCAGGAGAGGGTAGATTTAGGTTAGATACAAGAAAAAAATATTTTACAGTGATGTTGGTGAGGCATTGCAACAGGTTACCTAGTGCTGTGACTGAAGCCCTGTACCTGGAGACTTTCAAGGCGAGACTGGAGAAGGCCCTGGGCAACCTGATTTAGCTGTGCTGTCCTTGTTCATTGCTGGGGAGCTGGGCTAGATGGCCTTCAGATGTCCCTTCCAACTCTAAGGATTCTATGATTCTACAGTTCCACAAGACTCTGTGCAGATATTCACCAAGAGATATTGACTGAGGTTGTAAAAGCTAACTGAATATGAAGATACTTTCTTATAGTTCTCATTTAGCTGCTGTTTTGCTAGATGATTGAAGAAGCTTTCTCACACTGTGTATGAGTTTCTGTCAGTAAAATGGAGATAACAATACCAATAATGATATTATTGTACTTTGCAAAGCCAATTCAAATGCTAGGTGAAAATTTCTCTGTAAAAGTAAGGTATTATAAAATAGAATGCATTCATACTCTCACTGGTGGATTGCCTGAATAAGCTTATATCCTATTATGTAGTAGGGCTTTTTTTTTTTTTTTTTTTTTTTTTTCAGAATAGGAGAGCAATCTATAATATCTGAACATAAAATGGCTAGTGTTTCGTTGTTAACTACAGGAAGAGCTTTGTTGAGAAATAAATGGAGGGACTTAAATATGTATGTTGACATACTGAAGATGTGACCTTTATTTGTTCAGTGGGAAAAATATCTTGCATTATTGACTTAATAGAAAGATTTCTTATGAAAAGCTTATTCACTTTTAGATATTCAAGTTATCTAGTGAGAAAATCATTACCTCTAACTCAGACCTTCCAAATGAACAAATCAAGATGAAAAACTACCGTGATTAGAGTAATACCCTAACACTAAAAAAAACAAACCAAAAACAAACAAAAAACCCAGCAAGCTAAAATAACACAGTTTAGCTGGGTTTGAGAAAATTTTCTTCGTAGAAACTCATGTGGCTTGGATTTGGGACTAAAGCAGTGTTGTTGACGGTCTAAAGTTCTGGCTGTCAGCAATGCCTGCACATTGTGAAGGCATTCTCTTTTTCTCTCTCTGCCTGCACAGTAAGTAGGTTGTGCCAGGGACAAGGTGCTTGGAGGGGAGAAATCCTGAAGAGAGAGCCCAAAGTGATCATAACACATACATACAACACTGCAGTCATCAGTAAAAATTGAGCTTTGGGTGCTGGCTGGTGTTGCTTGTGGGATGTTGTGAATGATTTATGCAACTTGATTCTACCTCCTTCCCCCATTTCCCTGACGATCCATACAGAACATTATCAGAACTTCATAAAAATCTACTATCTTCAACCCTGATCACTTTTCATCTTTTAATAATATTTTTTGTCTGTTTTAATTCAGGCTCTCTGGAATGAATATACCTCCTCCAGTTATCAGCAACAAAAATTGGCTTAGACTGCGTTTTGTAACTGACAGCAATCATCGATACCGTGGATTTAGTGCTCATTATCAAGGTACATCTATAAGAATAGATTTTGTTATTGTTGTTTTTTTGTTAAAAAAAAAAAATTGAAGTTGTTGTGTAAATGAAAAATCTATTTTACACTGAAAAAATTCCCTATATATTTTGTATTTGCATAATTACAAAAATACAATAAACAATAAAGTCAGTTGTATGACTTATCATATCAAATTACAATCTATTAGAGTATGGCTAATGTAATACATAGAATACATTCCGAGTTACAACAGGTATCTACTTCCTTCTCCCCTATGCATTACGTAGTTTTAAAAATGATGCTTATTTCCAAATGAGATTGCAAAACAGATGCAGAAATAATGTTTTCTTCTTTAAAATACGTTTACCTCTTTGATTTTGTTAGCCATGTTTGTAAAACAGTGAGTTAATTTCTGTTTACTAATGTGGCAATTCATTATTATTATCTCTTACTACATACTTCTGAATACAATGTGCTATTAAAGATTTAATTAACCTGTAAGATTCTAATCCACTGTTTTTATGAACAACCATTACTTTGAATAGGAGTGAAAGCATCTGAAGCACTAACTAGGGAATATCACAGTTTGGAGGAAGATCATAATAATGATGAAGCTCTGGTAAAAACTGAGCTCCATTAGTATATGGTAATACAGTCTGCTTTTTCGCAAACATTACTGTAAACAGCATTTTCCAATATCTGCAGTGCATCAATGAATCTTCAGGGAACAGTAGCTCTTTTCGTGCTATTTAGCTTTTCCGTTGTTTTTTTGTTTGTTTGTTTGTTTTGTTTTTTGTTTTTTGTTTTTAATGTGGAAAAAAAAATAATCATCATCATAACATTCCTAATGAGATTTAGTTTAGGAATTTCTTTTACATTTATCTGTAAGAAATTCATCATGGGAAGACATTGGCTACATAAATGTTTGCAGAATCTGGTAAAATTCATCACCAAATATGATAAAAAATACTAAATTAGGACTATTTTTTTAATGTAATTTGATCTATATGATTGCCTCAGATAACATATTCTAAATATGCACGCAGAATAATTTGATTATTTTAGTAATTATTGTGGCTATTATTTTAGTATACATACACACACTTGTATACATATACTTAGAGTTTCTGAGATTCTAGGTGTCTTGAAATGTGTACTGTAGTGAATTCAGGTGAAAGAATCTTCCTTAATGTAGTTCCACATCTTCCACAGCTTTCATAAAATGGCACTGACTTTTTTTTTAACGTCATTATTAATACCTCATATGATAAACCACATGCTTTACTGCAAAATTCCTAGCTCATTGGATTGTAAAAAGACATAAAATAGAAACTTTGTGTTAGACCCTATCTAACAACTGGTAAATAGTCTGATAACTATTTTGGAAATTTACATAAAGCAATTCACATTAATCGGATGTTCATTTTTTAACTACTGAGAATAAATTACATTTCACATGACACACATCTTGTATCATACTTGCATTCCTGATGCAACTGTGAGGTGTTAGGTGGTAGAAGAAATCAGACTTCTGTTTGGCTTCAGAATGTTTTCTGCAAGTCACATAAAAGACATTAACAGGCAGCTGTGATTTCTCATCATCACCTAAATAATACACCTAAGTTAGTGGTGATTACATTACTGAATTTGTATTATTTTGTTTCTGTCATTTAATTTTTGACATTACATTGAAGAATGTGTATTAACATCTGCTCTATGCTTAGCTGTGAAAGGCTGTAGTATGAAGGAAAAAGTGAAGAAAATCTATTTTACTGCTGTATGGAAGAAAAGATACACAGGTAGTTAATTCAGCATGTAAAAGCATTAGTTGTTCATATTGCAAGCAGATATAATCATTATAAATTAAACCTGATTGTAGAAGATGAGACAATGCAATGTGAGGTAATGAGGATAGTTGTTTCAGAACTTACAGCAGACTAAAGAAGAAAGTGTGAGGAAAGGAAATAACCATACGAAACCTTTCATAAGTTTAGAAAATTATACATATAGATAAAATATTCCACTTTAAAAGTGCAAACTCTTCATTTTTTAGTTAGAGACTATTTTAAGTCTTTTTCTGAAGCCAATTATCAAATTCACATGAATTATCGAAGATGACTAATAAAAGAATTATTCCAAATAACAGTGCAGTATAGATAGATGAGACAGTTTTTCTAGTCAGGAATTTACTTCTATATCATTTTCAAGGAGAATTCTTTAACTTTCTCAACCAACTATATTGTATTTTTTATTAATTTCCAATCCTACTACATCTCTACAGAAAAAACATTCAAAATACCGGAGTACAAAACACCGCATAATTTTATTTCCTCAATATTTGGCACTTCAGTATTCCTTTCACATAATTACTTCTCTGGCTTGATGTTTTTTGCGGAACTACATATTTTATGCTAATGTATTTGTGTGGTGGGTTGACCTTAACTGATAGCAAATCATCCACACTCACTCATTCTTTCATTTTTGAGCAGGGAAGAAGAAAAAAGACAGAAAACTTGTAGGTTGAAATACAAACAGGGGTGATCACTCAACTACTGTCACAAATATAACAGACTTAAGATATGTAACTTAAGACATTTAGTTATTGATTTGGGTGCTAGGAAAAAGCACATGGATATTTGAAGAGATAAAGAAAAGATCTATCAGCTTTTGCAGGCTTAACTTTGCTTTCTGATGCCTCCCACTTCCCATGTCTACTTTGCATACACCTAGTCTCTTCTATAATGAGAGGGGTATTACAGGAATTTTGAATCAGTTTGCAGCAGTTTATTTCTACTGCTCCTCAATTCTCACTCTCTTCTGGTACTCATTCCTTCTTACTCAATTCCTCTATATTAACGTATAACTGCAGTCTCTTTAGGAAAATCCATGCTCCAGCATATGTTACGCAGAGTAATTTTTCTTTTGGGATTATTAGCAACTCTACTGTAAAGTACTTCCTGTGTCTTTGCTCTTGCTCCTTTCCATTTTGTTCACTGCCCTTTCTTAGGCAGGTGTTCTCATGCAGGTGCCATAAATGCCTCTGGTGGGCATACGGTTGCATCTTGTGGTGGCTCTGGCTGTGACCTACATATGTGTGGCAGCCCTTGTTCTCCTATCAAAAAGGTTGCATGTGCAAGCTATCTGTTACTGAAGCTTATCATTTGTACCCAATATCATCTGCAAAAACTTGTTACTAATTTTATTCATATCTAACAAAATAAACCAGGTTAAGCAGGATATGAAATACCCAAATGTTTTTTTTTTTTTCATTCTATTCTCTTAGATGTATGAGAATTGCTTTTTAAGTTTCTTTTTCACAAGGCAGCCTCACACGTCATAGCTTCAACATAATATGTGAAGTTACTGTGGCCTAGCCATTGAAAAAGAATAAAAATGATGCCATATATGGCTTCAAGTCAAGGTGCATGTGGAAGAAAAAAAAAGTCATAAGTAACCTTTTAATTTCGTTAATTATCACATTTTATATAATTTTTTGTATAAGGCTTCAGCCTTGTAAACACCTGTGAAAATGTTTGAATTAGTTTACCCAGAACAAGTGAAATTAACTGAGGTCCATAAGCATAAGGGAAACTGTCAGCTTCATGTAAGTCCACTGTCATGCAAGTTATGTGCTGATTCCTTTGTAAAAGTATTTTCATTCATGAAATATATTTAATTAGCAGTTTCTAGAGGATGCTAATGATCATAGTGATGTATGTATGTTAATTAGAAGAAATTCAGAATGTATCCCCTCCCTTCACACTTCCCAGGTACTAGTGACACAGCCAAGATACTCTTCATGCTTGATAATCTGCGTTAATCTACTAAAACCTGCGTTTTAGTATTTCTGTACATTCATTGAAGGGCTTTGGTCTTGGTGTCTTCTATCTTTGTTGCTTTGTTAAAACTCCTTTTGATTTTGAAGTTGTTTAATGAAGTTCAACCAAAGCTTTTTGGATAGGCCTGAAGCTGCTGCTGCGGCACTGGTAATCTTCTATTTTTAAAATTAGTTGTCATTTTTACTCCATCTATTTACTATTCCCTTGAAATTTCCTTGTGTTTGCTACTTTCTGTTGGCTACTCTTTGCACCCTATTACTTATGTCTGAATGCATAATATTATCTAAGTTGACAGAAGGGATTGAGTTAGTTTCACAGCTTCCAGTCTTGTAGATGAGAGTACACAAGCTTCAGTTATTTACGTCAAACATACCTTGATTCTGAAAGAGCTTCTGGAAAAGAAGCTTCCATTTTCTGAGAAAGATTAAGACTGTAGTTTCACTATCTCTTGAGATCCGGCATTCCTTCATTCCTCCTCCACCACTAAACCCATGGTTTCAGTGTGCACTTGTACTTACTGTTCATCTAACTGGTGAAATTAATTTCCTCCCTTATTTCTTTCTTGCATACTCTAGTAAATCAGCTGTGCGGTTTAGGGCACATACCAAATAGCACTTAAATGAAGAAAAAATAGTATCAAATATTTGAGTTTGACTGAGTGTAAAATCAGGTCTGCTTTACTTATAAGAAATCACAGATGAAGAGATGAAACAAATTCCTTCTCAGAAAAGGATAAAATTAAATCTCAATCTACTTTCAAAAAGCATCCTAATGGTTTTGCTACCTAATACCAGACAACCAGAAATGTGGAGCTGAAGTAAGATGAATGCCAGTACTTGTAGTGTGTGATACAAAGAAAACTGTGAACTCTTTTTGTTTTTTGTTTTTTATGTTTTTTTCTTTTTTCTACTTTTTTTTTTTTTTTTTAATATATATATACTAATAGAAATCTATCTCTATTCCAAAATGATCTATTAAGGTAGACATTTCATTTGTTTTGCTTTGAGGGACAATTTGAAGCAACTGACAGTCAGGTAAAGAATTTCTTACTGCGAAGTAAGTAGTACTAAATTGCCTCAGAACATTGTGGCTAGAGTTGCCAGACAGGAAAAACATCTTTATTACTTTTTTCAGAACATCCAACAATTTAAATGCAACTTGTCATTAGTTACTCCTCTCAGAATCGGTTGCAACTAACAGTTTGTAGTACTTGTGCTGGAGGTCACGGCAGTCATGATGAAAGTTTAAGTGAGGATTACTAGATGTCTAATGCCCATTAAATTTGGGAGATATGGAGCACAGTTCAGCTTTTCACAAATATATATGTGCTGACATGCAGGATGATGTAGGTTATCCAAGGTATGTTTAGGAATTTTTAGGTATTTTTAACTGTGCAGGCTCTTCTTCCTGTTGGAAACAAAATAGGAGGTTACAAAGCAGTGTGTTATGAAATATCCAAATTGTGTATGGACATCTGAATCTTCTCCACACCAACATGGTATTACCAGTGCAGTTCACAGAGTGATTCAGATGACCATACTGGAAAGGCTGGGTAGAGATGATCTAAAGCAATCATGTCTGACCTATGAGCAACACACAGCCTGGTGCATTCTGTACTGCAGCTGGCCCCCTGCCACCACCATCATGTATCACCACCAAGCAGTCTGGTCTGGCCCTAGGCATGCATAGATTGCTCAGCAAGAAGCAAACCATTGCTGTGCTGTTAACACTGACTTGGCTGAAACCAGGACAAAGGAGAGTGCAAAGAATTGCTAAATCAAGATATGGAGAATAATTTTACACTTTTTAATGCATTGCTATGAACAATAGTGAAAAATAGTGACAGCCTTGCTTTCCATTTTAATAAAGGAATTTGAGAATGAGTTTCGAAATTGATGAAAATATCATTGATTTTTTTTTGTATATTTGTGACCATATTTTCAGTTAACATAAATACATTACCTATGAATTTTCAGGTAGAATAGAGTTGCAATCAGATAGTCAACTCAAAAATTTGATCATGTCTCTTTACTGGGCTTTTATATGCCTTATATTACCAGAGAAAAATATCCCTTATTTCACTATCATGTCTTGTTCTGTTATTGCTTTTTGGCAGTATGTATATTTATGAATAATTACTTCCAAAGATGAATAAAGAAGAATAAAATTAGATCAAAAATCTCTTGTAAGCACCTTGGGAACTCACTAAGAATTGTAAGCACTCTGATTAAACCAGACTGAAGCATTTGTTTAACCAAAACAAGGTCAAACATCCCACTAGTTTTTTGTTTTTGTTGTCTGTTTTAATAAAACATAAGTTTTCTTACTCATATAACTGAGTATATTGTATATTTTATATGCTGCTCAAGATACTATCCACTCAATGTAGCCCAGGCAAGCCAAAAGGTTGGATACTAGTGCTCTAGAATAATTGTATTGTGTTAGCAAATTAGAGGGAATTTACAGGAGGCAGTGCCCTTCCATGGGAGAAGGAAGAGAGAAAAGAACATATAAAATGGCAACTAACAGCAATTAGGCAGCAGTTGTCTTCTGTTCAGGAGGTATACTTTAAAATGGATTAAAACACTGTTCTTCTGACTACACTTATTAGATTACCATTGATTATAATAGGAGTTTATATACCAAGGGCAACTATGACGAGCAAATATAGGTACCTGAGAATCTGAGATTCTTAGATCTAATCTCACATGAAGTGTGTAGTCACTGAGAGTTACTCACTGAAATGGTTTTTCAGTACTAATGCACTCACGGGATTTTGAGATTCCCTGAGCGAAATTAAAGTGCTGCATCACTTGTGTCACATTTATAGAAGCTTACTACTTTAACTGTTTAGCCTGCTTATGCTTAGGGTGGTGTAAAGTATGTGCTGGCTGCCTTAGTAATTTATTTGGCAGATGACAGTTCTATTGTTGTTTTGTTTGTGTGTGTGTGTTTCTTTTACTTTTTTTTTTTTTTTAATGACAAATACTTAGTTCTCTATATTATAAACTCTAAAATTCTATTGTCAAAATACAGCCCAGATAACTACCTGATTTAGCAGTGAATGGAGGAAAAAGAAACCCTTTTCTAATGAAAGAAAATTCCAAGACTTTTTCATTAAATTTTTTTTTAATCTCCAGGCTTAACAAAAACATAAATCACATATGTGTTTATAAAAGAAAATGGTTTTTAGTGAAGTTCCATGCTTAGGTGTCTGTTAGCTCTGCATCATCTTGTACTGAACTATACTTTCTGAACAGATTATTTTTCACCTTTCCACTCTAGAGATGTCTTTTATTTGCAGCTAAACACCCACACAATGACAGTGTGTAGACTGACAATGTTTTTTCTCTACACAAGACAGAGAAGACAAATTGCTCCATTTCATTGTTCTCCCATTTTAAAATACATATTTTTAGAATTCCCCTACTCATAGTTTTTAATAACACCTGTGTTGAAGGTTAACTAAGTTAGTCCTATTTCTTTTAACAGAACCAGAAATATTTATTTCTAAAATTTCATTTGTTTTTTCTACTTCAAATAAGAACAACATTCTTTAAAATATGTGAACAGAACTAAGCTTAAAATTGAAAACATTGATAGTGTTAATGTTTAAATTAATGGATCACAATTTCCTTCTGGAATAGAATTGAAATGTAGTAAAGAGTCCTTTCCAGGCAGGATTTTACTTATTTATCTATGTATATATGTATGTATGTATGTATGTATCTATCTATCTATCTATCTATCTATCTATCTATCTATCTATCTATCTATTTTTGTGGTTTAATGAGTGTGTCTTCTTAATTTCAATTATTCTAAAAAGAAAAATACCCATGAATGTTGTAGTTGCACTGAAACCTTTTAATATGTTTCTGTTTAAAATTCTTACAGACATGCTCACTGTGAAAGGGAAACTGACAATTTTTTAATGTGCTACTGACTACAAATAATTTCAACTCCTCTGTAGAAGAAGAAAAATTTGTACTTAATTATTTGTAATTTCAATTGGCTAAAATGCACCATTTTTATAAGTCAAAACATTAATGCATTAACATGTGCATCTATTTGCCTCATGACCACCAACCAGCATAACACACTGCACTGACGATCTGTTCATGTCAAGATAAAACAACTGGGGGGAAATTCTGAAAAAAAAGTACTAGCATAGTACTTTATTTATTTATTGGAATATTTATCAGAATGTTTAGTGGAATGCATATTTATCAGAATATCTTACGGTATTGACATAATCTATTGAAACATTCTGCTTCCCCTTTGAAAAAGTTGACTCAAAGATTTCCACAATATACTTGAGCTTCCTCGTTAAATGACTCACTTTTCTTCAACATTTTCTTTTTCAATGTAATAAAAAGTGATAAGCCACTTCAATTAGGTTTTGAATAGTTTTCACCATTGTATAGTTCAATGGGCACAAAAAGAAACAAATCTGATGCTGTCTAACTTTGCAAAACAGATTTTAAATGTTAAAATGAATTGATGAATTATGTCAGTGGCATCATGTGTAGTAGATAGAAGCACTTCTACTGGATGATTTACAGTCACTTCCATTTTTTCATTTTGTTTCTTATTTTCTCTCTTTAAAAAAAAAATCAATGAGATCAATTTTAATTTTGGAAAACTGTCATTTTGTACTGTTAGGGGGTACCCAACCATAGCATGAGATATGCAGGTCACTCTGGAAGTAATGTCTCCTGTTTATTTCAATGGAAAACATAACAAATACAAAAAGATAACAACTCTATTTGATAGGGAAAATTCTCAGCTACCTCACCAGCAGAGGTGAGCCACTGTTTCACAGCTACCATAGCATCATCATTGACAGGAAAATGTTGCCCACACAGTCCATCTTTCACCTTAGCAGATAGAAAACAGTACACACCAACTCTGGACTGTAAGGTGGTTGCTGTGGGACAGTCCAGCCAAGATTGGTAGTGTGTTTCCTCACTGTCAGACTGGTATGGGTCCTGGCATTTTCATGTTGCAAAAGGAAGAATGCTGCCTTCTCTGGCTGACTCTGGAAGTTCAAGCCTTTAGCTTAGTCTGTGTCATGATATAGTTGTCAGAGTTGACAGTTTGTCTGTGTTTCTGAAAATACAGAAGCACTCCTTTCCTATTCCAAAGGACAGTGCACATCACTTTACCCTCTGAAGGCTGTGTCTTGAGCTTTTTCTTTGACAAGAAAATTCACATGTTGCAATTCACATGTGGGCAATTCACATGTTGCCACTCCATGCACTGCCATTTTGAATCCAATTTATAGTGGTGACATAACATCTGTTGTTGGTAACTATGTGATCCAGGAAATTGCCACGTTCATCCTTGTATTTCTTTAGTAGATCCTGACAAAGTTGTATATAACATTCTTTCAGTTTCTCAGTGAGCATTCATGGGACCTACCTGACACAAACTGTGATATTCAAACATTGCCACCATAGTTTTCAATACACTGAAGCTCATATTGAGCACCATATACAGTTCCCTGGTAGCAACTGACCAATTTACACAGATGAACTGATCAAGATGCTCTTCATGATGTAACAGTTGTGCATGGACATCCAGAACACAACTTGTCTTTTGCATTGCTGCTGCCACTGCTGAAAAGCATCATCCATCATCTCACTGTGCTCACATCCACTGTTTGGTATCTATAAATGTTCAGCAACTATCAATGAATGTTAATGGATGATTTTTTTCCACAGACAGGAATTCAATTCCACATCTTTGCTTCATGCATACTTCCATGTCAGATTCCATTTTGTCAGACTGCCCCCCTGCTGCTATCACAAAGCAACAAAATGAAACAGAGTATTGTCAGGAAGGTTCAACTTCTATTGCTCTATTGCTACGAGACATTACTTTCAGAGCATCCTTCATACTTTTGATAAGAAAAGAATAGCCAGATAGAGAGCTATGTAATTAAGTAAATTAATCTAGGATTTTTTAGCATTTTCCTCATACTTCATTTTCACATGTACTTTCTAATCAGACTGCATGCTTGATTATAAAGAACTACTCTTAGCTTCTATTTCTTTTCTTTGGACTGAAGACAGAGTTGTTTGTCAGTTGCAGACTGACTGTTACTCAGTTGCTTGAGAGTACTTGTATTTTTGATAGAGATCATATCCACAAAGATAGCAAAACAGTAATTTTTTAGTTTTATTGATTTTATGAACATAATAGAACCATGATGAGGCATGAAGTATGTGAAATATAGTTTGTTTTGCTCTTTTGAGCTATTCTGCTTTTATTATTCCTGAAGACTCTACATTCATAATCTGCATAAAGACTGAGTAATATACCAAATATCCTTCTTCCTAAAGATGAGGAAGCTTTTTTTTTTTTTTCCTCAAGGAAAAAAATAAATGCAAAATACGTTCTGCAATACAAAATCTGAAGTCACCCATGCAGTGTGGTATGTCAGAAGTTACTTCTTACTGTTAATTAAAATAATACAGTTTTCACTTATCCCCACCATAAATAACAGTGGTGATATTTGGCTATAGTCTTTGAAGTTTATCTAATTTCAGAAGTAAAAATCTCTTGTGTAAAGATGTATCCTCCAAACTCCTTAGTAAATAAGCCTTTACTTCCTCAAACCTAGTTAATGAAAAATAGAACTTCTACTCCAAATAAGATATATAAGAATTTTTCTGAAATACCTTTTCATCTTCCAGCTGTGCTTCCTTCACCTTGATTCCAGTCACTGACTCTTTTTATATACCAAAATATGGACAATTTATTTTATTTGCAGCATTACCAGAAAGCAGGCAACTGGAAATTAATTAAGCAAACATGCTATTAAAGAAAGCGCACATAGGACAGGCGTCCCTTCTTCATTCTATCACTTCTGAAGCCTTGTATTTCTGTAAAAGCTGTATATTCTTCTGCATTGTTACCTTTCTTAAATGTGACTCATTAAGTCCCTTTTTATCATTTTTAGCTTTAAGCTCTTCTCAACAGTTTGGCCAGAATGTTGTCAAAGTTACTTTTGCCACACTTTATGAGGAGTAACTTCACAGCCTTGAGTAAGAGCCACTGTGCAGATTTATTTTAATAGAACATGAGAGACTTGTGTCACAGCTTGCTAAATCATCACTATATAAATAATTTTTGAGTGACTGAGGTCTCACAGTTAGTCACATATTCTGCCTGTTGCATTTTGAGGGAGTTCAAAGACCATAGCTTGTGCTGATTATTTGCAACTTTATTTGCATAGCACTGATAAATAAACTTAGTTTGCAAATAAAATGATAAGTCTATTGCTCATTACTATCATAAGTAACATCAGCAAGCTATTATGCTCTAAGTTCATCTAGGTACACTACATAATTCTTAGGTCCACATTTAGGTTGCATAAAAAAATCCAGCTAAATATTAAGAATGGAGTAGAGAAAATACACCACTATAAATCAGCCTTCAGCTTTACTCCTGTTCATACTCTGGTCTCAGTATTTCAGAAAAAAAAAAATCATATTTGATTAAATTTCACAGAGAGATATCTACCACATCAATTTGTTTTTGATTGAAAAGTGACTGACTACTGTGGATCCTACAGCATGGAAAAGAAATACAGCTACAGGAAAATGGGAGATAGGCAGATTAGAAAGTGATGAATTATAAGGATAATGTTAGTATTTTCTCCTGTGAGAACTATGTAGTATCAATCGAAATTAGTAATAGAGACTATTAAAACAATCAAAATAAGGCAGTTAAAACTCCTTTGAACTGAATGACACAGATTCTAAAATTTAACAGGTGTTTGAAAGAAAGTTAGACAAGTTCAGAGAATCACAGAATATCAGAGATTGGAAGGGACCTTGAAAAATCACCTAGTCCAATCCCCCTGCCGGAGTAGGAACACTTAGATTAGGTCACACAGGAACATGTTCAGGTGGGTTTTGAGTGTCTCTAGAGAAGGAGTCCCTACAACATCTCTGGGCAGCCTGTTCAGGTGATCTGTTACCCTTACTGTGAATTTTTTTCGTGTTTATGTGGAACTTCTTATGTTTCAGCTTGCACCCATCGCTCCTTGTGCTATCCTTAGATTAGATTAGAGAAGATCCTGGTTCCATTATCCTGAATTGACTCTTTACATATTTATTAACATTAATGAGGTCAGTCGTCAGTCTCCTTTTCTTCAACCTAAGGAGACCCTGCTCCCTCGTAAGGGAGATGCTCTGCTCCCTTTATCGTCTTTGTGGTTCTGCACTGGACTCTCTCAATCAGTTCCCTCTCCTTCTTGAACTGAAGGGCCTAGAACTGGACACAATATTTCAGATGCAGTCTCACCAGGGCAGAGTAAGGAGGAAGAGAACCTCTCTCAACCTACTAACCCCTTCTAATACATCCCAGGATGCCACTGGTCTTCTTGGCCACAAGGACACAGAGCAGGCTCGTGGTAATCCTGCTGTCCACAAGGACCCCCAGGTCCTTTTCCCCTACACTGCTCTCAAACAGGTCTGTTCCCAAGCAATACTGGTACACAGGGTTTTTCATGCCTAGATGCAGGACTCTACGCTTACCCTTGTTATATTTTATTGAATTTTTTCCCCACCCAACTCTCCAGTTTGTCTAGGTCTCACTGGATGGCAGCACAGCCTTTTGGTGTGCCAGCCACTCCTCCCAGTTTTGTGTCAAAAGAAAACTTGCTGACAGTGTGCTCACTGAAGTTGCTGATGAATATATTGAATAGTACTGTTCCCAGTCCTGACCCTTGAGGACTTCACTAGATACAGGCCTCCAACTAGACACTGCTCTATTGACCACAACTCTCTGGCTTCTTTCATTCAGCCATTTCACAGCCCACCTCACTATACAATCATCCAGATCATATTTCCTCAGTTTAGCTGTGAGGATGCTGTGGGTGTCAAATGTTTTACTAAAATAAACATAGACCACATCCACTTTTGCCATGGTTATGTCTTCCTAAAAGGCTATCTTGTTGATCAAGCATGACTTCCCATTGGTGAAGCCATGTTAACTGCCTCTAATGACCCTGTTATCCTTGATACACCTAGAGACAGTGTTGAGGATAAATTCATCTTTCTAGACATCACCTTTGGATGGAGGTGAGGCTGACTGGTCTATAGTTACCTGCATCCTCCTTCTTGCCCTTTTTGAAGACTGGAGTGACATTTGCTTTCCTCTAGTCCTTAGGAACCTCTACAGTTCCCTACAACTACTAAAGATAATGGAGAGTGATCTAGCAATGACTTTTACCAGCTCCCTCAGCACCTGCAGGTGCATCTCGTCAGAACTCATGGATTTATGGATGTCTGGATTGCTTAATTGATCCCTCACCCAGACCTCATCAACTGAGGCACTCCTTGATTCTAATTTGCTCTGAGGCCTCAGGGGTATAGGGCTTCTAAGGACAGCCTCCAGCAGTATAGACAGTGATAAAAAAGGAATTTAGTAACTCTGCCTAAACAGAGCACCCACCTTATTCATCTGTGGGGCTACATTGCCTGTAGTGGTAGTGTTATCTGCAATGTATTTGAAGAAGCTCTTTCTGTTATTTTTGACCCCTCTTGCAAGGTTTAATTCTAAGGAAGCCTTAGATTTCCTAGTTACCTCCCTACATCCTTTGACAAGAGTCTTATTTCTCCCAGATGGCCAGTTTCTCCTCCCATGATCTGTAGACTCTCCTCTTCCACTTGAGTTTGCCCAGCAATTCCCTGTTTAACCATGTCTCCTGGCTCTCTTTCTTGACTTTCTACTTTCATGCCAACAGGCATGCTCTGATCTTGAGCTTGGAAGAAGTGGTCCTTGAATGCCAACCAACTATTTTGGGCCCCTTTACCTTCAAGTGCCCTGTCCCATGGGATTTCCCCTAGCAATTCTTGAAAAGGCCCAAGTTGGCCCTACAGAAGTCCAAAGTTGTGATTCTGCTTGGTCTTTTGTTCCTGCCATGTAAGATCCTGAACTCTGCCTTCTCAAAGTCGGTGCCATCAAGACTATCTTCAACCTTTACCACTTCAACCAGACCATCCTTGTTAGTGAGAGAGAGATACAGCAGCACTCCTCTCCTAGTTGGCTCGTTCACCATTTGCTTCAGGAAGTCATCAGTGCACTGGAGGAACCTCCTAGACTGTGGCTGGCTGGCTGAGTAGGCCTTCCAGAAAATATCAGGGTAGTTAAAATACCCTGTAATAAACAGGGTCTGTAATTGCTATCAGCTGCCTGTAGGAGACCTCACCAGTTCCCTCATCCTGATCTGGTGGCCTGTAATATACACCCACAACAGTATCATCCATGCCAGCCAGCCTCTTAATTCTCACCCAAAAACTCTCAACTCACTCTTCATCCACCCCTGGATGAGATGAATGAATTCTCAATGAATTGTAGTTGCTCTCTCACATAAAGAGCAACTTCACTACCTTGCTTTGATGATCTTTCTTTCCTGAGAAGGACGTAGCCATACATGACCACATTCCAGTAGCATAATCTTTTCCACCCTATCTCTGTAGTTGCCACCAGATCATAATCTCCTGCCCAAACATGGACTTGTAAATCCTGACTTACTCCTTATGCTGTGTGCATAGGTGTACAGGCATTTCAGGGAGCAAGCTGAGCATACAAATTTCACCCTAGGGGAGTGGGAGGCCTCCTGGTTTTCATCAATACTATAGCACTGTCCCATCAGTGTGAGTCCAACCATAACCCTATCCCCATTCAAATCTAGTTTAAAGCTCTCTGAATGAGCCCTGCTAACTCCTATCCCAGAACTCTTTTGCTGCTGAGAGATAAACATTTGCCATGTATTATTGCCAGATCTGGTGTCTTAAAAAACCAGACACTGTCAAGGAATCCAAAGCCCTGCCTGAAGTACCAGTCTCATAGCCAGGCATTTATGGACTGGATCCTTCTATTTTGTCTCATGTAACTACCCAAAAATGGAGGGAGGGAAGAAAAAATAACTATGCCCCACACTCCTTCACCAACCATTCCAAGGTCTTGAATCTTTCTTCATTCCCCTCAGACTACAGGATGCAGCTTCCTCCTCAGCTATCTGGAAGATCAGTAGTGGGTATTAGTCTGTTGGGTACACCAGGGAGGGGAGTGTCCTGGTGATTTCCCTAATCTGGGTTCCTGGTAGACTGCAGACTTCCCAATGATGAAGGTCAACTCTGCACATTGGGCGTTCTGTTCCCTTCAGAAGCAAGTTGCCAACAATTACTCCTGGAAGAGGTTTTCATATTGGACTTGTGGAGCAGGTTGCCTCCCCTCTTCTTTGATGGACTGCTCCTTTTGCAGGACCCATACCTGTTCTGCAAGGGTAAATGGAGAGGTGAGGGAAGTTGGGAGCAGATTCACCTGTATCCTTCAGTAGGGACCTGTTTCTGAGGTCCCCCTCTACTGCCTAGTGACAAAAGGGGAGGGGATCCTCCAATTTACCTGGCGTCTGAATTTGTTTAATCTCTTTCATGAAGTGAGTCCACCAGTCAGTCACTCTTCCAATACTCCTCAATCTCTCAATTTTATCCTTTAAATCATTCATTTATTCACATCTGACAGAGGTGTTTTCTTCATTCCCCTCCATTTCAAGTGCCAGGCTCTGGCACACAGCAGCTGGCAGCGTGGACACCCACAAGTTTGTGGGTGGCCTCTGTTTAGGTACCCACACTTTTTCTAACTGCCTTCATCTGCATTGCAAACATGGCTAGATCTCTACAAGAAACTGACTCTTTGCAACTTGAGGGTCAGGTAGGGTGAGTTCGGGTGAGTGCCCTTGATCTTTAACCTCTTAGAGAAGTCAAATTCACCTTGTGCATTAGCAGAGGCTCAGTGCCCTGCCATACAAGTCATAGCCAGCAATGCCGTACAGGAAAGCATCGGTTGCTCACTCCACTACTGCCCTTCCTGAGGCTAAATAAGGCCTGGTAGCCTGACTGGGGGTGGGCAAGTGCCAGCTCCACCCATGGTAGCTTGGAAGTCCTCCCACAGGCTACTCACTCCTCCATGCGGACAAAGCACTTTTGCTGACTGCAAAAAGCCCCCAAAAGAGCTTTTCGTTGGCCTTTTTTGCTTTTGATCCCTTCCCCAGTGCAGTCTTGCCTGCTTTGAAACTGATCTCCTCAGGCGGATTTCTCTTCCTCATGGTAGAGAATTGTTGCACACGTATTGAGCAATACTTGATGAAGTCAAGGTATTTATGTGCATGCTTTCTTTCTATATTTTTCTTGGATACACGTTTTTGATCAAGATTTGGGATAGGATATTCTCAATCATAAAATGAAAGCTTCTCTAGCTTTCTTACAGTAAATTACAAGTGGAAGCCTTTATATTTTAACCACTTGATTATAGAATTAGGGCAAGTAAGTAGTTTTTTTACTTTGTTTTATCCAGAGAATGTTTAACTTCTCAACAACTAGTGGAATGGCTTTGGGGAAATAAAAAAGAGATTTTTCTTATAACTTAAAAATACATCTGGAATTTCAGAAATATGTAACCTGATTTCTCCAAAATGAAAGAAACTTTAAACTGTGCTTTCTGTATCCTGAGTAAAAAAGCAAACTGAAAATCTTACTCAACTTTTAAAGGCAGTTGTCTTCAATGCAGTCCAGTTCTTTAGTCTTAGGCACTGGGTTTATCAGATAATTTATGCAATAAACTGTTCTTCATATTGTCTTTTTAATAATAGGATTATAGCTGAAATAGAAATAAGCCATAAAGTAGTCAAAATGGAGACAAATGCAAACAGCGGAGAGAAATCTATAATGATAAGAATAGAATTAAAGATCTGTTAATTGTGTGCTTTATTTGAAATTGAATTATATTAATTTAAAACAGTACTGATTTTTTGTATGTAGCCTGTGGAAAAGGAGGGCCCTCATAGCTGATTTTTATGTGATATTTTCTGTATGCATTCTTAACTCTTACCATGAAAATAGTTACTGTGTCTGGCAGAATAGTCATTGTGTTTGGCACACCCTAATGAAGCGAGTTGTCCAGAAAACTAGCAAAGTAGAGCATTTAGGTCTTTTAAACCACTGTCCAGGGCAGCTGAATATTGGATAATATTCACACTTCTCAGAAAGCTGAAAACTGTTAAGGTAATCCTTTTTGATCTTAGTCACTTTTCTAGCATGTTCCTTTTCAGAAATTTAAATTACTGTATTTTTAACAGACCACTCTACAGTGGAAGCACACATCTGAAAGTATTTTTAACGTGTAAGCATTTAGTTTGATAACACTGAATTGTAGACTAGTGGATCTTTGAAGATATCTTACTGTGAAGCTTTTACTGAGGCATAACTCGTGTTTTGTGCAGGATGCTCATTTCATTGTTCAGAAGTTCTCTTATTGCCCACATGATGCTGACAGCATGTAATGTTCTGCGGGAATATCTTTCTCTGTGTAAAGTTAAAGTGGGTTTTGGATCAATTTCTTTACTGATGGAACGTTCTTTCTTGAGACTTTTTCCCATCTCACTTAAAAAGTATCAGTAAAAATTTTTGTCAGTATACCTTTTAAATAAAACAACAAAAAAAGATGGTATAGTTTTGTTTATAAGTAGTTAATTTTTGTCATACTTCGTAATCAAGTTTTTGTCTTTTTTTTTTTTTTTTTTAAATCAACAGAGCGAACTACTCACCTAATGCTAAATGTAATGCTTTTCTTTGTACATAAGCATTGTTCATCATTGTACTGATTTTTCACGATGATTAAGAGCTACTTACTGCCGAGGTGCAACTTTTGGCTCCCCGAGGGCTGGATACTACAGGGATTTGCATATGAACTGCAGGGCAGGGCTCATACCATCACCACAGCCAAGAGCTGGGCAGATGGAGGCAGTCCCAGCCCTGGAGAAAAGGCTGAAGTTGGAACGTGATGGGTCTGGCTGAGACCTATGGCCTCTCGGGGAAATGCGGTGGGGAGCTGGAGATGGGCTTCGCTGTGGTGTCGTTGGGGCAGGGCTTGATGGCCTCGGGCTGAAATGAGATCTTGGGCTGAGGGCAGAGCTATAGGGAGACTCAGGGAAAGCTGGGCAGGGCTGTTTGTGCCCACTGAGGCCCTTAGAGTCCTGACAATCACTGAATGTATACTTCGGTTGTATAAGATAAATAGAAAAGTAATTTATTACCGATATGCAAAACTGAAGAAGTAAAGTTATTTGGATTCTTACACACTTATTCAGTATAATATTACTCACAGAATGTTGTTATGGCCAAACAGAGCAAAATTTATATGGCATTAAAAAATTATTACGACTCTAAATAAATAAATATATTTAGACTGTCACTAATGCAAACTGACAACATCTGTTTTCTGCAGGCTTATATTTCCCATTTGCCTCATAGATGAGCAAGCTTTGTAAGATCTGAATTCTAATTTCTAAGTTCTGACTTTTTAAAAAATAATTAACTTTTTCTTTGTTGTGAAGATTAGTAAAGTGGCTACAATTTTAGCATCTTAAACTAAGTTAGAGATCTTTATTAATAAGCTTGTATCTCATGGGTCTGTGAGAAATAGCTCAAATGATTTTTTAGAGACTAGTTCTCTTGTGAAAATATTTTAATTTGCAATTGTAATGGTGAGTGCAAGGAGAAATGCATAACCAAAAACACATCACAGCTTTATAAATCCCCTATCCAAGACGCCAAGTTCCTCCTGTTTACTCGTTACTCCTGCTTCACAATCTATTGTACGATACTCCTGTATCTGCATCCTAACCCCATCAACCTTTAATCTCTCTCATAGTTTGTTACCTCTTATTTATTGGGTTTGCCTCATCCGTTTCCCTAATCTTTTGTGAGAATTGAGCCTCTCACTCTGCTTATCTGTTTGCCCGAGCCTACACTTGCTGGTTTGTGAGGCTAGGGAGAAAAACAACAGTTTTAACTCTCACAGGTCTGCATTGCCTAGTGCTAGATTTTGAAAACAGAATTTTGGTACTTAAACTGCTTAGGGCAAAGTTAAGTTACTTACCTAGAAGCTCAAGAGCAATGATAAAAATCTTTTAAATATGAAGAGCAACTGAAAATTATTATTGTTCTTATCATTCATTATTTTTCCAGGCATCTGAACTTTATTGAAGAATTAAATTGAAAATAGATTGAGAGTTGTCAAAGTTGTATTTATATGCATTTATATGTACTTCCAGTTGTCTTGTATCTAGAACTGTGTATTTATACACAGTTTATTAAATTATGTGATTTATGCATATTAGTTTACTCATAGCATTAAACAGATATAAGGCAAATAATATTAATATCACTTTGGTAGTAAAAGGAAAGTGCAAGTTTATTTTGTTAGTAAGAAATGAGATCTACCCAAAACAATGACATGTTGAAATTGATACAAGAAAGCAGATTTAAAAATTTGAAACATTAAAATAGGTAAAAATACAGAAACTGGGTCTCTCTGGATGGCATCCCATTCCTCTGGTGTGTTGACTGCACCCTAGAGCTTGGTCATCAGCAAACATGCTGAGGGTACACTCAACCCCACTCTCAATGTCACTGATGAAGATATTAAGGAATGTGGTCCCAGCACTGATCCCTGGGATTTCACTTAGCACTGATCTCCATGTAGACATTGAGCCATTGACCACCACTCTCTGAACTCTTGCAGACAGTAATTTGTATTTTTGTGCACATCTGCTGTGCACAGAAAGAAATCAGTGCATGACTATTATCTATGTAACAGATGATCATATTAAATTTATTCTATTCCATACAGTATTTCACTTTTTATAATATTTTCACATTTCCAAATACACATTTATGTTGTATTTCTTTAATAGGCGTTTCATAAATTATTTTCTTGCTGAAGTTACACCAATTGAAAGGACATTATCCATATGTGTACCTATTAACTCAATAGCACATCTTGCTAGAATAAAATCTATTATTTGGATAGACATATGTAAGTGTAAAGAAGTGGTAACTCTCTCTATGACCTGAGTTCATTAGAAAGGAGATGATGATGACAATAAGTATTCCTGTAGCACCAAAAATTAGAAAGCTAGTTTCTGTCTGGACAGAAACTTATACTTTCAAATGATTTCAAAATATCTTATTTTAAAAAACTGGTTTAAAACAAAAATACTCAGGTGATACTAAATTCACTGAGGAAAAGTCTCATGGGGATGTATGCTCTTTATGTTCTGAAAGACAACAAACATAGTATCACCTCCTCCTGAAACTTTCTGATCAATGCTTAATTGTTACTTTCATAAATATAGTGCATTTCTCATTGTATCAGTAGATTTACTTTTAAAACCAGTAAAAAACGTGGAAAGAAAGAGAAGAAAGAAGTAACAATTGAAAGAAGAAGTTGAAAGAAGAGAGAAAATGGAAAAAAAAAAATATCATGAGAAAATGCAGAAATGCAAAGAGGCTTTTGGTAGCAAAAGTAAATAAAAATTCTGAATCAGTTAATGCAAATTGTAGAGAACACAAAAACAAAATGAGGCAAAGAGTATACACACTAAACTTCTGTCTAGACAGCTTTTGTAGTCTTTACTCTTTGGATGTATCCAGCGATCACTGCCCTTTTGAAGTAAAGCCCAGAAAGCTATTTGAGCCATGTTTTTTTCAGTCATGGATATCTTGAAATACACTGTTTTATTTCCTTCTTTGATGGTCGGGTACCAAAAATTGATTTAGTCAGAAGAGTGCTTTGAATCAGCCATTAATATGGACTTCATATTCTCAAATTCATATTTGAGTTCCATATTCCTTTATTTTCTATTTCTGATATATAAATTAACAGAAGAAAAACTGCAGTTCAAACAAAGGACCAGGTAAAAGTGTATATTAATATTTAAATTAACAATTTAATGATTTTGATTAATAATTAAAAAGGGATTTATGAATATAATAAGGCTGTAATGACATCTAAGAATAATCTGCTAAAACAGTGAAATAAGCATTTATATCTACACTAACTTGAAAATTATTTTAACAGATTGAGAATACATTCTTCTGATTAGATTTGTAGCTTTATTTGAAAGTCTTGCAGCAAATAATGACAGAGAACATCAAAGAGAACTGTTAATTAAGATATTTTACTAGCAAAAATAATCCTCTTTACGTGATGCACTAGCCACTACAGAGATAAAATAAGCAAGGGTTTTAAATAAGGGTATTTAATAGGTCTTGACTGAATCTCCTTGAACATCTGAAAAAAAGAATGAAGACGAAATACAGTGATTACTCTTCTTTGAAATTCCAGGTATATTTCTGGCTACCTCTTATTTTCTTTAATAAAATATGCAGTTTTATTTTTAAAGACTACCAACACCTCAATTATCCACTGTGAAAAAAATGAGTAGCTTTCTGTTATTAAGAAACACAGTCTAACCTTATTATCTCTTTAGTATACTGAATCCCATTTAGAGCAAAAATTTTTAATGACCTTTAGCTTTGTTTGGAAAATCTTTGTTTCAATCATATGTGTCACAAAGGCTACTAAAGTCTTGCATCTTAAATTTGCCATGAATGAACAAGGTAGTTTTACTGATTAATTCCTAAGAATCAGATTGAATTTAGAATCTGAGAGCAAACAAATATTCACAAATTGTAATCAATTATAATAGCTGCTAAACATTATGCTTAGATACCAATATTTGTCTTATTCAAGCATATATTATAATTTTTTGTGAATCACTTTATGAATAATCTGCCAATTTTTCATATGTTCTTCCACTACTGAAGGTAATAACTTGAAAATTTAGAGGGGAGTTATTAGTGGGCCATACTCTACCTGGAATCCAGCAAAAAGTGGACTACTGCAAGAGTCTATCCTGGTACAAGTTCTATTCATTATGCTCCTTAATGATCTAGAATATCATCAGATTTGAAATGACATCAGAATACCTGTCAGCAGTCAATACAGTAGTGGAAAGGATTGCCATCAGAAGGACGTAGACAGGATAGAGGAATAGGCCAATGGGATCTTTCTTAAACTCACTGAAGACAAGATTAAAGCCTTACATAAAAGAAGACTGAAACCCTGGCATAGGAATGGCAAGTACAGAATCACAGAATCACAGAGTTGTAGGGGTTGGAAGAGATCATCGAGTCCAACCCCCCTGCCAAAGCAGGTTCCCTACAGCAGGTCACACAGGTAGGCATCCAGGCAGGTCTTGAACATCTCCAGAGAAGGAGACTCCACCACCTCCCTGGGCAGCCTGTTCCAGTGCTCCATCATCTCACTGTAAAGAAGTTCTTGCGCACATTTGTGCAGAACTTCCTATGCTGCAGTTTCCAGCTGTTTCCCCTTGTCCTGTCTCCACACACTGTTGAAAAGAGTCCGGCCTCGCCACTCTGCCCCCCACACCTCAGATATTTATAGACCTGGATCAGGTCCCCTCTCAGTCTTCTTTTCTCAAGGCTGAACAGACCCAGTTCACTCAGCCTTTCCTCATAGGAGAGATGCTCCAGGCCCTTCACCATCTTTGTGGCCCTCCGCTGGACTCTTTCCAAGAGATCCCTGTCTTTTTTGTACTGGGGAGCCCAGAACTGCATGCAGTACTCCAGTAGCAACAACTGCTGAAAAGAGTGAATCGTGGCAGACAACAAGAAGAACTTGAGGCAGCAGTATATCAGGATACACTGCAGTAAAGAGGGATAACAGCATCCTGAACTATATTAACAAGAATGTAGCCAGCAGATGAAGGGAAAGGTTTATTGTCTTTTTACTCAACACTCCTGTGACCATGTCTGGAATACTACATCCATGTTTGGACCCTAGTATAGGAAGGAAGTGTTATTTGCTAGAGAAAGTCCAGTGGATAGCCACAGAAGTGATTAGAGGATGGAACATGTGTCACTTGAGAAGTGGCTGCTTGAGCTGGAGTTGTTCATCTTTTAGAGTAGGGGAAAACTGTGTAAAAACAGCTTCCAAGTGCCTGCAAGTGGGTTACTGGACAGATGGAGCCAAGCTTGTAACAGTGGAACATGTTTTGAGACTGAGATAAAACTGACAAAGTTTGAGGTGATCTTCAGACAAAATATCAGGAGATTTTTTTTTTTTTTTCATGAGTCTTGTATTTGAACCAGTTGACTCAGAGACTCTACAGTCTCTATTCGTAAAGGTATTCTCAAGATCTGACGGGGATAAAGCCCTGAGTGACGTGGCTTGGCCTCAGAACAGACACTGATCTATGCAAGAGCATGGACAAGAGACATTCTGAACTCTATTTTGCCTTAAGTTATTTTATGGTCCAGTGGACAAAATAAAAAATAAAAATAATAATTTAAAAAAACTTTTAATTCCATTGTGGTACAAACAAAAATCACTTTATAAATGTACCACTTCTAGGGGAACGTTTATAGAATGTATTTATAGAATGTATAGAATGTTCCTCTAAAAAAAATCCATTTGTCTTCTAATCAGCATAGTGTTACTAACCAGTGAGCAAAGAAGCAGGAAAAACATTTGTTCATTTACCAGCTGTCTCTGAAGAAAGAGAAAAATTAAAATATCTTCAAAACATTTACTGAATACTTCTGGATGAATTATACTATTTTAGTTGCATTTTATATGTTTAGTGGTGGATTTCCAAGTCAGTCAAGTCATTCTGGTTGTTATCTATACTATCAGTCTACTGAATTATAACAGTTGGCCTGTAAAATCAGAAGTTATTGTAACGTAGTTTGTGTCAGTGCTTTATTTTAAGCTGGCATTGCAATTGAAATAGTTTATTCAAGTCCAGTTGATAATTAGTATCAGAAAACAATTTCACACTGTCAATTAAATGCTGCAGATTAATTCATTTTCCTTAAAATCCTAAATCCTAATAAAATTATTTCAAATGATCTTTTAAGAAATAATTATACTTGCATATTGTTATTTTGGTATATTATTGGTATATTGCTAATTATGTTAATTTTATGGAAAATTAAGTATTAAGTCATGTGCTAATGCAATAATTACTGATTCCTGGTATTTTTGCTTGTGTTAACCCAAATGGAAGAGTGAAACAATTCCATTCTAAGAGGAGCTACAGCTGAAATCTACAGATTAATCTGGGATTGAACATAATATGTTAACATAGCACAGAGCTCAAACTTCTGAAATAAGCATAAAACTCATGTGGTTTTCTCTAATTGATTTTATTTAGGAAATATAACTTGTTTCTCAATATACATCAATTCAAATAAAGATCTAAATCAAGAACTGCGTTTGTCTAATCTGATTTTCCAAAACATGAACTTTCCTATGATAAATTTGACTACTTATTTTCAGGCCTACAGTATCTAAAAGTGGTTAAATTCTATTTCAGTATTTCAGCACATAGATTACAACTTAAAATAAAAATATAAAAAAACAAATATTATAAAAAAAAATATTTTAAATATCTATATTGACTAAAGAGGGATGATACATGCCTCTAGTGTTCCCAGTTTAAAGTGAACTTCCAAGGCTGCAGTGTTCTACAAAGGAAAATTGTAATAGATATTGGTTTTGTTTCATGTGTTTTTTGTTTAGTTTTTCTGATGAATTCTTCTGCAGAGTTGAAAAGATATTCCTGTTCCCTAGATTATTTTATTCCATCAGTGATTGCATGTACAAAGTTAGTCCATGAGATTAATTTAAATGAGAATTTCCTCTGTTAGTTTATCTGGGGTAAATTTCTTTTGCTATCATATGTTTACAAGAGCAACCTTGTGTGTAGTTGTAGCATATTGCATATACAAATCGAGTGCATTTAGCACAGATTCATTATCTATTTATGGAGCATTGTCTCAGGGAAATGTCAAAGGCCATTGCCTCTTTTCTTTACTAAACATGATGTTGGAATCAGGAGCAACCTCCACTCCTATATAAATAGACAGGCTTATGGATCTCCCATATGTTTCCATTATCCAAACTTTTAGCAGTTAAAACACTTTTCAGTAGCAGATCATTCAGGCTGCTTTTCTGAACTAAGTTGCTTTGTGCTTCATCAGCTTAATCTCCTTTTAATTCCACATTATTTTCTAGTAAACTTAACAAATTAGGTGTTCTGCTTGATAGTTACCTCTGTAGCAGTGTGTACCTCTTAATAAACACGTTTTGAAGCTTTACTTAAGCAGATTTCTCCTTGTTTTCCTTTATTTTTAGAATGTCTTTATCTTAACTTTTATCATTTTTTACTTTAGTGCTGTGCATCTTTAAAACTCTGGGGCATAACATGCCATTTGTTTGAGATCCTGAATGTAATTTAAGGCAACCACATAAATTTTACATTATAAGTAGAGGTTATGTGTAATGCTGTATTTTTTTTCCCCCTCTCTGTTTTAATCAACATCATCCTTATTCAATATTCCTGGTCATGCACTTGTGTTTTCTGTGTTTTAATCTTGATATCAGTCTTCTAGAAATTCACTGTATCTTGAGTCATATCTAATCTGGCCTTTTGATATTAATCTTTGTTATGATTTTTTTTCTTTTATTCTCAAATGAAGAAAAAAAACATGTCTAGATCTATTTCAGTTGCTTATAGTGCTGTCATCATAGGACAGTAAGTAGTAGGTTGTGTTTGTTTTGTTTTGTTTGATTTTCCCTCTATGAGAAGATTCATGGTTCTATCTCTCACAGATAAACCTGGAGTCTTATGTGGTGCTTTTAAGTTTTAGTTTTTCAGGAAACTACCACTGTATGATTTAGAAGTTCTGTACCACAGAATGGATATTAAGACATTAAATATAAGATTGTAAAAATAATATATTGCATGAGTAAAAAAGTTCTGTTTGTTGTCTGTGTAATGTTTAAAAAAAGTCTGTTCTCTTAGTACTTCAGTAGTATAGAAAAATAAAACACTTTCCACCTAAAACTTTTGCAGCACAAAGTTTTCAGATTTATTATCATTTTATATTTTATTTATGTTATACTTCTCTGTATTATATATTTTATAATGAGTTCCATTTGCTTATATGTCATATTTCATTATTTTGTTAAGGACTTTGATATATAACACATGCTGAAAAGGTGCTAAATGCTTCCCAGTTTCACTGAGAATCCTATTTCCATTTTTTAGCAATTCGTCTACTAGTTTGTGCAAAACCTGTTTAATTTCCATGCCGTTATCATTCACTACATTTTAAGGACAAGTTTTAAAGCCTCTGGATGGAAAGCTTGTGCATAAATATAGAAGCATGGAACATCATTTCTTGAATAAGTTTTGAAGAGCACCTGAACCAGTATTATGTTTAAACATTCTAACAGAAAATAGTATAATTAACGTATATCAACTTTTGAAATGATAAATTTTAATTATTTTATTGTGCATTGCCCAGTTGTTTATCTGTTCCAGTCAAGATGAAGACGCTAATGTGTTAGATGTCCTAAATATTCACATGTGAGAGAGTTGGCCTGCAAAGATCTGCAGACAAATCTAGGGACTGGGGAAGGATCAAAATGTTAATTGAATTTATTTACATAAAGCATATATGATTTATTTATGTATTTATTTTGGTTTCTACGCAAGTTAGAAGTGTTAAATAAATGTTTTTCTAAACAATGCCTAGAAAAAAAGAATTGCTAATCAAGAATTTTCTTGGTATTTTGAGTAAAGTAATCATTCATTTTTATAGAAATTTTAGAGCAAAAAATAGATAATTATAGACACAGCCTTTGCCCAATATCAATCAAGATGATTGTAGAATTGTAGAATCATGGATTTTTAAAAATATTTTTAGAGGTTTACCTCTTACTCTCCATTTATTCTTGGCTTTACTTCAGCTGTGAATGTTTTGGGATTTCAGATCCTTTTCAAGATTGGATGAAATGAATTGGATGTATGAGTGCATCTGACTGGCTTATTAGCAGTTGGAGTATCAAAGTTTTGCCCACAACCTAGGTTACTGTGTAATGCTGCTGTGACTTTCCTCAATAGGGCAGCTAGCTCTTTTCTACTCATGGAGTCTCATTTAATGGTAAATCTCTCTATATTGCTCCATCCATTGTATTTTCTTGATTGAATTTGTAGGAGAGAGAATTATATATATTATGTCATTCTAACTGGTACAAACTTTAGTAGTCTGAGCTTACGAAATGTTCACCAGCATAAGGAAATGTTCAGGTTACATCAAATTTTGAAATAAAGCATCTTCACTTTCCTCTTTTCATGTCAGTTGTCTTTACTATGTTAAACAGAGGGAAATTTAATCTCTTACGTTGATCAAGAAAACACAATTCAAAAGAAAAAGTTAGCATCCAGTGCTACTGTGTGTCCCACAGGTTCTTCCACTTTGATCAAAACTGCCTCCACTGGTGAGTTGGAAGAGCCTATTGCGGCCACTCCTGGTGCTATTACTGTTGCTAGCACATCTGCAGATGTTACTGTATCCATCCATAGACAACCTCCTGAAGAGCAACAAGTGCAAGCTATGAATGTAAGAAAATCAGTTCTGGAGTCGGCCTCTTCCAAAGAAGCACTCTCCCTTCATCAAGCAAACTTACAGAGCACAAGAAGACGACCAAGAAAAGCTGAGCAAATAGAAAGAACTAAAGAACTTGCAGTTGTTACTCATAGAGGTATTGGATATTATTTTACTTGTGCCCATGTAGTTATTAAAAATATTTTCTATAAGTCAGAAGTGAAAGTCAGATATGAATTCTAGAGGTATAACTAAATCAAATGGGAAAGAAATTAAATTTTCAACTGAGTTTTAGGAGGACAGACAAATGGAAAGAAAATGAACTAATATTGTCATAGTAATTAAAGTTAATTTGAATGATAGAAAGATCAAAGGGAAAGATCAAGCAATTTTTTTCCACTTTATAGTTTACATCAGTATGTGTTGTTATCAAGCTTAGTGTGAGATAGAAGTTGAAATTAAATATATTATTCTGTGTTACATATGTGTTTATACATAAGCTATTACAACATTAAAAAATATGCTTCACAAATAGCTCTTTTGTTCTGAATAAGCAGTGATGCAGATTTATCCATCTCCCTTCTGCTTAAATCTTTAGCAGAGGCTTGGTTTTTTAAAAATCTGCACATTTTTATTCTATCAAACACAAAATCAATGAATGAAGCAAAATATGTATGACCAGAAAATCATTGTTGCCTATTTCAGTATTGGAAGTAAAGTTTTGACATATCCCTACGTTCAGATTATTTAATCCATATGCAAAAATATTAATAACTAACACCTTAGTTGGAGTGAGCTTGAAATGCAAAGCACAATTTATTGCATTAAAAGATAAATGACAATATCAGAAATAGTAGAATGAGAAACTGCAATGCTAGAATATCTTAATTTGACCAGCATAGACATTTGGAAAGATGTCCTTGTTTGAATGATACATAATTTGATGTTTCAGGTTAATGTTATTGAGTACTATATTTACACATTATTTATTATTATTTTTCTGCTATTCCATTGCTGCACTGTAAGCTATTTTGCCTGGAGAACATATAAGCACAAATAGATTGAGGAGGAACATCTTTTATAGCACGAGCAATTTGTAGATGTCTTATTACATGGTTGCTGTTGTCTAAAGATAACTTAAGAATGTGATCTGTTATCTTACTGGATCAGAGTTTCCTGTTATAAATTAATGTAGCTAAATTTACTAAAATGTATTGGAACAAGAGAGATTTTAAAAACATTATATAATTTACATATGTTTACTGAGAGAGAGAAAAAAAAAAAAACAACACAAACAACACTCTTCCACTCCGAAAAACCACCGCAATATATTTGGTTTGCAAATGAAATAGAAGTCACAAAATAGCTTTAAATTTCAATTCTCTTTCTATCAATGTAACTCTGATATTTATTTATTTATTTATTTACTGATTGTGTATTTGAGCATTCTTTTAAGAACATTTTAGACAGGTTTAAGAAGGAGAAAGCAGGCTTATTTTAAGTTATGAAAGGAGTAGCTGAAGGTCTGTAATAAATTCTTCTGATTTAGAGAGATGAGTATAGTATTTCTTCAGTTAAATCCGACAATGACTCTTTTCTGTCACCTATTATTAATCATTGATCAGTAACATCCTCTCCACTGTTTTCCCACTGTCATTTTCTTCTGTTATCTGTCCTTTAATATGTAAGACTTATGTAATATATATGTAAAGACCCTCTGAGTGGATTTGTTGTATTAAAGTACAGAACATTATGCCAGGGGGGAAAAGTTGAGACTTTTTAACAAAAAAAGATTTTGTTATATCGGTATTATGCTAGTTGTTTCTAATGAATTAAACCAGTATCACCAAGCAGATGAGAAGAAACCTGTACATTTTATCCTAGAAAACAAAATCCGCCCTTAGTTGTTTGTAGTCTTCTCTCCTGCTATGTTTGAAGTCTTAATTTTGTTAACATTTTGTATACAACAGTTCAAAATATAATTTTATTATATCAAAGCCACATAACAAAATACATATGTATGACATTGAAGTGGGTAATCATATAGTGAGTAAAAGAACAGCTACTTTTGTTTGGTAATGATCTATATTTTGTTTGGCAATCATTATACTGACAAATTTTGAGAAAGTATTCGTGAATATGAGAGTATTGTTAATGACAGAAAGTAATTTCTGATGTGGGCAAATGCTCCACAGATGTTTCTAAGGAGTTTTCAGTACTTTTCTATTTCTATTGAAATATTTTAATTTCTATTTAACAAATAAATACTCAGGAACATTTACTCATCTTGACCCACATATTAATTTACAATGGAGATATTTACAATACTTCCTTAAAAAGTTTAAGTAAGTTCCTTTTTAAATTCTTTCTCTACTTAATATTTTTTAAACTTTAAAAGCTTTTATTCTGGAAACATACTTTTTCTGCATTCTTAAGCAGAAATTTTGCTTGCAAATCTATGCAAAGTAGTTAATTTTTGGGAAAAAAAGCGAAATTTTACTGTATTAAATACAGTTTATGAAAACTTACTTTTCTATTTACAACTTAGTAAACATCTGGTGTATGTGTAATTTTTTAAGAATTTTGCAAATGATGTCAGAATAGTGTTATGTTTTACGACAAACTGGCATTGGTGTAAAGGGATAACAATAGAATAAAAATTGTATTGTTGGATTTTCTGCAGGATAGTTCTGTGAAAAATATCTTTCAGAATCTCTAAGCAAAAACTATGTTTTTATTATTAAATTGAGTATGTATGAAAGGGATGTACAGCAACAACTAAAATATAAACTAAATCTATTAGATAAAAATTACTATTTTACATTCAATACATGAACTTCAAAAATAACTGTAGGTTGTATCAAAGGCTGGCTGAAGAATTTCTTCTCTCATTTTATTAGATGGAAATGACAGAAGGAAGATTTCTTATTCTGTCTATTTGAGAGAGAGAAAAGGAAACCCAGAAGCTTTCAGTGAAATATTTCCATAAGAGATAAGGAAGTACAAAGACATTATTTATTTATTTATTTTTTAAAGGTAGCACTGATATCTCCTGGGAAATACTGCACAAGATTACATTTCTTCTTTAAAAAGAATTCAGGCTGAACAGATGAACGAAAGAATGAAATGGAAGAATTATACTGATGTTATATCGATTTGAGTATCCCATCTTACAAAATAACATCAGATAGGATGAAGGGATAAATATTTCAGGTAGCAAATTTAGAGAACTTAAAGACAAATGAGTCTACAGTATAGAAATAAATGTATTTATGTACCCTGGGGGTAGAGAGGCCCTACAGAGGGATCTAGAGAGGCTGAATAGCTGGGCCGAAGCCAATGGGATGAGGTTCAACAAGGCCAAGTGCCAGGTCCTGCGCTTTAGCCACAACAACCCCAGGCATCAACACAGGCTTGGGAAGGAGTGGCTGGAAGACTGCGTAGAGGAAATCTGGGTATCTGGGGGTATTGACTGATGCTTGGCTGAACATGAGCCAGCAGTGTGTCCAGGTGGCCAGGAAGGCCAGTGGCATCCTGGCTTGCATCAGAAACAGTGTTGCCAGCAGGAGCAGGGCAGTGATTGTCCCCTTGTACTCAGCTCTGGTGAGGCCGCACCTCGAGTACTGTGTCCAGTTTTGGGCCCCTCACTGCAAGAAAGACATTGAGGCCCTGGAGCGGGTTCAAAGAAGGGCAACAAAGCTGGTGAGGGGTCTGGAACACAGGGCTTATGAGGAGTGGCTGAAGGAGCTGGGAATGTTCAGCCTGGAGAAGAGGAGGCTCAGGAGAGATCTCATTGCTCTCTATAACTTCCTGAAGGGAGCTTGTAGTGAGCTGGGGGTCGGCCTCTTCTCTCGTGTAACTGGTGATAGGACCACAGGGAATGGCTTCAAGCTGCATCAGGGGAGATTCAGGCTGGATGTTAGGAAATACTACTTCTCTGAAAGAGTGGTCAGGAGCTGGAATGGGCTGCCCAGGGAGGTGGTGGAGTCACCAACCTGGAGGTGTTCAAGGAATATTTGCACATTGTGTTGAGGGACATGATTTAGTGAGAACTATTGATGATAGGTGGATAGTTGGACTGGATGACCTTGTAGGTCTTTTCCAACCTTGGTGTTTCTGTGATTCTGTATTAAGGAGAGTTGTGGAAAAAATTTCTTTTACTACCATGAAGAAGTCTTCTGGAAAGAGGAGTAAGAAAAAGGGTGAAAATCTTGCTTTCAGTATGCAACTTGATTAGCTAATGAAAAATATATTTATAAGAGAAACACAGCATGTTTTGGATTCTAAGTTCTCACGAAACCAAGAATCCAAGTTCATGGAAGTGTATTCATTCTAATAGCATTTCAAATCGATACTATGTTGCAGTTTCTAGTATGAAACTTCTCATCTTATTCAGATAAGAAATCTGTAAGGAAATTAAATGTGATTTTTACCTTATTTGTTTTCTATTAAGGTATTTAAGTACTGTTAGCTTGATCATAACTTCATTAGTTGAAGATAATCTGACATTTATATTTTATCTACAATCTGTTTCTTATATTCAGAATCCAGTTTAGAAATGCTAACAGTGCTACTGAGTCATTTTAGAATTCTTATTAGCTGCATTTTTTCCTAAAATTTTTCATTCAGTATATGTAAACATTATGGGAAATATTTTAGAAATTTTTCTATAGAGACCTTTCATAGCGTGTCTGTACTGTCTAAAAATATATGTTCATTTTTAATGCACAAATACACATTCATTTTCTAATAAAATACTGCAGAAAATAACGGGGAATCTTCTACTTACAGTGGAAAAAAGGCGATGTGTCAAGATTTCTAAGTAAATGGAAAGGAAAGGAAAGGAAAGGAAAGGAAAGGAAAGGAAAGGAAAGGAAAGGAAAGGAAAGGAAAGGAAAGGAAAGGAAAGGAAAGGAAAGGAAAGGAAAGGAAAGGAAAGGAAAGGAAAGGAAAGGAAAGGAAAGGAAAGGAAAGGAAAGGAAAGGAAAGGAAAGGAAAGGAAAGGAAAGGAAAGGAAAGGAAAGGGAAGGAAAGGGAAGGAAAGGGAAGGAAAGGGAAAGGGAAAGGGAAGGAAAGGGAAAGGGAAAGGAAAGGAAAGGAAAGGAAAGGAAAGGAAAGGAAAGGAAAGGAAAGGAAAGGAAAGGAAAGGAAAGGAAAGGAAAGGAAAGGAAAGGAAAGGAAAGGAAAGGAAAGGAAAGGAAAGGAAAGGAAAGGAAAGGAAAGGAAAGGAAAAAATTAAAATGAAAGTTGATTATATAGAAGTAGCAGAGATTTTTTTCTCTTTTTCTTTCAGATCATTGAGAAGAATCCTTGATCTGTCAGTGTCAAATATAATAAAGTCTGATGCTCACCTTTGCTGACATGATATTGTACTTCTCTGGCTTTTAAAAGGACCACTAATTGTAAATAATTTTACAAATGGGTGTAACAAATTTTTAAAGGCTTCTTAATTCTATTAAAGGAAGTGGATTGAAAATGAAATATCTCCAGTTAAGTCACTGGAGTTCTGTCCTTTATTTTAATAGATCTGAACTTCTTCTATCACAGAAGAAAAGAAATTAACTCCTATCATGTAAGAAAAGCTCTGTATGAACAATTTCTTGCAACCATCTCTCTCTCTCTCTCTCTTTTCCTGAAAAGTGGTTTAATTTCTGATGTTGTATATTCAGACATAAAATACTGTGCTTTATTTATTTCCTTCCCTAATTAAATAATGACAAAGGGTATTTACAGTATGGTCAGGTAGACACTTGTTCACACCTAGAAAGTCACAAAGAGAAAAAGAATGAAATGATTTTTTTAGACGTGATTAAGTACAGTGTATGATTCAGAAGTTCTGCATTAACAGAGTATGTCCATCCCAAAGTTCTCTATACTGCAGATACAAAAGAGCGCAAGATGTAAACTATGTGACAAAGTATAAGCAATATGATTGCTACAGTTCATAAATGATCAGTTTAGATTTTCACACAAAATACAGAAAAAAAATAAGTCTGATATAGACATACAAAGGTTGGAGGAAAAAAAATTGCTTAGTGAAATCAAGAACAAACATTAGAAAGAAAACTTAATGTATGACTCTAGTTTTTATGTAGCAGTCCAAACAATGACTGCTATTTTTAGGATCTTAAACCCCATTTATTTTCAACAAAACAGCAGATTTGAACACATTTCAACAGTCTGGATTTAAATTCTCCTTCTACAAAACAGAAATGTCAAATATTTGCAGTATTTTAGCTATACTGTTATATGTAACAGCTTGTGTGGAGAGGGGTGGAGGAAGGAGGCAGAAAGTTCTTTTGCTCTGATTACTTTACTTAGCTTTTTATTTTTAAAGTTACTTTTATTCATTTTATTGATGTATGCATTCTTATTTCTTTTCCTTCATTTCCAACATTCCCCTCCCCCTACAATTGTACCATTCCTTTCTTATTTCTGTTTTTCGCCCTTACTTCTTTTAGAATACCTAACTATCACACCTTGGCTTATGCTACTTGATATCTGACTTTATGCAGTATCATCATAATAATTAAGAAGAAACTATTCAAAAAGATAAAAACAAAACTTTCTGCTGGATGTTTTCCATTAATCCGGTAGTTCTTTTTGCAGCGCATTAAAGGAAGTTTTATAAGATATGGGACAACTTTACTTTAATTCTAAATTTTTATTTCAAAGCAAGAGAGAATAAGAAAATGAAAACAACTAAACTATAAGAGAAAATGAAAGAGGAGCTAGTGAAACTCATTTGGAAAAAAAAAAGTTTGAAGATGGAGTTATTTAACCGTCTTGAATTTGTTAAAGATTCAGTAAATGATAGAGGACTGTTTTGTGAATATTTGATGTAAGCATTTTAAGGATTTGATGGAAAATATATTCCTACATCCTGAATTTTAGGAGATTTACTTAGAAGGAGACCAAGGAAAATAATAGCAGGGAAGGAGAGATTATCATTTGGTAAGAAATCAGCGTGGACATGTTTGCAGATTTTTTAATGGGCTTTTTCTTTCAGCATGAATAAAACGCAGGTGTACAATAATTGTAGTCTGAAGAAAATCAATAAATTTTTCAGCCTGATATTTAGATTCTTATTTGTTATAAGAATATTAATACACAAGATTTATATACTCTTTGTTTCTTACTTCTTCTAATACAATACACTTTTATTAGCAAGACATACAATTTCAGGACTCAAGCATTTAATTACTGAACTGTATTTGTTTGATTTTTCATAATAAGTTTCAAATTGTCTGTCTCACATGTGCATTGAGACACATAGATAGGTTTTGCTTGATGAAGGAAATTGATAATCCATAGTTTGCTAAAATTTTTCTTAGATAAGAACTGATAATAGCAATACAATTTTTTTTACATCTTCTTGTATTTAAGTCTTTGGAAAGCAGTTGATTAAAAAGTAAGAAAAAAAATATTTCCAAATCATGCAGACATAATTATAGCTGTTTCTAGATGCTATATGTAAAGCAACTAGAAAATACTAGTGGTGCAGTGTATCTTTTTCTTAAGACTATGTAAGTGTAGAAAAACAGGAAAGTAAAACCTGTACTTCTTTATCTCAAAGTACTATCTTAGCTGTATTGTAATCCTTTATGTGAAGAATGTACAGAATTTCCTGACTGATGGACTCTGTATATTTGCTGAAGTATCCCTGAAATGAATGTCCTGTTTTTGCTGGTACGTGTTTTCAGTAGTCACTGTAACAAACTTTCATGACATCTGAAGTCATAAAATTATTTTTTATCCATATACCGAAGAATTTTTTTACTCATTTAATCAGCGGATGAGTAGAGTTAGTGTACATTTTTTTAATAAACCCTTTGATTAGTCTTTCCATCAGATAAACTAGAAAATTATAATGGAACAACATTGCGTATTAACACTGAGCCATAAAAGCATCTATTGAAGAAAAAAGCCAACTAGCTTATTGGAATTTTTCTTTCACTTTTTTTTTTGTTTTGTTTTGTTTTTTAATGAAAACTCTTATGAAAGCAGTATAATTCTTTAGATTGCCTTTACATTTTTCCATTTTACAGTCATTATCTACAATGACATAATAGTAAAAAATGCATATATACAATGATAGAGTAATTTAGTTTTCTCACAATTATATCTATTATATAACATTGATTCCAGTATATAAATTTAACTGACTTATTTCTTTTCTTACTTAAATGGCAACTTTATGCTGCTACCTTGATCTTCTATTTATTTTATTTTTTCTTATGGTTTCTGCAGTTCTTAAGTGCTCTTCATTGTACTTGACATATTAACTTCTGTAATTAGTGTTTGTCTTCTGACTTACTGTGTCTCTACTTTTCTGCTATAAAGCAGGTTTTTGTATTATGACCATAAGTTATATTGGTGATATGTTAGTATAAATCAAATACATAGCTATTAGAATATGAAAACCAGCATTAGTGCAATTTTTCATTACTTTTTATGGATGAGCCATATTTGTTTTCTCTCTTAAATGGTACTTTTTCCAAATTAGAAAATTTGTCATATAAGTTGACATACTCTAGAAAAACTGTTACCTTAAGCTTTTTAAAAATCATTTGTGTGCAAAGTAGCTACATCTCCTCATTAGTCTTAATTTAGAACTAACATAAGTCATAACTTATATTATATAATGAATATGATATACCTGTAATCTGTGTTAGTAGACTTTTTTTTATATTAGTACATATTCTACTTCATTTTACATCGTTCAAATAATCACTACGTTACTTTAATTTTTTTATTTTTTATTTTTTTTGTATTATTTGGAACTGAAATACTTACAATTTTTATAATTTGTGATGAAAACAAAACTGGGTGAGCTCCTACATAAATTTTGCGATAACTTTACAGTTCCAGCAGCTGTACACTGATTATATTTTTCAGCCAAAAGAAGAATAGGGTTTTTTTTTTTTTTTTTCCTTTTCCATGTATTTTTTTTCAGTGTACTTTTAATGGACATAAGAACCCAAAGAGAAAATTTCAAGTGCATATTACATTATACATGGCTTACATCACGCACATTGTTGTTTTCTGAAAATTTTCATAGGTTTTCATCTGTACGTTAAGAATAAACTAAGAATTTGCACAATTGAAATTGAAGTGTTTTACATTAAAGTAAAATCAAAAAACATGAAATGTTAATATAAATGTGAAATGCATATGTTAGGTTATAATAATATGCCTATTACAGGTTTCATTGAAGTATATCACTATGTTCATTGAAAAATCTGCAGATCTGTTGTGCATATAGACCTAATTCTGGAGTAGGTATATTGAATTAGACATGCCTGGAAGTATGATATGCAGTTTATTTGCCATATTTGAAACTAAGCACTGAGAAGACCAGAGAATGTCATTAGAAATAGTAATTGCTGCAAAGAAAATCTGCCATAATCAGATTTTGAAGTTCTTGAACAATGAGTGATTTACTGGTTCTGCACCACTCTGCTCTGAACTGTATTCCAAACTGTCTTTTGTCCCATTAGAAAGCAGTAAATAACTCATTTCTTGGATAAAATAAATCCAGAGAATATTCTTATTCTTGTAGATTATGCAATTCTGAACCTACAACTACCTTTAATATCAGCTTGTGTTCCCTAATATTTGGGCCCAGTGCAAACTGGAAAAAGTGATCATGATTTTTAATTTCTAAGTAACAGAAATGTGGGAAGAATTTTTATCAAGTAAATTCAGAGGGGAAAAAAATAATTCTTGAGACAATGTAGTGTCAAAAACTTTTCTGTAGCATGCTCAGGCAACTGCAGACGCATTTAAATGAAAGTGGAAAGTGAGAAACAGAATAGAGTGTTTGTGAGGGGGCACACAACTTGCCTTTGTTTCCAGAGATATTGCATATTTCATGAAACACTATATAGGAACATACATAAGTCAATCTGAAATTAATGCCTCCTATTTATTTCTGTGGAATTACATTAGATACAAAGATCACAATAGCACTCTCTGATAGATTAAATTCTCACCTATGAAAAACTTTTTCATCATAATTATCAGCAGTGCATTTTCACTAGCAATGGTCAAGAGCCTACATACCATTCTTGTAAAAATCTTTACCAGCAGACGTGACTTGTCACGATTACTGAAATGTATTACCTATCTGCCTCACTCTGATAATATCCACTGGTTTCCAGAAATGTTCAGCAAGCGTCAATGAATGTCAATGTGTGCAGTATTTTCCACTGAAGGAATTATATTCCGCACCTTTTCTTCACTGCACTTAAATGTCAGATGTCGTATTGTCAGACTGCCCCTCTGCTGCCATCTGTTGCGTGTCAAAAAAATGTAATGGATATTAGTGAGAAGGTTCAAACCCTACTACCGTACTACCAGTATCAGCCTCTGATTTTGTGAGCCAGTGTAATAAAGCTTTGCTTAGAAGTGCTTGAAATTTCAGTAACTTATATGGGAAACTATTATAAATAAAGACTAAAACTAAATTATTCTGAACTTATTTCAGTTTTTATATAAATCGTCTAGCATGTACATGAGTCTATTCCGTTATCTAAATCTCATATGCAAACTTCATGCATGGATTTACTTATTTTCATAATTATTTATACTCTTCTTTCTTCAATAAACCATTTAGATCCATCTTCTATATTTACAGAATATATTTCCAGCTTTAGAAACAATTGTGTAGTCTATAGAATCTTCTCTTGTGTATCAAAGCCATTTGTGGGGAAAAAAACACAAGTGTGGTGAATGTATGCTCCAAGGTGGATACCTGAATAGTTTCCAGATTTTCAGAATTTTTTAAAATAATTTCTGAATCAATATCAAGTAGATCTGATGGTACTGTATACACTCATCAGATCACATGATGAAAATTACATTTATGACTGTCAAAGACTTTATGGTAGATGTGCACCACCAATTCTGCTCAAGCTAAATAAACACAAATACATATATTTAATTATATTTAAATTTAAGAATTAAGACAATAAAAACAAAATAAAACTACAAGCCACAGCTATTTAAAGTAGTATTAAATAACATTATGAACTTTTTACATATAGCAAGGGAGATATGGATATACCAGATAGCTCTTTACAGGTTTGAAATAGATTTGACAGTCTTTACAGTTATGTAATTAAACTGAGGTACTAAGGGTTAATTCTAATGCAGATATAATAGACTTAATAACTTATTAATTTTGGTCTCTGAACAGCTTGATTTCTTTGATCTAGCTTTTCACTGTTATTTTGAAATTGATTCTGAAGTAGATTGAAGGTCAGGGCATAAATAAAACTTTGTTTTCACATCTGTTTTAATTTGTGCTCTAGTATTCTCTAAAGCACTGGAGGATCTTATCTCTTCTTTCCATCTGCGCCAGTATGCCATCTCAGGGGTATCTTGTTTGTTTAGACTCATCTATTTGTCCTGTGTCTTGGCTGTTAAGAAATATGAGTATAGATTAGTCTGAACATGTTTAGCTGTTTGCAGCATTATCACGTGTGAATTACCTGGAGAGAAAAGAGGGTATAAAAGTTTAAACTCATCTCATGAGAAAATAGGTATCCAAGGCCAAATAAATAGAGCTCCTAAATTGTCTGTTTCTCTCTGTGATATAGCTTAGATGTGAAGCATGAATCTACCCTTTGAACCCTACAAAAAGTGAACTCCACTGTGCTTATCGTCACACGCATACTAAAATTGTTTTTAAACGGTTTGCATTTTCTTCCCTGGTGTCCACACTGGTATTTGAAAAATAATGCCTCGTTTTGAAAGTATTAAAAAGTAGACTTACTGTGGTTTCAGCTTTGTTTTTGTTTTTGTTTATTTGTTTGTTTTTGGAAGGGGAGCTATTTTTGTATGTATGTATGTATATACTGAGCCTAACACACTCTGTAGCGACTAGGCATCTCTATATCTGCTTCTTCACTCTATAATCTTAAAGTACTCTTCAATAAGCTAGCATAGAAAACACAGTTAAAAGTTTCTTACAACTGTGAATGTAAAGAAAAATCAGAGATCTTGAGTTTCTTGCTTTCCTCGTATTTAACAGCTGTGGCAAAGTGATGCAAATAGCTTTAAAAAAGATTGAATGGTTTGGGTTGGAAAGGACCTTAAAAGCCATCTAGTTTCAGTCCCCTGTGATGGCAGGGACACCTCTGACCTGGCCTTTAACATTTCTAGGAATGAATTATCCACAACTTATCTGGGCAGAGTATTCCTGTGCCTTCCCACTTTAATAATTAGGAATTTCTTCTCAATTTCCTATCTAAATCTAGCCTTTCTTAGTTGAATCCATTACCCTTTGATTTATTGTTATATACCCTGACAAAGAGTCCCTCACTACTTTTCCTGTAGGACAGCATTAAGTACCAAGATGCTATAATGAGATCTCCCATAAGCCCTTACTTCTCCAGACTGATCAACTCTCAGCCTGTCTTTCCAGAACACCTGCTCCAGCTCTCTGATCGTCCTTATGATCTACCTATGGACTCATTCAAATAGATCCATCTCCTTATTATGTTTGAGGCCCTAGATCTGGAAGCAATACTCCAAATGGAGTCCCAAAAGGGCAGAGCAAAGGGGACAATCACATCTTATCACACTTTTTTTCATGTGGTCCATGATGTGGTTGGGTTTCTGGGCTGCAAGAATACCTTGCCAACGTTTTTCATCCAGTTCTACTTCCAAGTCCATCTCGATGTGATTGTTCTCTATCCCTTTATCCTCCAGTCTGTATTGATGTTCGGGATTTCTATTACACAAGGTATGACATTTAAACTTGAAATTCACAGCTGTTTCACAGTTTCACCGTAGATGTGATCTCTCTTTCTCATGTATGTAAACTGAGGATATATTATATAGGTACTTGAGGATGAAAAGAAGAAAAACACCATCTTCTTTCTTTGTTATGTTGATATGATGATTTATGAAAATAAAGGACACAGACTGTATTAATTGAAACCCATACCAGCAACTAAGATCATGCATTCAGACCTACTCCCATTTTACTTAGGTGTTGCAAGAATACCTAAGTTTGTCTTCTGACCAATTCCGAATTATTTTATGTTGATGCTCTGAGTAAGCCTAAAGTAACTTACAGCTCTACATCTAGATTAACATTTATGTACATACAGCATCCTAGAAATCTCACACAATGATGTGAGAGCATTGCTTTTATTTCAGTATATTTGTGCTGAAATACTGTATGAACATACATTTGTCATGTCCATGACTTCTTCTAACTACTTCATTGTTATATGAGCTTCAATCATTTGAAATAAAAATTTTCATAGTATTTTGTGGCAATAGATACATTGCATTCCTGCACATAATGTACTTCCCAGAATCAATGGCAAATGTTTATACATTATTATGATGATGATCATTTTATGTATTGAGATAGAAGCCTTAAAAAAAAAATAAAATTAAAAGCCATAAATAAAAAGTATGTAGGTACTTAGAAGAAAGTACAGTCTCTTCTATCAGAAGTATAAGAGTACCTCTTCTAATTTCTCAGTTGTCCTATAAATTGTCTACGTAGCATGTTTTTCTGACTTTTCTTATGCTCTTGAGCATGGTAATGATTACAAATCACTAAGGCCATGTGTTTTGCTTTGATTAACTGCATTTATCAAAAAGACAGTCCAAAATAAAGGCTTTTGTTGTTCATATAGTTTAACAGTGGGATTGGAGGTAAGGTGAGATAAAACTTCCTTCCACAAAACTTTGCAAATAAGTATTTTCATGCAAGGAAAAGTCAGCTGCAGAATCAACAGTAGAACAGCATACTGTATTTAGTTAAAACAGTAACTTTGCCCAGTATGCTTAATTTAACAATGTGATGTTTCTTCTCTGAGTAGAAGATTTCAGTTTTCTATGGCAGAAAGATCATAATACAGATAATAAAACCTATATGTTTCCTGAATAAACATGATTCTTCCATCATGAAGCTTCAGTCATAGAGAGGGTAGATTTTTAAAAGTAGTGGAACCATTTCAACATGGAGAGTTAATCTGAGTATCTATAAATCTTGACAATATATTCCAACATGCTGATTTTAGAATGACTTTTGTGGACTGTAACAATGACTTCCTTAGTTATTTCCTCAACTTTGTCTTTTTACCAAATTTAATACTAATTTTTAATGTATATTTTGAAATGTGTAAAAAAAGCCAAAATACATTGACAGAAAATACGTTGTTATTTATACTGCTACTAACATTTTTCAGAATATAGGCAGAACATATGTCCTGTATTGCTTGGACAATAATGAAATTCAAACTTAAGGGCAGATTTTGGATTCCAGTGTGTATTCAATAAGATGTTGTGGATGACACTTTTTTTTTTTTTTTTTTTTTTTTTTTTTTTTTCATGTTAAATTATGTATTGCTGGAAAGCATAATTGAAGTAAAATGTGCCTCCATGAAAAAAAACAAAAACAATTCCTTAGGCATGATAGTATTCTGTAATTTTATTTATTTTATTTTTTAATTTATTTTTTTGATACAAGGGGATAGTCACTAGTCTTTATTAATGTAGTGAAAATACTCGTTAAAATTCAACAGTTTATAAAGAGCATTATCTATTATTGTTTTTATTTTCCAGGTTCCATAAATCTGTGATAGTGTTTTATACTATTTATGGTGCATGGAAGTAAACACTTTGGCCATCATTTTACTCTCAGTTATGCAGGAGAGAAAAATAGTTACAAATCTTACTTCCTTCATTTGTCTGATGAAAAATTTGGTCTCAATACTCATTCTAGTACATTGCTTCCCACTGCAGGGACAAAATACGAACTTGCTAGGTAGATGGTACTCTAGTTTATATATAGTTCCATTATACATTTTGTCAAATGAAATGAAATATTTTAGACTCTATTTCCTGATACATGTTTTTTTGTTTGTTTTTTTCTTTTTTTTTTTTTTTTTTGTTTGTTTTGTTTTTGTTTTTTAATTAGTGAAAAAGGCCATAGATTTTAAATCTAGAGGATTTAAATTGTTTCCAGGGAAAGACAACAGCAACAAGTTTTCTATCTGTGAGTGTACTCCTTTTTTTGTTACTTTTTTCAAGTGCAAGAGTGAAGTTTGTGCTGTGTTGTTTGTGTGTTTATGAAATTGTTTATGTATTTATATGTATATAACTAACTTAAATCTGTTTCTCAGTCTGCATGGTGAATTTTTAAATATGGTTCTACTCTAAAGGCAGACCTTCTATAAATCTGGCATTGTAGAATGACTTTTTTCTTTACCAGTGTCACATTAAAATTGAAATATTTACAAATAAATTAATATTCAGCCTCCCAGGTGTCAACTCAAACCCAGGAAGAGAAGATCATGTTATTTAATCAAAAATTTGTATGAGTAGAAAAATGCTATAAGTACTGAAATCTATCTTTATTTACAAACATGCACTTGTGTATTTTGTTCAAGTGATGCATATGAGTTCCCTTCCTGAAATCAGTTCTTCTTCATTAACTTTGACATTTTGAACAGATTAACTAACTGAAAGTTTCAAAATTCAGAATATCCTTTGTGCCTTCAGCATTAATTAGAGAAAAGTAGAACCTGAAAATTTTCATCATCGTACAGGACTGAGTTCTAATTAACACATGAGGAGGAGTCAGAAAACCTTTTAACATAAATTAAGCAGTGATTTTATATACAAATCTATTAAAGAAAATATATTTTTCAGAGAACAAGGTGCCATTTTTATAGAGATCTTTTTTGGTCTAGAACCACTTTTTAAATAGTTACTATTGATTAATTTGAACATGCTTAGCATATATCTGTTTATACTACACTGTTATTCTTCACAGGAGTGGAAGGACTTACTCTTCAGGTTCTTAGGTTAGAAATGTTTGTACTACTTTTTTTTAAAGTTGTCACAGGGGGATTCAGTGTTCAGGAGTTAGCGGGGCATATTGGAGTATTTTTTTAAATGTATTTTTCAGTTTTAAACTGTCAATATGATAAACATGTTGTTTTAATAAAAGGTGTCTTCAAGCAGCAAGACCCTTTAACTTTTGCTAAGTAAGAGAAATAAAGTAAAATATACTGCTGTTTAGTTTTTATTATGTAGCGTATTGCCACATTCAACTTTTCTGTAACCTTCATCATCTAAATAGCTCTCGAAATAATTTTGTTTTATTTGAAAATAATGTCTCAATATCTCTGAAAATAAGTGTTCTTTTTATATAAATTGAGTGACTGCAAAGTACAGTGAATATGCAAAAATATATAACTGCAAAATAAACACAGTAGTGTTTATTCCTAAGTAAGGTACATCACTGAGGTCTCTGCCTGACAATTCATCTCTGCTTTCATAGTTACGAATTAGAAAAGTAGTACAATGGTTGATAAAACAGATTGTCGTTCTATACAATTGTTTCGTGCAAATCACTGAATATTTTATTATATAAACATTAATAAAGATACTCATTTATGATAAAGTATCAGACACATGATATTTAAAGTCATCGTTATAAAATTAGTCTTGAAAGATATCCATATTATTTAAAAATAATCTTTATATCATTTAAGGTATTATTATAATTTATGTAATGCTGAAAATGTCTCTATCTTGATTTATTTATCTTGATTTATATAGGAGTAAATTACCTATACGAATCACTAATAAGACAAAAACATTATTGTTTTGTATTTTTAGTGAGCTTTATTCTGGTTATAAAAGAGGTAACTCAGATTTTGAAATGTAATTAAGTACATGGTTAGTTAGTCACTGTGGTAGGATGTGAAATTTAAGAGAAAATATTTAAGGTATTTAGCTACAGAGTTAGACAAAATTTCCAATGGGACCTCAGCTGAATCTCTGCATTACAGTAACATGTAGGGTCTTTTTTAAATACGAAGGATGACTGTCATTCAGATGTTAATAGAAATAAAATACAGTTAAATTAATACCTACCATTACGCCTTGTATTATCACAGTGTTTAGAAATTATCATCTCTTATGGGTCTTTCCCTATTATACTTTTTTTGGAATGTGACCAGTAACTAATATAATGTCATCCTCCTTATTGAGAAATTATTTTACAAAGATAGGCCCCAATCCTGCAAACATTTATGCACATGCATTGTTGAAATGCCTTAACTTATCATGTTTACTCTGTAAGAACAGAAGCATGGCATCAACAAAGTTGTTTTGCATGTAGTAAAGCTAGAATGGTAATAGTTGATACAGTGGTATACTCAATAAAAGTAGGCATCAATTTCATTTTGCAAGAGCTGAGATGAAACAACTAAGTAAATATAAGTCATATAGGGATGCATTTCTATCTAGATTAAGACTTAGAGGTTTTTTATTCTCAGTTTGATGATCAGATCATGAACGAATGCTTTCCTACCTTTAACTCATGGCAGGAAACCCCTTTACTACCTACTATCAAAGGGAATGTAATTGCATGCAAATATTAGATGGATAGATAGATAGATATCTGGAGAACTGTGTGAGAAATAAATTTCACAAGACTGAAAAATAAAGATTATCTGGAAGCATTAACTTGAATATACTGAGTGTTTGTACATATATTTTTGGAAAAGTAATTAATAGAAAATAGAATGGATTTATTTGGACTTAAATGTTTTACTTACTTGGGACCAAAGCTGGAGGATAAATCAACTTTATGACATATACACAAATTTCAGTTCTGAAGTATTGCTGTCATATATAGAATCAAATAATAATAGAATGGTTTGGGTTGGAAGAAACCTTTAAGATCATTTAGTTCCAACCTTCCTGTTACAGGCAGGGACACCTCCCGCTAGACAGGGTTTCTTAAAGCCCTGTTCAGTCTGAACTTGAATGCCTCCAGAGTGGGGATTCAAAATCTCTCTTGGAAACCTTTTTCAGCATCTCACCACTAACACATTAAAGATTTTCTTCCTAATATCTATTCTAATCTACTCTCTTCCAGTTTAAAAATTTTTCCTCATCCTGTCGCTATGAGCTGTCTCTCCCCAGCTTTCCTGTAGGCCCCCTTTAAGTACTTGGAAGGCTACTGTAAGTTCCCCAAGGAACTTCTCTAGGCTGAAGAGCTCCAGCTCAGCCTTCCTTGTACAACAGGTGGTCCAGCCTTCTGATTATCTCTGTGACCCTTCTCTGAACCTGCTCCAACAGCTTCTTATTTCGGGGAGCCCAGAACTGGATGCAGAACATGAGAACAGAGCAGAGGAGCAGAACCACCTCCCTCCACCTGCTGATCATGCTTCTCTTGATGCAATACAGGATGCAGTTGGCCTTCTGGGATGCAAGAACACATTGCATGCTCATGTTGAGTCTTTCATCATCTGACATGCTCAAATCCTTGTTGCTCTCAAGCCATTCTCTGCACAACCTGCATTTGTACTTAGGATTGCCCCTACCCATGTGCAGGACTTCCACTTGGCCTTGTTGAACTTCATGAGGTTGGCATGGGCCCATCTCTCAAGCCTGTCCAAGTCCATCTGGATGGCATCCCCTCCCTCTAGCATGTCAATTGCACTATTCAGCTTGGTGTCATCTGCAAACTTGCTGAGGGTGCACTCAATCCCACTGTTCACGTCACCTACAGAAATGTTAAATAGCACTTGTCCTAGTAGCAATCCCTAAGTGCAGCCAGTTCCTTATCCAATGAGTGATCTATCCATCAAATTCATCTTTCTCCAATTTGGTGACTAGGATGTCATGCAGGACAGTGTCAAAAGCTTTGCACAAGTCCAGATGGTACATGTCAGTTGGTCTTTATCCACTGATGCTATAAGTCCATCATAAAAGGACACCAACTTTGTCAGGCGGGATTTGCTCTTGGTGAAGCTGTGTTGGTTATGTCCAATCACCTCATGATTTTGCTAGGCATAGAAGTGAGACTGACTTGCCTGTAGTTCCCTGGATCTTCCTTTTTTTCTCTTCTTGGAAATGGAGGCCATGTTTCTTTTTTTCCAGTGAGTGGGAACTTCACCAGACTGCCATGACCTTCCATATATGATGGATAGCAGCCTGGTAACTTATACCGCCAGTTTCCTCAGAACCTGGGTGTGGATCCTATCCCACAGACTTGTGGACCTTCAGGTTCTTTAGATGATCTTGAACCTGATCTTCTCCCAGTTCTTACATTTGCTTTCTGCAACTTGGTTGGCATGGTTAGAGCCCTTGCTGGTGAAGACTGATGTCACTGAGTACCACAGATTTCTCCATGTCCTTCATGGCCAAGACTGTAGTTTCCTTCTGGTCCACATCTTCCCTGGCCTTCCTATACTGATTTTGTTACTGTTATTATTTTAATGATTTTCTTTAACATAACCCTTTAGTTTATCATTTAAAATTACAAATCGGTTTCAAAGTGTATTTTTAAGAAAGAAACTTTATACAAAAGATGTCAAAGACCACCATGATTTTTCAAGTTACCATTTTTTGCATAAATTGCAGAATATAATAGATCTTTTGCTATTGCTCTTTGCAGCAATAGAGAGAGAGAGAGAGAGAGAGAGAGTTGGATTTTATAGCAAAAAACCAAACCAAACAAACCCCACAAGAATATTCACTATTACCTGTGAAGGGCAAATGTAGCATACAAAAGTAAAATGATTACTTGAAATATTAAAACATGAAAAATGATATAATGATATTTTATGTTTATTTTGTTCACAGTAAAGAATTTGTGTGATACAATGCTGTCAAAAAAATAACATTTTAAAAAACTTCCTTGGTATTATTGTCCAGCATCATGAATGAGTTTACAGCTATATATTTTATATACGTTTAGTGTCAGGGAATTTAACTGACAGTTACAAAACTAAGAAGGCATCTTTTTTTCCCTATTGTTTGTCAAGCATAATTCATTTACCTTCCTGAATTATGGAAAATGGTTGAGTGAATCATTTCTACCTAAGGTTTTAAGGTTTTCTTCATTTATAGTGACCACTTAGGATGATTCTGAATTTCTCAGGTCTTGATATAGGCTTTGGATCTGTAAATATATCCAGGTATTTCAAAGACAGTTCACTGCTTGTCTGTTAATTTCTTCCTAACTGTCATTGTGGAATGCAATTTATGGCACTGTAATTGTCAGAAATACATTTATTCCAACAGTGGTAGTATCTTGGTTTTCTGTAGAGAATATCCTTTTATCGCACCTAAAATACTAGGGGAGGAAACCCTCTAAGATGGATGTTCTCTGAGGAAGTGCCCTTCTGATCCAAAATGCCCTGAGTGTAGCTATGAAGGGGTTGCATTTGTCTGCTGTTAGAACAAGTTTGATAAATCTGCTGGGGCAGTGGTCTGGTTCCAGTCCAGGCAAAGACTGAGTTTGGCAGTTTTTCTCACTAGAGAAGAGTAGAAGCTTGACATATTTTCCAACCCACTGCAACATTTTCATTTGTTCTTTGCCTTCCTCAGAGGTAACAAAGCAATTAAGGGAACAAGTTAAAATAAAAAAAAATAAAAAATAATTAAAAAAAAGGGAAATAAGCCAAAGGCTAAGTTGCTGCTTACAAAGTTCTGGAAAAACATACTGACTGAAAGATTCACAGAAACTTTATCTTTGAAGATTGATTTTATTTTATTATGAGATAGAAGTATACCAGTCAAACTGGCATTTTGAGTTTATCCTCAGACCACTATATATTTGGGATATAGGACAATTCTCCCAACATGAACGTTTTATTACAATTCAAAGAGAAAAAGTCAAATGTTAGCAGAGATGAAATGTATTAGATTATGTTCAGAATAAAATATCGCAACCTTAATGAATGCTCCTTCAAATGTAAATTTTTGTAAAAAAAATAACCATAAATATTTCCATATAGGTTTAGTAATAATGCAAGCAAACAAATTAGCAGAAGAGTACAAATAATAGAAGGGTTACAGTTTTTTTCTTACTATGCAGAAATACATGTATTATTTATTATAGAGAGAGGTATTATGTATTGAAACTAGAAATTATGTGGATGATCGTATTCTATAGAAAATATGTTTCAAATAACCAAAACCATAGGTAATGAGCTTTTACATGTTTGTTAATTGCTTAAAACTCTATTTCCTAAAACCAGTATTATTTTGTTTGTTTGTTTGTTTGTTTTGTTTTGTTTTGCAGTAAATGAGGGAGGTATTAAACAGGCATCCAATCTGTGTCCAGATCCTGGAGAACCGGAAAATGGAAAACGGATAGGCTCAGACTTTAGGTAAAATATAAAACCTATCTATCTTTGTATAATTTCTCTATTACTGAACTTGCTGAAAATCACTTGAAAAATGTATCTGTTCAAAACTTATCACTGCTCTTAGTAAAAACTGAAATACAACTCTATAAAATTACATATGGCAATATAAACTTTGGTTTATATGCAGAGATGAAATATGTTCTGTACTTGTACACATCTCTGTATCAGAGAATATACATCTCTGATCTGTAAAAAAAAACAAAACACAATGAAGACTCAAAAATGATGTTTCAGATATTATTTTAGAAATATTCTTTATAATCTTATGGAGAATACTGTAGTTTTTTACAGCATATTTTGATTTGATATATGTAGGTCTATTTTCATAGTAGTCCTCATGTTATTTCAACACTCCTTACGCAGACTAACTTTTTTTAAAAAAAATTGATGCATACCAAAACAGTTGTGAATACTACTATATAAAAAATGAAAAAGGGAAGTAAAAAAGTGTTTTCAAGATGAAATAATTGGAAGATATAATAATTGTGGTCTTGTAGTACTGGAGAGCAGGAATATTTACTGACAGAGAAGATATTTCTTTCCTTAAACCAAAAACCATACAAAAAATTATTGGTATAATTAATCCCTAATTTGATCTCTTTATGACATTACTATGAATCCAATCTTTTTAGAAAGAAGTTGGAAAATACTTTAAAAAATCAAACTAATACTGAATTGTTTATCTTTCTGTTTAATGGAGATTCCAGGAACAGTCAAAAATACTGTTAACTTTGAAGACAGAATTTATGGTTCTTTCTAACAAGTTAGATTGCAGAGCAATAATAGCTTCTGAAAGCATAAGCTCCTCAATGTCTTCATTGTCATCTCAATTTTACATTTCATATGTCCTGAAACTAAATCTTTTTCTCTGGAAATTCGAATTTCTGTAGTTCAATTTCTTCAAATATAAGAACTATCTGGTTAGATTAGTCTTCTGAGAACAAATACAATCTAGCTAAGCATCTCCTTAATAATCTGTCTCCTCTGGCTGCAGTTGTCAGAAACAGCCCAGAATGTACGTTATTACCTGTATGACTGCTACCTGTTATTTAATAAAAGAAACATTTTTCCCATTGTCAGTACTAGTATGGAAGATATAAAAAAAGTTTTAATATGATAAATAGTTTTCTCTTGGTCTTGGTGGTTGTGTTGTTATTTTGTTTATTTGTTTGTTTGGTTCTTTTTTTTTTTTTTTTTTTTTTTTTTTAATTGTTAGGCTTTGGAAGCCTTTTTTCTTTGTTTGAAGTGGAATAAACATAGCCAAACTGAATTGCAGTTGGGCAGTATATTATTACAATACAAATATATTTCTTTTACAATATCTTTTAAATCTTTTACAATATCTTGACTGAACCTATCCCTAATCTTCCATGTCTTTTATGTAGTCCAATTAAGTGTTCAGAAATGAGATTCAGATCAAATTTGAATCCTAACAGAGCAGAAAACTGTTAAGACAGTCATCAAGACGCTAATGTGATCTTAAAAATACAGATTCTATTGAGGCAGAGAAGTATACAAAGTTTATATTCAAGGCAGTTCTTGTTGGGGTCCACTTAGTTTCTATAGTGTTTTATGTCAAAAGATTAATACAAACAAAAAATTAATCTGTGAGCAGGCATACCTGAAGGAACACACAAGTTTCTGCTGAAATGCAGCCTACACGTTCTATTGAGTAAGATCTGACTGTGCAGAGACATTTGATCATCATTATAACATACTTACCAGCACATCCCCACAGTTATGTATGTCAGATGATAAACCCAAACAAACAAATTTAATCTCATATTAATTAGGTTACAGACATTTTTGTTTAAATGCCACTGGATGCCATGGCGTATTTCTTTGAGTATCTAAGTGTCTTTAAGAGTTTTTGCGAAATGATTTAACTGCTGTCTTTTAAGACGGGAAGCAGAGTGAAAACTAGCTATCAGTATCGTAGTCTAACATTCTAAGCAACTAATTATGATACTGATTACCTGAATTACAATATAAACAACACTAATTTCTGCTTTTATTGAACATTGTAAGTTACATTATAGCTCTTTTCTTTGGAAGAATGACTTTGAAGTGTAGCCACATTAACAATCAGTTTTACTCTTAATTTTCTGTAAAGCTTCTCTGAATCGCATGCTCTTCTCTGCATATATTCAAAGTGAATATCTAGACCTTGAAACTACAAACATCCTGAAGTTTTAACAAAACTCAGAGCATTCAGTGAGATGCAAGGCTAGCTTAAAATGGAATAGCATGTTTCGTTTGCTAGCGGCCAGCTGTTTCCTGTGTCAAGCAGCTGCTTCTGATAGATGTAAACTTTGTGGGAAAAGGTGAAAACCGAAGAACTGCTGTAATAGAATTCTGAATGGTCCCCAGGGTTTTGGGAGGCATCGGTTTCATCTGCAGTTGAAATTTAGTCTTCACCTTGGTTTTTTCAGCACCTACTAAGGAGTAACTGCTATCTATTTACCAGAAGTTTAAAATATTTAGATTGTGTGATATTATATCTTGGAATCCTAACATCTTGTTGTCATATTTCTAAATACTGTATCAGCTGATCTACAGTAAATATTTATATACATACTTTTGACCTTGGACATGTGCTGCAGCTTAGCTGAACTTTCTTACTGTGACTCAAGCAGACTTTTAGATTATATCTGTAGATGATAATTACTGATCAGTGATGTGTAGAAAGTTATTAGTTCAAGAAAATTTGATTCACTACGTGGCTGTGAAATCTTATGTATAGCCTCAGTTTCTTTTACATCAGATGGAGAAAATTATATGTTCACTGTAATACTGATTATTCATGTATGTTATTATTAAAATGTATCATAATATCCGTTTTTTGATTTCAACAACCTTCAAGAGATGATGTTTAGCTGTTTCTGGGATGTTGTTTTTTTTTTCTCTTTGGGCAGAAAGGCGCTTGAGGTTTGGAAAGTGTAGGGAAATATGACAGAAAATCATGTAAAACATGTAGATTACCTTTTTGTATACTGAAATGTACACATGAATTTTATATTGATTCCACAGAATTGGAATAGAACTACAATATAGGAATTCAGAACTATTACATTCAGTACAAAAGTTCAAACTACATAGTATCCTTTTAATTAATCTATCCCAAATATCCAGTACAAAATTTACATGTAAAATTCAATGTAACATACATGTAAATTCAAAACCATGAATCATTTCCTGCTACAGCTTGAAGTTTGATTCCTTGCATAATTGATTCATTTCCAATAATAATTTAAATTACTTCATTAGAGATTTTCTTTACTGAATTTATATTGTGTTTTCCATAGAGGATTTCCAACTTTGGTGAAGAAGGAGCAGACTTCATAAAGTAGATATGAGATTGAAGTATTTTCTTAAATTCATCTAGATTTCTTATTTATTTATTTATAATTCTAATGAGAAATATATCCTTTTTTTTTACTGTCAATTATTTTTGTCCTCTTACAAATATAAACTTTCAAATAAAGTTGTTGAGAGACACAGGTCAAGTACTCTTTTTTTTCTTTTAATCTAAGAACAGTATCTTGTATATGTGAGAGTTTTAAGACAGTTACAAACTAATAAACATCTTGAGTTAATCAGATAATCTTTAGTTATATGGGTCCTTAAGAGCTCATCTACTCCAACCTCCTTTCTAACGTTAAGACTAAACCAGCTCAGCTGTGGCTTTGTTTAGCCAGTCCTGAGAACTTCCAGCAATGGGTAATCTGTACATTTTTTGCATGCCTTCCTTGTATGAAGTTATGAAGATTCTTGAAATGTAAAACTTGAATCTTCTAAACCTACCATTATGTATTTTCTGCCACAACAGGATAAGTTTGGATTATTCATCTTTGTAAATATTCTTCAGGTAATTATGGCCTTTTATTATCTGCTAATTAGCTTCCTCTTTGTCATACTAAAGAGTAGTTCCCTCAACCTTTCACAGTAGATGAAAGGCCTATGACCATCTTCTCCTTGGAGAGAAATAAATCTGAAGAGCGTAGTTGTAAAGTTACCTGTATGTCATTTTGCCTTAGTGCTAATAAGTACCTCCTAGTATCTGGATGGACTTTTCGAATGTGAGTTGTATGTACCTCATCTACTGCATCTTTGGAGGGAAGTGACACTTGATTCTCCCGCAGTGCAAAATTCAATTATCAAATTCTTTTTAGAAGAAGATAGATCTTGAACTGAATATTTCACTCAAGGAATGAAAGGTTTTGGACAAAAATATCATTACGAGAAAAAAGAATAATTTCTTCTATTAGACAACTTCTAATGATTGAATGATTTCTTCCATTTTTTGAAAGAATGCATGGGTAGATAATGTAAGAAAAACATTCATAAATGCTAACATTTCCTAGGCTTTTCTAGGCTTCCTGAGATATTCAATTACTTGGAGTTTGCTTGACAATCTCACATCAGTCCATGTGCCTTTATGGATGCCACTCTTATCCTGTTGCAAGACCAGAATGATTATACATTGAGTGTAAATTTCTTGCAGAGTTTCTTTCTTGTCCTTCTCTTGACTTTTCAGACAGGAAGCATTCATTTTATTTTTTATTTATTTTTATTTTTTTGAGACAGTTTGTCGTAGGAACTTGTCTCTGATTCTTTTGTTTTCTTCCTTAGTCCATTATTTTATCATCTTCCCATCCAAGAGCCCTTATTAGATCTCACTGATGGGGCACATGCATCATTAGCTTTCTAAATTTTCCTATTTAAATGAGTTTATAACTCCTGCATGTTTAACATTCATGTATTATCAAATATCCACTTCATATAAAAACTGATTTGGACAAGTGAAGTGGACTGGATAATCTAAATGTTATTCATATTTTTGCAGTAAAAAGAAGCTTCATTACAATTTCCACCCTCTGAAATAATAGGCTTGTACTGATGCTTACAGTTTTGATATCTTCAGTAAATGGAAATGAATTTCTGCTTACAAAACAGATTGAACTCCTCAGTGTTTTCTTTTGAAATCAGTCTATGATTATTTAAAGTTAATATATTTCACGTTATTGTTTTTAGATGTTATTTTACTTTCAAAAGGAAAGAATGAAAGATTGTCTGATTCCTTCAGCTTTGCTTTCCGCAGCAGACATCTTCTGGTGAAAAATCCAAACTTGAGAAATTTATTCTTATTTTCCCAATTTCTACTTTACAAGACTTCTTAACTCTATACTTACTGGAGTAGCTGAATATAGATTTTAAAGATAATATAATCTTTCCATTTTATAATTTTGAAATTTCTTCCATCTCTTTGATTTGCCTTATGTTTTTTTACTCATTAGTACCATATAGAATCTTCTCAGTTGTACCTTGCAAGGGACATTACATGACATTTTCCTCACTGCAACTCTTTGTTGTCCCCTTCTTTTACAAACAATTTCATGTATTTTACTATTCTGATTCTTATATAAAGAACTTTATATGAATAGTTTGTAGAGCTGGTATCTTCTATAAATCCTCTTTTTCTGAGATGTTTCTTTAGGTGACTAAAAAATCATTAATGTATCCATTATTTATAAGCTATGTCTCTGAAAATCTCAGACTCTCCCCAGACTTCATCAGCACAACAGACTTTACTGGACACTACTCCTTTTCAAACAAAGTAAGAAAGCTATTCTAACTCCCTTACATTTAAATTCTTTTTCCTTTTAGTATCAAATCTTCTTTACTTAGCAAGTTAACCTCTGGAATATATGCTCAGTCTCTTTCATTTTTTGCTTGTCAACTGGATCAAAATTGAAGTTATTTTTGCAGCACTAAACTGCTTGTGTATAAGAAAAGACAAACAGAAAAAGAAGAAAAACCATGAAAACCTGGGGTCTTCTTTCCCAGACTTTGCATAGACTAATGATATTTAGAATTGCTTTGAGCAAAAAGGAACTCAGTACCTTATGAGATCAAATTAGGGCATCAATGCAGAGCAGAACAATCCCTTCTCTCAGCCATCTAGCAATGCTGGGCCACACTGCCAGGCACATTGCTGTCTCATATTTAACTTGCCATCAAACAGAACCCCCAGAAGACTTTAAGTGGGGCTGTTCTTCAAACTCTTGTCCCATGGTAACTCTGCCTAGACTGTGGAATACCTTTAGTCATGTGATTTATGCTAGCTATAAAGGGATAGTTGTTAGTATTGAGCCATCTAAAAATATGAATAATTAGGATATATTTTATTTTTCTTCAGGTTTATAATATACCGCTTTTGTAAACCTTCTCAAGATACTATGTTCTATTGTATTTCTGATTATAAAATGCCAGTCTTTGTTGCGTGCTTTTGCAAGGAAACATCTTTACACAGTTAGTGTGGAATTTAGTAGTGATGTAAGATTTATTTTTCCATAAAATTTCATCACACATTTTAAACATGAAAACATAAGTCTTTAGTATTAATCACTGTGAAGATGCTGAAAACGATGATAGCTCCAAAATCCACTTGCAAAATGCATTTTATTATAATTTGCATTATCACAATACATCAGATATTCAAAATATTAAATCCGAATTCACTTGATTCTTATCAAAATTTCTTCAGTAGGATCTTTGATTTAGTATTTTGGGCTTATTCCTTAATTAGAAAATAAAGAAGGATATTTCAAAATTTTGAGCTGAAACACAAGGTAACTCACTGCAGATGTATAATTCCACTTCACCAGGCTTACATGAGGAATAGGGTGAATAATAAAACACCATTTAATTTAAATTCATAGTGATGATAATTTAGCAAATGAGAATAGAAAATGTGCATTCTGAAAAGCTGTATGATGTAATCAGTTATCCTCTGTCTTTTTTTTTTTATATATACCATACTACTGTGGCAGACAAACCAGTAAAAAAACAGTAAGCTGAACTTAGGTAATGTAAGATACTGATGTCAGAATAAGGCATGATATATTTTCTGTTTTCAGCTCTAACTGGGAATTGAAACAATCGTGATATTTTACAGCAAGAAGAATTATCTCAATAATATACATTTACGTATCAAGTTTTTTAACTTTCCTCAACTGAAAAAAAAAAAAAAATTGTTACCTCAGAAAACACAGATAAAAACTAACCAAGCAAATAAACAAACCAAACAATCTTTTTCCTGCTTTTTTCCAGTTCTGTACTGTGCCAAATTTGTATCACCAAATGTCCGCGTCATGTGGAAAAATTCAAAATCTTTTCAACCCTGCCCATCACTTCATTAATAGTCACAGCTACATACCAAGGAAGATGTTTTTAGAATTATTTCCTACCATGACTTTCAGAAATGCATATTTGCCTTTTAGCTTTCATTGTCAAGTAGTTGTGGTATTCACATTCTTGTTACTGGGAAGAGTAAAACATATCACATATGTGGAGACACAATTTTACTGTTAGCTTAACTAAAATCTTAATCTGCTAGGAAAAAAACAAAAATCAGCTATTAGTAGAATTTTTACAGTAATACATTCCTAGTCAAAATTGTGCCAAAATTCAAGTAAAAAATATGAAAATGTCTCATTAATAATATACCACATCAATGATATTTGAGAAAAACTTTTCCTTGATTTTTCAATATCTCTTTGGGTTCTAAATTGAAATGCACCAATCTTTCTCCAGTAGAAGCAGAGGTGACAACCTGTATCTCAAGTTCTTAACCAGGAAGTGTATAATGTTTATAGTGGGATTTTCTTTCTCAGTCATGTGGTTGACATTTTTGGTAATCACAATCTTTCTTGCATGTTTCTAGCTTTGATTAATATAAGTGACTGCTCTTTCATAGAATAATGGAAAATCTTGAGCTGGAAGAGACCAACAAAGATCATCAAGTGCAAGTCTTGGATCCAGTTTCTTACAGAATGCTTAGATTTGTCAGATCTTTATTATGCAGAAGTTAGGCCTGACTAACTTCTAGCTCATGTAATCTCCAGGAAAATGTTAAAAAAAAAAAAAAAAAAAGTAAACCAGCTCTGGACAAGGAAAACAAAAGAGGTCTGAAGACTGCATAGCTGCAGCCTCTTAATATCAATAAGAAAAGTAATACTTAATGGGTTACATTAGTATTGTTAAAAGTGTTATATATGTAAAAGGGTGCAAAAATCGACTAATAACTATTTTTAAAAAATGCATCTTCTTTTCATGTCACCGCTTGATTTTAGCTTGGGAGCAACAGTAAAATTCTCTTGTGATGAAGATTATGTGTTACAAGGCTCAAAAAGCATCACCTGTCAGAGGATAGCTGAAGTTTTTGCTGCATGGAGTGATCATAGACCTGTGTGTAAAGGTAAAGAGGAATTTTGATCCTTTTAGTAATTTGTTCATTTCAGGTTTATCAACTGCCTGATAGCCAAACCTATTAAATGATATTTTGTAAGTACTTGAAGAGTATAATCACAGAATTGTAGGAGTTGGAAGGGATCTCTAGAGATCAGTTAGCCCAACCCCCCAGATAAAGCAGGTTTCCTACAGTTTGCTGCACAAGCATCGTCCAGGAGGAGTTTGAATATGTCCAGAGTTTAAAGTGAAACTAGAAAGAAAAATAAAGTAATAATTTTGTTGGAAGCTAGGAGTTCTGACAAACTTCTGTTTCTATGTGAAACTGATGAATACTTGTTGATTAGATATCTAAAACTGTTATTTATAATTAGAACTCGTAATTGAAAACAAATTAACTTCTTTAAGCTTACTGACTTCATAGAACTTGTTAATTCCACCTTAAAATGCAGAAGACCAATATTCAGAAAGATTGATGCAAAGCCATATGGAGAAAAAACAGACAGATGTTATAGATATTATAGTTTGTCAAATATACAATGTGATGGAGTGTCATTAGTAGCTGTTTTAACTAACTTCAGTGTGCTGTAATTTTGTTCTTTTTATTAACAAGAGGTTTTAATTACACTCTTAGATGTACTAAAAATGAAATATAAGATTTTTCTAGTTTAATAATTATGTGTTCTTTAGGTTTTATGCATAGAACATACAGTAAACATTTTGAGATATTTTTGCATAAGTAGGATAAATATCAAGTGTGTACAAAATTATGTGTGCATCTGCTTGGTGAATTTGCATATTTGTTTACAACCCATTTGGGCAAACAAATCAGACCATTGTGTACAAATGTTATTTTATGCAAGAAATTGTCTTGAGAACTGATTCAGCTTTGCAGATAACAAGGGCACAAGTGGTATTAAATATTTCACCTGTTATTGTTTTAAATGTCATTTAAAGTGCTACTTGAACCGTTGTTTTTTATTTGAATATTACAGCAATGTTTTTCAATTGCATGTGTAAAAGTTATTATGCAAACACACACACAAAACTGAGCAACACAGTTATGATTTATTTTTTAAAAATATGAATATTAGTTATTATATTACTATACTGTTCTAAACAGGAAGTTTCCGGTTGTATTAGATGCATTTGACTTGACAACATAAATCCTCATAATTTGTTCTCTCAGGGCATATGAGTAACAGAGTGTAACTGCCTGCCAAAAATGAAAGATTAACTCTCTTTAGGAGTTATCATATTATACCAGCTGGAACTGACATAGGAACATATTAATGAAAGTGAAAGCTGGAATAAATTATTTCTGCAGAAGAAATGCAAGGGTTTGAGAATGAAAACTGGTAGAACACTTCTAAAACAAAAGGTCATCAATGTTTTTTAATTTAAAGAGTAATTTCCAGGAAAATGCTGCTCTAGAAGTCTATTTAAATGTAAACATTTTGACTTCTCAAAGAGACTATGAGGAAACTATAAAATTATGCTAGATATTGTGGCTAGATTTTGTTACAAACAGATTAGATTGTGGTATTGTCACAATGATTCTTCCCTTTCTGTCCTTTTTAATGTATTTTATTATTTTTCTTAGCCCTCATCTCAGCAGATAGGAAACATGTCAGAAAATGAAGGTGTTTGTCTCAGTGTGATTTGCAGACAGCATACTTAGAAAATGATTTAAAATATAGAGTCAGAGGAAAATATGGCTTTGTGTTGTAGAACCTGATGAATTAAGATAAGCAGCAGATGACAAATAACTCACTGCTTTTATTTATATATAAATAAAATATATTTTATAAATTTGTTTGTTTGTTTGTTTGTTTGTTTGTTTATTAAGAATCAAATTTCTTCCACTTTCTGAGACACTTGATTTTCAGCTGGAATTTTTTCAAGATCCGCAAAACATTCAAGGAGCAGTGAGGTGTTTTTAATGTGTTGCAATATAATTTGCCACTTGCCAACATGCCAACCAAGGCATGAACTAATAATTATTGATCTTAGATTATTTGCATTTAAGGTTTATTTAGATTCTACAGTGGAATATGGTATACTGGATGAGAAAAGTACTGAAAAATATCATGCGATTAAATACAGCCTTTCTTACTCCACTGTTCAGGCCACTTCCACTATGGATAGGATTGTTTTTCCAAATAAAAGTTTATTCTCTCACATTAGAATTTTATACTGTTGAATCATACTTTTGCAGAAACATAAATTGTAATGTTTTCTTCCTGGATAATATTTTCGTTCCACAATTCTTCATAAAAATGTCAGTCTATGCTAATAGTTTATACATAATAACAGTATATGAACTGTTATGTATTTAGCTTGCGAAGATAGCACTGTTTTTGATTTTATTTAGGAAAGAACTCAAATAGAACTATATTTACCATTTAGCTACTGTACTTCACATGATACATTTTAGCATATACTTTATCCTTCTGGTCTGAAAGAACACTGAACACTCAGTGTTCTTTACAAAAACAAAAAAACCCCAATCTTCTCATTTCAATTTCTTGTGTTTCTGATAGAATATGTTTATGTCTAAATTCAGAGCTAAAAAATGATCTTATCCTATTAAAGAACATTTGTTCTATGGAACATTTGTTCTATATCCTATCACTTCCAAAATAATAATAATAATAATGATGATGATTAAAAAAAATGAAAAAAAAAAAAATAAAAAAAACAGTCAGAGAGTAGTTTGTTTACTGTGATATTAGAGACTCAGTAACATTAAATAAAATGTATATTTCAATTTTTGGAAAGATGAAAACAACTACACATTTCTGGACTGTTCTGCTAAAGTATTATTAAATGTTTACTGAAGTAGAATTAGGCAAAGGATTTAAACTAGTGGCCATTTCCTATTCGTATTTTTGACAGCAGATAATTATAAACTGTACAGTTGATGTCATATATGAACTTTAAGGTGTCTTGCATGTCTTATTTGGTCTATCTAACACAAATAGGATTTTTCCTATTAACCATGGAAGAATCAAAATTTTATGCATAGGCATGCAATATTTGTACATTTAATTGATATTTAAACTTGATCAGTATTTTAACTTTTTTATTTGTACTAGCTTAAAATTTGCTATCTTTACAGCAGATGCCTGATTCTATTGTATAATGGGAAAGAATAACAAGAACATCAAAATACCTTTTTGTACAGTTTGCTGCTTCTAAACATGCCAGTGTGATTGCATGACAGAAAATCCCAGTCTTCTCAATGATTGTTTTGTATGACAAATTTATTTTCACCTGATTTTTGCCAGTTATTCTTCTATTATTCTTAGATAGAGTTTTTTACCAATGATTAATAAAAATGAAATATCTGTCTATCAGAAAAATATTTTAAACTTCAAGGAAGTTTTTTTTTTCCCCTAGCTTTATGTTATATTTTGCTGCCATTTATAGCTTTTGTAAGAGAAGAGAATTGGAATTTTACTGAATGAAAATACTGTAGATATGAATTGCAAGAGTACTTACAATATACTGTTATCACAGGGCAGTGGGTAAAAAAATAATCTTGCATACTTCCTGTGAAATATTAAAAAACGTTCAAAGTATGTGAGAATCTTGGAACAAACATTTACTCTGCATACAATTGCAGTTGGAGTCTGATATTTCAAAGAAGAAAATGTGTGCTGTTAGTTACATCCTATCAGAATACATGCATCCTAATCCCCCCAAAATATCTGTAGTTTTTATAACATGACTACTTACATTGACTTCTCTGTAAATTCATTGCGGAGAGAAAGTTTAAAGACTTTGGGATTGAGACCCTACTTATTTATTTGTCATGGAATTCAGCATCCCCTTACAAGGTAATGCCATTCTTACAAAGCCAACTTGCTTAAGCAGAGACAATTATCTAGTTTATGAAACTACTTGCTACTTGATAAATCTCTTCCTCTCATTTATGTTTCAGGAAATGAAACAGATAGATCTATTCACAGTTGGTCGATTAGCCTTTTCATTTTCATGCCTGCTGCTCCTGTTTTTTGCTTGCTTGTTTCTCAGTTTCTGTGAAGCATTTGTGAAAGCTGCCTTTCATAAGCCTTCTGGAAAGTCAGCAACAAGCTCTGCAACAAGTACAATATTTTTAAAAAAGCTCATCCAGTATGTAGAATGAAATTATTTCTTTCAAATAATTCTTTGTACTAGAGAAAACTAAAGGAGAGAAAAAACTTACCATTTTAATTGGGATCACCTCATTAACAGGTACGCTACAAAATAATTTGAATTAATAATAAAGCAAGAAACAAACAGTATTATGCATTTAAATTGGGCTCTGAAAATTTTGAAACAATTTTTTTCCTTCATATTCCATTTTGGTCAGTGATTGACTAACAGCATTTTTGTAATAAAACTAAATTTATGAACTCATTAAGTAGCATTTGTAATTTGATAAACTAACGTTATAAATATCACTTTGATTAGCATGGATATGCCATCAGAACGTACATCATGAATGTTACCTCTTCCTTTCATAAACACGCTAGTAATGGCAGTGGCAATGGCAGTGGCAGTATTGGTGGTAGTATCTTCTGAGTTCAAGGTTTGTGAGGCCATGAGGGTGTCTGAGAGGTGTTTTGGGCCTCAGAATGTGTGTGTGTAGGCATCAGCTGGCAGGCAACTTCTTTCACAGGCAGCCAAGTCAGAGTTGTGTGGTGCCTGAAACCCTGATGGCTTCCTCTGGTAACAGAATCGTAGAATCAAAAGGATTGGAAGGGATCTCTGGAGATCATCTAGTCGAAACCCATGATAAAGCCTATGCTATCATAGGTGTAGCTACATTAGTAGTATTAGCTGCATAGGAATATGTCCGGGTGGGTTTTAAATATGTCCGGAGGATACTCCACGAATTCTCTATGCAGCTTTTTTCAGTGATCTGTCATCTTTAAAGTAAAAGTTTTTGCTTGTGTTCATATGGAACTTCTTGAGTTCCAGGTTGCTCCCTTTGGCCCTTGTTCTGTCATGGGGCTATACTGAAAAGAGCCTCACCATGTCCACTTGACTTCTACCCATTATATATCTATAACCCTCAGTAAGATTCCTCCCTCTGTCTTCCCCACGTTAAAGAGTCCCAGGTCTCTTAACCTTTCCTCATGAGAGAAATGCTTCAGGTCCCTATTCATCTTCATAACCCTCCACTGGACGCTCTCTAGAAGTTACCTGTCTTCTTTCAACTGGGAAGCCCAGGACAGAACACAACACTCAAGATATGGCCTCACCAAGACAGAGCAGAGGGAGAGGAGAATCTCTGTCCACTTGTTGGCCACATCCTTTATAATGTACCCCAGGATACCATTGCCTTTTTGTCCACAAAGCCACACTGCTGGCACATGGTCAACCTGTTGTCCACCAAGACACTCAGGTCCTTCTCCACAGAGCTCCTTTCTAGAAGGACAGCTCCTAATCTAACCTGTACTAATGCAGATGTTGGACACTGAAGTCTTCCTTTATGCAGACTCTCTTACTTTCAGGATCTGAGGTTCCTGAAGGCCAGACTTAGCAATATAGACTGAAGCAAAGAAGGTGTTCAGTAACTCCGTCTTCTCAGTGTCTTCTGTTACTGGCGTACCCATATTATTCAGAAGCAGGCCAACATTTTACCTAGTCTTTCTTTTGCTATTAACATACTTAAAAAAGTCTTTCTTCTTGTCCTTGACCTCCCTCACCAAAATTTATTCCATGTGGGCATTAGTCTTCCTCACCTGATCCCTCTATGCCCTGACAACTTTCCTATTTTCCTTTCACATGGCCAGGTAACATACTAAACACTACTTTGTAATATGGCAGCAAGTAGGCATAGACATTGTAATCACCCACCAAGAAGCTGTGCCCTCTGCTCCTGATCCTTCAGCACCCTTTAAAACTAATGCAGCCACTTGGACAGAGCTCTGAGCACTCCATGTGGCCACCCAGTTTTCAGGTTCCATGTGTGCCAGGTACTTCTCTCTGAGATGGAGGGTAAGAGCACACACACCTGTGTGAGGTGTGCCCAGGTAGATTAGTAGCTTGGCCTTGTGGTAAAGCTTCAGGAAGAGGTACAGAGAGGCATCTGGGAGTCCAAGAAGATGACAGATCAAAGGAGCCATACTCTGTCCTCTCTGGTATGTACATGACCATCTATTGTGGCTGCTACTGAGGTTGGTCCAGTATCTGATCTGTATCAGAATAAAGGCCGCAACTTGAAAGACATCATGAATAAGAGCCTTGCAGAGGGATCTAGGAAGTTTAGAGCACTGGACAGTGATCAGCAGCAATAAATTAAATGAGTAAGTGCTAAGTTCTACACCTAGGATGGAGTAATGCTGGACTCAGGTACTGACTAGGAGATGATTATCAGGAGAACTCAAGAGAAAGTTATTTGGGGATGCTGTTTGGTAGCAGGCTCACAATGAGACAACAATGTGCTCTGGCAGCCAAGAGCGAAACTGCATTCTGGGATGCATTAAACACAGTGTAGCCAGTCTATTTAAAGAGGTGATTCTCCTATATTTAGCACCAGTGTTGGCTCACTTCAAACTTTCTTTCAGTTTTGGTCTCCACAATATAAAAAGGATATTGCATACTTGAGTTCTTCCTGATTAGGTCAACAATGCTGGTAAAAGAACTAGAAAATATCTCATGTGAGAAGAGCCTGAGGACACTTGTTTTGTCTAGTTTGGAGAAAAGGAGGCTGAGAGGCAATTTCTCTCTGGAACTTTCTAAGAATAGGAAGTGGAGTGGGAGATACCCATCTCTTCTCCCTGCTAACCAGTCATGAGATGCAAAAACGGCATCAAGTTGTGCCAAGAAATATTCTGACTAGATACGTGGAAAAATTTCTTTACTGTGAACCTAGCTTCCAGGCTCTTGTTCTGTTCAAGAGGAATTTGAATAATGACCTAAACAATTTCCTTTAACTTCTCTTTAGCCCTGAAGTGGTCAGGCAATTGGACTTGACCTTTCTGTGTTCCTTACAACAGAAATGTTCTAATTTCTAATTATAACTTCTATAACACTTTTGCTTATCTTTAGTATGTGTTTGAAAAATCCACCTTCTATCTGAAATGCACGAATGTATGTGGACCTCTTAAAAGTGATAGTAAGAATATGACTATACATATACATACACATATATATGCAGATAATGCATTACAGACAAATAGGACCGAAAGTAGTCAACTAGTCAGCATCTACTTTCATATTCCAATTATGTTTAAACCTAGAATATTCTTGTCTAGTGTTTTTAGGTAGTTCTTGAGCATTCGAGTCCTTCATTAGCCTTGCAAGTGCAAGAGTTTTTGTGAATTCAGATGTGAACCCTTGTGCTGTACTTAAACAACTCTCTGTTAGTTCATTTCTCTTTTCTGTGATTTACTGCATACTTCAATACCTTCTCTTTAAATAACCAACAGCAGTTCAATCAGTCCTTTGTTGTAGATTATATTTATAGACCTTTAGCCTTTTTCATCATTTTTGCAATGGGCCCATGTCCTTCTTAAAATACAATTTCTAAAAATAATCTCTGTCTTTTCCCAATGCTCTGTAGAGAGGAGGAATCATTTTCTCATTTTCACACATTTTTCTGCCTATCAGACCATGCATATTGTCTAGTTAATTGTCTTCTCATGAATGTGAGTTATTTTTACTAGTATTATTAAATTTCTGTGTCACTGCTTCTGTGTAACCTGTGAAGAGTTGCCTAGTATCTTGTTACTTATACTGCATTTATGAATTGGTTATACCTGCTTCTGTGTTTTATCTAATACTTGTTCTATTGAACTGTGTCTTATTTTAATGTCAGTTTTTTCAGCGTCTCATTTTTAATTAGAACTGTTTTTGTTAATATACACTCAGTCCCTCCCAGCTCTGTGCTAAATGGAGAGTTAGCGTGTATTAATAAGTAATAATAAGAGTAATAAATAAATAAGTACTTTTTTTTTTCCATCCATGGTGTTATGGACAGTACTGGATGAAACCTGGCCCAGAACAAAACTCAGTGAAAACTCAATCAGTTATTCTTAATTTTTGACAGTAAAACATTGTTCATAGACTCAGAGAAGTCTAGCGTTGAAAGGATCTCAGGAAATATTTACTTTATTTATGGAAGCATGCTGCATGCATTTTTGCTTCAAGGACATATTCTTACTTCATATACACTTCCATGTCAGATGCTGCTTTGTCAGACTGCTCCTCTGCAGCTATTTGTCAGACAGCAACAAAATATAATAGAATATTGGTAGGAAAGTTCAACCTCTACTGCCGTATCAGCAGCACTGGCCTCTGATGTTGTGAGCCAATATAATAAAATAGGAGGCATTACTTTCAGTGCAGTCCTTATAGTATCCATAAATAATTTCTGAATAGCAGCAGTTGTCATATTTAAAGAGATATATTTTTGTAAGTAATGAAACAAAAGCTAGTTAACTGCACAAAAGCTGAACTTTTAATTAAAAAAAAAAAAGGAAAATAAAAACAAAAAATCAGAATTATTATTTGCTGTTTTCACAGGGAACACAAACATCCAATTAGGATTTATCAGCAAAAGGGAGACATTAAAAAAAAAAAAATTTGCAAAAGTTAGTGGCCAGAAAAGCAAGCAAAATGACCCATTAAATGGCAAAGAAAATGACTCATTAAAAAATAATAATAACTTTCATTTCACTTTTTGAATCTCAGAAAATTGATATGTTTTGGACCTGCTTGCTGGTAAAATGTCAGTTTATTATGTGGCATGCTAAAATGTTTGCATTTTTATGCTTTTGTTATACAAATTGATCCTCTAAATCTATGTATACATATGTTTCATAGATTTTTTTAATTCTCTATAGAAGAAGTGTAATGTAAAATATTATCAATTCCATGAAAAATATTCCATTACTAATTTTATTATTTTATCTTTTTCCAATGCTTAACCATTTTTTTTTATTTTCTCCTGTTTTAGTCTCTTCTCAGTAAATGGCCTTAATAATACCTCTTTGAATATCCAAATAAATTCTATCTTTGACTTTATCTTTTAATTTCATAGTTTTTATTGGAAGTCTATGAAAATAAACTTTTTGTTTTATTTATTGATCTCATTTTTATTTTTTATGCACTCAGAATACAGTGGTTACATATAGGTTGTATATAGGTGTTGTAGCCTGGATAGTCTTAATCAGCTTTCTCATACTCCCTTGTTTGTTATCAGGATAATATATTCCTAATTATGCTTTCACAGTTTTAGAGGTGATGATAGATTTTAATTAACGGAGTTCTCTAACCAACTTGTACAGCAGATACAATCTCTGTTTATTTAAATATTAGTTTTACCATGTTCAGTATTTTGGTCTCCACAAAGGTAAATATTTTCTTCAGTATTTTCTGAGCTGATTTTTATTTATTATTTTATTATCATTATTTATTGCTTTCCCAGAATATTATTTTCCTTTACAATTTCCATTACATATGCTTACACTTGCATACGTATCATTCTTTATCATGGTTTCTCAGTGTGGACTTGCATTAGTTCTGTGTTCTTCACATCTCTGTCACATTTATGGTAGAATAAGTTTCAGTCTTTCAAATCTTTTGTAATTATAAGGGAAACAGGTAAACAGACATCTCAAGAAATTAAACATTTTAACTAATGTGAGGCAAGGTTACTTATTTTACAAAGGAAATCGCTTTTATAACACCAGTTACTTTTTAATTTAAAAAATTATACTTGTTTTAAATTTATATGCCAGAATTTTATCTCCTATGGATATATAAAACACCATTAACTAAAATGATTATCTATTTCTTTTAAAGAAATTAAAAATAAATATGCATTAAACTTCAGCTGTTCAAAAAATCATATATGAAAGTTAGCAAAAAACTCTAATTCCACAAAGAATATTTCCTACCTTTGATCACACTCATTTTCTGATGCCTTACACATTCTTTTGCAAGTTTTATAACTGCATCTTTGCATGTAACATCTTTAATTAGCTAAATTAATTGCCATAGTGTCCATGTTGTTTCCTTTTTCCTTACTAATATGAAATATAAAATTCAGCGGCTTCTCTAAAGTTAATAGCAACACTCATAATAAGTTCTGAAGAGCAGATTGACATCTTGAAATTGCAAAAATTCACATATTTCTATCTCCCAACAAGAGCTGCCTCCATGGTTAGAGGACAGTGAGGTCCTATGAGTAATTTTTTATCTTTTACAAGTGAAATGAAATATTTTTTATGTGATTACAATACATCTGAATCCAGATGTAGTACTGCAAGAAAACTGTTTTTCAAACAAATGTACTGATTTATAAATGTATTTTACTGATCTGCTGCTATTGTCATTGAGTCAGTAAAGTAACTGCTTTTAGATTTAAAGGAGTAAGTTCAGTAGACACTTATGCCCATAAGCTGTTAGTATGTATTTAATAATGTTTGTTTTTAAAGATATTAGACATTCATGTCTCTATGCTTATGCATTTCCAAATTCTATATAAAATATTCAGAAGCACAGTCAGAACTAATCTTCAAACACAAATACTATCTTCATAGGAATGAAATGTAATTCATGCTTTTAAATCAGTTCCAAAAGAAAAATAAAGCAAATTCTAGATAAGCCATAGTGACCCAGATCCAGGAGTTAAACCTGCCAATAACTCAGCTGTCAAACTGCATATTAACATGTGATCTTTGTTTGAAAATATAAGTTAATACATTTCTCAGGTCATGTTGACTTCAATTTTTTCATCCACATATTCTTTTTTTTTTTTTTTTTTACAGAGGTTAATAACATGACAACCTTTGAAAACAGTTAATCCCTTTTTTCATCTCTCTTGGTTGAAAATGCAGAGCATAGAGTTAAATTCAACTGAAATCTTTCAAATCTTTATTTGATTAGCGGATGGTTAGTAGACCTGCCTATGTTTATTTAACAATTTTGCAGCTTTCCGTTTCTATGTAAACTTTGCTCATGTTAAATAGATTATACTCATATGAAGAACTTAACAAGACTTCTCAGTCAGTACTTGCAAAATTCAGCTTTTTTTTCAGCTACTTTACTTACTCACAGGGCTATAAGAATCATCACAAAATTATAAGAAAGAGTTCATAATTTGATGAACTATTTTGTGAGCAACTTCTTCAATTCAGAAAGATGGACAAAAAATACCTTAAATGTTATAGGAAATAGTTACAGATTTCAATAAGTAAAACAGAGAGTTTAAGTAGACGACTTATGTCCAGGAGAGATTTTCAAATAAACTCTAAAAGCTAACAAAAATTCATATTAGTTTTGCAAGTATATACTATACTGCTTATACTTGGCAACGCATTCAAAGACTGCAGTGGTTAAGAAAGAGTCTTCATAGGCAGAGGTAAGAAACTTGTAATGCTTATGGAAATAAGTAATAAATGAAAAATGGTAATATTGAATGAGAAAATACAGTATTGATGTTTAGAGGTAGATAAATTGATGAGTAAAGAAAAAAAATGTAAACATGTTATTATATTTCTGTAGTGTAGCAGAACATTAGTTTCACTATAGGTGTTACTGGGCAGAAAGTAGTCTGATATGCACCAAAAAACATCAATTGGATCTGTTCCTCAGTCACCTGAAAAATGCAATGAAATTAATCAAATAATCCTATAGTCATTAAAATTTTAGAACTACACTTTATCTCCTTTTAACTCCAAAAAAATTCAGTATCAGCCCATAGTATTTACTTACTGTATGTTGCTATTCATGTTCTCTTTAACTTTATCAAAGACATTGAAAGTAGGATCAAGTGCATGTTCAGCAAGCTTATGTAAGACATCAAGCTGTGTTGTGCAGTCAACTTGCCTGAGGGATGAGATGCCATTCAAAGAGATCTAGACAGGCTCAAGAAGTGAGCCCTAGTGAACTTAACGAGATTCAATAAATCCAGATGCAAGGTCTTGCACCTGGATTGTGGGAACTCCTGTTATCTGTACAAGCTCAGAGATGTCAGGATGGAACACAGCCCTGCTGAAAAGAACTTGTGGGTACTGGTGGATGGTAAGCTGGACATGAGCCAGCAGTGTGCCCTCACAGCCTGGAAAGCCAACAGTATCCTGGGCTGTGTCCAAAGAAGCATGGTCATCAGATTTAAGGAGGTGATCGTGCCGTTCTTCTCTGCGCTCGTGAGATCACACCTGGAGTACTATGTACAGATATAGTTGCTTCAGTAGAGGAGAGACATGGATCTGTCAGAGTTAGTGCAGAAGAGGACCATAGAAAAGTTCTAAGGGTTGGAACACCTCCCTTGGACAGGGTGAGAGAGCTGGGTCTTACAAGCCTGGAGAAGAGAAGGCTCCAGAGAGACCTGAGAGCAGCCTTTCAGTACCTAAAGGGAGGCTATAAGAAAAGGACACTTTAGCAGGATCTGTTGTGGTACAACAAGGGGAAAATGGTTTCAAACTTAAAGAGAGAAGATTTAGGTTGAATGTAAGAAAAACATTTTTACAGTAAAGATAGTGAGTCACTGGAACAGGTTGTCCCAGGGAGATGGTGGATACCCCATTCCTGGACTCATTCAAGGTCAGGCGGGATGGGGCTCTGGGCAACTTGATCTAGCTGTAGATGGCCCTGATCATTGAAGGAGAGTTGGATTAAATGACCTTTTAAAAGTCCCTTCCAACTCGTGAAGATTCTATGATTCTACGATATCAAAAGCTTCCCTGCATTGTAAATAAATTTAACTGATTACATCATCTTTATAGCTTCTTATGATTGTATTTGTATTTTCAAGTGAAATAAGTTTAATTTTGATCATTTGTTCCTTAGCCAGAGTTCATGAAATGAAATATTTTCGATTTGTGATTACTTATTTATTTTTATTTCAGAATATACTGTTACTACTTAAGGAAAGAAAAGGTTATGAGGAGCAACTGAGGGACTGGGGTTGTTTTGTCTGGAGAAAAGATGGGTGGAGGGAGAACTTATCACACTCTAACACTAGAAAGGAGGTTGCAGTGAGGAGCGTGTCTGTCTCTTTTCTCAGGTGATGAGTGAAAGGAAATGAGGAAACATTCTTAGTTTGTCCAAGGGGATGTTTAGTTTGGACATTAGGGAGAATTCCTCCATGGGAAGTGTGATCAAGCATTGGAATGGGCCGTCCAGGGAAGTGGTAATTCAACTATGCAAAAGGTTGATGGTTGAACTTGAGATCAGGAAGGTCTTTTCCAGGATAGAAGATTCAAGGATAGATGTAGTATGGGCTGAGTTGAAATAATGAAGAAATTATGTGCTTTACCACACTGGATTATCTTCTCTAGTAATCTTCATTTTCTACTGCTTGAAGGTATTTTAAACTGTTTAGTATATGAAGGGAAAGAAAGTCGCAGTAATCAATTGTCAATATTGTTTTCCTGTTATTTAAGGAATTTTTTTTAATGTTCTAAGTATTTGTGTGCAAATTTGAATGGTGAAAAAAAAATGATACATACATAATTCAAATGTATTCAGATATATTTTTTCTCAAAGATCCTTTCCAACTCAAATAATTCTATGATTATGTGATTCCACATGATCATTCTATGATAATTCTTTAAACAGGGTCAACTTTACTAGATTTTCACCTGGCTGCAAATGTTACATGCAGGAGTGTAATATCTGTATACTAGTAGAAATGAAGTCTAGAGCAAAAACTGAGATTGTCTTTGTTAGTCTTTTTTTTATTTCTTCCCCCTCTCCCCCTTAGGGAGTTGTTAGCTGTGTGCTTTCATTCTGAACAAAATTCTTTATGGTGGTTAATGGGGAAAAAGGAGAAACCAGTATGATTCTGTGGTAAAAATTACACCATTTCTGTCCTTTGAGTTATTTGCGATGTTAGACGCAATATAGAATGAATAATGCTCTTGGTCTCGGTGGCTGGTTTTTTTTTAATTTGTTTGCTTTCTTTTTTTAATGATGTGCTACTGTAAATATGCAGATTTCAGTTTGTAAGTAAATGTCATGTGTAATCTTTAAAATTAGATAGCATTATTTTGATTAAGACTTTTATATATTTTTTTAAAAATTTCCAGGAGAAAGGCTGACATTTTCATAAACCAATGTATAAACAACAACAAATAAATGAGAGTAATCTTTGTGTTCTATTTATCAATTCTTAGTGTACATAACAGTATAAGCTTCTTAAATTCTTCTTAAAAATTCAAATTTAAGTGGTTTTTGTTTTCTTTTTTTAAATAGGCAGAACAATTTCTCTTATTTCACTCTAAGAGCCTATTAGGTTTTTTTTTTTTTTTTTTGTTTTTTTTTTAAAGAAAAGATTGGACACAAAAGCAAGTGTCTTTATTATGCTAGAATAAATATGAGTAATTGTACTGTTTTGTACTGGTTCTACTTGTGCTCAATGATATTTTAATCCTTTTTGTCTCAATTACATTAGAGCTTGTATTATTAAGTTGCTGCATGCATTTCAAATGTTAATTAAAAGATTAAATTTCTTTTTGCAGTTAAAACTTGTGGATCCAATCTTCAGGGTCCTGGTGGTACTTTCACATCACCCAATTTTCCATTCCAGTATGACAGCAATGCTCAGTGTGTGTGGGTCATCACAGCTGTCAATATTAATAAGGTAAGTTTAAATCTCTGTCTTTGCTTTAAAAAATAAAAATAATCCACCACAGAAACATCTACGATCATGACATTTGTTACTAACATGATTTGGTTGCTCAGTTTCTCAATCTATTTGCAATATTTGGTGCACTGCATACATTTCTAAAATGTAAATGTAAAAAAGCAATTACCAAATAGTATGGAACATACTGTTTAATGTTTCCACAAATAGTATGTTAGTGTCAGCAGAGCTCAATTGCAGGCAACACTGTTTTCATTGATTTCTTCCTCAGACTATGTGAGATGTCCCTGAAGTTGATACACTCACTTACTGAAGGAGAATTATAAAAATATATAATTTTTTTCACTGTCTAAGCCATTGTATTGAAATCCCATACACTTCATACCTACAGTTTAAATCAAAGCACAAGGAGCTCTAATAATGGTAGATGATTCAAAGTAAAGCAACAAAGCTGACTTACAATGCTTGCTCTCCTTAGTTTTAAGATCTAAGCACCTGGCAGCAATGGCTATATTCTCTTTCTTGGCATATGACTTCATCTGATTTGAGATTAATAGAGTTGTTTAAAAGTAATAAAAATAAATTAGCAGTAAGACTGTAATATTTTAAAAAAGACTCTCAGTGTCTGTTTTTGCTGCTATAAGAATACATTCTGCCTCCTAATTTCTGTCATATGTCGATATCTACTTCACAGAACATGAACGGAGACCTCAAAGGCCTACCCATCTATGGCTGGGGTAGAGAACTCAGTGAAAATTTGCTTCCATTTCAGAAACCATTTATCTATACTGTTAGATTTGTCTAGCAATTTCCTTAAGAAGGAAAATTTAGGTTAGATGTTAGGAAAAAATTCTTTACTCAGAGAATGACGAGGCACAGAAACAGTTTGCTCAAAGAAGCTAAATATGCATCACCACTGGTGTTGTTCCAGGGCAGGTTAGATGGGACCCTGAGCAGCCTGATTTAGTGGGTGGCAAGTCTGCCCATGGCAAGGAGGTTGGAACTCAGTGACCCTTAAGGTATCGTCCAATCCAAAGCAATCTATTAGCATTTGACTGTGTAATATGTAGGTGGCTCAAAAAGTAGTCTCGTATTTATTTCCATGGAAATTACAACAGATAGAAAAAGTACAATAAAACTATTTAATAGAGAAAAAAATCTCAGCTACAAAGCACAATTTTTCAATATAGTTCTCACCAATAACTATACACTTTTTCCAGTGCATAACAAAAGCCTGCATGCTGCACTCATAAAAATCTGCACCATGGCTTTTCTTCATCACTGTCACTACTGCTGAAATGTATCATCCATCACCTCTGTTTGGTCTCTACAAATTTTCCAGGAAGTGTTTATGAATGTTAGTGGGTGCAATAGAGGAATTCACCTTGATACACATTTCCATGTCAGATGCCATTTTGTCAGAGTCTGTCAAATGTCAAATGGCAACAAAATATATTGGAATATATATTGGTAAAGTTCAATCTCTGCTACCATACCACCAACATCCACCTCTGACATCATGGATCAATATATTAAAAGAAGAGGTGTTACTTTTGGAGCAGCCCTCGTAGATCATTAAAATCTGTCAGAATGTCTTAAAAGATGATGTAGAGAGCAATGGTGTACTGCCTCTCAGGTGATATTGTGTATTTTCAGCTTCTGAAAATTTTTCGTAGTTCAAAGGTAATACGTTGAATGTTTTTACATTCTTCCAATGGTAGAAGCAGAATTTTAAGCTCACAAGCTGATAAGTACCATCTAGAAAATCTCGGGTGGCTCCAGTGTTAAGATGTTAATGACTTGAAGATATTTAAAACTTAAATTCTTAGAGGATGTGTTTGTGTCCTCCCAACCATTCTGCCTCTCACATCTGCCGAAGAATCTCAGTTGAGTTGAAACCTGAGTGTATTACATGCTACTTGTGCTTATGAGACTCCGCAAGTAAGATGCAGTGGTGATCAACAATAATATTTCAACCAACATACATGCATGTGTGTCTGTAGCACCCCAGTGATTACCAGTAAAGAAAAGGGACTTAAAAAATTAAGAAAAGACAATGCAATTGATGCTAGCAACTCATATTTTATGAAATATCTGATCATTGTACAGCAAGAAAATCTACAAGTGAAAGCTTTAGAAATCATCATCAAATTTCACAAAGTCCAAGATATAGAGTCATCGCTAATTCCAGAAGTTCTTTAAAAGTTTGAATGCTGATTATGGGGATATCATTTACTTTTTTGACGTAAATGAAGTGGCTAAGTCGGGGTAAAGTGCTAAAAAGATTTTAGGATTTGCAAGATAAAATCGACTCATTTATGGAATCAAAAGGAAAATTTGTGCCAGAATATGAAGATGAAAAATGACTCACAGATTTAGCATTTTCGGTGGATTTGCCTGCTCATGTTAAACATGGGTCTTCAAGATGAAAATCAACTTATCTGTGCTTTGTTTCAAAACATAAGAGAGTTTAAAATGAAACCTGAATTTGACAAGCTCAAGTTACAGCAAATAATTTAATGCACTTTGATACCTTGGCTAAACACAATCCTGCGTACAATGAAAAGTGTGCACTTTTGCTTCCTGTTTTGATGAAGGAATTTAAGAGTAGATATCAAGATTTCTGAAAAAATCATCAACTTCTTCGCATATTTGTGACTCGAATTTCAGTTGATATAAGTACATTACCTGTAAATTTTCACATGGAATGTATAGAGTTGCAATCACAAATTCAATTCAAAAATCTGATCATGTTCTTAACTAGACTTTTATGAGACCTATTTTACCAGAGGTCACCTCGCTTCACAATTACTCCTTATTCATGTCATTTTTTTTAGGCACTATGTGCACTGTGAACAATTATTTTCAAGGATGAAGCACATAATTAGTATAATTAGATAAAAAATCTGTACGGAACACCTTAAGAACTCACTAAAAATTGAAAACACTTCAATAAAACCAGACACTGATGCACTAATTTCACAAAAACAAGGTCAAATATCCCATTAGTTTTTTTTTGTTTTTGATGACAACTTTTTCTGTTTTAGTAAAAAATAAAAATAAAATATGCATTAAGTATGCATTCCAAGAGAATTTCTCTTCACTCAATGCAGCCCAGGCTAGCCAAAAGGTTAAATGACCATGATCTAAATCAACCACCCTGACACGAAATCTTTCCCTGGATGAGATTACTTAAGGCCTTGTCCAAACTAATTTTGAGCTCTTTCAGGTAGGAGACATCTGCATCTGTGGACAACTTATTTTAATGTTTCACTGCACTCAAGCAGTGAAGTCAGCAGGTTTGCAGTCACGGAATGGCTGAAATTTGAAAGGACCTCCAAAGGTCGTCTTTTCCAGCCCCACTGCTCAAGCACAGGCATGCAATAGTCTGGATGAGTTTTTAATATCTTTGCGAAGCAGAACTGCACAGCCTCTTTAGGTGACCTGTTCCAATACTCAATCATGTTCATGGTGAAAAAATGTTTTCCTCTGTTTAGACAGGACTTCCTGTGTTTGTTTCAGTTTGTGTCATTGCTTCTTTTCCTGTCACTGGACAATTAACTGAATTAGTCTAGCTCCACTTTTGTTACACCATTCCTTCTGAGCCTTTTTCAGGCTAAGCAGCATCAGGTCTATTAGCTGTTCCTGATGAGCTCCAGTTCCTTAATCCTCTAACAACTTCTTTTGTAGGACTCTCTACAGTAGCTCCATATCTATGGAAATGTGCATCTTAGTCTTGCTTGCCTTTCTCTCAAAAAATTTAAGAGTCCGAGTTATTTTATCTGTATAAATTCCAGTTCTAATAAAAACAAAATAAGTCCCTCTTTAGTCAGAGACTACATCTGGAATAGCTGAAATAAGAGATTTTTTTAAATTTTAAAAATGCTAACATTGGAAATTTTCTGAAACTGTAAATACAATTGCATGGTATATTAGCATAGCATGAAAACTGTTCCAGGCTGCGACTGATAAAGATGCCTAAATATAAACTGAGTTTTAAAGTTCTGGGTAGATCCATGCTGGTCCAGTAAAATGTTTCAGTGCATGCATGATTTGCTTTTATTTAATTAATGCATATATATTTAACTTTCTCCTATGCATATAAACACTGTATAATATTAAAGATATATTATAAGAGTGAAAACTATAGTAAAGAACTCTTCACTTGTTTTAAACTACAAACTAAGTACAGACATAAGCAGGAATGCCTCTTGATGGATGGTGCAACAGACTTATGTCAGAAAAGAAAATCTAAATTGATCAAGGTATCAGTAATAACACTATATTTATTTCAAAACATGAATGTTGGAAATAGTTCCTACCCTTCATTGGTGCAATGCTGAAATCAATAAACTCTGAAAAGTCTAAAACTCGCCATGGGCAAACTACAGTGCCAGTCCTGTTTATTATAGATAAGTTTACACACATTCCAGCAGTATCCAGAAAATACTGTTCTTTCCATGCTTTCATTAGACATGATTATCTCTTTCATACTGCAATGAAACTCAGGCTTAAAGCTAATTAGAGAGTTTCTGAAGTAATTGATAGATAAAAGATTTAAATGTTATCTGAAACAACATTCAGATATGTTTATAGTTTTGGGTATAAGTAGAAAAATGTGGATAACGCTGATTAGAGGAACATAACTTCTTAAAACAAAATGAGATTGTTTTACAAGTTACATCAAATTCTTCTTAGCATATATTGAGTAGTCCACATATATATATAGCTTTTACATACATAATCACCAGTTAAGAGTTTTAGTTTTGAGTGAGGTTAACGTTATATGTAAGTCTTGAACATAACAGTGTTTGCCTTGTATTACTCTTAAATAGCATAACTTTTTGTTATGTTTCCCTGAAGTAAAAAATGTCGTTGATATTTTTGAACAACAATGAATGAAGATTACCAATTAGAAGGTTTTTTATAATGACTACAGCAAGTAATGACACAGTGTTCAATGTAAATACCAATATTTACTATATTCTATACAGTTCTTTACATAAAGTAAATTAAATATCTTTACTGATGTTTTGGATAAGAGATTAAGCATATACTCAGTAAGTTTGCAGATGACATCAAGTTGGAAGGAGGTGCTGATGTGCCCGAGAGTAGGAAGACCTTTCAGAGAGATTCAGGTAACCTGGATGAATGGACTGAGGCCAATTGAATGAAATTCAATCAGCCCAAGTGCCAAGTCCTGTACTTCAATCAAAATAGCCCCATGCAATGATACAGGCTTGGGTCAGAGTGGCTGGAAAGCTGCATGGAGGAAAAGGATCTGAGAGTGTTAGTTGGTCAGCACTTGGCTGAACATGAGCCAGTAGTGTGTCCATGTGGCCAAGAAGCTAACAACATCCTGGCTTACATCAGAAATAGAGTATCCAAAGTGGCAGGGAAGTGATCATTCCCCAATACTCAGCACTGATAAGGTTGCACCTTGAGTACTGTGTTCAGTTTTGGGTCTCTCACTATAGAAAAGACATTGAGGCCCTTGAGTCTGTCCAGAAAAGGGCAACAAATGTGGTGAAGGGTCTAGAACATGAGACTTATGAGGAGGCTGAGATGAGACCTCATAGCTCTCTGTAACTCTTTGAAAGGGTCAGTCTCTTCTCCTGGGTAACAGCAATAGGAGTTGCACCAGAGGAGGTTCAGACTGGTTATTGGGAAGAATTTGTTCTTAGAAAGAGTGATCAGATGCTGAGACAAGGTGACCAAGGAAGTGATGGATTCACCATCCTTTGTAGTGTTTAAAGAAAGGGTAGATGCATTACTTACACACATGGTTTAGCGGGCAAGATTGATGGTAGACGAACAGTTGCACTAAGTGATCTTAGAAGTCTTTTCCAACCTTAATGATTCTTTGATTCTATAATTCTGTGAGTCTATAAAAGTATATTAAAAAATGCGATTATTCTGAGGGAGAAAGCAGTAGATGAAAGACGCTCATTGTTAGCTCACTATAAATCCAGAAGTCTTTTACCAGTGATAGCAAAAATTTTGTTTTCTGGACTTTGGTTAAACCTTGTTCGTGTTGTTTGCTTATTTTACATAATGTGGAGTGAGAAAGTGTCAATTTAGATTCTTGATTTTTTCTTAAAAGGATGGGCTTTAAAAATGTCAGTCTAGATTTAATAACAGACTAAAACTTCAGTACAATCATAACTTGGGCTAAAGTTAAGCAGATTTTGAATCTTACACATTATACTTGTTAATTTTTTTCTAATCCACAACGACAGAAATACTGCAGAAAATGAAAGTGCTAGAATGACAGATTTTCTGACAAATTTCAGTCATTCCAACAAAATCTTTTACAGCAATACATTAGGGAGAAAAATAAGTAAAAGATTCTTTTAAAAAAGACAAGATGTCTTCCAAAATTGTAAGGAGAAATTAAATATCTAAAATCATTATTAGATTTAGATGTATTAGAAAACTAGGTCCTTGTTTTGTTCATTTTACATGGCAGAAACTTTTCAGGAAGAAATTTTTAGTGATCATGCATTATGTTATTATACATTTCTCATCAACATATTTTAAATTTTACCTTCAGTGTATTTAATACTTGAAAATATTCTTACTATCTTCCTAATTAGGTAAATGTGTTCTGTAAATGTGCTCCAAAAGTTTGCTCATGTTCGCATTCCTTTTATCTGCTGCATGTTGAAATAATTTTGAAATCAATTATTACTTGTTTCTGAGAATTAAGGCTTATTCATTTTTTTTTATTTACGTGTACATATAAATATATATATATGCTTGGTCTTTCTGTCCATGTCAAATATTTTATATTCAATTCTTTCTCTTAGAATCACAGAATCCTTTGAGATGGAAGGGACATTTAAAGGTCTTCTAATCCATTCCCCCTCAATAAACAGAGACACCCACAGCCTTGCCCAGGACCTGATCCAGCCTCACCTTGAAAGTCTGCAGAAATGGGGCATCCACCAGATCTCTGGGCAACCTGTTCCAGTGCCTCACCACCCTTTCTGTAAAAGACTTTTTTATTGTATCTTAAATCTACTCTCTTTAAGCTTGAAACCATTTCCCCTTGTTTTATCACAAGAGAATCTACTAAATAGTCTGTCCCCTTCTTTCCTGTAGTTCCCCTTTAGATACTGAAAGGCTGCTGTTAGGTCACCTCAGAGCTTTCTCTTCTTCAGACTGAAAAGCCCCAGCTCTGCCAGCTTCTCCTCGTAGAAGAGGTGTTCCATCATTTAGATAATTTTTGTCACCCTCCTCTGGATGCACTCCAACAGGTCTGTATCTGTCCTGTACTGAGGATTCCACATCTGGACACGGTACTCCAGGTGAGGTCTCACCAGCACAGAGCAGAGGGGCAGGATCACCTCCCCCAATCTGCTGGCCATGCTTCTTTGGATGCAAAGATACAGCACCAACTCCTGGAGGACACCAATTGTCACAGATCTCCATCCAGATACTGAACATGAACCTCTACTCTCTGAATTTGATGGTGCAACCAATCTTCATCCATCAAACAATCCACACATCAGATCTGTATCTTTACAGTTTGGGGAGAAGGATGTTGTAGGGTACCATGCTAAAAACTAAACGCCTTATAAAGGCCTTACAAAGGCTTCTTCTCCTTCTTTGTGTCATAATATTTTTTTACATTCTCTAAAAGTTTCCTCTTCAAATTTCTGAGTTTTTGTGTATTATTATGCAAAGACAAAATAAGCGAAACAAGTTCAGCAAAAAGCTGAATGTTTACATTTAACTTACTACAGCTATGTTATCTCATTAACTACTGTCAGTGGAACATTTCCTAAGCTTGTTCTCAAGCATAAACTCAGTTGTCATCCATATTTATTCATGTTGACAGCATAAATTTCAGGCAGGCTGAGTACTTCGCCATGAAATCAAGTATTCATTTTATGAAGTCTGTTTTAATTAGGCTTATTGGAATAAATCATACTATAGATCTTCTTGCAATCAAATATCTCAAACTTGGCTTTTCCTAAGCCTAGTATTTAGATGTAATGCAAGTGTTACAGTCAATGAAATGATCAGAAAAATAGAGAATACTTAAGTTCACACTTAACTATATATTTTAACCATAATTCAGTGGGTTGTTTGTTGTTTTTTTTTTTTTTCATTTTACTTGAGGACTAAAAAAATCTGGCACTGTATTTATCAATAGGAAATAGTTTATTATATATGAAACTAGAAAGTGTGAGCTATCTTTGATCTGTTCAGAAGACATTCAACTTACTTTTAGTGTTAGTTTCTTTTAAATTGTTTAACAACATTTTGATCTGATAAAAAAAAATCAGTGATGTACATAACTTAGGTTTTTATTTTAAATCTTAGAAATGCGTTTGGAGAAAAGGGAGATTGTCTCAATGGAATGAGAGCATAGAAGAGAATCCAAATATTTCTAAAACAGGAGATTACAGATTTGGCAGTGAGGGAATGTAGTCAACTGATGAATAAGAGCAATTGGAGTCGGAAGGTACATGCATATGCTGTGGTTTTAGTGTTGGAGTGAAACAGTAAAATGAGGAGGTGAAAAAGAACAACACAATTATAAATGGATTAATGATTTGTATTTCCAACCTGCAATTTTACTATATCTCCATATTACTATTGAGATACAGATCAATTTTATTACTTATTGTAGATGTTACCTCACTAAATATTTTTTCTATGCTTCCATAGATATGCTTCCATCTTTAGGTAGAATTAAAGACTAAATATGAATTTTTGTTCAATTGGACTGTACAGTGAATACAAACATAGCTAGAACTTTTTAAAAGACATTGGTGCACGTGGCCCAGAGACTTTCATAGGAAGCTTCCAATGCATGCACTGTGAACAGCTGATAATTTTTAGTCTCTTTGATCAAGTTTTGGCACAGAAATGTATCACTTTCGTCCACACTCACTTGGTTGCTCTTGTGAGTGATATTTATAGAAGTGTTCAGCTCCACACACACCTTTTTCTGCTATCTTATGGGGAAATTGAACTATTTTATTAGGCCTGTTTGTTTTCTGTGAAGGGGTTTCCTGTAAAGACTTATGATTCTTTGCACCACCATTTACTACTTACATTTAATTGTACTTTCTTTATGTTACGAGGTTAAATGACTGAGGTCTTTGAGACCTAAAAATACCTTTCAAATCTGTGATGCAAAAAAAAACCAAATAAAACAAAACAAATCAAAACGACAAGCAAATCAGACAATCAGATACAAATAAGTCTGTCCTGTTTTAGCAAAAGAGACAATATTTTAATAAAGAAATTTGGATTATTCTTGTGTCTATATGATCATTCCATAGTTAAGGAATAGAACTGTATGCTAAAAAAGGATTTTGCTTATTATTCTAATCAAAATAATGATTTAAATTATCTCTTGGTATAAATTTAATCGAAAATATATTATTAAAGTAAGGCAATAACTGCATTGTAAGTTTAAACTTGGGCCGTGGACACAAATAAGGGATGAATACGAGTGTCTTAAGATTGGTGTTATGAGTAACATAGTGCGAAGTGTTCACTAACACTAAAAATAAGTGAGTAAATGAATGCAAAATACAACAAACCTTACTGGAAAAAAAAAAACAAAAATCTTAAGAGAAGCAGTCCCTCTCTCAAGAAGTTAAACATGTTTGTTGAGCTTTTGAAATTTATACTCATGTGAGAGTGACATTCATGCAAAATAACATGGGAGAGACTGTTTTATAAGAAACATGAAGTATGTTCAAAAATGCTATATCCCAGATTTGGGAGTTTGGAATATTAACAGTTGTTTGAAAAGCTAAATGGACAGGTATTCTGCATTGCAACTGTAAATAATGATATCACTGAGAAAAAAATAAATACATATCCAAACATTCTCATATACTGTCCCACAGCCTTCACATATCTGGTGAATATATAGGTCAAAACTACACCAGTGCTTTAAGATTAAGTGCCTTAGGGGCCAAGTGTTTTCTGCCTGTAAGTTTATGGATCGCAGCTTCAAGGCTGGGAAATCCGCGTAGACCATGTTTGGAAACTGATGTTAGATCTTGTCATTTAAATGCTTTTGTGAAGAAGCCCACAAAATGTCAATGTGAAACATGAGTTCTTTTATGTGCATGTGAAAAACAATTTTATCTTCTTTTACCTTTACCTAAAATCTACAGTTCTGCTCATTTATTTATTATGCCACAGACCAAATACTACCCAAACAGTGAGTCCTGTTCAAGTAGTGTAACAGGAAATAACACATTATTCTGACTACAATCATCCTCATTTTTTCACAGCTGTAGTAAAGAAGACATAGAGGAACATTTTTAAGGGAGGGAGAGATTCTATGCATATCAATATCATCTAATTTAAGTCAATAAAAGGTGAAGTGTCATAGTTGGTAAAGATTTTATTTTATACTGTCTCCACAGTTAATGTGAAGAGATTTTCTTTTCACTTGATAAAATGAATAGTAATATACTAAGAAATTAAGCATGCTTTGAGGAATGTCCAAAGTAGACAAGATGAATTCCTCTCCAAATAGCTTACCCGTGGAAAAGAACTATCTGTGAAGGTAGTGAAAGTGATTATTTTGTGATGAGATTCCTTATTTTTTAGATTATTGAAATTTGATATAATTAATTTAAAATTAAACCTCTGTTTTATAATAAACAATAGATTCAATAAGTTTTCAAATGGAACCATTCTTTCATAATCATATGTATAACACAATTATTTTGATGGGGGGAATCTATGGTTCCATGGAAAATTATGGAGGTAGACCTATCAATCAGATGTCATCCTTTCATTATCTTCTACTGCCTAATATAAAAGCACATCATTTACTACATGGAAAGTAGTCTGATATCCTCAGCACTAAAGCAATTAGCCATCCTGAGGCAATATAAGGACATAGAGACATAAATAGCATGCATTTTTTCCCCTTACTTGATTTCACTTCTACCAGTGGAGAAGGTAACCAGAGTCCATTTTGACTGATTTTGACAGACAGGATATTATCAGCATCCTACAGTTTCTTTGGTTGGTTTGTTTGTTGGCTGCTGTTTCTAGAATAGCTCTGAAAACTGATGGAAGTTGATGCCTTGCACATACATGGCACTAAGGAGAAGTTCTCACTCTTGCTAGTATATTTTGATCATACTGGAGGATAGCATTTTTTTATAAGATAATTTTTGCAGAAATACATTTCTTTATTGATCAAAGTTAGATGTTTTGGCACCAGAAAGATAGCTGGAAATTGCAACCTTTCTCCTTGTCTACAGCCTAATATTAGATAGTAATTAGTCACTTCATTCAATGTGCTGGAAAAAAAGTTTCTGATTTTCTAGTGGCTCAATAAAAGCAAATACAAATACATTATTTAAAAATACTAGCAATTTTTCAGAGATATATCAGAATAGCTTTTGCAAAGACTAAGATATTTGTTGGGAGAAAATATGGCAAGAAAATTATCCAATAATATGAACTGTAGGGAAAAACATGATAAACACACTGACTGAAGTTTAAGCCAATATGTTTACTTTATGATTTATTTGCACTCCTGTATTATCCTCATGAGTGCTATATTGATAGTTGGACTGTGTTATTCTTTAGCATTATCACTATTTTATTTGTAGAAAGCCTTATTTACAAAATATTTCTGAATCCTTTATATCGGGACTACATTAAATGTTGAGTCTGCTGGCTAATCCATCTCAGAAACTCTTGTGAACGTGCACAGACATAACAAAGGTTATACTTTCATGCAAACAAAAAAACTATAAAATGAAAAGTGAAACTATAAACTTTTTGAGATGTGACTTCCATGTGCCATCTTCCCATTGTAAGACTTCCTAGAAATCTATCTGGGATAGTAAAGGACTACACGTTTGTTTCCAAATAGGATGGCTCCAGAACAAATATTTCTAAGAGGTTTTTATAAATAACTGATTACAGGATTAGCCTCTATGGAAAATTAAATGATATTTAACATTTGTACTGGAGTTAAACAAAACAAAAAATCCTTCTTAAGGGACTCACAAAATAAGTGTTAAGATCTGTCACTCTGCAAGTAGAAATCATCTGCTGTCTATAAGGCTAAGATTACTGGTAACCACTGACCTATGATACTTTGGGACAACACCAAACAGTTTCCAGCAGCCTATCCAAAAGTGCACCACAGTTCTCCCAAAGATCCTGTAATTTTATTTATTTATTTTGCTTCTTCATAGCATCTTACATGGTATTACTGATATATGGTTATGCATTTGAATTCTATTTTAGATGCCCACAATGTGGATATCAATACAAAAACACTCAGGTTCACTTTAAAGTCTAGGAAGATACTGATAGATGATAATTCATCTGGTGTGTGTTCTTTGCATTTTAAATTTATGTCAAATACCAATATTTGCACTGTACAGTTCATTTTGATGAGGATTATTGCCAACAAATGGAATCAACCACATAGAAGGAACTTTCCAGATGAGCTAGTGAGTACTTATCACCCTGAAGAGACTTACAGTTTTTCCATGTTCTTTTTTCCTCTCCTCTTTTCTCCTTTGCTAGTGAAAGATTAAAATAAATTAAAAGAACAAAAGGGATTAATTAGACTGTTAGATTAGACTGTTTTGAGTTTTCTTTTGGTTTTGTAATAGGTAGCTACAAAAGAGCAAATGAAATTATTGTTAGGCTACAGAGCTGCTAGAAACTCTTGGATACATTGAATCACTGGACTATATGCAATATGCAGCAAAATAATATGCAGTTACATTGTACCCTCCACAGGATGTTTTAATTCAGATTCATATCTTACTGTTAATTCTGTCTAAGATACAGCTTGTTTAAGCAACATCTTAGCTTAATTTCTAAGCACTCTTCTGAGGAGAAGAGATTCATAATTTTAGAAACATCTCCACAGTTATTTTACTGCTTAAAATGGCAGGCAGATTTTATGGAGTGAAAATATGAGTATATACAAAAATATTTTTAGAGATACATTTGCACTGGAAGCTTTAGGTTAACAGATGCACATATGGAAATACATACAACTTTAAATTTTTATACTTCCCCTTCAGAAGCAGTTCTGATGCACATACACTTTCTTTTGTCAAGCAGCATTTTGCATTGTATGTTTTGAAATTTAAAAATGTTGATTACTCCACCTGTAGCAATATGTTCCTTAAATCTCTGAGGATCTAGTTCCATCAAGAACTAGACACAGTCATAACAACTGTCTGGAACACAACCATGTAAGCATATTCTCCTTCAGAACTGTTTTAAGTTCTCAAGTTAGCCATTAACTTCCCAATAAAACCTGATATTTTAATTCTCAGCTGTATAACAGACTGGTTTCTGCCCATGAAATGAGTCCCAAATGACATATTCCATTAAAAAAAAAAAAAAAAAAAAAAAAGCTCTGCTGTAATTCTTTAGAAATTAGATCCCTGCCCCCAACTCTTCCTTTAGAAAAGTTCTTGCAAAATTATTAGAGAACAAAAAAATAACATCATAATTATCATAACTTTCAGGAAGTATATTTCAAATAGGATTTTTCTCTTTATTGCTTAGTAATGATCAGTATTACCATCTTTTTTGTTATTTGCTTCTAGTTTTAAAAATTTAATTCAACAATAATATGTATTTTCATTATTTTTGGATTTATAAACAGCAAAAGCAGTCCATGATGGACAAAGAATACTGAGTTCCTTTTAACTACTTTTCTGTTCATTTTAGTGACTAATGAGTGCACAGCTCATTAACTTTAAATAAATTTGTTGCTTGTACATATTTGAAAGAACAAGGGAGAAAATAGATCCATGACTACAGTCTCTAGAAACATACTTAATAATATTCAGGAATAAAACTCCAGAATTTCATTTCTATGTGAAATAAAATTCAAAACATAATCTGTGTCAGGATAATGTGGTGCTTCCACACCAGTGGCTAGCTCTACTCCACTATTCCACTCCCTGCCTCCTCCTCCTCAGCAGAACAGGGAAGAAAATGTTATGAAAAGAAAGCACATGTATTGAATGTGCTTAGGAAAAAAAGATTTGGAATAGGAATGTAAATGTAATTTATCACCTATTAATAAAAGACTAGAACAGAAGAAAAAAAAAACTATAAACAACTTCCCTCCACCATTCACCCTCTTCTACCTCCTCCCCCTGAGTCATGCAGGGGAACAAGGAACATTCTATAGCGTTTCATCTCTGCAACTCCATCATCTTCTTGTGCTCCAACATGGGCTTCCCACACAGAGCAGTTCATCAAGAACTGCCCCAACATGGGTCTGTACCACAGGGCCTTCTCTCAGGAACAGACTGCTCCAGCACAGGTCCCCCACAGGTGGCAGCTCCCCCAGATCTCCTGCTCCACTATAGGCTCCTCTCCACATGCTTCAACTCCAGCTTTGAGTCTTTCCCACAGGATGCAGCCTTCTTCAGGACATTTCTCATTTATACTAATGATGCTTCTGGAAAACTGGAAAATATACTTTATTTGAATTTGTACATAAAATAACATTAGTCCCTTTCTCTCTGATTGTTTTGCGTACCATACACAGATCAACATTTGCTGATGCTGATCTGGTTAAAAACAAACAATGCTGTAATCAATCAGCATAGTATTGCCTGAAGTTTTTATTTAATCTTGCAAATAATAACAGACTAATATCAAGAATGAACCTCTTTTAGTCTCCTTTACAGCTGATTCAAGGGTATCACATATCTTTTTGTTCTGCCACATACAACCATATCATTTTTTCCGAAGGGAAAAAACAGACATGGTAGATGATAAAAACAGAATTTTAATGGTTTTACTACTCAGTTTTATGTTATGCAGTCATCTCACCTAAAACTCAGTTTTCATTATGAAAGGATCCAGCATCTTCAACTCTATGTACTGATGTCATCAGAACACCTTTTCACTATTCTATAGGCAATATTCAATACAATGCCAGCTCCAGCATTCTTGGAGCCTGATCAAAGTAAATCATACCTTGCAATACAAAGACCCTAAAAATATATCTCTTTGCTCACAGTACTTATTTTCTTGCCATTCAGACACATTTGCAAAGATTTCAAGTACAGTTTACATTGTACATTAAGTACTTGGCATGTCAAGCACAGAATGAGTTCTCAGAAATGCATGTATGATTTTGTATGGCATACTTTTCTAATTCATACTTTTCCTATTACCATAGACTTAGGAGAGTTGCAGAGTGTGTTAGAAATCTTTTAATAAAGCATGCTTTTTTGAAAGAGGTCAATGCAAAAGACGCAAGATTTTTGCATGTACATCTATTTTAGTTAAATATAGAAACATTATTTCTGAAAAGAATTTCAGATTGCAAAATTTATAACAGCTAATAACTTGTTATTTCTCATAATATGAGAAGGCCAGAAGAAAGAGGTGATTTAAAATTTATTTTCAAAAAAATTAACAACATCAAATTTCAAACAAAATTAGAACTGCAATGTAATATAGTAACACAAGCTGTCGATGCATTAAAATGATTTCCACAGCTCCAAGCACAAACACTCTTAGTTCCTACTTACAAGACCATTTTTAATATAAATAAGTGTTACGAATTATTGTTTAGAAGTATCCTGTGTTTTTAATGCATATGAAAAATATCACAAGATCCTCAAATTTTCATAAAGAATTTACATGACTAACACATCAGTGGGAATAACAGCATCATTTCTTTCCTAAAAGAAAATGGTTTTTACCTTTGATCCAACATAATGCTGTTTTACTCAGATTATAGATGAAAGGAATAAATTACATTCTGAACTTCCAGTATATTTACTCTTACAAGTGCAATTATTATACTGTTATTTAAAGATAACTGTATTGCAGACATTATAACCAATTATGTTGCCCTTTATGTATATCCTAATCAAAATGTAATGCAATTATTTTGTACTGTATTAAAATTATAACAATCACGTAAATAAGTGAGATGACAATACTTTGAGGAGGTCAGAGTGATACCAGATGTGATATCTTAAAATTATTACAATTTTGTAGTTCAATAAATAAACCTGTTAACTATATTACATTCAGAATATTTTGCAGTCAAGTATATGTAATTTTTAATTGGAAATGTTTTATTTATGCTTCTGAAAGTTTTATTTACAGGCACAAATCAGACATATTATTTTATTTCCCAGGTTATTCAGATAAACTTTGAAGAATTTGATTTGGAGATTGGCTATGACACGCTGACAATTGGTGATGGAGGAGAAGTGGGTGATCCAAAAACCGTGCTTCAAGTGTAAGTCTTCTGCATTTAAAATTCGTATGCTTTCCAGAATATCATTAATGTAATTTTTAATGAAAGCAAATAGTGATAACATCCAGGTGAATCCCAACAAAAGTTACTTTTACCAAACTTCTGAAACGTCATTGAAGATGACAGTTTAAGTATATTGTTACATGTTAGTGCTTTAAAGTTAGAAATTAGACAAATCAGCAGAAAAGGAAGAGGTGAACTAATGTCAGAAATCTTAAAAAAGATACAGCGTACATTTGTGCTTTTATCTACATTTCTCTATATATGTATAAACTCTTAATGGCTATTGCACTTTCTTTATATAGGTCAGTTCTCACATTAATTTATGATAAAGATAATAATAGAAAATAACACCTAGGTAGCTTGCAGAACGGTAAAGGGGCAACTTCTTGAATCTCCTAATAAGCCTCGTATGACAAAAGTAGTAGCATAGGATGCTGATGAGGGCTTGTTGACTGTTGTAAATAAGATCAAAATGAGTTAGGGTGGTGAAGAAAGTTATAAAAATATATTACCTAAACTACTTATGATTATAAGTCAGATTGCACTGAGTTTCACATATATATATTTTTAACCATCCCACAACATTCTTCAAGAATGTCTAAGTCCTGTTTATAATCAACAAATATACAGAGCGATTAGGCTGGCATTTACAGAGCATATAGCTAGAAATAAAAAGGCGGAGAAGGATAATTGAAAATAAATGCTCACCCAATCTCCCTTCCTTTAGTTTAAAACCACTCCTTATCCTATCACTATCTACCCACGTGAAAGTTGGTTTTCCTCAGGTTTATAAACTCCCTTTAAATACTGGAAGGCTTCAATGAGGTCTTGACCATAGCCTTCTCTTTTCCAGGCTGAACAAGCCCAGTTCCTTTAGCTTATCTTCATTGGGGAGGTGTTCCACCCCTTGGATCATTTACTTAGCCTTCTTCTGGACTCTCTCCAAAAGCCTTTCTTGCACTGGGGGCCTCAGACTTGGACACTGTACAACATCTGAGGCCTCATGAGGGCACAGTAGAGGGGGGCAATCATTTCCTCATGCTGCTGGCCACTTCTCTTCTGATGGAACCCAAGTTATCACTGGCTTTCTGGGCTGCAAGTACACATTGCTGGCTCACATACCTTGGCTTAATTCCATCTTCTGAAAGTCCAGACAGCATCTCTGCATTCTTACCAGATGACACATCTTTGCTTCCACTGTCTGTACTCGCCCCTTTTATTCCCCTCTGTTTGACCTGCAGGTTCTTGCCAAGCCATACCAGTTTCCTGCTTCTCCTGCCTGCTTTCTTATTTTGAGGGCTGGAGAGCTCTTGCACTTTCAGAAAGGTATCCTTAAAGAGCAGACAGTTTTGTTCCACCCCTCTGTTTCCAAGGACTTGTTCCCAGGAGGTCTTGTTCAACAACATCTTAAACAACCTCAAATTTACTGTCTTGAAGGTCAGGATCCTGACTCCACTCTTTGCCAGGCACACATTCCTCAAGATCATGAACTCAATGAGTGTGTGGTCACTGAAGACCAGACTACTTCCAATCTTAATATCTTTAATGATCTCTGTACTGATGAGCACCAGGATCAACAAAGCTTCACTTCTAGTCAGTCTATCTACTATCTAAACCAGAAAGTTATCATCCACAGACTCCAGGATTCTCCTGGATTACTCATACCTCACTGAGTTGTCTTACCAGTGAATATTCACATGGTTGGAATTCCTCCATCGGAATGAGAGCTTGTGAAACTTCTTGTTGCTAATGTTAGAAGACCTCATCAACAGGCTCCTCTTGATCAGGTGGTTTGTAGAAGACCCCACCACCAGCTGTCCTTTACTGGTCCCATCCCTAATTTTAACACACATTTTCTGCCTTTTCTTGACTGTTTCTCAGAACAAGTATCACCCAGTCTATCCACTTCCTAACAAAGATGGTAACTTTCCTGCCCCTTCTACCTTGCCTATCCCTTCTAAAGAGTTTATAGCCCTCAATGGTGGTGTTCCAGTCATGTGAATCCTCCCACCATATTCCTGTGATGGCAATAAGTTCAAAGTTTTCCAAGGGCACCATGGTTTCCAGCTACCTTTGTTTATTTCCCATGCTGCATGTGTTGATATAGAAGCACTTCAGCTGAGCTTTCAGATATGCTGATTTCCTCCCATAGACCTCTGGGGCAAATCTCATTTTTTTCCCTACTGCTTTCTAGAGTGACAACATTCCCTCTGTCATTCAACAGTACACTCCACTCTGCCAGCAGCTCTAATTTCCTCACAGTGAGCCCAGCCAATTTGCTCCCTCTCCTGGCTCTCCCCAGTACAGGGCTGTTTGTCTGCTCATGCAACCATGTGATATCAGGCATCAATTCCCCTCTTTGACTGCTGAATGTATCTCAGCCTGGCTACCTCCTCTCTCAGCCTGGTCAGCTGCCCAAGATCATCATTTGGGCTCATCTGCACCCATGTCACCTTCACCTGATGTGGTCCAATGGGTGGCCTCCAGATTCCAGAGCTCCCAGAATTACAAGTCTGGGCGGCCTTGTGGGTTCCCCCACCTGCATTTCTGTTTATGCCTGCACCATGTTGGTAATAACAGAGAGCTTTCCTGGGATGAGAAGAGCAGCGCATGCTGCTTCCCTCAACTCGCCTGCCTTGCATGAACTGTCTGTGCAAACTGCTGTGCCCTGCCCTTCTGCTATTGCCATACCCTGTTTGCCCATCCTGACAGTTGCTGCAGGTGTGTCTTTACGTAAAATGCAACCAGACTCAACTCCTGCATGCACATTCAGAACACTGAGTGCACAAGGCATGAAATTCATTTTTTTTTCTTTTTTTACTGTATTGGGCATCTACAAGTATTCTGTCTCTTGTATTATATCATTTTAATCAGATAGAAAGGAGTAACCTCAAGTGGAATGTATGTCACTAGTATGTGGAAAAGATAGTCTTGGAGTCCTACACAGGAAGATGAAAATCACACTGTTGAGCATGTGGCTACTGTTAAACTGTTTAAAAGGAAAGTGTCATAATTGTATCTATCAGTTTATGTTGTTGACAGTTCTCACTGCTCAGCTTTTGAAAAGGAAGACGTAAGAAAGTGCATCTAGGAGAGAAGCCTTCTCAGTAATCATTCCCAATAGTAGAATACTCATAAACCCCAGGAGAAAAGAGAAGATAATTCATAACTGCAGGATTTCATTATTATCTAAGCTTAAATAACTCCCTTCATATAATATTATCTTATCTGGATCCTGCTGATGACCCAAATCTCCCTAAGTCTGAAAACTGAAGTCCAAATTTTCTCATTTTATTAAAAGAAATCTCATTACTTGAAAGTTTGTCACTGTGTGTTATAAACACCCCTTTTCTGTTCAAGCTGTATCTACTTAGATGTCTGTCTCATAATCTGGCACCTGTCTTGGAGAAAGTTGTTCTTTTATTGTGAAGTTTCTCCACTTATTAGCAACTCAGCTGAAGCCTATAGGAATTTGTAGATGATAAGAAACTACATTTCAAATATATTTCAAAATATGTGATTTAAAATATTGAAGTAAAAGTGATGAATTATTTCTGTACTTTGTTAATTAATTTCAAAAATGCATTTATAGATTTTTTTTTCTCCAGTGTATTATTTCACTGAGAAAGTAGGGCATCTGAAAACTTTGTGCATTAAAACACATACGTACTTTTTTTACAATCCACTTCAGAAATCAGAAATTATAAAAATTGTTTTAGCTTTTTATTATAGGAATTATTCTCTCTGAAAAAGCAAGGAGATCAATAATCCTAGTAGTTTTAATATTCCTGAAATCTACTGTCAGTCATTGATAACCATTACAAAACTTACATCAGTGTTGTTTCTGAGTAATATCCTGTTAATTTTTTAATTTGACAAAGTCTGAAATCAATGAGGACACTTTCCTTTAGTGCAGGAATGTGCAGTCTGTACATTATTTTGGCCAGGCAGTTAGTTGTTCAGTTCTGGCAAGAGTTTTTGTGGTAGCTCCATCTGTGAACACAGATATGGAGATTTAACAAGAATTTCTCCTCCAATAGAGTATTTTATAAGGAAACAAGCTGAAAAAAAGACCAGAGGGAAGAGCTAAAGTTAACTGCAGGATATATTTAAATAGTCCATTTTAAGTTTCAGCTTTAAGAAAATCATTAGAACTGGAAAAAAAAAGCAAAACAATTTTCACTCTTAAACAGTCAGCTTGTGATCCATTTTAGAGGAATGGAAAATATTGTGCTACTTTCCAACATTCTGTTTTAACTGACAAACTTTTGCTACATTTTAAGACAAAATTTTTGGAAAAAAAAATCCATATAATATAAAACTAGAGAACAATTTTTACTATCATACATTTAATTTAACAAATAGAATACACATCTAGGATTACACTATTTTTTTTTTTAATTATTGAAATAATATGACAAGTTAAAAAAAGAGAAATTAAGTGTAACTAGATTTTTTTTTTTAATCAATTAACATCATTGACCAATGGCAGGTTTTTAAGTTCTAACAACTAGCATTTTGTTAATGAAGGAATGAATGCCAGGTGAATCTGATATAGGCCTCCATCTTTTGTTGTGGTAGAGGTAATGAGGGGTAGAAGAGTTACAAGGAAGCTGCACAGCTTTGTAGTAGTATTTTTATTTAAGAATAGCATGTTAATCGTGAATGTAGGATGTGTGTGTTTTGAAATAGGGTAGCTGTATGCTAAATAATATAATATAGTATCTCTTCATGGGCTTTTACTGCTGCTTAATATTCCTGTAAGAATCTGAGTTGTCCCAGATAAGATTCAGACAAGGGAAGATGCATACGATTGAAGGTAACATGGAGTATTTTGATACATCCTATGTTGCAGTCATTGGAACCTTGAGAGATATATTGGCTAAGTTAGCATGAGCTGGCCATGTTGAGTTTAAAAGAAAAAAGAAAATCTAAAAATAGTTTACAAGTTAGCAGTTATTTAAACTCCTTTCTTAGGTCTGAATTGGTAAATAACACTTAGAAAAAAAAAAGAAGAATAAATTTGGTTATCTGACACTGCATTGAAGTTAAAGTTTTTTTCTGAATGACAATTAGTGCTTAACATACTTTTTATTGTAATTGTACTTCGTAACTTGGATACAGTAGTAGTCCTTCAAGACTGTCATTAAGGTTTTCTTTTTGTCTTTTTTTCTTTTTGTCTTTTGTATTTTCTAAAGTTGATAATTCACCTATTTATTTATTTTAAGTTTAACCACTCTCTGGGTTTCTTTTTCTATCTGTAGGCTAACGGGGAGTTTTGTACCAGACTTAATTGTAAGCATGAGCAGTCAGATGTGGTTGCATCTTCAGACGGATGAAAGTGTGGGATCAGTTGGTTTTAAGGTTAATTATAAAGGTAAGTATATATTTTTGGAAGAAAATTTATAATTAATGTCAAGATTATGTTAATATTATAATATGCTATTCTTTTATACTTTCATTCTTTTCCCAATTCTTTTGGTTTTAAAAACAATGAGAATTAAATAGAGTAGGAAAATATGCAAAAAATACTTTTTCTCTTTAAAAGTGTTATGATATATAAGATTTCATATTTTCTAGTAAGTGCATCCTCATAATAACTAAATTTTTGTCATTTAATTATTTTTTTGTTATTGTTTGTATTTTAGAAAAAAATGTTGTGATTATTTACTGTTAGTTGAGCAAAGAAAGCACATTCTTCTTGCATGTGTTTGAAAATTAATAATGACTGCTACAATAGGAAAAAAAAAGAATTGAAGAATTCAAAAAAAGAATTAATTAAGAATTGAAATTAGTTATGAGTTTGGGGTGAAGACAAAGCAGAACTAACCTAACAGTACTGTTTTTTTTTTTTATTGTTAAATAGTTGTTTGATGCATTTGAAGTGTATAATTTTCTTATATTATGAATGGAAATCTTAAGATAGCATATGTATATATTTCTGAATTATTCTAGAACAACTATAGTGTTTTTATACTATCTTTGACAGAGTTGCATGAGTTTCTTGAAACAAATTTTGAAGTTCATTGCCCTTGCCTGCTGACAAGACATTATGATAGCTATTAATCAAAGTAACAAAGAGAAAAAGCAGAAATTAATCCAGCAAATGCATTAGAAGTTAACTGTATATTGTATTTTTCAGTTATTTATCACACAAAGGGAAGATAGGTAAGAGAAATATTTTAGTTATTGCAAGGGAGAAGTTATATAAATAAAATTAATTAAACAGTAATTTAGAAAACAAGGACTGAGGTACATAGTTCCTGTATAACTGCAAAAGAGGAATGAAATGATGAAAAGTAATAGGTTCAGAAACTAGGAAAGAACTGTACCTATCAAAAGCATGAGAGAACCCCTCATACTTTTTTTAGAGTGACAGATAGAACGGATAGGCTTATTGAGGGTCAGCTTCTACCAAATGAGTTGCCATTTCTTTATGTTTTCAACTTCTTTTGGCTGTCAAAGTATATTGCTGATAATGTGACAAACTGTGAACCACGACAACGTGGGAAAGGAAGCTTTTTGTATTTGAAATTGAATTAATTTGCACAGCCCAATACTTGCTTCTTTCATGTGTTTGTATTTGAGAGTTCCTGAAAGAATTCCAGTTTTTAAGGGGCAGATTATTGTTTAAGAATGTACCACTCTGTCTTATTTTATTTGTGAGTTGTGTTTATTCTTAGAATTCTTAGAGTCTGTCTAGGTCTCTCTGTATGGCATTATGGCCCCCAAGTATTGATTGCACCACACTTTTGGTGTCATCTGCTTGGTGTCATCTGCAAACTCACTGAGGGTTCATTTGATCCTGCTGTCAGTGTCACTGGTGGAGATGTTTAAAGAACATTGGTAGAAGTACTGACTCCCTGAGAGCCATGACTTATTATTGAACTTCATTCAGATATTGAGCTACTGACCACTGTTCTCTGTGTATGATCTTGAAACAAATTCATTATCCTCTGCATGGTCCACCCATCAGCTGATCTTTTGTTTAGGTCTCATTTGATTCCTCTGATGAACAGGAAATTATCAGCTCAGGCAGGGCTGGGAGGATGAATAAGAAAATGCGTATTTAACCATAAGAGCAGTCTAGTTCTGTTGGATTGTTGTATCCTCATGTTCTGAGCAGTGATTCTACCAAAAGAATTCTGCTAAGATTCACAGTAATGTCAAAAATGTCTGTCCTTAATGAATATGAATGATTTTAAACCTTTGATGTCTCATAGTTAGTTCAGGTACTCAGAAATGGATATCACTATCTATTTATAAAGCGTAAGTTCCTTATAATTTTTTGTCTAACATCACTAGCCAATAGATGTGTCAAAACTATAACACAACTCTTTTATACCTGATTCAATTTTTTCTTTAAAGTTTTATTCACAAGTGTTGTAATTCAATCTCATTCCTGTTTTGCATCTCTTGAATATATTAAACAAAATAACATCCAGTACATACACCCAGGACACATTCCTGCTTAAGTTTTTTTTGACAGCATTCTTTATTTTACTCTCTAATCTTTCTGCTTGATGGCTCACAACTTTCTCACTGCAAGCATTTTCAGTTGAGACACTGTATGTTGGTATTATCTGAAAATTTTATTAAACTATTTCAGAGTACTGGGCAGGAAGTGTAAGTGTTCCTGTTTATCATTCTTATGTTGTTTGGATGTATGTGATGCATGAATAGAGTCTTACTAAATATTTATTTATCGAAGTGTTACATATGGAAAAGAGAGCATGTAACTACACAATTATACTTCTCTGGAATACTGGAATAAAGTTTGTGTTACAGAGGTTTCTTAAGTCAAGTCCACTTACTATCATTAAAGCTTCAATAACTTTTTCACCCATGGCATTGTTTATTTTTGCACTTAAGCCCATGTGCACTTCTACTATTTCAGAACTTCAGAACTTTTATGTTAGAGGAGTTACAGTTGGGTATTATCTCCTTCTGTTTGTGTTGGTTTTACTAGCTGCATCTGATGCCTTTTGATTATTTTGTGGAAGAGACTAATTTGTTCAAGGACATATTTAACACCCCATTCTTTAATAATTAACAATTGTTATTAGAAAGGATTTTCTGTTCCTTGTACTGCTGAGAAGCAGGAAATTTACTGTCTCCAAATGTGTTTTTCAATTGAGTTTGAATAAAAAGATTAGTGCTCTTTTACCCACCTGCAATCTCATCTTAATCAAGATTATTCAGTAAAGTGACTAGGAATGTATGTACTTAGACTTATTATCCAAGGAAGAGTCAAATGTAAGGACATAATTTGCTACAGAGAGCCTTGATAGTAGTGTTTTAGTATCTAAAGCGTGGACTATGAGAAAGAAGGGGACAGACACTTTAGCAGGGTCTGTTGTGATAAGACAAGGGGAAATAGGTTTAAACTAAAAGAGGGAGATTTATTTTGTTTAAAAACATACAAACCAAAACAAAAACCCCCACAAAACTTATTCAGTAAGGGTAGTAAGGCACCGGAACCAGTTGCCCAGAGTGGACACTTCCTGGGAAACTCTCAAAATCAGGCTAGACCAGGCTCTGAGCAATTTGATCTAGCTGTAGAAGTCCTTGTTAATTTCAGGGGAGTTGGACTAGGGACTTTTAAGGGTCCCTTTGTCACGGAGTTGACCAGATCAATCTATGTCCGTGACAGGGGCGACAGGCCTCTGCCCTCCCCCCCCCCCCCCCCCACCCCAGTCCCACAGAAAATGGGAAGGACACCCTTCTAACTCAAATGATTCAGCAGTTCTTTATGGAGAGAGGTGTTGCATCAAGTTTGATTTTTTTTTTTTTTCCTAACTCCTTTAAAATGATACTTCTGAACAATTAAGTCTGCAGAAGCTGTATTTATAGGTAAGGTTTTACAAATTAAAAATAACAGGTTAATTAAAAAAAAAAAAACACTCTATTTTGCAACTGCAATTGAGCTTTTTGTGATGAATTTTTGGTGCTGTTTTAACTATGTAATCTTTCAGTACAATTCTCAGCTCATAATAATGATGAGAACTGATAATTAAGGTTCCAAATCAGCTGTTTAGTCAGGATGTGTTAATATGATTTTTTTCATGTTGAAAATATATTTTGTCCAGAAACTGTTTTCAGTACTGAGAAACCTTTATTTTATCTTTGCTAAATTGATGACAATAATTTGTTTTTTCTTAGAAGACTATTCCTAGAAAACAAAACAGTGTCCTTTATTTCTACTTCGCCTTTGTGTTTTTACCTGAAATCTTCCTGTGGGCAGTACTCGCTGTGGGTGGTTGTTACAGGTGGTTCTGGGTGGTGCTTAACAGGTCACGGGTTCAGGGGTTGGTCGCGTGTCACGGTATATAGGCAGTTGTTGTGCAGCAATAAATTGGAACTTGAGCTACAGTTCCTTTTTTTTTTTTTTCTGGAAGGATCTTGTGGCTTCTTACTGATTTTAATTCTCACTGCTGCGTGTTATTATTTTTTAATATTCTTCCAATTAATCTATGAAATGACATTATTTTTCCTCAAATCTTAATTTAATATTCGTTCATATTTTATTTCATAGTTTTGGTTAAAAAAAATAATTATTTTTAAAATATACACTTAATGATCCTTTTCCTTCAACTATCCTGATGTTAGTGGAGAAATAATCACGGAAATTTTTATTTGAATGTGACTCCTATGAAATTTTGATTTTGTTCATCGAAAATGTAGATCATACTTTTTGCTTTACCATGTTTAATTAAAAGCTCTTGGTAATCAAACCCAAAAAGAATAATTGAATGGAATCATAGAGTCACCAGGGCTGGGAAAGACCCCCAAGATTCTCTATTCTGGTCCTCCACCTACCATTCAATATTGCCCACTATACCGTGTCTCTTAATACAATGTCTAAATGTTTCCTGAACATCTTCAGGGCTGGTGACTATGCCACCTACCTGAGCAGCCCATTCCAGTGCCTGACCACTCTTTTCTAATAGAAATTCATCCTAATATTCGACTTGAACCTCCCTTGGCTCAACTTGAGGCCATTCTCTCTAAGAGGCCAACCCTCACCTTACCACGGTCTCCTTTCAGGTAAAAGTAGAGAGCTATATGGTCTCCTCTTAGCCTCCTCTTCTCCAGACTAAATAATCGCAGTTCACTCAGCTGCTCCTCATAAGACTTGTGCTCCAGATTCCTTAGTAGCTTCATTTGGACATGCTCCAGGGCCTCAATGTCTTTCTTGTAATGAGAGTCCCAAAACTGAACACAGTGCTTGAGGTGTGCACCTTCACCAGAACTGGATACAAAGGGGTTATTGCTTCTCTGGTTCTGCTGGCTAACTATTTCTGACACAAGCCAGGATGCTTATTGACCCTTTTAACCACCTGAGTGCACTGCTGGCTTATGTTCAGCCAGGTGTTGACCAACACCCCATAGTCCATTTCTTCTACCCAGTCTTCCAGCCACTCCACATGAAGCCTGTAGTGTTGACTGGGGTTGTTTTGGCTGAAGTACAGGTCCCAGCATTGATCTTTGTATACCTCTTTGTATTGGTCTCAGTTTTTTACCCAGTGAAGAGTTTACATATACAAATCATGGGCTGCCAGCTTCCCCAAGAGAATATTGGGGGAGACAGTATCAAAGGCTTTGCTGAAGTCTGCGTAGTCTATGTCAACAGTCTTTCTCTCATTCACCAAGCAGATCATTTGATCATTGAAGGAGATGAAATTGGTCAGGCAGGACCTGCCTTTCAAGAACCCATGCTGGCTGGGCCTGATCTCCTGGTTGTCTTGCACCTACTCTGTGGTCTCACTCAACACGATCTGTTTCATAACCTTTCCTAACACCTGGTCAGGCTGACAGGTCTTTGTCCTCCTTACTTCCTTACTCTTCTTGTGGGCGGGAGTTGCGTCTGCTGTGTGGCCAAAGACTTTTTCTGCTTTGAAATTTATCTGCTGAACAATATGAATTTTATGTTGAGTTGCCATGTCATTTAGTATTAACTTTAGTTTGAACAAGGACACTGAACTTAATGGCCATTACTTTGACTAATCCCCTTAGTGATTTAATGTGTCTTCCATTTCATTCAGTTGTTTCACAACAAATTTGGAATTGCATCCCAAATCCCTTCAGTCTTAACCATGTGGATATATAGGAAGGAACGGAAGAATTAAATGGAAAATAGTCCTAAAAATATTCATTGTGTTAGTGTATTTATAAGCCGGATAAATGACTAGTACCTGAGCATAAGGAAGTCACTGCATGCTCTGTTTAAAAAGTAATTTTTTTATTTCAAGTTAAAGCAGGCCTGATACTCCAGCCACAGGCTTCAGAAAATGAAAGTGTGGGCATCATCTAATAAATAAATGACATTTGCTTTAATGGTATGGTCTGCTGTTTCCTACTTTAATAACGTATTTAAAAACGTAAAAGCTATACATGGTATGTAGGCCTTAGTCATAGTTTTTGTCAAAATAAAAATGCTTCTGGAATAGAACCACCAAAAAAAGTTATCTGCAACCTTCAAGGCATCTTTCTGACAACTTTGTGCAAATTAAGTCACTTGGTCTTGTGTGACATATATACAGCAATGTATTATGTGCCAAGTCAATTAAATCAGTAATTGTCTGGTTTTGAGAAAGACAGATGGTGGGTCAAATTTTAATCACTTTCAACAATTTTACACTTCACAGCTATGGGTGATATATTTCCCAGTGATATATAATCCCAGTGGAGGTTTTAAGAAAGGTAGCCAATATCTTTTTCAAAGTACTTTTATTAGTAATTTTTTCCTATGTATTTCTTTTTTTTTTTTTTTTTTTTTTTTTTGGCATTTAAAGTTGTAGAGCTTTTTTCTTATTTTGGAATGATTTGTTCTATATGCTTTTTTTTCTGTTTTACTTATCTGAAACGTTATTTGGGTCTAGAAATTAATCATATTAAGATGTACAGTAGAGATGGGAAATATACCAATTTGGATCACTTCAGTAGTGTATCGAGAGAAGTAATCTTTATTGGCTTTTATATTATTTTACTCAACTGGCTGTTAATAGAATCACAGAATGTTTTGGAAGTGGAAAAATGGATTGGAAGGAACCTTAAAGATCATCTCATTCCAACCTTCCTGCAATGGCCAGAGTCAGTTCCCTCAGTGTCCCATCCAACCTGGCCTTGAGCTGTACCAGGTATTGAGTTATCCACAATTTCTATGGGCATTCTGCTTCAGTGCCTTACCACCCTTGAAGTAAAGAATGACTAATATCTAACCTAAATCTCTTCTAATTTAAAGCAATTAGCACTTTTCCTGTCGGTACACACCTCTTTATAGTGTTCCTCCCCATGTTTCTTTTAGGCCATTTTTTAAGTACTGGAAGGCCACAATGAAGTCTCTCAGAGCCTTCTCTTCTCTAGGCTGAACAAACTCTCCTCTCTCAGCACATCTTCATAGGGGAGGTACTCCATTCCTCTAATCATCTTTGTGGCCCTCTGGACTTGCTTGCTGTAACTTTCTTATGCTGTATGCCCCAGAGCTGAATGCAGAAATACTGTTACCTGGAGTATTATTTTTTTTTTCCCCATGATTTCTACAGCTTCTTTAGTTCCTGTTTCATTCCTTTTACACACAAAGTGATACAAGATGGTTTTCCTGTAGACTGCAGCTCTTCAGGAGCTGTTCTGGTTTGGGTCTATACCATTATGTCCATTCTCAAGGAGCACATTAATCTTGCTTGTGTCCCTATGGGTGCTCCACTGTAGGTTCTACAGTCTGAGCTACATCTCTGACCTGGGAGCTGTTCCTGTGGGGGCTGTCCATCAGCTGTGGCTTCTGTTAGGCCAAATCTATGTGGGTTCCTCCATGACTGTATATGGAGGTCTGCTCCACATGGTGTTTTATGCCCTGCAGGGTGGCAACGTTCTCCACCATATGCTGCTCCATAGGCTTCATAGGAACTTCTGCTCTATGTCTGGAGCGCGTTGTACCCTCCTTCTGCACTGACTCCAGTGTCTCTCGTAATTGTCTCTCTCTGCATCTTGACCAGTGATCTCTTGCAGTGATCTTGACCAGTGATGGAACCTGAGGGAATGGCATTAAGCTCCTTTAAGGGAAGTTCAGGATGTATATTGGGAAAACTTTCTTCACAGTGAGGGTAACGTAACACTGAAGTAGGCTGCCAAGAGAGATTGTGGGGTTTCCTTCTCTGGAGACATTCACAACTTGCCTGGATGCATTCTTGTGTCTCCCTGCTCTGACAGGGGGATTGGACTAGATGATCTTTCAAGGTTGCTTCCAATCCCTAACATTCTGTAATTCTGTGAAAAGATTCTTTAATAGGAAGATATTCAGCCGCTGGAATGTTTTCTCCAGGGCAGTGGTCATGGCACCCAACCTTATTGGGTAATATTTTCAGACATATGCTTTTAATTTTGGAGGTCAAATGTGAAGATGTGTGTTGAAATTGATGATCCTTGCAAGTCCATTCCAACTCAGGGTTTTCTGTGATTTTATGATACATTCTCTCACTCACAGCTGCTGTTGTGCAATGTTGTTTACTCTTTCTTTAAATCTGCTCTCACAGAAGTGCAACCAGAGTCGCTCAGGGCTCAGCTCTAGGCTGCAACAGGTCCTTGTTGGAGCCTACTAGAACATGTTCTTTTCTGACATGGGGTATCTTCTGGGCTCTTCTCACATAGGGTACTCCTGCAGCTCTCCGCTACCAAAACCTTGTCTCATAAGCTTAGTAGGCGAACATAAATATTCTTTCTTGATGCAGAGCTATTAGAATAATAGAGTTGGCCTCTGGCTTCCCCTGACACAGAGGGAAGACTGTGAAGACTTCATCAATTTTAGCACTGCGTTTTGAGACAAGTTGAATACGAGGCTAGACCCGTAGGATCATGGATCAAAATCTCTCCCCATCTTCCTTGTAGACCCCTTTTAAGTACAGGAAGGCCTCAGTGAGATCTTCCCAGAGCCTTGTTTCTCTAGATTGAACCTCACCTCTCCCAGCCTGTCTTCACAGGGGAGATGCTCCATCCCTCTGATCATCCTTATGGCCGTCCTCTGGACTCTATCCAACAGATCCATATGTTTTTTTTTTTGTTTTTGTTTTTTTTTTTTGTTTTTTTTTTGTTTTTTTTTTTTTTGTTTTGTTTTTTAATAATGTTAAGGACCCCAGTGATGGTTGCAGTACTCCAGGTACTGTCTCATGAGAGTGGAGAGGGAGATTTACCTCTCCTGACCTTCTAGATACAACTCTGTTGATGCAGCTGGCTTGCAACCATAAAATACCAGCTCATGCTGAGTTTTCCATTGATCAAAATCCCCAAGTCCTTTACTTCAGGACTACTCTCTATCCATTCTCTGCCTTTCTAAATTCTTCTAAAAGAACTTGTAAAAAGAACAAAGATTTGTTTTATCCTAATGACATTCCTTTGCAGCATTTACTGGAGGTTGGTCTGATACTTAAAAGAGCATACACGTATGTAACTGAATAACTGTTTTAAAAGCAAGACAAATTAATAGTTAAATAAGTCATGAGGAAAACACTTGTATGTATGGGATTTGTAATGGGAGTAACTGAGCTCATTCTCTTAAAATCTCAGTGTTTCTAAGATAGTGAATACCATTATCTTGTTTTAAATACTTACATCTAGAAAATGTGGTTTGAATGTAATTAATATTATACATTGTTACAGAGTCCATAATTACATCTTTAAGGTGCAAGTGACATCTTCCTTGTAGTGAAGCACTAACTGATATACCTAGTAATAAAATCAGAGTTGTTTATATAAAAAAAGGAAATTGTGAACCAGAGACAGGTTTAGTCTCTGAAGACTTGTATCTTATTTTGGCATGTGTGATTGATGGCATTTGAGATAATCACTAACACTAGTCTCTGTGGTCTCTTTCCATTGTGTTGGGATTAGTATTCCTCCAGAAGCTGTTTAACATATCTGTCATTTGATCTGTGCTGCAGTTATTCATTTTCAAAACTATTAATGAAACATGATATGATGGACGCAGAGAAGTTTAGCTAATATGAAGTGGATTGCATTCAAGAGCTGTGTGGTTGGAGATTATTTTAGAGGGAAGTGGGGAAAGATAATGGAGGATGGCTGCCTTTTTGAGAAGTCAATTCTTCAAAAAATTAGGAAGTGTCAAAATGTAAATTGCTTATGAAAGTGTAATTCTACCTCTATATGCACATCCATTATCATATAGTCTTTAATTACACAGTCACCCAGTATTTCCCCTAGGCTCCCTGCCTCATTTGTTGCATAGGATGAATTATGCCTCTGAAATGTAGCAGCTGTTTAATATTTTTAACCTCATCATTCAAGTGTTGGCTTCTGCCTTATATACTGCACACTCTTTAAAGCCTTCAATATATATGCAATTACTCCATCTTGTTACTCGGTCATAAATTTAATTTGATTTTCTAATCATACCAAAGATAGTAATATATTTATTTCTACTTGAAGGAAAAAAAAAAAAAAAAAAAAAAAAAAAACAACACAACATTATTATCGTAGTACTATATATGAAGAAAATGGAAGAAGGAAAGAACTGAAATTATTCAAGACAGTGCAAAACTACTGTTGGAAATTCTTACTTCATGATACAAAACTCAGGTTTTAATGCTGCTAACCAGACAATTTTTGTCTATCATAGAATTATCATTGAATTTTTTGGGTTGAATGGGACCTAATGATCATTTAGTTCCAACTGCTGTGCAGGGTTACCACCCGCTCCATCAGATTGCCCAGGACCCCATCCATCCTGGCCTTGGACAGTTCCATGGATGGGACATTCACAGCTTTTCCTGAGGTGCTTCACTACCCTCTAAGTAAATAATTTCTTCCTGACATCTAGTCTAAGTCTCCCTCCTTTTAGTTCTAAACCATTCTCCCTTGGCCTATTACCACCTGACTGTGTAAATGTCAGTCTGTTTGTTTGTTTGTTGTTTTTTAATTTCCTTTAAATACTGAAAAGCTGTGATGAGATCTCTCCAGAGCCTTTTCTTCTCCAGGCTGAACAAACTTAACTCCTTCAGCCTGTCTTAACAGGAGAGATGTTCCAGCCCCCTGATAATCTTTGTAGCCTTCCTTCAGACCTACTCCAGCAGCCCTATTTCCTTCTTGTGCCAGGGCCCCCTGACCTGGGTGCAGTACTCCAGATTGAGCCTCACAAGGTTAGATTAGTGGGAGACAATCACCTTCTGGCCACCCCACTTTTGATAAAACTCAGAATACCGTTGGCTTTACAGGCTGCGTGCACACAGTGATGGTTTTTGTCAAGTTCTTCATCCACCAGGACCTCTAAGTCCTTCGTTACAGGGCTGCTCTCAGTTAGTTCTTCTCCCAGTCTATACGTATGTCTGGGATTGCCCCAACCCCACTGCAGTACCTTGCACTTGGCCTTGTTGAACCTCATCAGGTTCACACAGTTCCACTTTGTACGTTTGTCCAGGTCCTTTTGGATGGCAACATTTCCTTCTGTTTTATCAATTTTTTAGTGTCATACTTGCTAAGGGTGCTCTCAATCACACTGTCTTTGTCATTAAGGATCATTGGTCCCAAGATGGAGCCCTGAAAGTTGACACTCATTGCAAGCTTCCATCAGGCCATAAAGCCCATAATTACAACTCTCTGTCTGTGGTCGTCTAGCTGATTTCTTATACATAGAACTGTCTTCCCTTCCAATACATATCTCTCCAATTAAGATATAAGGATGTTGAATGGAAGCAGGACAAAGAGTGTGTAGATTTCCAGATAGATGACATTGGTTGGTCTTACCTTGTTGACTGTTGCTGTCACTACATCATAGAAGATCATCACCTTTCTCAGGCACTGTTTCCCATTGCTGAAGCCCTACTGGCTGTCTCGGATCACCTCCTTGTTTTTGCATATGCCTTAACATTTCTTCCAGGGGGATCTGTTTCATGATCCCTAGACATACAAGTGAGGCTCACAGTCTAGTGCCGTGAGTCTTTCTTTCTGCTTTCTGTTGAACTACTGCATCTCTTATTTATTTCCTGGTATTTCTGATTGCTTGCACTTTTAGTTGTCAGATACCTGGATCTATACCTATATTTATAGATGTTCCAGAAGAGAAATTCACACAGGAAGTGGCCAAATGTTACAATTCTGATTTTCTTTCTCTATAGGCCAGTGTCTTAATTATTATAATTCATCTAATGAGGCTAACTTATGTAACACTTTGCAAACTGATTTTTTTTGTATTTTTCTCAGCACATTAACTGTGACATTATGCTTGTCTCCAGGTGTCTCAGACAAGATTTTACATAACTTCCTCTTGTGTCAGTAGAGTCTCAAAAATTGGCATATCAAGCTGATTTATAAACACTAAATTTTTTTGAACTAGAGTAACTGACAGAAATAGAACCACTTTTAACCTTAAAAACACTATTTTAGCAACTCCTATTAACAATAACCATTTCTGGCTCATTTTTGTTAAACATCAATTTGACAGTAGACTGATCTCCTTGCCTAGCAGTACTCTTTAAGGACAAATGAATTAGATTTCTGCATCTGTGCATTCAGGTATCAGTCAGTTTGTCTTATATCCTAATTTCTCAAAATGAGCTATTGTGCACTGCATAAGAAATCTTTTTTTCCATATATTTAACAGCTTATTTTTTGGACGTTAGATTTAGGGCAAGAAATAACTGAAGGAGGAGAGGGATTCCATTTCAGATTCAAACAGTTAAGCAAGGAAATAACAAGTTTCTATGAGCTTCTAAGAAAAATTATACAACAGGGTTTTCACTCAGCTAGCTGTGTAAGCTAGCAAGTTCACCTGTTCATAGTAAGGAAGGTTGCCATGGTTTAACTCAGCAGGTGGCTCAGCACCACACAGTCATTTGCTCGCATCTCCCCTCTTCCCAGTGGGATGGGGGAGAAAATTAAAAATAAAAATAAAAAGCAAATGAGAAACAAACAAACAAAAAACAATGAAAAGACCCAAAACTTGTGGTTGAGATAAAACTATTTACTAATATAAAGGAAAAGTATAACAGTTATTACTATATATATGTATATGAATCTATATGACAAGTGATGAACAAGCAATTGCTCACCATCCACTGACTAATGCCCAATTAGCCCTGCAGTGAGCAGAAGACTGAACTCTCACTCCCTTGAGAATTCTCCTTCTGCATGATGTCATATAGCATGGAGTATTCATTTGGCCAGTTTGGCCAGTTTACATCAGCTGTCCTGACTCTCTCCCCTCCCTGCCCTTCATTAGTATGAGCTAAGAAACTGGAATGTCCTTGACTGTGTGCAACGTGCAACACTGCATAGCAATGACTATAAGAACTAGTGTGTTAGCAGCATCATTTTTCCCCTAGAATGGAAACACATCAATGAGCAAGCACCAATAAATGACAAACAAATTTCACCATAGTTAAATTTTGAACTGTTTGTTTGGTTGGGGAAGAAAAAAAAAAAAAGAAAAGAAAAGTCATGTAAAAGTATACATGAGGAACATAAGAAAAAAATCATGCTCTGAAAGATTGTTAGGGCGCTGGAACAGGCTGCCTGGGTACGTGGGAGAGTCACCATCCCTGGAGATGTTCAAGTAACATTTAAAATGCAATTCTACAATAAGTGTTAGAAGCAAGATATTGGTGCTGAACAATTGTTCCATGAAAACGTCAGAACATTGTTTGGTAGTAGTCAAAAGAGCACCTGATAAGACATGTTTGGAATGGAACAGAGAACGCTAGTATTTTAAACCCATAGTTCATCTTTAGTTGAATACCCTTGCAACTCTAGAGTGTGTTTAGGGAAACCTAATGAGATCAACTTTTTACCAGTAAGCTAGGATTGTGTAGCAGACAAAACAGCGTAAGGGGATTCATGGTTGTGAATAGCATATACTTTACCATTTAACCACCTATTCGTAAGAGAATGTATGTAGCTGTAGTATTTGAGACACATTCTGTCTATATGCAAGCAACAAAAGGTGGCCAGGCATATTTCATAGGTAGAGTATTACACCATACTTTCTCAGTCTATGTATTTTCCTTGTTGCTAATACTCAGCTTCTTTACAAGAAATTTAGAATTGTATACTGCATTATGTAGAATGTGCATTGTAATACAGGTTTTCCTGTTTACTCTGTGCTTTTCTAATCTACCTGTTTTGTGTTTTTCTTGCTTTAATATTCTGTATCTAGCTTTTTGAACTTTGTTTGCAATTTTTTCCTGGGTTGAATACAGTTCAATTTTTGTTATAGTTCAGGATGATAAATTCTTCTTCTGCTGTTGTTACTTCAGACTTACTAACTATGTGCATGGCCTTTTATAATGTGATATCTGTAGTATGTAGTCTTTAGACCAAGACATAATTGTGAGGGTTTCTTCACAGAGGTCTATCTATTAAACACCGGACAAAGGCATAGTACCATGGATCAATTCAAACTGAAAGGTTAATTAACGATTATGAAAAGCTCTTTAGAATATCTTAAGTCTTAAAAGTCAGTCTGATTTGAGTCAACCCAGAAGAATGAAACATTGATCTTATTTTGTAATGTTGTACTCTATTATACTTCTATTATAATAATACAATGAGTTTTTTATATTACAAGCTGCATAATCTATCAGTAAGATTCAATATACTACATGGGAGAGGAGCGAGGAGAACACAAGGGAGAAAATGTCATGAAAAATATCTGATGTACTTCTATACTTTGTCAGATGGGTATGTTCAGTGAGCTGCAGATATTGTAGAACGTATAGTTTAAAAAGTCATTAAATCGTCAGATAAATAACTTTATAATTTAGAATCTAAACTGTGCATCCAGTCATTAATTATTTTAATCTTTAAGTCATTTACTATTAAATTGCAAATACATACAGTTTAGAATTTCATACCTTTTTTTCAAACTCTTCAGATAATTCTAAGACCTTCTTATATTTAGATTGAGAGTTACATGGATTAGAAAATTTACTTTATGAGATCAGCATCTCTCCAATATTTCAATATTTTTTCAAAAGTTTTTCAGTACAGTCACAACAATGTTCTTGCCTTTATTTATAGAGTGGAGAAGTGCTTTTCCTATCTTAGTTGCCTCCCATTCATATATAAATAATATTTTACCTATGATGTATATGTTTTAATCATAACAAAGAGTGAAACAATACTGCATATTACCAGCAAGACTAACTTTGGGGTTGAATCATCCTTTCTGTGGTAAGATAAGATGTAGTTTAATTATTCTTTGTTTTACTGTATTAGAGAGTTCAGCTGTTTGGGATGAAATTAATTGTACTCAATGACCATCTCACTTAAAGTGCTTATGAAAACATTCAGGCAAAACATTTGCAGCTTTGAAGAATATGACTTCAGAAAAAAACATCATTTTGTAGCCTTTAAAAATAATCTGGAAACCTTGATAACTTCTAGCACATTAGGCCAATGACTTGAAATATGGCAGGTGAGTGAATACATATTGAAAACTTTATCCTTATCCAAGCTATAACCAATTAGACCTCCCACCAATATTTTTTTCTTCTCTTTTTTTGGGAGTGGTGGTGGTGAGTACACTGTGTTTCCAACTTCAAAAAACTACATCCAACACTTACTTTTGGGAGCAATATGCAGTGTTCTGGTGGAAAAAATGACACCTATCACATAAAAACCCGTATGAATATGTGATAAATGAATAGTTTTTACATGGGTAACAATAGCAATACATCACATGATGATAATATCATTTGGCATAACAATGTTATAGTGGCCTGGATGAATAATATGAATCACAGGTTAGAGAATTCTACTATTAGGAAACCATTATAGATAACTATTCTGCAGTGTTATGCTTGCTAAGAAAATGTCAACTGAAAGCCGCAGCTGAAAGTAATGTTAATGTTGAAGAATAAATTTTGATATAAATAAAAAATTGTTTTTTTGATGCATAATTAATGTTTTCTAATTATACGTGAAATTCAGAATATTTCATCTTTTCCCTTAACTATTGTTTTTCAGTGTTGTACATTTGTGTGTGGGGGTCAACACAGAAGAAAAAACTATGGTGAAAAGTCTTGCATGTATTTTCTTTTGTCATAGGCATTGGTAAAAGTTTCTCAATAGGCTTTTTATTTTTTTCTTGCCTTATGACTTTGATCTCTGCTGGATGCTTTGTCCGAAATATAATGCTACCCTCTTCCTCTTGGCATTGATCTGAAAACACCAAAATGGATTTTAGGATGTCCCTAAAATTCTTGTGTTCAAATATTTTTTAAGTAAAAGCAAGCTAGAACTAATAGACTTCCTTCTGACTAGAGGTTTAGGTCAGTAAAATTGGCTACTTTTAATCATGATGAAATTGCTACCAAATTAAAATCCTAATGATGTTGTGTAGTCACATGGACATGTCATCATAGAGTTTTTTCAAGGCACTGAGTATTAATTGACTGCCACCAAAGAAGAGTGTCAGAGCTGGTGTAGCTTGAAAACATGATCTGTCTGGGTATTATTGATAAGAGCAACATCAATACATTTGAAAGGTTCTACAGATGAGATACCGACTGCAAATAAATTCAGCGTCAACAGATCAATTCTGCATGTGTCAAGAGCTAAATTTTGAATGATCGCTTCAGTAGTCTTGGATTTTGATATTCATCTGCAAACACCATTTAAGAAGAGAAAGAACAGCACTATTCAGAACAAAAAAGGAGGACAGTGTGTATACAGGTCTGCTTGACTCCACTCGTGATAACAGAGAAATCCACTGAAACTGTCTATTTTCATTTATGTGGTCTTCAAATCATACTGAGAGATTCAGAAGCTTCATCTATTAAAATATTCTATTTTCATGAAGATTTTCTAAAGCTAACAGCTGAATGGTTTAATCAAATTGGCAGCAACAAATTAGTTTCCTGCTGATTCTTATATGAGTAAAGTAGTACACTGCAGGCTTTTATCAATTTTCAGAATATCTTGCAAATTTTGGAGGACTACATTATCTTCAGCTTGTTTCTTTGTTGTGGTTAACAATGTGCTTGAACTTATCTCTTTGAAATCAAGTGATTTAGTCCATGGAACAAAACCTCTCATTTTAAATTGTCGAAGTTAACAAACTTTAAATTATACAGAACTTACAAAAAGAGAATTCAAGCACAGAAATTACTGAATTAATAAGTGTTAATATATGGGTTTCAGTCTTAATATAAATTTTCTATCATTTCTCCTAACTGTGACTATTGCCATACTCAAAGAATGCAGATTGTGAATGTGGCTGTAGCTTTTGCTATTTTGAAATTTTGAAAATTTGTGGAAAAAGAAATATCCTCCTGAATTAAATTTCAAAAACTATTCCATATATGAAGTGAGGATCAGCCTCTTCTTTCAGGTAACTAGTGATAGAACAGAAGGTAATTGCCTCAAGTTTGGTCAGGAGGGGTTCAGGTCAAATATCACTGGTTGATGATAAGAGTGCTTGAGCACATCCCTCATGGGGAAAAGCTGAGAGAGTTGGGGCTCTTCAGTCTGGTAAAGAGAAGGCTCCAGGGAAACCTTATGGTGACCTTCCAGAACCTGAAGAGGACTACAGACAGGAGAGCTGGGGAGGAACTTTTTGTAAGGGCATGTAGCTACAGGGCAAGGGGATATGGCTACAGGCTGGAAGAGAGTAGACAGACTAGACATTAGGAAGAAATTCTTTACTGTGGGAGTGGTGAGACACTGGAACAGAGTGCTAAGTGAGGTTGTGGATGCTGCCCTGGAGACTTTCAAGACCAGACTGGATAGGGATTTGAGCAACCTGGTCTGGAGGGAGGTGTCCCTGCCTGTAGCAGGGGGGTTGGAACTAGATGATCTTGAGGGTACCATCCAACCCAAATCATTCTATGATATTAGGAAAAAATTCTTCTCAGGAAGAGTGGTGAAGTTTTGGAAAAGACTGCACAGGGTAGTGTTGGAGTCACTGTCCATGGAGATGTTCAAGAGAAGTGGAGATGTAGCACTGACGGATACAGTCAGTATGGTGGTGAGGTTTTGATGGTTGAACTAGATGGTTTTAGAGGTCTTTTCCAAACTGAATGATTCTATGATTCTAAGAGTAGTAAAGATGTAACTTAGAGTTGAAGATATTTAAACGTTTTCCTTGTTGTTTTGTGAGGATTTTTTGTGTGTGTGTTTGGGGGGTGAGGAGTGTTTCTTTTGTTTTGAACCAATGCTATTTATTTGCATTAGTTTAATTTATAAATACAACCATATTTTAACTTTTCTCCAAAATATACATGCCTGAACCTCATCTTTTGCAAACTGTTATACAACTGAGAAGTCCCAAGATACTTTTAAACTATCAGTGTGGATAAAACTGTGCAGAAAACACTTCATTGCCATACCTAATTTAAAAGAGCAATTTGGTTCTTGGAGGTGCACTCATTCTGTAAAGCTCCACAAGGCTCACTTATTACCTGAGCCAAATTTTTTGCCAGCTGATGAGTAAATAACTCAGCTTGGAAAGACAGAAAATCTAACTGAATAGGAAAAGAAGAAAGTGTGTATAACCATTAGGACTGTAGGTAAATGCAATATAGAATAAAATATCATTTCAGATTGGATATTAGGAAGACTTTCTTCACCAAGGGAGAAGTTAGGCTCTGGAACAGGCTCCCAGGTGTAGTTGTCATGGCACCAGGCCTGCTGAATTTCAGGAAGCATTTTGGACAGTGCTCTCACATATAGGATTTGAATTTTGGATGGCCCTGTGTGGAGCCAGGAGTTGAACTCAGTGATCCCTGTAGGTCTCTTCCAAGTCAGAATATTCTATGATTCCATGATAATTATGAAGTACTTCATGCTTATAACAAAAAAATAGGTAAATTCAAAATAATACAGATGTGATGTCTGTCCACATGAAAAATCTTGTCATGGATAATGGCTTAAACTAGTTTTTCCTTAAACTATAAATGTTGGTTGCATTTGATTTATGTGAAATATTACTCACAGTGTTATCTACCATTGTTTTTGTTTTGTTTTGTTTTGTTTTCCCCATACATTCTCAGAGGAATTTCATCTGAGTTTTTCTTAAGTGACCCCCATTACCCTCTCTTAGTTAGCTACTCATTATTTTCCTTGGTGAGATGGTAAAATTCTGGTCTTTCCATTTGTGTGGTCATTAAACCTGTGATCTGATGCAGTTCAGTAAGCGTGCAGAAGGTTACTGCCAACAATATAGGAAGAAAAAGAGCCAAGGAAAGAATAGATGCTTCTTCTGAATAACTTCATATCTCCTTTCTTGTTATTGTTAAATATAATTTTACTATCAGTATACTACTGAGCAGGTGTTTTTTACGCTATATGCAGAATTCATTTCCCCTCCTCACGCTTGCTCTTTACTGGTATGTCTTTCTAAAAAACAAGTTAAAGTGAAGGCAAGACACATAATACTTACTGTGATTAGAACTGAGGCTAAATAAATTGTTAATATTTAATAGTGATCAGTGTGGCAATTCTTTTATGTATTTCTAAAACATAAAATCAATAGAAAGGAATTTCATGGCTAGAATTAGGCAAAACTGTTGATACCGTTTAAAATAAAGCTGAAACATCACATGACAACAAACTTTTTCTTTTATAAATGAATTCCATCCTTCGCATTTAAAAGTACTCATGCTGTAACCAGAATGGTCAATAAACAAAATTTTTCCTTTTATAGGAAATGACTTACAAACATAGTAGTATTCATAGAAGATGTAATCTGCGAGGTCACTGAAGGTTCTTTCTGTTTTGTTTGCTTATCATGGCAGTGTTTAACTTCTATTTCATGTAAATATGATTACGCCTTATCTAATCTTTTCCCCTGTAAACCGGAAAGCAAAATCAATAGTCTTTCTGAAACAAATTCAGAATTGTTTAACTGTTATGTGTCTTTAAGATTCTTCTTGAGCATAAATTAACTTGAAGACATATGCCATGATTACCTGTTCCCTGCATTGTTTATCATCCTAATTGACGATAATAAATATATGCTTGTATTCCATAAGCTCTTTGTTTTCCTGCATTATGCTTTTTGAGTGCGTTTCTCTGTATGATTAACTTCTAATGTTCAAGATAAGACAGATGATTATACTGTTGCTGATTACCTTGTGCTTTGTGAACAGAAGTTTTACAAATATATAATATCTCTTAGGTTTTTGAGTAGCAAAGTCCCACACTGTAAATATTCTTATGGCAATTTCACAACCAAATTAGATACACGATATGAATCAATTTTGTGCATATAAATTGTATATACCGATGTGCTTGGAAGAGTGATGATATGTATTTTTCCCAATTGTCTTCCAATATGCCAGTATGTCCAACGGTGAGTGCTTGCAGCTTTTGCCATAGAAAATTCTAATATCAAACAAATAAAAAATATTTTCATTCTTTTAGAAGCAAACTCAAAAAGTTTTTTAATTTTTTGTTTTACTTCCGTTTATCAGTGGTCAGTGAAAAAAAAAAAAACAAACAATCCTACGCTAAAATGTTAAAGATAAACTGGTATTTGATTAATAAATGCTTTCATTAAGTACTACAGATTTCTTTGCATCTCTGCTGAAGTCATTTCAAGTCTTTAGAATTCACTTTTCCACTGTGAAGGAGTAATATTTTTTCTTTCAGAATTATTTTCCTTCATAAGGATCAAATTCTCTTTTATTTTCCCTTAAATTACAGAAGGCATAAAATAGACAAGTCCTAACTTCAGTGCCTCTCTGTCAAAATGCATTTGTATAGTAAGCGAATAATTGTTTTCCCCTGGGCCCATTTATTCACCTTTAGAATATGTGTGTCCTTCACAAAAAAATAGAGAATAAGAGGAAAAAGGCTTTCTTATAATGATATTATTGTACTGTACATACTGTATCTTTTGACTCTCCGTTCATCACTGATTAGAAATGTACACAATTCCTTAGTGCAAAGCACAGAATAGAAAAATGATTTTGATTTTTATTCAAATAACATATTTACATTATATATCTTGTGGTGAAGGTGTTTTTATTTTTTGTTGTTGTTGTTTTTTTTCCTCTATAGTGAATTGTCTTACAGATGGTTCTTGTTAGGAAATATATTTACAGTGACAAACTTGCTTCAGTGCTTTGGGTCACAAAGTTACCTGTTTTGTTTTACCAAGATTCCAAAATAAGAAGTATCCTAAGCATTTTCAACAACAGTCAATTTTTTTTTTTTTTTTAAAAAAAAAAAATTACTTTAACATCTAAGGTCATTCCACATCAGCATTCTCATGGTACAGATACTTTGAAGGAATATATGGAAAGCCAGGGAGCGCTCTGAAATTAATGTCTCCTTTTATGCTAATGGCCCAAGACTTTCACAGTGAGGGTGGTGAGGAACTGGAACTAGTTGCATAACGATGTGGCTGATGCCCCATTCCTGGAGATGTAGCCTGGTGTTCCTGTTCACTGCGCAGGGTGGTTGGAATAGATGACCTTCAGAGGACCCTTCCCACTCTAAGGATTCTATGATTCTATAAGATGCCAGAAGCAGATGGTGGTGGTATGCCAGTAGAGGTTGAACTTTCCCACAAATATGCTGTTAAATATTGTCTTTTTGAGATATAGCGGCAGAGGGGCAGTCTTACAAAATAATAATTGATATGGAAGTATGCATGAAGCAAAAGTGTAAAATTGAATTCCTCCACGTGGGAAAAAACTGCACCCATTCGTTGACACTTACTGAACATTTTTGAAGACCAAACAACTCACGTGAGCACAGTGAGATGGTGGGTGGGTGTCGTGGTTTTATGATTTTTGATTGATATTCCACATCATAACATCATGTAATATACTGGGAGTTAAAGAGTCACAGAACTAGACCGAAACATGACAGTGGTGCATTTCAGTAGTGGCGGCGGCAGTATGAAAGATAAGACATGTTCTGGATGGTCATGTACATTTGTCACGCCATGAAATGAACAGTCTTGATCAAATAATTTGTGCAAATTGGTTAATGATGGGATTTATCTTAAAAAAAACAACAGTGTTTTGTAGCTGAGAATTTATCAAAAAGTGTCACTGTGCTCTGTTTTGGTTTCCCTGTAAATAAATAGGAGGCATTACTTTTTGAGCAGCCTGCATATTTCAGCTATAGCTGACTCCCATCCTCTTATACAGTTCCCAATATAAGACACTGGCCTTAGAAACAGGATGTGGGAATAACAGGGAGGGAAGGAATTGTGCTGAAACCATTAGTACATCTCTATCTTATAATGTTAACTAAGTTTGTAACAGATTGTACCCTTTGATTTTTATATTTCCTATGGAAATTTGAAATAATTTCTGAAAACAACTGATTTTATTTTTCTCGCTTTTCTGAAATGCTTTAAACCTGAGAGGATCCTGCCTAACTCATTAACATATTTAACAACCTAATTATCATTACACATAGATATGTGAGCTTTTTTTGTTTGCTTGTTTTTATGCAGAATACAAAGAAAGAAATGGCCATCTCATAATCTAACATAATTTGCTGTTTTTTCTCGGGAATAAGTAGTAATATTGGATTTTAGATTACAAAATCGTAGCCATCTCTCATCGGATCCAGCATGAATTGAAAATCTAAAAAGGCAGAACAAATAATAATAAAGAAGAGTATCAACAAAATGTAAAAGTGAAAAATAAGCAAAAAATAAAATACTAATAAGTCTTTAAGTGGACTTATGACTTTTCAAAAATAGTTGTTACACGTGAAATACTTATTCCAAATACTTAAAACAAGCAACATCCCTTAAAAATAGAGAACATAATAATACTGAAACTGCTAAAATATACTCTCTAACAACTTTTCTGTGAATTGCAGCTTTGATATGTATATGAAAGCTTCATTTCATCATATGAAAATTAAGCTATATTCCATGAAATAATGCCTTTTGTTTCTCTCAGCTATTTTTTGAATCATGATGAAGTTTCCAATAATGGTTTTGTCTAAAAAATGAAGTTTTAATGATGACATTATTCAGTGAGCTACATTAAAATACATTGCCTGTTTAACTTAATCAGATATAAAATATATATTTTTAATACAAACATATTATCTGCAATGAGGAATTAGTGCAAGTTCAACAGGCTATGTTGAGGCAAAATTCAGTTATTGAAATATATTCAAAGCGGGGATGCTGAAGCACAGCTGTAGCACTAGCAGTAAAAAAAAAAAAATGAATTTGCTCCTTTTAGTGAATTCAAGCAAAGCTGAAGAAATGCTTTGTCCTAAAATAATGTTATGTGAAATGTTATTATCTGACAAAAGCCTAGTAAACATTTTTTTGTCTCTTTCAGAGAAAGTTTATTACCATTCTGTATACAAATCCAGAAGCTATTTGCACTTAAACCCCCCCAAAAAAACCAATAATTTCTACTGTCAGAGAGAATTATGTGATGACAGAAAACAATTCTGTTACAAACTCAGAAATGAACTAATGCTAATATGAATTTTACAGAGTGCAATATGTAAGCAATTGTGCAGAAAAGATTAAAGTAATAAAGGAAAGTTTTCTATAAACATAGATAAATATGGCCAGAGTTTATGGATGACTTATTTCATTTAAAGCTGTCATTCAAATAACATTTTGTTCAACTTAATTCCATTTATTAAAACAAAAGATAAGATTATGTGTGTAGTCTCTCACATACAATAAATAACATAAAGAAGAAATGTGTTTCCCAACTAACTCCTATCAATAATTATAATCCACCTAAGAATTTCTGGATATTTAAGAATTCCTTTAAGCCTTCCTAGTAAAGATGTCTGGTAGAAGACAAGATGAACAAGCTCACTCTATCACTTTCATGCATTTGTATTTATTAAATGTAACAAAAGTCATACTCACTCTTACTACTTAGAATAAAATACTTAGCTAACTCCAAAGTAATGCCTCTTATTTATTTCTGTAGAAAATACAACAGATACAGAGAGCTCAGTAACAATTTTAAGCTACAGAACACAGTTTTTCACCATATTCACCAGCTGATCAAGATGCTTTTCATTTTGTCATGTGATGGTTATGTCTGGCAATGGGAAAGTGGCTTGTCTTTCATGTAGTTGTCACCGTAGCTGAACTGCACCACCCACTACCTCACTATGCTCACGTGCACTGTTTGGTCATTGTAAATGTTAAGCAAGTGACAATGAATGTCAGTGAGTGCAATTTTTTCTGTATGGAGGCATTCAGTTCTACACCTTTGCTTCATATGCACTTCCACATCAGAAGCCATTTTGTAAGACTGCCCCTCTGCTGCCATCCATCACAACAATAATGTTTAACAGCATATTTGTGGGAAGGTTCAACCTCTACTGACATAAAAGCAACATTTCATTCTGCATTGTGAACCAACATAATAAAATAGAAGGCAGTAATTTTGGAGCAGCTGTTGAAATAATTAGAGAAAAACATTGGCCTAGCTACATCAGAACAGTAGCCCCAAAAGTGAATAAATAGAAGTAGATACAAAAGTATTTACTGTGTTGCTTAAATACCGTGAGAAATTTCTGTAATTTCACTTGGTATAATTACTTACTGGACACTGATTTGTAGAATGCTAAATTTTTTTTTCCCCAGATAGAATGTGGAATGACTTAGGTATTTAGAATATTATTAATCTCTTCAGACAACTTAGGAAAATTTTATGTTCCTTTGGCAATTAACAGTTGTATATTCTTTGTTTGATACTGACAGTCTCATTAACATTTAAGGTAAAATTTAAAAGCTTACATCACTTTTAGGATATTTTCTATAGACCAACTTTAACTTTTATTAGAAATATGCATTTTTGGGGAGATTCTGACCCAGAAGATTCTAGCCTAAAAACTGCATCAGCTCCCTTCCAGCCTAAGCTCTCTGATGCACTTGTGACATGCATATGCATGAAAATTTTATTAGACATAAAATTTTATTAGAGAATAGAAAAGTTATGTCTTCATATGTTTACATAGTGTTTTTTGTACATACGAATGTGAATAATGTGTATGCAGGCACATGTATACTTATTTATTTATGTATTGCCTCCTTTGAATTTGGGCAGTTCTTTTTATATTACTAATCTCTCCTTTGTTTTTCCTTCCCCTTTTTGTTGGCTTATGAGTTTCAGCTCTAATGGAATGTGAATTGTATTGGACACAGTGAGGTACTGCTGTCCATTTTTAATTTTAAGAGTTAAGCATGTGGTATTTTGCTTGATACAATTTTTGCCTTAAAAAAAAAAGAAAAAAGAAAAGTAAGTAGAAGTAATTTCTCTCATTTGTTTTCAATTTAAAATACTCTATAAACACAAAGAACTCTGACTTTTCTGAAATCCTTTTACAGAATTACCTTCATAAGAAAGCATGGAATAGAATCAGACTTAGTGGCATATTTCAGTAACTTTTATGTTCTGTACATGAGCATAAACTCACAGAGAGTTTGGTTTTTTTTCTTCTACAATTAAATTCTTTATTTATTTCAACAGAAATTGAAAAAGAAAGTTGTGGTGATCCTGGAACACCGTTGTATGGCATCAGAGAAGGGGATGGATTTTCCAATCGGGATGTTTTAAGATTTGAGTGTCATTTTGGATTTGAATTAATTGGAGAGAAATCTATAATTTGCCAAGAAAACAACCAGTGGTCTGCAAACATACCAATTTGTATTTGTATGTACCAAAATTTTTGTTATTGTTTTGAAATGCATAATATTCTGAAACATTTTTCTTTATATATAATAATTTCCATGATTGAAAGGTTAACAATGTGCAACCAATTCTGCTGATAGAATGAATTTGTTTTTGTCAGTAGCTGATTTCCCTAGAAGCTATTCTCAGTAGAAATTCTAGAACTAAAAAATACTTTTTTTTTTCTCTTTTAATATTAATTTTATTATCTTTACATAGTGTGGCATAATAATTTATTATTGGCTTTCTAATAGGAATCTATAGATCTTTTTACGTACAATACACTTTTTGCAGCTACTTCGATAAATTCTGTAGATTAGCAGTTGCTGAACTGTAATTAGATGTTTAAATTATTTACATATTTTTCCACATATATCTGAACATAATATACTACTTAAATGATCATAGCTCTATCATTTACATTATACAGTATAAGTAAGCTAATGTTATGATAAGTATTTGTAATTTCTTTTTTAACACTCTGACCAAATGAGGCCACAAATAGAGTACTGTGTCCAGTTCTGATCTCCCCAGTTCCAAAAAGACTGGGTACTGCTGGAGAAAATCCCATAGATGGTGACAAAGATGATTAGAGTCCTTAAGCATGGCCCTTACTGGGAAAAGCTAAAAGTCCTGGGACTGTTTAGCCTGGAGAATACAGAGGGAAACTTATGAATATCTTAAGAGCAGGATAAGGTCAGGCTTTTTTCAGCTTTGCCCAGTGACAGGACAAGGGGCAAAAGGAACAAAATGGAACATGGGATGTTCCATGTGAACACTGTGAAAAGAACTTTTTCATGTGGATCACAGAGTACTGGAACAGACTGCCCAGAGGGTTTGCAGTCTCCTTCTCTTGAGTACCTGGTGGTACTCAAAACCCACCAGGATACTTTCCTTACTCTAAGGAACCTGATTTAGCAGAGGAGATGGACTAGGTGACCTCCAGAGGCCCCTTCCAACCCGTATGGTTCTGATTCTATGATTTTCACTAAAGTAATACAGATCAAATATATTCAGAGTATGATCATTTATTTTCATCCTTGCAGTTTATTATGTTTCAACAGGAATGACTGAATATAAAATATTGTCCTGATAATAGCAACACAATTCTGTTATCCCTGTGAGAGTAGTTATTATCTTACGCTTCCGTGTGAAAAACAAACAATAAGGGCAGCTGACCTTCTGTCTCTTTAATGTTCTCAATGACAGGTCTGTTCATCTAAACAGTTGCCTAATGAAAATAATAACTGCTGCCTACTGGTTAAGAAGTACATGAGTACTGTAAGAACTAGCATAGGTTTCTGATGCAATGAGGATGTTCCTTATTACATGGAGTCTCTGCTTGAGAGGTAGTTTTATGGAACGAAAGGTAATAAGAAGATACAGAAAAACTTCTTATCTATCTTCACTCCAGATCACAGCAAATACTGAATTATTCAGTTGAAATAGTAAGCATGTTTAAGTATCTCATACAAAGCCTTATAATAAAGTAAATGCTTCTTAAAATATTTGTTTCTGTTGTCTAACTTCTTTCTCTCTTTTTTGGCAGTTCCTTGCCTTTCTAATTTCACTGCACCTATGGGAACTGTACTTTCACCCGATTATCCAGAAGGATATGGGAATAATTTAAATTGTATCTGGACAATTATTTCAGAGCCTGGAAGCCGAATCCATCTTTCTTTTAATGATTTTGACTTGGAATCTCAGTTTGACTTCCTTGCAGTTAAAGATGGTGACTCTCCAGATTCCCCCATAATAGGAACATTTACTGGTGCTGAAGTTCCTTCTCATCTTACCAGTAATGGTCATATCTTACGTCTGGAATTTCAAGCTGACCATTCAATGTCAGGACGTGGATTTAACATCACTTATAACAGTGAGTAATAGTAGTTTCTATGAACGTATGTTTTGTTTTCAATATATAATTCAGGAGATAAGCATGTTAAAAAGGCATTATTATATGCTTTCAAACAGAACATATATACCTAAAAATACCTTATTTATGAGTTCAAATTGTCTTTTAAATGCTATGTAGCAGCTGAAATTAAGTATATGTTTATCATTTACTGCATTAGAGATTGTTGCGATGGGATTGGTTAGATGACTGAAATTTAGGCCAATTTCAAATTGTATAAGTGAACTTTACTGAATTTATTAAAAGCACATTTTGTCCTGCTGGTCTAATGTTACATAACGTTAATGACTATCATTACGTATACTGATTGAGGACTTGTACTAGTTTACCTGTGGGTATGGAATAACATGGAGCTCTTCCCTAATAAACTTTTAGAGTGTATGAAGTCACCTTATAGCCATCTTTTTTCCAGACAAGATAGCTCTAGTGTTCTCAGCCTCCTCTTCCCATAGGACATCCTACCAACACCTTTACCAGCTTAGCTGGACACACTGAAGGACTATACCATCCCGAACACAACAGTCAAAGTGAACCCATACCAACACCACATACAATGAGAGAATCAACTCCTTTGACTGGGTTGCTATGCTTAAGGCACACTAAAATGTGATTTGCCCTCTCAGCTGCAAAAGCATACTGTGACTCAAGTTGAGCCTGCTGTTGACAATCATCCTCAGATCTCTTTCTCCTGAGCTGCTCTCAGCCAATCATCTCCTGGACTGTACCTCCATGCGCAGAAACCTTTGTTGAACTTTGTGTTGCTACTAATTGTCCAATGCTCCAGTATACATAGTTTCCTCTGAAAAACCTCTGTCCCTTCAGGGAGTCAACAACACCTATCAGTATTATTAGCAAGCATGCTGAGGATGCATTCTGCTCCTGTATCTAGATAATTGATAAAAATGCAGAACTGGCCCTAGAACTGAGCCCTGGGGAGCACAGCTGGTGACCATTCACCAGTCATATTAGTCCCACTTAGTTTGAATACTGATTCTGAGTCAATTAATCACCCAGTATAACTTATCTGTTCACTACAGAGGTAGACAGTTTGATCATAAGGATGCCATGAGGGACGGTATCAAAAATCTTACTGAAAGATTACATCCAATATCTTCACACCAGCCACAAAAAAGTGACCTTATCATAGAAGAAAAGAAAATTACTAAGATGGAAGATTACTTTGATGAAGTCATACTGACTATGCACGGTAATAGCTCTGTTGTTTTTTTTTTTTAACTGCCAACGCAGCCTTCTCCATAACTCTTCCAGGAACTGAGGTTAAACTTACAGTTTCCTGGGTCTTCTCTCATACTTTTCTTATAGGTGGTTATGATGTTGGCTAGCTTCCAGTCAGCTAGGACTTCCCCAGACTACCAAGACCGTTAAAGTTTTGAAATGGGTCCAGCTCTTGTGTCCAGTAAGTCCTTCAGCATTCACTCTGGGGTGAATCCCATCAGGCCCCATGGACTGGTAAAACTGTTCTCTTACAATTTCAGTGACCATAGATGGAAACTTATTGCCCCTGGGACTATTTTGGTCTATTCAACTCTGAAATCTGGATAGACCAAGATCTGTCATTAATCTTGAAAACTGAGGCAAAAATGACAAGATGTTCAAGACCCCTGCCTTTTCCTTCTCCTTATCTTTAGGTATCCATCTGCTCCAAGTATCAGTCCAATGTTTTGCTTTAACCTCCTCTTCCTTCCTGTTGACCTACTTGGAAAAAGGTGGGTTTTTTTTTGATGTCTGGTGCCATGGTGGCCTGTATCAACGCAAGATGAGCTTAGACTTTTCTTGTTTTCTTCCTGCGGATGTGAACTATATCTCTGTGCTCTCTGTCTCTCTCTCCTATGAAGCCAGTTCTTGCTTCCAGAGGTCATATATTTTCTTTTCTGCCCTAGTACTAGGAGAGATTCTGTTCAGGCAGGTTGGTCTTCTGGCCCCACTTGCTTGACTTGGGACACAAAGGGTTTGCCTGCTCATTTTATTTATGATTTTTAAAAGGTGTTTCTTGAAAAGTGCCCAGCTCTCACAGATCCTTAAATCTTTTAGAGTTGATTCTCAAGGGGCACTGCTAGTTAGCACCCTGTGTAGCTTTAAGTAAGCTCACTTTAAATCCATGATGGCAACTCTTCTGCCCCCTTTTCTCCATATGCCAAAAATTTTGAAGTTAACTATGTTCATGATTACTGTGACCAAGAAAGCCACCTACTGTCACTACCCCATACAAGACCTTTGCTATTTCAATCGCTATCAGGAGGGCACGTTTTGCAGATGGTTCACATTGATATGAAGTTATCTTCAAAATGCTGGAGTTTCCCAGAATTGCTTATTTTGGCAGTATGATTTCCCCAGTTTACACCTGGGAAATTGAAGTCTTCCATAAAGGTGAAGGTATCTGATTCTGAGATTTCTAACAATGGCCTGTAGAACAGTTCTGTGCCGTCTTGTTGGGTGAAATACTTCACCCACAGGCTGTGTCTTCCCTAACAGCAAGGACTATAGTCTAATCCCACCCTTATCTTCAGCACAGAATGTTCACTTTGCCTGCTCAGCCTATCCTTCCCTTCTGATCATAAAGTCATTCACGTACATATGTTTATGCTTATATGTTATGGCTGGATACACCATTACAATGCTAAAAATAATACTTAAAAACTGCTGCTAGATATACTGTTTTGGTATGCTTATGCATAGATTGAGATAAATTAATATTAATTATATCCTGATTAAAACATATATTACTTACAACTGTGGTAGCCACAGGAAGAAAAATTTCAAGACTGGCATTCAGAGCAGTTGCAGTAAATAGTAATTGGGCTTATTTCTTCAGAGCTCTGAATTCTATCTACTTATTTCTATTCTTTGGAAGATAAACTGTCTCCTGTCACCTTCTATATTTTTGTTTATCTATTACCTATTGGTTGAATTATAAAGTTGTATGCATTCTACTTGTTTTTCTTCTGAGGGAGATGAAAAAGTTAAAACTAACGAAATGCCTATATATCTCCTTATTTACTGCTTAGCACTGTATTCATAGACAGCATAATAATTGAAGGTAAAATTAATTATCTTCTGTATCACTAAATACCATTAGCACTTACCTTACTCTTCACTGGTAAGAGTTATTTTATATCATCTGAAGGACACATGAAGAACTGTCTGTGTTTTATTGCTTTGACTTTTATCCAACAGCAGAGTCCAAGTAAGATATGTTCCCAGCTAGGGCAAACACAATGATCCAGTGTGTAAACTCAGACCATGATGAATACTGAAGAATTAGTTTTACTGAAAAATTAGCTTCCTGAAATGATGCTTTCCTGTGAGCATATGTAAAATTAGATATTGCTAACCTAGAAATGAAGCAAGATGGATCAGGTTTTGCCAAGTTACTCTTCTTTTGAGTTGGAAAGAGATTGGATCTGAAAATCCTGATGCATATCCTCTTGCTATCATCTACAGAAAATAGTAAAATTAACAGATCGGCTAGTAGTGTTCTGTTTTGTTTTAGTACATTTTGTTTTTCTTACAATACAGGTAACAGAATAGTACTCTTAGGCAAAATATCAGGATGTTGTGGATATTTTGTTTTCCCCAGAAGCCTGATAGCATGAATAATTGGTCCCATTCCTATCTTTCTCCATAACACTTAAGAATGTGATCATGACAGAGGCTTACTTGGAATGTAAATTAATTTTCAACCATAAGATTTGAAGGATAGATGTAAATCCATATCTTCCCTTCCAAGAAGAATGTGATACATGCTTGACTGTATGATAAATTTCTCTTTACTGTTCCACTCAGTATAAAAGAAACTGAGATTCATTAAGTGAAAAATGAAAATGAATTCAGACCCAAACTACATATTTTTGTCCAAGAAACATATAATATTTCTTCATAATATTGCAGGGACTAAATCTCCCTCTATCCCTCTGCTTTATTTGTTCTTGTAGTTTCTCTTTCCATATTTTCTTTTTAATTAATTTATTTTTTAATTTAGTTTGATTTTGGTTGTCAGTCTTTCAGAGAATAATTTCTTAATGCCTGCCTTAAACATTGCTGTCTAGCTAGGAAAGACATAAACTGACACCAGATACTATGTAAACACTTTAAAAATATTCTCTTATATTTCAGATGTCTATTTGTAATTATTGTAGCAGCATATGTAGTCTCAAATAATTTATCTTTTTTTCAGTAAAATCAAGCCTAATTTCAACTTCTCTAAACAAAAATTAAATTTGTTTTTTGAATGTATCATCTTTGATTTACTCCAAGTGTTTGACTTCAATATGCCTAATAGGTTGTTATAAATCTTCCAATTTATTTTAATTATGGGGATCAGCCCACAAATGTGTGTCATGAAAATGGATGATAGAATGTTCCAGTAACCAAAGTAGTAAGAACTCAAAAAGATGTCAGTTTCAGCTATATCCAATGCTTATGTTAATTTACTTATATTCTTAATCGGGTGACCTGAATCGGGATTTCTTAATGACATTTCTCTTTCTCTGCTCTCTTTAAAGGGATTTCAAATTGTTATTGGGGGATTGAACTCAAAGATTTCTGGAGGTCCCTTCCAACCCCTACAGTTCTGTGATTCTGATTTTGTGTGATTCATAAACTCACCCTTACTTAGTCCTCCCTCTGCTAAGCTAAATGCATTGGACTTGTTCATTTAAAGTAAAACTCTGAAACTTTTGTCATATTTGTGGCTTTTTAATAAATTCTTTTCACTTCATCTACATCTTGGTTGAATTATGAACATTAGAACTAGACATGGTATCTGAATATAATCATATAAGCAATAAGCAATGCATTTATATAGTTACATAGTTGTTTTGCTTCAGTTTCAATTTCTTGTTTAGGTCAGGACAGAAAAAATGCACACATTATTACTGTGCAACGTAATACTGTGCTACGTGAATTCATGGATTTTTATTACCTTTGCACCAAATGTGTTAATGCAAAGAGAACTAACAAGTAAAAAAAGTATTTTACTTGCAGAAGAATCGGTTGTCAGTGGCTGGGAGAAGTGTGTCTAGCTGTTAGAGTCTGGTCTCAGGTGATCCTTCGTAGGCAGGCATTCCCAAAGCCCAAGACATGCCGACTTTGTTTTGGGCTGAGGTGGGCGAGTTCTCTGACATTAACAGCATCTTGCAGACTGTATGATTTTTAGTAGTTGGTGGACTGCTTTGAGCTGTTGTTCATTGACTAAGGTGTATGAAGTGCTATGCAAATGTATCTGTATATGTTTAGATCTGCTGTTTCTGCTAGTAACGAAGGGTTTCTTTTGGTTTTCATAGCAACTATGTAATTATGCTTTATCTAATAAAAGTTACATGCCTAAGAACTACATAACACTTGACATGCAAAAGGTCAGACTGTGGGCTATTGACATTAGCTAAATTACTTGACTGGTTCCAGATGAGTAGGCCGTGTCATTCAAATTACAAGAGAGTGTTTTTGAATACAAAGAATGCTTTAGTCTGTTTTATTACTGTGACAGGTTACACTCACCACTGGACATTTTTGCTGGCACTTCGTTCTCCTAGACATTTTAGACTCAGTACTTCCCAGGGTAGAATTCTTCACGTTGTGTTGCATGCTGCACAGAAGTATGTGTTTACCTGTGGTAGTACAGTGTAGACTCTTCTTGTTTGCATCACTTTTAAAAGCCTTTCACTTTTTATGAAGTACCACTTTTATATTCACTTCCGCCTTGATATTTTTCTCTGAAAGAGATGCATCTTTTGGTAGACTGTAGACTTACCAGTTAAGACTTCACAGGGCAATCTACCAAAACAATGAGTTATGCCAGTGGACTATTCCTTCCTGGTCCTGTTTTCAAGAACCTTTCAGAGCAGACTTTAGACTAGATGAGTTTTAGTTATTTTTATTCCTACCATCTCCATCTTGTCTCTCCAGATCTTTGCAGTTTCTCCCCTTCATGTGCTTTGAAGCAAAATGCAAGTTTTAATATTCTTCTGAGTTAGTGTCAGAACTGAAAGTACTTCACTGTCACTCTGTACTATGTTTTTGCTACTTGGATTTCTTCCCAATCTGACTTACAATATAGGTTCAAACATGATAGTGGATGAGTTAAAGTAAAAAAAAAAAAAAAGCTGTACGTTTTCTTTACATTTAAAGAGGGCAAGGAACATTTCTATTACTTCTTAATTTATTGATGATGGATCAAATATTAAGTACTTGCAATTTTATGCTTTTCCTTTTCAGATATGTCCAATATTAAAGCTCCACTCCAAATGCTGCAGGGTGACCTCATTGCAGTCTTTCAATACCTAAAGGGAGCCTACAAACAGGAGGGGAATCAACTCTTTGAAAGGGTTGATAACTGCAGGACAAGGGGAAATGGTTTTAAGTTGAGGGAGGGAAGATTTAGGTTGGATGTCAGGGGGAAGTTCTTTACAGAGAGAGCAGTAAGGCGCTGGAACAGGCTGCCTAGAGAGGTTATGCATGCCCCATCCCTAGAGGTGTTCAAGGCCAGGTTGGATGGGGCCCTGGGCAGCCTGGTCTAGTATTGAATGTGGAGGTTGGTGGCCCTGCATGTGGCAGGGAGGTTGGAGGTTCATGATCCTTGAGGTCCCTTCCAACCCTGGCCATTCTGTGATTCTATGAATCTTTTCTTAAGTATAAGCAGCCTGATTTTTCTTCAAGTAAAGTAAATGCATACACGCTTTGCTGAGAGATTTAGGGATGTTGTTGGTGAAAGTTATGTCACTCTCCTTCTTCCCATAGCCATCCCATGCAGTGCAGTGATTTCCACAGGAGGAGCAGTAGCAGCAGAACTCACAGTACCTTAACTAAAATATAGTGACATAATCCAACTTTACAACCTCAGTAAACTGCTGTCATACACAAGCAATCTATATCTGAAGTTGACTTTTATCTAAATGTGAAAGTAATTATTAAAAATCTTTCTGTGTCTGATCTGAAGCTAGTAAGAAAAACAGGCATTTTTTGACTAAAATTGAGGGCTGTGCTTAAATTACTGACAGAATTTTTGTGGAGAATGGAGAAGGTGTAGGATTGCATTGTTTCTGAATGCCATCCTCTAACATCCTCAAGCACAATTTTAATTCCCGACATATTTGGCATTCTTTAAGTTAAAATGTCATAATACCAATTTTGTTGTCTTATTATTCAGGTTCTTCAGATAAATTGAGACAATTCAAAATCTGCCAAATCTTTTTAAGAAAATACTTTTTAAATAGAAAGGTGTAACTACTAAAAATACAACATATGCAAAACTGTCTTTCAAACTAGAATAATTATGGTCTTTCTGCATACAAGCTTATTTGATAATTTATAGTAAAAACTGTTATCTTACAAACAGATTGCTTAGAAGATAATAGGCCATTTATTCATTTAAAAAGTATTTCACTTTGAAAATCATACGATTTTTGTTCTTGCCAGACAAGTGTGAATTTCATAATTCTTTAATATAGAATAATTATATAACAAATATTCTTAAGAAATTAGACTTTGTTTATATATAAGATAATTTTAAAAATAAGAATTTTATTTTTTAGATTAAAATGCTTGGAAATTTTTTTAAGATTATTTTACTAGTGTTACCACTATTTTAGTGTCTGCTGAAGCTCTCTGAATGCCTAGGCTTTTCAGGAAGAAATGAAAACTTGAAAGCAAATTAATATGATTAATTTGTCTGGTTTTAATTATAATTAAGTTGAGTAGTCTGCTGGAAATACAATAGAAAATCAATTTTCTTTCTTTTCTAAAAAATCTTTTAGAATAATGTTTTCATTTGGAAATTTCATGGTTTTGATATGTCTTGTCTAACAGACACACAAGTAAATCTGAAGAAAATATTGTGAAAATAATCTCTTTCTTACATAGACTTAATAAGAGGTAATTTAGAATTGTCACAGTTCAGAAAGGTGGATTTTTTTGCATATGATATCTGTTCATGCTGAAAAATACAACTTCTAAAAAAATCCACATTTTGCCTACATTATATATTTATATTATTATTATATAAATATTATATATATATTAAGAAAGTATCAAAATATAGTAATTAATGAATGCAAAGTTTTCTTTGAATGATATTTCTGTAAATATGATTTTGCTCACCACTGGTAGGAGGATGAACTTGTCTTTTCTCCCAGTATAAGGCGAATTCTATAGAATATTTATGGTAATAGATATAAACTATCTTTATTATCCCATTCAGATATATTTAAAGAAATTCTATTTTTTTATATGCTCTTAGATTTATTTGAAATTTTGAAGTATTTATACATCCTAGAAATATATTTGAGCATAGATAAAACCATATAATTACAGTGATTTATGATTTATTAATATATTAATATGATTTATTCACTTTTTTTTTTTTTTTTTTTTTTAAATCTTTTCCCAAATTCTCTCCTATTGTTCAAATGCTTCCATCATACAATGGCAATATTAGGCAAACTCCAGTCACTATGGTTCTAATAAATTTATCAGTGAATTTAAAAATAATAAATATAAAAAAAATGCTACTATATCAAAGATGCTGGCCCTACACTTTTCATGGAACCTTGTGGCCTGTTGTAGTATTCGACAGTTTGGGCTGTTACCATCACTGATGTCTTCTGACAGCATGACTGTTCTAAACAGAGGTTTATATTAATAAAACTTTGCAATCCTAATTGCAAAACTTATCAGACTATTTTATTTGCTAATTATATTTTTCTCTATGCTTTCTTTTTCTTTTCTTTTTTCTTGTTTTCTTTTTTTCCCTTTTCTTTACTTAGCATTTGGGCATAATGAATGCCCTGATCCTGGAGTACCAATAAATGCTCGGCGTTTTGGTGACAACTTTCAGTTGGGGAGCTCAATTTCTGTTATTTGTGAGGAAGGGTTTATCAAAACACAAGGAACTGAAACAATCACCTGCATGTTAGTGGATGGAAAAGTAATGTGGAGTGGACTTATACCTAAGTGTGGAGGTATGTATTTTTCTTTCTATAGTAATGTTCCTTAAGTTGTCACTAAGGGAAATTCAGACTTCTGCAAATGGTTAGCACAAAGCTACTGTGAAACCGAGCCCATAATAAAGAAGTCTAGTGAGACATAAGCCTGTGTTATAACTCTGTCTGCAAGAAGGAAAGAAGAAAAACATGGAAAAAAAAAAAAAAAAAAAAAAAAAAAAAAGTGATGAGGACACTGTTATACGGGCTCTGTAATAATAAGAGCTTTCCAAGAAACTTAGTAGGCCTAAAATGGTAACAGTTTGTGTTGCTCATACTTTCAGATAGCTGTTGTTTGTTTGTTTGGCACTAGTGGAACTACAGTTTTCAAAAGGATCAATTCTTTTTTTTTTTTTTTTTTTTTCTTATTAAAGTGTGTATTTGTCCACTTCTAGAAAGGATTTAAGGCCATGAGCTTTAGTGCTAGCAGCACACCAACAATATTCTCTTCATTTTTAAATTCCTGTCTAATCAGTGTCCTAACCAATCTCATTAATATGAAGAAGAAAGAAACAGCAAAAAAGAAAATTATTGCTTTTACTAACTAACTTAAGCTAGTTCGTTATCAGTTTTGTTTTAATAAAGTTTTCTTATTGTGCATTTACTCGCTATCACCTAGAGAAATAGTACATATTATTTCCTGTATTTCTGGTTGGCTATAGATACTTTACAGCATTTAAAATACATTTACAAAAAATACAAGCTAATTTTGTAAAAATTAGATATGAATGTGAATTTTTAATTGCTTACCTGACAAATAAAATGTATGTGTTCTTACAGTAGATCCTTGTCAAAGCTGAAATGACAGTTTATGAATTCCTAGCTTAATATTTAACTGAACCTTCTGCATAGGCTTTTGAAATCTCTCTATTCACTGTTAAAAACTATTCATAGTTCTTAGGTAGTGTTTTCCTGTATGTCCTTTGTTACAGTAAAATGGATTGTAGCTTTAAAAATACAATATAAATGCTTCTGTCATCACTTTTTGAACAGAATTAATTTTCTCTTTTATAGGTTTAAAGCTTTTAAGATTTTAGTTCAGTTATTTCCATCTAATTCCAAACCCCACAGGGTTTGTCAGCTTTAAACCTCATTTCATCTTCTTGCAGATGGATTTTTAAAATTTAAGTATAGTTGTGCTATATTGAAATTGATAACTATGAATTATTTGTCATAAGCCTTTATCATTATACATTTGTCTTTGTTTCACTTTTAGCTCCGTGTGGTGGGCATTTTTCATCTCCCAGTGGAGTAATCCTCTCTCCAGGCTGGCCTGGGTATTATAAAGACTCCTTGAATTGTGAGTGGGTGATAGAAGCTGAACCAGGACACTCTATCAAAATTACCTTTGAAAGGTCTTGGCTAATGTTTTTCTTATTTCATATTTCCCAGTTTTTACCTAGAAGCAGTTCTTTGTTAGCTCATAAACTTAACTTTCACTTACTCTTAAATCAAGCAATTGTGTTATCGGATAGGATTTTCTAAAACACCTTCGTGCCTTCTGGTCATCAATTTTTTCTTGAATGTAAATTGTACTTCAATGAACTGAAAAGCTTTTGAAATTCCTACCCTTTTGCATATATTTAAGTCTGTCTGCCCTAGTTAAAAGTTTGGTCTGTTTATAAAGAGTAGTACATTTAATTTGCTTCTAACTGTGTTAATGTGATGAATTATATTATGAACTCATTCTCTTTTCCTCAAATGTGTGAAATCTTTAACTCCGAAATCTCAATCAGTGGTCAATATTGAACTGAATGAATTAATGCTTTTATCCATTGTGAATGTTTAATTCTCAGGTCACCTGGTCTGTTTTCCCGTGTGTGTGCTTATAGGATGGAATTCCAGTTTCCTGTAATTACTGCAGCAACCCACTTTTCCTTTATTTTACTTATGTTTTCCCTACCTGATTCCAAGGAATGAAATATGTTAAAGCCTTAAAATTCTCATGGCAGCAAGCTGTAGGCATTGAACTTAAGCTCATTATGAAATAGCAAGACATGAAATTTAATTTAAGAATTGTTTATATTCTAAATATTTTAACTATGTTATAGATTCTTCTTAATTGCTAATATTAAGAGGTATATGATGATTCAGGAAAGAAAAGGATTTTGAGTGTAGAAGTTATAGCACACAAATAAGGTGTGAGTATATCTTAATTGCTATTTGTATCACATCTTCTGACTATTCCTTAATCATATTCAATCTAAAGAGAAAATCTTTTCAATCAATCTAAAGAGCAAAATTTCTCATTATGAACAGGTTGATTTTTAAAAAAATTATAATATATAGTTTATACTGTAATAATATGCTCGTATGACATTATATACAAACAGAGGACATAATACAGATACTTTAAAGATATTTCTCATCTTTAGTATGAAATGAAAAGTGATCTCCCAAGATCACAATTGTAAGTAAGATTAAAATTAACTCCTATCAAGTTTGGTAATTAAAATGTAAAAGACAGTTGACTAACTTGTGCACAAATTCATCAGAATTGTTTGAATTCAGAGTTGAGATTAATATTTTAGTTTTCTTTATTGTAAATAAAAAATAAAAATTAAAATCATGGAACTTTCAAGAAATCTAATTTCTGGAAAGAAAAAAATATCAGTTCATTTGAAATAGTTTTTTTTACTTCAGCATATCATTGTCAATAAAAATTTTATTGTAGTCAGTCATTTCAAATTGAAATGGCTTTTTATTTTCAAAATTCCTTATCAGCTTGATATTCTCCTTTCACACAAGAGTTGCATTAGATCTGACAATCTCAGATGTACACTTCTGGCTTATAATGTATTAAAGCCTTGTCATAAATTGCACAACCTCTATTAGGTGAGCAGTTAAGAGCAATAAGAACACGATGTGATCTTTTCAGATCACAGAGGGACTTCTTGTTCTATTTATAACCTAACCATGTTATTATACTTCCTCCTTTTCCATTGCTGCTTGTTCTAAACAGTCTTGTTACCTGTCTCAGATAGGGATGATATGCATATTGGTTGAGATGCAGCACAGTAAATTCAGAGAGACTTATTTACATATGAGGGTGCATATTTATGTTTTTATGTGCAGGATAACATGTGAAAATGCAGTATGTACATTTGCACCCATGCATTTAGGCATATGAGAGCTGCTCCAAAAAGTAATGCCTCCTATTTTATTATATTGGTCTGTGACATCAGAGACAGACATTGGTGATTTAGCAGTAGAGATTGAAACTTTCCACAAATATTCCATTAAATTTTATTGCCACATAACCAATATCCAGAGAGAGTCAATCTGATATGATGGTATCTGACATGGAAATGTGTATGAAATAAATGTGTGCCACTGAATTCCTCCATAAGGGAAAAATTGCCCCTATTGACATTCAGTGACTCTTGAATGTTCATGGAGATGATACAATGGACATAAGCACAGTGAGGCAGTGGGTGTTGCATTTCAGCAGTGGCAACACAAGAACAAGTAATTTCCATCTGTGCAAATTTTTGCAAGTACAGCATGCAGGCTCTTCATTGCTGATTAAAATGCATAGCTAATTGTGGTGAGTTTGTTGATAAAGAGTGTTTTGCAGCTGAGAATTTGCGCTATCAGATAGTGCTATAGTGCTTTGTTGTAGTTTCCATGGAAATAAATAGAAGGCATTCCTTTTGAAGCAACCTGTGTATAATTATACATTTGAATGTAAATGTATTACTTTGTAAAGCTCATAATGAAATTAATGCTCATATTTACTAGTGTATATATATATATATATATTTTACTTAGACATTATTAGCATTTTTATAGAATTTAAATTGTTATTCAGAGAAATAGATATACTTGCTTCATTTGCAAAACTCATTATAGTCTTGTTGTCCTTGTTATGCTCTTTATACTTCAAATCTGCAGCATACTTTCCTCAAAGACAGAAGGTTAATTTTGGCAAATACATATATTTGAACCAATAGCCAAAAGACTTTTTCCCTTTTTCATTAAAAACCAAACCAATAACAGTAAAAAAACCCACAAAACTCATATTTTGTCCAGATTTTTAAAATTCCAGCTTTGTTCTAAAAGACAGAGATATCCCATTTATAACTTTATTTTTAATGGAAATACCCAGATTTCTATGAGTCAGTAGTTTTTAAATATATTCATATTTCAGTGAGAGTAAACATATATAGTACATATTTAACATCTTTATGTCCTTTATTTTTGAATTCTCAAAGATGATGGGAAGAATTCTTGTTACTACATGTTTCCTTCAGAGTGCCACATTAATTTTATTTTCAGCTTATCTCTTCCATGATAGTTTAGATTCCCTTTTTATTTCTCATCTTTCTATAGTTTCTCTCTTGAGACACTGCATATGTTCAACATTCTGCATTTGATGCTTGTCCGTGCTGTTCCTGTTTCATGAAGCTTGACACAGGTGGAAAGAAAAAAGATCTATAGGCGGAGAATAACTTTCTTTTAATTATTTCATGGTGTCCAGAAGGACTTTTTCTGTGATTTGCTTCATGATTGTGAATGAGTAGTCTGAAGGGTTTTTTCCTTTCACAAACTCATAGCTACGATAATCTGTTTGATATTTATTGTATATCAGTAGCTATGCAGGCTGAGTTGAAATGACGAAAGTGAGAAATCTGCCATTCTTCACTGTAATTAAGTGTTCATCATGAAGCCTAATTATGAGCATTTAAATGCTAGAGGTGTTAATCAGCAAACTACTGAGTCAAGCACTAGTCACATTTGACTAATGAGATCACTTTTTGTTGGGATATTCTGATCATATCCTAACACCACCTTGAGTTGACAAGCTGTCTCTTAAAAACAATGATGCATGTTGTAAATATTAAAGCATCTTTATCTTTTCAAATAAGATTTTAAAAGTGTTTCCTCCTGTGTTAATTGGACAGAAGTGAAATGAACTGTAACTGAATATTCTGAAGTTCTCCATAAGAATATGCCTCACATAGCAGTGAAATTACCCAGGTTAATTTAAAATCAGAGATCATCCAGAATATTTTAAGATTAGCAGTTTGTTACTTAGAAAAGGATACTAAAGGAGTCTGACAGAACCCAAAATTATTTTTTATTCAATTTCCTGTAAAAACCTTACTAATTTCTCACAGCAGTTAACCAGGTGATATATAAATATATCACACTGGCTGATTATAAAATTATTTTAGAAGAAAAACAAAACAAGTAACACAGTTATAAATTCAAATTAAATTATCTCATTTATCTGCTATGTGCAGTGTTATATATATTCTTTCACTGTCATGTACACAACAGGGCATTCATGATACGTCTTTGGAGATCCAACTTAGTTTTATTATGCCTTCCTCAATCCTCAATTTCCGTGATTGCTTTTGTTCTGTAAAGTTTAATGGGAAAAAAGGATTGGGGAAAAAAAGAATATAATAATAATAATAAAATGCCTAGTTGTTTAGCCTTTTAAAATTGCCTTTAGATCATGTAGGAGCAAGCAGAAAACTTTCAGCTAAACTTTCAGCTATTTGGCTTCTTAGGCTTATCGTGATTTATTTCTTTAAGTCCCTATTATTTTCTTTCTCTGCTCTCGTTCTACGTAATTTCATATGAGCAGAACTGGAATAAAATAAGGCTTTATTTAACTTCTCATCTTTTGCCATGCTTCTTTTAAGCTCTGACTCGTGGGATATAAATACAGAAGCAGAGAGTGCATTGCTGATAATCATGCGGTTTCTTGTATGAATTTTACAAAGCCAAATTAGGCATCCAAGTAAATCGGTGAAGGAGTTAGAAGTATCTGAAGGATATAGTCCTGCTGTTAATTGTTTCTTTCTAATGCAAGATGGTTTTTTCAGTAATTCATCAGTGAACCCATTAAAGCAAGATGATTAATATTATATCTACCATAGCAAGAAAGAGAGAAACTGCTGTGAAAATATCAGGGACATGGGATTGCTGATACCATCTAAAACAGGAGTAGTATATCTATCTAGCAGGAGTGTCACTCTCTGTTTTTTCTTGACAAACGCAGCACACATGGGCTGTAAAAACACATTTAATTTTGTAGTACTTTCTAAAACAGGATTTTTTTTTTCCTGCCTAACTTCTGCTACTTCTTTTGACTGAGTCTCATTTAGCACTAAGCTCCAGGAGTCTCAAAGACCACTTAAAAAATTATATTCCCACTTATAAACTATTATAAAAATAGGCCGTTAGATTATTAGATTATTATTCCTTCTTAACATCATATATTTCATCATATAGTTCCTCTTTTTATTTTTTTTTTTTTTTTTTTTTTTTTTTCCACTTTTCCATGATAGAAAATCATTCTGTGATATAAAACATTCAAATGGGTAATATTCATTTGTGCTAACAAATTATATGTCTCTTAGTTTTCTGTGCTATAAACATGCTCAAGGAATTTAAATTTATTTCTGATCTTACTAGAGCACTAACCTGAAATTTGGATATAGTAATACATAATAATTATTGTTGTAAAGTAGATATGTGGTGAAATAACTGATTAGGATCAGGAAAGTAGCATAGTTTTAAAAATATGGCATACTTTGCATGTGTTTGTTCAATTTGTTTCAACTGCTGCTTATATTTGTGCCTATCGTGTTTCCTCAATTTCAGATTTCAGACAGAACTTAATTATGATGTTTTGGAAGTTCATGATGGACCAAGTTTATTATCTCCACTTCTGGGATCTTACAACGGTACTCAGGTTCCACAGTTCCTCTTTAGCAGTAGCAATTTCATTTATCTTCTCTTTACAACTGACAACAGTCGTTCTAACAATGGATTCAAGATTCACTATGAAAGTAAGTCATTCTAATAAGTATGATTTGATTTCCTCTTCTCTGCTATTCATGGTCACAAAATGGTAAAGGTACTGCTTTCTGTAAATTGCTGAGTCAGGCCTCCTATTTTTCAAACTGAGTAAGTTTTAGTGACGTTAAACTTTGAAATGATGACATGTAATCTCACTTTGAGTTTGATGTTCTTGCTGCAGTGCTCTGTCCTTTAAGAATCAGAGGATAATAGGAAGCAAATGACTTTCTTCAGGATGTCATTCTTCTGTGTCATTATTTTTACTTTTTGTAAAGTGTATTTTCATATGTTTAAAATATCATAACATCAAGAAGATAATCAAAATCCTAGGAAAATACTTGAATTACTGTCCTGATTAATGTACCTCCAGCTCTGAAGCTAGAAGGAAATGTAATTTATGAAAATTAACTGAAAATCAAAACTACTGAACTTCATGATTAAGAATATTTAGGGAACTAAAATCCTGTATATTATCTGTTCATTTTGATTTTTGTATAATGTATTCTTATTCCCTTATTACACTTGCATAAAACACACTGCAAAATGTAACAGTGAGACTTAATACATTTATGAATTTGTGAAATTCAGAGAAGTTGCTATATTATCATTTCATTTATTTTTTGTAGTTCTAAAAATACATTTGTTTTAAATATTGATTTTGTGTGAAAAAATAGTTGTTCTATTGCATTTAGTAATAATCATGAGCATGATGTTACCTATTTCTGTTTTGAATTCCTACTTGTAAGGACTAACTCCAAGGAATTTTAATATGTTCTTATTTTTTTTTTTTTACCTTATTTTTTCACTATTTTCTCTATCCTCGTCACTAATGATAAGGATTTTTAATACAATATGTGGACTTTGTCACATAAATTTTGAGATGCTTTGAACTCTATTGAATGTTAAATTCTGAAAAGTTGTACAGAAAATCAATAATCAGATTCTAAAATTATTTACTATCTCAATCATCCCCACAATATATCAATTAATTACATCAGTGACAGAACTAATAATTTGTTAATTCTCATCCTTTTTGAAGTTTGAAGGATAGCTATCCTTACACAGACTATTAAAGTATTTCTCCTGACAAATACTACATAATTCTTACAAAAAAATTGACCAAATGAATAATGTTTGATGCCTGAAATTACACTTTAGAAATGTGAAAAGCAGAAAGAGGGAAGTTGCATTTATTAAATTTATTCTTACTTCTAACTGTTTTAATTTAATACATCTCGAAAGGAAATTAATTTTTTTCTTCAAATGTATGAATTTTTCAATTTTATTATAAAATCCTTTTTCACTAAAATTGATCCCTATCCCAGATTTCTGCTGTAAACTAGTGAAGAATGAAAGTTAAGTTATAGGTTCATAGAGGAGATAGCATCATAGAGGAGAGATATTTTCCAATCTTGGTGATTCTAAGATCATATCTTGCAACTCTCCACCTATCACTAATACTTTCCCACTAAACCATGTCCCTCAGTACAGCATCTAAACATTTATTCAATACTTCCAGGGATGGTGCCTCCACCACCTCCCTGTTTCTCCCTTTCCAGTGCCTAACGACTCTCTTACAGAAGAATTATTTCTTAATGTCCAACCTGAATCCCTCCTGGCGCAACTCTCCCTAGTCCTATCACTTGTTACACGGGAGAAGAGGCTGACCCCACCTCTTCTCAACTTCCTTTCAGGTAATTAATTGCAGGAAGTCATAACGTCACCACGAGCCTCCTCTTCTCCAGACTAAACAATCCCAGATTCCTCAGCCACTCCTCTAGGACTTGTGTTCCATACCCCTCACTAGCTTCATTGCCCTCCTCTGAAAATACACCAAAGCCTCAATGTCTTTCTTGTAGTGAGGGGCCAAAACCAGACTTGAGATGTGGCCTCACCAGGGCTTAATATTATTATCATTATATTAAACAATAGGCGAAAACTGTGTATGTTTACAAGTTTTACACAAAATAAACTATTTCCAATAGCTTTTCTGCTTAACATCCTCTGATTATATGCAGACATCTGGTATATATTTTATTTGTTTAGTTCTTACTATTTCTAATATTTTATATTGTGCTATATTATCCAATATAGTCCAATTCTGATTTTTCTTTTCTGGATGATAATAATGCTTAATGATTTAATGTTGTTCTCTTCAGTCATCCCATTATAATGTGATGCCTTTATTTTCTTTGTTAATTATTGCTTTTCACAATGAATTTATTTTGCAAGGAAGACTATCTTACAGATTTTCCTTGGGAATAGAAGGATAGATAACATCAGGAAAAGAACTTACAGTGAATGTTTCTTTTAATTTACCAGATCTCAGTAATATTCCTAGAAAATTTTGTTCCTTTATTTTTTCCCACAATTCTTTATCAAAAAAGATAATCTGACTGGGAAATAATGTAAAAAGTTTTTTAGCACACGTAAAAGTATTTTTTTAACACATTCCATGTTCAAGAGAAGCATAGACCTGTTGGACTACATCCAGAGGAGGGCCACAAAAATGATCCAATGGATGGAATACCTCTGCTTCAAGGACAGATTGAGCGAGCTGGGGCTGTTCAGCCTGGAGAAGAGAAGGCTCGAGGGAGACCTAATAGCAGCCTTTCAGTATTTAAAAAGAAACTGTAAGAAAGAAAGAGACTAACTCTTTAGCAGGATCTGTTGTGATAGAAAAAAGGGAAAATGCTTTGAAATTGGAAGAGGGAATGTGTAGATTGAATATAAGGAAAACGTTTTTTATACTAAGAGTAGTAAAGTACTGGAACAGGTTGCCCATACAGAAGGTGGATGCCAATTCCTGGAGACATTCAAGGTTAGGATAGACAGGTCTCTGAGCAACCTGATCTAGCTGTGTGTGTCCCAGTTCATTGCAGGGAAGAGGAACTAGATAACCTTTAATGGTCCTTTCCAATTCAAACAGTTCTATTCTCTGAAAAAACTCCCCTTATCAAGTCAGCTACTCTTTTCTCCCTTTTATGATATTTATCGTCTTTCCAGTATTTCACATATCAAAGAGAATTAGATATGAGAATAACTTATGTAAAAATATGATTCTTGTAAATATCTTGAGGATGATCAGAAAAGAGGAAAGAAACAAGTTGGGAAACCAAGTTTAATCAGAAAGAAATAGACTGAAAACAAGGATTATAAATTATCATCAAAATTCTTCAATATAAGCACCAGGGACAAAATCACATTAATAGTAGTGAGACAGAATAAACCTAAAATTACATTAAATTATGGAATATTCTTTTTGTCTACAGTATGTATTTCATTATCCAAAGCATCCTATAGCAGTTACACAAAGAAGCAAAGCTCAAGGATAAATTATTGAAAATGCTTGATGCTTCCCCACCACTGCAGTACAAAGAATTACTTAAACTAAAAAAATAAAAATAATCTAGATTTTGTTTAACTAGTTTAACTGCGATATTTTTTTTTTTTCTTTTTCTTGAAATAGGTGTAACTGTTAATACTTACTCTTGTTTGGATCCTGGCATACCAGTGCATGGACGCCGCTATGGACACGACTTCTCAATAGGCTCCACTGTCTCATTTAGTTGTGATCCAGGTTATAGGCTGAGTCATGAGGAGCCTTTACTATGTGAAAAAAATCACTGGTGGAGTCACCCACTCCCAACTTGTGATGGTAAGAACAAATGGATAAAATACAGAGTAATTTAAAATATATGCATTTTCGCCAGAAGAATTAAATGTCTAATTTTATGAAGAAAAATAAGACTAAAAAGAATAAAGAATAATAATAAAAAAAGACTAAATGAATGTTATATACCTCTGTGTGATATTTAGAAATAAAATGAAAAGTAATATATAATTCATTAATGTAGGTGATTACTGAAGATATGTCTGTCTGAATTTATGTTACCATGAGCTAACTGATTACCTTTTAGCTCAGGGCATGCAAGTTTATTGTACATCTACTTGTAAAGCCGTTGTTACCAATTACATATGTTTGCAGTTGGGTATCCATCTACAGTCATATATGTGTTGATTTCAAACATGAGATAAGGTTTTTGTACCTGACTAAAACACATTTTCTCCAGTTACATATTGTTTACTGTGTTCCTAGATTATTAACAGAACTCGTCACTTTTCAATCACTGTATGAACTGATTAGTGTTACATTATATGTGGTTTGTTCATATGGTTGTTAAACAACACAAAAATGGTATTGTGTAATATTTTCTGCCACAAATTTTAGAGTATCTAGCATGTCATTACAAAATTTGCTTGAAAAACTAATAATTTGTTTGATTTTTATCTGAATTGATCATTTAAAGATGTTTTCCCCTTCTCGTGATATCAATTATATTTAATATTACCGTAATGTTTATCTTAAATATTTTAGATGCTTTCCTTTGGATATGGAATATGTTGCATTGCCTCCTACGGTACTGACCTAAACCAGGCCAGGACCAAATGACTGCACATACACACCAATATGATGAACAGCAAAATGGCGTTTATTACACGTGAACTCTAGCTTATATAACCTATGTGCTTTGTCTACGCCCCTAAGGGCACGAGCCACACATCAATTATAGAGCAGAGAGAGGGCCTATTGCGTCACATCCCGTGCGGGGGTCTCTCAGTCACCTACAACAGGAATATACTTTTCTGATGATAAAAATATAATCAAGAATAATTCACCTAATTAATTCTAAGGTAGTATTAAACAACATAAACAACAACAACAAAAATCCATAGAAATTTCATAAGGAATATAAGGTTTGTAATAGCCTATTTTTCCTCAAACAACCCTTACTGTCTCAATGCTCAGAAAGTAAAAGCTGAACTTGAAAGACTTACAAAAAGCTCACTGAATCATAGATGTGTGATTTGCCATATGTAAATGTCTTAGTTTTCTCCATATTTCATCCTTTAAATGATAGGGTCTTTAAATTGTAGTGCCTTTCTAGGTCTTCAGCATAATTAGCAAATGCTTCATTTTCTTATATAAGGCTAGGATGAACGTGTGCAGATATGATGGCAGAAATTTATGGCTATAGAGCAGAAGATGAATGATTACCTGAAAATGGTACTCTACAGTATTGTAGACCTATTTCTGGAAGGATTCTGCTTCTCAGTCTGATTCTTGGAATGAGGAATTGCAAGGTTCCCATCGTTTACAGGCAAGAGGCTGAGTAGGCTATAAACGGAAGATAGGTTTTCTTACATTGGTAAACACAAGATGCTAAACATCTAAACGAAAAAAAAATTAATGCATATCCTATGAATACTGTTCTTTGCTCCAAAATGAACATACAAATTGTGATAAATTTCTTCCACTAGTTGCTGAACTAGTATGTAATTCACTAAGTAAATGAGATTATTTTTTTTTCTCCAGAGCACATTGCTAAGTGACAATTGTCCATAGAACAAATATGTTCTAAAGGCAGGACTGAGTCCATTTATTCTAGTACATTTAATCAATTCATGGTTGAACTCAGTTTTATTGCTGAATTTCTTCTCAAGTGGCATGTTTTTTAAATAGGATCCAGAGTCCTTGCACCTCCTGGGGAAAATAGGGCATTTGCTCAATGGACTGTTCCTTGCATAAACTGAGAGGATGTCTTTGTATTAATCGTGCCACTAATAAACACATTGATCACTGTTCCTGCTCATTCACTTAATTACTGCAACAGTTTCTGGATAACTAGGTTCTTTTTTATAATTGCTTTTTTATTGTATATATATGTGTGTGTGTGTGTGTGATTACATCTTGTAGCAATAATTGTTCGGACAAAACACGACAACTCATGAATAAAAAGTGTTTTCAAGGAGAAGCATATAGAAAAGGAAAAAAAATGACTTTAGAATCTATTTTTCCTCAGAGTATGAAATTGCATTAACTACGATTCTAATTTTTGTAGGACTGTAAATTCATTTTTACATGAGGTGTTTGGATATTACACAGATAAGCATAACAAAAAACTTACTGGAGAAGTCACACTTCATTATCTTCAGAAACATTTAGAGTATGCTGAGACTAATAGTTTAAAAATAAGCAAACAAACTGGTTGTCTCCATCAATAAAGACTGACCTCAGGAGACAAGTGTGTCATTACTGCAAGCTGTATAAATAGTTCATATATGGATGATTGATGCACATGAAAGAGTTCATTGTTCATTTCCTTCATTTGGATTTTTATGTGAATCTGTGTAGACAAGGCATGCACACTATTACTCTGTGTACCATTTTGCATTGCTTTGTGTGTGTAAACATACACATCCACATACACAATCACATATATACATACATAACAGCAAAGCACTTCTAAAAAAGTAATAATAATAGTATTCTCTAAATATACCATTTTTTACAATAGCAGTATCCATAAGGAAATAAAACTGTTCAAATGATGTCCACTAAGATTGAAGTTTCTAGGGGACAAGACTGAGCAGCAGAGGATGAGGTAACTTTGTTTGTTTAGACTAGAGAAGGCTAAGGGGTGGCCTCATGTCAGTCCACAACTTCCTCAAGGGGAGAGTGAAGAGGCAGGTGCTGATCTTTGCTCCCTGATGACAGTAATAGATTCAAGGGAACATCATGAAGCTGTGTCAGAGACGAATAAGGTTGAATGTTAGTAACAGGTTCTTCACCAGGAGGAGGGTGGTCAGGGACTGGAGTAAGATTCCCAGTGCAGTGATCACTGCACAGAGTTCATGAAGCATTTGGACAATGTTCTTAGATATACTGTTTAATTTTTGTTGGGCCTGAGTCAGTGGCGCTGTCTGGTCAGAGGTCTGTAACTAGTAGTTTTCCCCAGGGGCTGGTACTGGATCTAGTCATATTCCACATCTTCATCAACAACCTGAGTGAATGGACAGAGCCCACCCTCAGCAAGTTTGCTGATGATACAAAGCTGGGAGGACTGGCTGACATACCTGGAGTTTGTGCTACCATTCAACGAGGCCTGGGCAGACTAGAAAGTTCAGCAGGGTGGAACCTGCTGAGGTTTAACAGGGATAAGTGTTGAATCTTGCACCTGGAGGGGAATAACTGCATATATACATACAGATTAGGGGCTGACTTGCTGGAGAGGAGCAGATAAGGACGTGGATAAGGACGTGGGGGTCCTAGTGGACGACAGGTTGGCCATGAGCCAGCAGTGTGCCCTTTTAGCCAAGAAGTGCAATGGTGTCCTGGGTGCATTAAAAAGAGCACGGTCAGCAGATAGAGGGAGATGATACTCCTCCTCTTCTCTGCCCTGTTGAGGCCACACTTAGAAAACTGTGTCCAGTTCTGAGTTCCCCAGTTCAACAAAGACAAGGATTTTCTAGAAGGAGTCCAGCAGATGACCACAAAGATGACAGAGGGTATGGAGCATGTCCTGTATTAGGGAAGGCTGAGTAATCTGGGTCTGTTTAGCCTTGGGAAAAGAAGACCGAGAGGAGATCTTATAATGTTATTAAATATCTATAGGGAGGTGGGAGACAAATGGATAAGGCCAGGATCTTCTCAGTAGTGTAATTTAATGGAGTCTAATATAATGCAGTGCAATGTAATGGCCTAAAACTTGAACACAGGAAGTTCCATACAGAAGATGATCTTTATGGTATGGGTGACAGAGCATTGGAAGGGGTTGCCCAGAGAAGTTGTGGAATCTCCTTCTGTGGAGATATTCAAGACCCATCTGGATGCCTACCTGTGAGACCTATTGCAGGGTACCTGCTTTAGCAGAGGAATTGGACTTGATTTCTTGAGGTCCCTTCCAACCTGTGATTCTCTGATTCTGAGTTGATCAGTATACTCGACTTGATGATCCTTACGTGTCCCCTCCAACTCAAAGTATTCTATGATTCTATGATCTACTTCTGCTCATTTTTTAAAGGCAAATGTTCAAGGAATATATATTCAGCTTCTCACATACAGGACTGCAGAACAGTTATAGCTGTGGTCTAGTTGAGTCTCTTAATTCAGTAGTTGAATTATTTTCAGTTTTCAGGAGAACAAGTCTGTGTTAAAATTCAACCAGAAAACCAAAGTTTCTTTGAAGAATGAGGAGTAATAGTTATATTTAACCAACCATTAACAATTTAGTAATTTTTAGACTTTTAGTAAAATGCTTTAACAGTATTTTATATGAAATATTGCCAATTTTTGGATTGGCAAGATAGCTTTTTTATGTCTTTTCAGAAAAATAACAATGTAGGCCTACATCACCATTTTGCCTTTGTTTCCCTTCTTGTCTCATGTCTCAAGCCTCATAGCTTTTTTTTTTTTTTTTTTTTTTTTTTTTTAATTCACCTGGACTAGACAAAGATCTCTACTACTGTGTACATTTACTTATTTTTCAGTATTTCATATGAAAATGTAGTTTGACTTATTTACCATAAAGATGGGCACAATACTTAAGAAAAGAAACATGCAAAGAAATATAACCCATATTCTCAAAGAACACTTGTTAAAATTATTGTGCTTAAGAAAAAAAAAGCTGTTTTTGAGCTTTGCTTAGAAAAAATACTACGTGTTTTACATTAACATAATTTACATATGATTTACTGAGTACCTATCTGTATGGATCTCCTTGAATTTTTTATTGTAGTCTCTTCCCAGTACTTAGTTGACAAATGTCTTATCATGTATTTTCTGTTGGAATATTGTGACAGAAATTTGATTTTAAATTTTGAATATTTGTGAGGAAACTTATTTTAACAATATATGAAGTATTGTATTAATCCCATTAAACATGATAAGATAATTGTAGTAAAAGTATAAGTACTTAATTATGTGTAAAGTGATTTCCATTCCTTTCACAATAACATGAAATTGAGTACTTAATAATTCTTACTGTGTATTTGAATTAGGAATAAATATTAGCATTCTACTTGATGAGAATTTACTTAAGAAAATTAGTAGGGAACATCAGCAAAAAAAATTAAATAAATAAATAAATAAATAAATATAATAAGATGGAAGACATTTAATACATTTATTGAATGTAGATGTCCAAATAAAGCAGTAAATATGAGTTGTGTGGTACCATGAGGAACCTACCCAGAAGTTCTGGAAGAGGTGTTACATTATTTCTGTTAATACATTTCTAAAACAGAAACGATACCTTTTTTCGAAACTTTGAAATGAAACCTGAAGAAACAACAAAAAAAGCCCTGCAGATATTCAGTGTGGTAGAATCTAGAATTGAAAAGTACTAATATGTCCTGTTTTGTTTTAGATTTAAATAAGATAATATAACAACTTTTGTTACAAATTATTTAGATTCAATTTTGCTATTCTCTTTTGCAATGTAGCTCAAGTCCAGGTTTCTTTCAGGAAACTGTTAATAATCATTCAACAAGTATACTATTTTATTGTTACTCCTTGCCTCCATCCCATGTTAAGACATACTAAATTTGCTGTAAATATGGAAGCTGTGTGTTTAAATTACTGTTAAATTACTTGAAAGTAAAATGTGAAATACTATTAAATTGCATGAAGCACAGTACATGATTCAAATTGTAACACTATTTCAATTTTTTTACTATGTTATATAATAAAATTATTTAGTAAGTGAAAATCATGTTAGAATTAGATTTTAGTTGGAAGTTAGAGTCAATTAAATGATGGAATGTAATGGGACTTCTGTGCAGGTATACTCACATATAGGTTTATATACGTACAAACATATCTATATATCAGTAAGCTTATTTTTTCATTTTGTAGTTCTAGTATGTTACTAGTCTTCCTTGCTGATGCTTGAAACCATTTGTAAAACTAATAATTATTATTAATCAATTAGAAATGTGTGTTTTGACCTACCTCATCACAATGTAAAATAAATCATTTTCACTTACTTGTATTTGCATCAAGTTGATCTAACTGAAAAGAACAGTTAGATCAACAGTTAGATCTTTCTTTATTTTTTCTTTTTTCGCAGACATGTTTTTCTTATATGTATTTTCTCTTTCTTTATACAACTGCTAATGAGCACAGTATGTTGGCTTTTCAATATTGGTAGGTGATATAATTTTAGTTAGAAAAGAGACAGTGATTTAATTCTTTTTTTTCTTTCTGTATTGTTTTCAAAAACCATGCTGAAATACATGGAAACAAGTATTTATATATAATGTATATTATATTCTCTTGCTTCTCATAAAATAACCAATACATTCTCTTTATATTCTTCTGTCTCTCTTGGATATGGTGACTTCCCTTTTCCTCACATTCAATATCTTCATATTATTATTATACCCCTATTGGTTCTGAAGCAGACTTCAGTTATATCTAAATAAATTAATTCTAAGTAAGTTATAAAACTTACTTGAAGACCCCAGATGACAGAGAACATAATTAGTGGATGCTGAATTTCATTTAATGTCATAAAATACAAAACTGAAGGGATGAGATGTTCTTCTATAAAAAAGTGATGAACTTTTATACAGACTGACCTTTGCAGGGACAGATTATGCAGACTGATTTCTGCAGCAAACATAAATATTTAAAAAATAGGACAGACAGATGCAAAACAAAACAAAAAACTGATAAAAGAATTATATGAATGAAAATGTCATCTTCCTTGCTTATTAACTACTTCCATAATTGAGTGTGAAATGTCTTAGCAATATGTTTGTGTATCGCAGCAACAGTGACAAGACAGATCAATACTTACAATTGGTAATACCTTGAACATAGTGACATATAATGTATATCTGTTAAGAATTTCATTGAAAAATTTGGCTCATTTAAGTGAAACAATTAAAGCCAGAAATGCTGTTGTGCTTTGCCAGCACTCCAAAGTGAGTCCCAAAGAAAGAAATGAACATAGTGAAAGTTATAGGAAGAACTAGGTAAAAATGAACCACAACCACACTTAATCTATTTCTGGCATTGGAAGAGTGATTTTCCATAATAATTTTATATTATAATGAAAAATGATCTGAAATGAAAATGAAACAATTTTATGAATGACAGTATTGGATACTATGGTGTATTTCAGGGATGAAACGTGGCCTCTTACTGAGACAATTACATATAAGTTTAATAAAGTTTTTAAAATTCTTAGGGCCAAAGAATAAAGGGCTATTTTCCTTGTAGACTTCCTTGTTGCTTCTTTTCATTGTGAATGATTATGTTGCTGAGCAAAGGGAATGCAGTATTTTTCCTTACAACAAAAGATGGTCTTCAACTATAAAATCCAATGCTGTAAAAATCTTATTTAACTTAAATGACATTACTACTACTACTGAATTCCACTCTTAAATTTTTATCTTCAATCACAGATATCCAAAAGCTACTTTGTAACATGTCACATAATGTCTGATCACCACATTGTTGTAGAGGTGCTTTATACTATACATTCAGGTTACATTCAGGTGTTACATAGTCACTTGTAATTTTTGTTCATTTTATTTCTTATTATTTTTTACTTTGTCCTTCTGACAAAACAGTAGTGGAAAAAAATAATAAAAAAAAAAGGTTTAGATCTCTCAGTTCAGCTGTTCTTCTTGCATAACAAAGAAATTAATTGCTGTGTTCATAACATCATAAAGTATAAGAGGAACATGTTTCATGTACTCCATTTTCCATATTAGAACTATTGCTAGTGCACTACTTATTCTAGTGCTGGTTATTTATTCATTCTACTTTTAGACCTATCCTCCACCTCTGTATAATCAAAGTAAAAAGAATATTCCTTGTAGGAACTGAAAAAATGTGTGGAGTTTATTCTGTTGTTTTTATTTTAATCTTTTTCTGTTTTCCTTTGCATTCTGAAAGAATCACACACTAGTAGTGATATTATATGTTTTGAATGTTTGACATCTTATCAGGACCAGTGCACATTTTGTATTTCAGATCTGTCAACTTGGCATTGTTCTGTAACGTGCTGGCCCCTTGATGCCATTGTTTGCCATCTGCTAACCTTCATATAGTTAGTGTGAATGCCATAGACATTTTTTCACCACTTGCTCTCTTGAAAGGCTTCCCAAACAACTACTGTAAAATACATTATTTATTTGGACTGTATCCCATGATTATAAAAAATAATTGCATTTTCTTATTAGATGGCACTGACCTAAAGTATTTACAAAGTAAATCTCTAGAATCTGCAATAATGTGCTGTCAATAGCCCTGATTCTATTTTCCTAATGTCTTATCAACGGACAGTTGTTACCTCACTCTTCATTATAGAACTGAGGAAGAAAGTGAATGCGTTAGGACATCATTTCCCTATGGCAAATAAGATAAGATTCAGTATTATAGAAATATATAATTATTATATACAGAAACAGTATATAGTGTTTCTGAAATATTCTATTCCAAGTGGTACTGAATCTCCAGCTTTCCAGCATACCACTTGACCAGAAAGACTAGAATGTTGACAAGGAAAATGGTGAACAGAAAGAAATTATGAGACTACCAAGATTAACTACTTTGTGTTTGACAGGTACATTAACTATAACTACCAAATGAATTTAGTTAGGCAAAACTGGATGTTATTTAATTATTTATTTTCATCCAATGTGAATACAAGTAGGAAGAAATATTATAGAGAATATAATTAATAGAAACCTTTATCGCTATAACAACTATTGTTCAGTTATCATCCTAAACATTCCAAACTGACATAAAAGAACACATAGGAGAAAAAAAAAAAACCACAAAAACAACACTACATCAATACAAAAAGGTGAGTTAATTATGCAACTGCATTGCTATTACAATATCTCAGAGGAGCTTCGATGATTCGCTTCGAGCTCTTTAACTTGAACAAGCTGAAAGAAATATTGATTTCCTGATAAAGTGATTAATAGTTCTGAAGTACATATAAATACAGCTACTAATACATGTGAAGAAAGAGTTCTGTGTAAATGATTTTTGTTATGCTATTTAATGATTTTCAAGAAGAAAGATTATTTTGATAATCTTTTTCTCATAAATGGAGCAGGGTTCCCACTAATCTTAGGCTCTGGGTGGTGGTGTTTGTTTCTGTCTTCTGTCTCCATTTAAGACAATGAAGATCAAGAAGTTATATTTACATGTTTCCACATTCTTAATGTATCCTGGAATATACAATGAAGTGTATAGTAACAACATCCAATTTTCATTTCTGCTCTATAAGAAAGCTCTTTTTAAACGTGTATGGCTTTAAAAACAGCTGATTTGCAAAGTAGTAGCCTAATAACCACATTCTGAAAATTCATGGACTTTTACTAAAAAAAAATATTAATTCTACAGTATTATTGAAATGCATTAAAAACACATGTTTTCTTGAAAGTAATGTATGATTAGGTGCACTGTAAGGCAGAGTACATTCTGGATATTCTCTCCAAATCATTCCCTGGCGTCCACCTTAGCTCCTGGCTAAAGTGTTATTGTTTGGCATGTTATCTTTTGCTTTCCTACTGAACTTCTGAGTTTTACAGACTCACAGGAAATTGTGGAAAAAACAGCTAAGGAAACCCAAGTTTTATTTTCTTAATGAGTATTAAAAAGTGTGTTAACTCTTCATTGATTTTATTTTCATTCGTATAGTGTAAGAAGGATTATATTTGTATGTGGGATTGCTGAATCATTTGACCAGCTATCTTTAAGTAGTTTTAAATCAAGAACTTTTAAAAAGATTGTTTTCTTTCTTTTTTTCTCATCTGTAAATCTTATTTTATTAACATTATTGTTATTATTTCTAGCCTTATGTGGTGGAGATGTTAGAGGACCTAGTGGGACAATTTTATCCCCTGGTTATCCAGAACTTTATCCAAATTCACTGAACTGTACATGGACTGTGGATGTTACCCATGGTAAAGGTAAATATGTCAGTTTTTTTGTTTTTTATTTTTAATATATAGAAGTTGATATTCTATGCTACACATGCAAATTATAGATTTTGGTTAGCCACAGGGAACTACAAATTTTACTGCTGATTTCTTTTAATTTATTTGATTCTAGTAATTCCTAGGATTCTAGATGTGTACGAGGTTTAAGGAGAGCCTAATGCTTTTTGCAGAACAATAAGTCCCTGAATTATTACAGTTCGAATAACAGACAGTTGGATGTGTGTACATTAATCCATAAAGATGAAAGAAGATGAATGTTTTTTTTTATGTTCATGGAAGTGCCTTAGCTTAGAGAAATATTAGCCAGAAGTAGCCCTTGGTATTTAGACTTCTAATCAATAGAAGAATTTGAAATGAAGAATTGAGTATGTTATTCATGTTATGGCATAAGAAGAGGTGAAAATAATGAGAGGGGAAAGGTTTGAAATATATCTCTTATCATGCAAAGTTTTACATTCTGACTAATTGTCTACAAGGAAATGCTGGAAAGGAAAATCTTTCTATTTTGAAGAGAATTAATGGTTTCAGTTTACTGAGATAGTTTTTGAGGGTGGCAGCATGTAAATGATAGCTCATTATACATCTATGGATTCAAGGAATAATATGGTTTAGAAATGTTTTTAATTGGAGAAAAAAGATAAATACAACCACTTAAGAGAACATTTAGAGTGATTACAGAGAACTAATAACTAAAGAACTAATGAGAAACAGAAGCTTTTAAAAAGAAGGTTAGTTATTTGTTGAAGGTATATATCAGTGTTAGATGGCCTAATTGTTAGATAATTACCACTTACAAAAAGTGATTACAAAATAATCACTTACAAATAAGCAGGTAATTTTAAAATGGAGGAGAGAAGCTTTGTTGTGGGAATATTATTTTCCATTCCATTTCATGTTTAATATAATTTTTACTTCATAACGTCCTGGAGTATCTTGTATTAGCTACTGACTAACGGTACAATTTATTTTTATATATAATATTTTCTTTAGACTATTTCCTTTTACAAAATATAGCAGTTTATTGTCAGACTACCAAGAAATTGTATGTAACATGTCACCACACAATATTTTTTAAAAACACATTTTTGTGTTACAACTTCATATTACTACTACTGAATAGCAAGTGAGTATCTGTATATGTTGTATTGCTAAGAAATGCTGTTTCTACGTGCACAAATACTGTCTTCAATAATATTATTGGCAGCATACATTTATATGTTTTCGTTTTACAATTTTAATATGTTATAGTTGCCGAAGTCTGGGATGATTTCTCATTCATATACTTGTGGACTAGTGTTAAGATTGTAGGGTGTTCATTAAAAAATTGAAATTATTTTTTTTCTATTTCATTTTGTGAACCAAAATAATGGAACATTGATACTATTCCTGAAGATGAAATTAAGCATCAATCTTGACATTAATTCTTGTATTTTGTTTGTAGGTGGTGTGTAATTTAATGTATACTGAAGTGAAGTTAGTGGAGTGTCAATAGTATATTTTAGGCAGTTAACTAATAGAACAACTAATTTACCCCTCTCTCATTGCTCATATTGTAATATTGAGAAATGACATTACAGAGTTATGAACTTGTGTCTTTAGTCAAGAATTTAAATATTTCCCTTATTAAAAAGAAAATAATTTTTTGGCTTTCCTGACCTTATTTCTACACATGTGGACAATAGTGGAATACCTTCCTATTATGAACCTTGTTTCATAATGAAATGCATGAATTTAATCAGTGTCTTAATTACATGTATGTTGTCAGAATGATATGTAAATTAATTCTGCTTTTTCTAATAGGTGTGCAGTTCACCTTTTACACCTTTCATCTGGAAGATCATCATGACTACTTACTAATAACAGAGAATGGCAGTTTCACACAGCCATTAGCACGTCTGACAGGCTCAGAGCTTCCTTCACCAATCAATGCTGGTCTCTACGGGAATTTCAGAGCCCAGTTGCGCTTTATATCAGATTTTTCGATATCATATGAAGGATTTAACATTTCTTTTTCTGGTAAGCGGATACTTGGAATGTCTTCTTCCTGATAAATAAATAAATAAATAAATAAAAATCTATAAAAGATGTTTAAAACTGAAGTAATGTTGATAAATGAATATACTGAATCATGGCATATTTTGTTTCTAAAGCACGGAAGTTTTTATTAAAAAAAAATCTCCATATCTTTGTAGGCATGTTTATTCTATATGATAAATAAGATAACAGTAAACTCTAAGAAACATTAGTAAGCAAGGGGAAGAAACAGAACTGGTCTAATTTCAGTTAGTGAAATTCCACATGAGCCCAAGAGTCAGTCATTTAGGCTCTTATTCTATACCTTTGTTTTCATTCATTCTACATGTATGGGAAATGTATAAGGCTCTAAAAATCATTTTGGGTTATGCATCTGAAAAATTTGCATTCATTCATTATTGTAACTTTTAAATGAAGTAAAATGGCCAGTGTAGCACTCGTGCATTCATTTTGTTTTTAAAACTGAAATCTGTACTAAAGGTCAGGTGGAAATATACAGAATTTACTAGATTGTGAGGTTATAAAAAAGTCTGATAGAAAACACAAGTAGTTTTCGCTCTTACAAGCTGACTTGCTCTCTTATTTTCAGAGTATAATCTTGAACCTTGTGAAGATCCAGGAATCCCTCAATTTGGTAACAGAGTAGGATTTAATTTTGGAGTGGGAGATACTCTGACATACTCCTGTTCATCTGGATATCGTTTAGAAGGAACTTCAGAGATTATCTGTCTTGGTGGTGGCCGACGAGTATGGAGTGCACCTCTGCCAAGGTGTGTGGGTACGTGGTCAGCTGCTTTCATTTGCTTGTATGTGTAGTCACTGTCCATGGATTTGCAGATATACAGCATGGAAAAGCATGGTAATACACCTATTAATTTGAAAGGTACTTTCATATGTTCCATATCATCTTAGTCATATTTCTTTCTTTTTTTTTCCTTTATGTAATTAGTGCTATCAGTGAACATCACAGCATTACAAATTAAAGACTCAGTGCATATTCTTATTTTGATAAATTGTCTAGGAAAACTGTGTATAAAATTAAGTCAATATTTATCTATTCAGTGTCTAATAATTGGCTCTTATTTGTCAGTGTAAATTTCCAGTTTACACAAAAATTTATACATGTGATTAGATCTCTTAGACCAGGTATATTTCATACAATTAGGTTCATGCATAGGAAAGAAGTCTACATAGACTTCTCAGGTAAGTTAGAGTAAAATATATTAAAAGAATGATCATTCTGATTTGAAACAAAAACAAAGATAACTCAGAGGAAACAATAGTTCCTAACACTCTCACCTCAGAAATAATCCATGTATGTAGCACTGACTGGAAATTTAAATTTTAACTGCTAAAATTGTCTTAGCTGAATTCTTCTTAAAGATCTTGAGTTTCAGTTCTATGGAGAATGTTTTAAAACAAAAAACTCCAAACACAATAACTCTAAAATGTAAGATAGTTATTTGCCTATTTTTTTTTTTTTTTTACTTATGACAGAACGTTTACAGTATTGAAATGTTTCAATCTATGAGGGCTACTCCAAAACTAATGCTTCCTAATTTATTACATTGGCCTGTGATGTCAGAGGCAGATGTTAGTGCTATGTGGCTGAACCTTCCCACCGATATTTAGTTACATTTTGTTGCTGTGCAACAGATGGCAGCAGAGGAGTAGTGTGATAAAATGGCCTCTGACATGTAAAAGGGTATGAAGCAAAGGTGTGCCTATGCAGAAAAAAATTGCACCCGTTTGCTGAGTGTTTCTGGAGACAGTGGATGTGAGCACAGCAAGGCTGTGGGTGATGCATTTCAGAAGAGGCAAGAATATGGAGTCACTTCTGCTCTGCCAATTTTTATTAGCAGAAGAGACATTACTCCCCAATCCTCACCTTCTGAACCAATTTGATGTACACATAAGCAGCATATATATAGCATATAGAAGAGATGGTTTAGAAGCTGAGCCCTGTAGTGCATAAATAAAAGTTACTTTTGTGTAGATGATGATTTTTTAAACAGAGGAATAATAATGAATGCATGCACAGTTGTAGAAACAGGGCTGTTTTTGTTATTGTTGTTGTTGTCTTTTTAAGTGAATATTCATCTGGAAATGTTAATATATTGAAAATGAATTGATAAATTATCAGTAAGAAAGAATTTGTGCAGAAAAAAAAATGAAAAGAATTACTATTTAGTTTTTATGATGTGGAAATAACGTTTGTGTCTGTGTGCTTGGGGGAAAAAAAGAGAAAATCTGAAACACAACGCGTGAATTATTTTTCAGTTAATGTATTTTGTCCTTATCTTTGAAAATAAAAGTCTCCATTAGAATAACATATTCAACCATTTTCTCCTCGTACTAAAGAAGCTACTGTTATTAAATACAGTTCATGCTCCCAGGAACTGTAATGATTTAACTGAACACTATATGATTGCTCTCAAAGCAAAGGAAATCCTTGATGACTTGAGGACTGTTACTAAATTTCTTTTATTTTCTAGTACTGTGATGGCTAAGATCATACATGATGTGTTCCAAGCATCTTAAAGTATTCGTTCTCTCTCTATATTAAGAAAAGTACAATCAGATTAATACATTTTATTAATATGAACCTTTTCCTTATTTTTAACAGAGAACAACACGTTTCTTGAATATCAGTTAAAAATGCCTGAACAGTTGGTTCACTGCTGTAATTTTGAATTACAGTTTTGACAGGAGCAGAATTGTTTGATGAACTTAATACCATAAATCTTGTGCCTTTTGACTCATCTATCTGAAATGGGAAAGGGTTACCTCAAGTGAAATTACAGTCATTTTGCACCTACAAGCTATAATTGAAACTGACCTATGCATCTTCAGAGTAGCAAATACACATTTATTAAGAATAAAATAAAAGACATGATCGTGTGGGCTAGAAAGTTTCCTACTTCAGCATAGATTGCATGAATACAACTTTTCTAAGGCAAACTTGTGACATCTAAATATTTTTGGTAATTGTTACGTACTCCTATGTACTAAGTACATAGCCATCAATGATTTCTTCTGCTTTGATTCATTTCTGATATGGTTTTCTGCAAAATAAAAAAGAACAATAAAGCAATAAGCCATTTAATATACAAGTTTAGTATAAATATATATATTTCAGTATTCTGAATTTGACTTATTCTGATGAGGGAGTTGCCAATAAAAAAAAAATAAAAGCTCTTAAAATAGATTTCATAGATTATTTTAAACAACTTTTCAATACATTATATATGTTGTAGCATAATACCATTTCATATTCAGAGAAATTAGAAACCAATTATTTCCTCAAGTTTAAACTAACTATGAATGCATTCTTGTGTTATTGTGTAAAAAAAAAAATGGTAGGAATCTTGAAGTGATCTGGATACAAACATAAATCTGGAATATTTGGTATGACATTTACATTTAAAATAAAACTAAATCTGTTAAAAAGAGAGGAAGTGCTTTTGTGCATTCAGTATAATGACCTTTTATAAGAACTAAGTTGAAAGGGAGGGAAAGAATTCCAGTAGTTTGTTGGTGTGGTGTTAATTTAACATACCTGGTTCTTCAATGCTCAAAATATTTTAATTAAAATAATGCAAATATTGTAAATTATGATAGTAGATGAAGCTAATTATTATTGTCTAATGAAGAGTTCCCAGAAATTTTCATGTTTGTATATTTTATGGTTAAACTCAGATTCTTAAGTCCTCAATTAAATAATTTTGGTTTTGGAATTATTGCAGTAGTACCTGGAAGCACTTTCCCATTTTTACTTAAACCCATTTCATTCCTTTCTTTTTTCTTTACGTTTTTGTTTGTTTTTCTTACTGTTCTTTTCTTCTTGTCTGTCAGTGTGATTTTTTTTTTTTTTTTTCAGTTGTTTCATTGGTAGGTTTGCAATAACTGTTATTCTTCTCTAACTTTGCCACTGAGTATGATATAAATTGTAGTAAATTGATAGTAGGAAACATTTCTTTGTCATTAATCTCTGTGAATATGTGTATGTATATGCCTGTGTGTGTACAAATATATATACGCATATGTAAACTTCTAGACTACTTTCATTCATTTTGCATGTCTTCATTAATTTTTTGTTTTGTTTTGTTTTTGTATTGGAGAAATAATTTTTAATAAAAACAAAATAAATTTCCTCCAAAACAAAATTCTAGAAAGGTCTTTTAAAACATGATTATGGAGCGTTCCATTAACATGATTGTAATTTTCCATATGATCTAACACACTTTTACTGAAGTGTTGGAGCAAGTTAAAAATAAGCTTGTAATCTTCAATCACTAGCATGAACTTTTAAAAAATAGATTTATAATATCAATAAATTTTAATAACGTTGAATTGATTTGCATTAACATTCCCATTGTCATAGTTATTGAAAATATTTATGCTTTTTAATAAAATATACCTTAACATTTTCTTTTACCTGCAGCTGAATGTGGAGCCTCCACAACAAATAATGAAGGGATTTTACTGTCCCCCAATTATCCTCTTAACTATGAAAACAACCATGAATGTATTTATAGCATTCAGGTACAAGCAGGAAAAGGAATAAACATTTCTGCCAGAACATTTCATTTAGCTCAAGGAGATGTTCTTAAGGTAAGTAGTCCTTTTAGTTATTTATAAGCTTTTAGTGTCTCATGCCATTGAATTTGATCTGTCTGTATAGTGTAGGACAAGGTTATATTCATCATGTCTTAGAAAGTAATTGTCTAAATATGTGTCTAATTACATCAGTCACTGAGATGATCAACTTAAGTGCTGGTTCCTTTTCCGATAGTGGGGATGGCAAAGCACAGAGAGGTTTTCTAAGCTGAGGAAACCTCAGGGAATTGCAGAGAATTGGCAGGAGCCAGTAGCCTGATGCTCTGAAGAGAGTGGCTGACACAAGACTCTGCAGTTCAGTACAGACAGGGAACTTCTAGAGAGCCCAGGGAAGAGCCACAAAAATGACTGGGGGTCTCAAGCATCTCTCATATTAAGAAAGGCTGAGAAACCTAGTACTTTAGCCTAGAGAATAGGAGATAGAAAAAAATCTTGTAAAATTATTTTAAGTATTAAAAAGGCAGGCATCAAGTGGATTAGACAAAGCCCTTTTTGGTGATGATGAGGATGAGAGTCAAGGTGCACAAACTTATATACTGAAAGTTTCTTATATACATAAGAAAAAAACTTCTTTACTTTTAGAGTGGCAGAGCACTGGAATAAGCTGCCCATATATGTCATGGAGTCTCCTGCTCTGGAGATGATTAAAACTTACCTGGACACTTTCTTGTACAGCCTACAGTAGGAAACCTGCTATAGCAGGGAGTTCAGATTAGATAATCTGCAGAGATCTCTTCAATCGTTAATCTGCTGGTTAATGAGGATTGTCACCTCACAAAATGGGATTTGGACAAAGCTGAGATTTTTAATGCTGCCTTTGCCTCTTTCTTCAACACCAATAATGAGTTCTGGAACCCAAGGAGTCTTGAATTGGAGGTCCATGACTCTGTTATTGATGAACTCCAAGCCAGCTCTGAACTTTTTCAGGATTTGTTGATCCAGATGAATGTAGATATGTCTAAGGACCTGAAGGGATTCATCCCATGTTACTTAAAGTAGTCTGATGCTATCATGAGATTCCCATGATATTGGGAATTTAGAGTCATGCAGTTGATGATTATCCAACAATGAAGTGATTCTATATCTGGAATGACCCTTGATACATGTACAGGCTGGATGATGACAAGCTGCAGAGCAGCCACAGAAAGAGTTCTGATGCTTCTAGTTGACAGCAAGTTGAACATGAGACAACAGTGTGCCCTGACAGCCAGAAGAGCTAGGGTATTCTAGGGTGTATCACACACAGCATTGCTAGCTTTTAAAGGGAACAGATGGTCCTATTCTGCTCTGTGGTGGTACAGCTTCCCCTAAAGTACTGTTTGCAGTTTTGGGCATCACAATGTAAGAAAAACACGAAACTACTAATGTTCAAAGAAGGTTGCAAATATTATGAGGGATCCAGAGGGCAAAATGTATGAGGAGCAGCTAAAATCACTTGGTTCGTTCAGCACAGAGAAGAGGAGACAGGAGACCTCAAGGCAGCTTACAGCTCCTCACAGAGTGGACAGGTGGATGCTAATCTCTCCTCTTTCTGATCAGCAATACGACCTGAGAGAATGAAACGGAGTGGAGGAGATTCAGGTTGCATCTTAGGAAAAGTTTTTCACTGAGGGGGTGTTTGGGCACCAGAACAGGCACCCTGTGGTTATGGCACCAAGCCTGATGAAGTTCAAGAAGCATTTGGAAAATGGTCTCTGAAACACGGTTTAAATTTGTTTAGTTCTTTGTGCAGACAGGAGTTGGACAATCTCAAGTTCTTCCAGAATCCATTCCCTAAAATATGCTCTTATCAGAGCACAAATATTTTTAAAAATAATAAATTGAAGCTATAAACCAAATATTGCATTAACATGTGTGTATATTCTGTGCTTAGTATTAAACACTAAACTTTGAACAGAATTACAACTTTTGTGAATTCTATTTTCCTTTTCAGTAACTTCATTGATTATGCTGTGATCTAATAATAATGTTTTTCCCCAGCTCTTACACAAATAAACTGAATTTAATATACTGACACTTCCATTTTGTACATGAGGTTTACACCTCAAGTGATTCTGACCTTGTTTGATATATAGCATCTTATTCAAGATGACTTTCACTAGCAAAACAAAAACAAAACAAAACAAAAAAAAAACAGAGTGGAAAAAGTGTTACTAGAACTTTATAGAATTTTACAAAGTTATTTTAGCTTATAAATGTAGTAGCTTTTTGATTTTTACATAGATGTTATTACTGTATTTGTGAAGTATAAATTTCCAAGTGTATATATTACTTAACCATCTACATATTTAAAGTTGATAATGATTACAGTAGGTTACTTTTCGTATCCACCTTCTAAATGGATGTACTAATTGTCTGATTTTTCATAATAATCTGATGTCTTCTAGAAATCAAAAGAACAAGATTACGATGCCAATCATGTTTTATTAATAAAAACTGTGTTTTTTTTTTGTTTTTTTTTTTAATGCCAGATTCTGCTCTGTAGCTACCACAGTGAGAAGGATTATGGTACAATTTATCTGTAAGAAATAATTCTGGGATTTATTAACCTTAGCCATCTGAGAATTAGGTTAGGATTTTCTGTCATAAGTTGTCAAACATAAGCACTTCACAAATGAGTTTATTGTGGCTAAAACATGAACAAACCTAACTGACCTATGCAAAATGAAATCAGACAGCAAGAAAAATATATATGCAAAATTAAATAAAAATAAAAATGCATTTTAAAGTTACCATTAAAACATCCAAATGATATATGCAGCTGTGTCATCTTTCCTGTTTTGGAATTTCTCAGTGGAGCAGAAAAATTAAGTGAAGTTATGGTAAGATCTCCATGTTAACCAACATTAGCAAGAAGAATCAAAATCCTTGAAGCCCACTTCACATTTTCATGCCTATCCAATTAAAACTGTGTGGATACACTTTCCTTAAGAGTTTTTTGAGTGGCAGCTTTAGCATATAAATACAAATTTTCCAACAGCTTATACCTTTTTTCTTCTATGTGTTTTTTTTCTTCTTCCTTAATCATTTAATGCACATTCAGTCTTTAAAATATTTATGCACTTAAGTTTTCTTAAGTGCCACTCCAACCATATGCACTACAGATTTTTTACTAGAAAACATTTACTTGTACATATTTAAAATAAATTATATTTCAATACTGCTTCTCAGTGTGAATTTCAGTGAAATACCAAATTAATTACAAAGGAAGAAGACCACCATTCTGCTGTAAATGTCACTGACAGAAATATTTGTTTTGCACTTGTGTCTATTGGATGAAAATAGTAGCAGGTAATTAAGAGTGTTTGCATTTCAGATCAGTTCTCTTGAATAATGATGAGCTAAAATTCCTCCTCATGTATTTTCAAACTCCACAAGAAATATTCTTCATAATAATTATTGCTTTCTTTCAGCCTACGTGACATTGTATCAAGACAGAATCATTTGATTTTTGGGAAGGAATGAAATCTGTGAAACTCCTTCCTGCCTCATCTCTAAAATGAAGCTCATGCAAACTGTCTTAATCCAATAAGACGTTTTCCAGGTGCTCATTTAAATGAATAGATAAAGGAATCCTGTTTCAGGAAATGCAAGGCAGCAGTCACGCATTCTAGAACTTTCTCCTTGGAACTGATTCTGACATTGCTTGTGTTAATCTTTAGTCTACTGGTCTTTATTATCTTATGATTGATTACTGCTCATTTCCAGGAGGTGAAAAAGAAGCAGGGAAAGATTTGATATATATCTGACTTGGGAACATGGAGGTATTTACTGTTAATATCTTCAAGATCAGGAAAGTAGGCTTGATTTCCATATATTTTCTTGTGTTCTCTTAGACTCATTCTCAGTCAATCTCAGTGAAATGTTTTTAAAGACATTTATATGCAACAACTGCCTTTTATTTTTATGCATTAATCTCTGTTCTTCATGAAAAAATACATGAAAAAGTTGGTAAAGAAGTTAATCAGGTACTCATTATACTTTTTCTATGAGCTAACATTTTAGATTACTAGAGTTACACAAATAAATTTGCATTTAAAGCCCAAATTGACTTAATATTCTCCAGAGCTTTAGATACTTCATTATTCAAGTCATGGTATCTGCTAGTGACCATGTGACTTAAATGTCCATGGATCAAATGTATACCTGACAAATACTATGAATGAAATAATAAAACATTTGGATTGAGAATACAACATTAGAGGAAAATAGTGTATTTGACATAAATAAATGACCGCCCTCAATGTTATTCACCAGATGAAAAGGTGGAGCTGCTATTTGTCAATTTTAAACTGTGGTAGAAAAAAGGATTCAGAAGATAACGTTTGTTTTTTATTTCCTTCATTTAGTCTGCATTTAGTTCTCTTGTCAGTGTCACTGCTCTTGCTACTTACTCTTTTTTTGTTGTTTTCTTGGAAGCTCTAAGGAATATGTAAGTTTTCGTGTTTGTGTTTGTAAGGCCTGCTCGAGATACTGAATCATTACTGATCAGTGAAAATTTCACAACGGCGTATGAATAATTTAAGATGTGTATAGTAACTATCAGAAAATCCATTTATTTTTAATCTCAGAAATTGTAAATTGTTTCCTTCTTTGTAATTTATACATTAACTGAATTTGTTCACTAAAAATGTTTCCAGAATTTTCTGCCTATGTGGAAGGCAGGAAAAAGAATACATAGTTTTCAAAGTATGAGGTCCGAACCTGCTTTTCCTCCTGAATTTACTTCTTTTTACCAGTCTTGTTTTTAAGATTTGTAGTCTTTGTTAGCTCTATTGACTTCTTGTCAATACCAGAATTGACTACTTGCTTGAAGACTTAATTGTTAGTGGCAAACAATGTTTTGTGTTGAAATAAGTTGAAAGTATTACTTTATCTAAGGATCTTCGACTATGTTTTTCTATTTTACTAGGAGACAGATAACTCTTATGAATATTAACATAGTCTTAATATAGATATAATATTTTTATTTTTAGTTGATCAATCTCCTATGCATGGTACTGATTAATAAGGAGAATAGTTTTATGTTAATGCTTAAGGGAAAAAAAAACACCAAACCAGAGAACTGTAGGCATGTTCCATAAGTGAACCCAGAGAAAGAAACACTAAGTATAAAAAGGATTAAAATGGAAAGAGGACATCATTTTTTACTGTTTGTCTGTTGTTGTTCTTCTGTAGTAGATATCCTGACCAATAATTCCATATGATTGAGCATATATATATATATATTTTTTGTTTTGTTTTGTTTTTCAGGAAGTAGATCAAAATGCTTCCATTGAGAAACTCACAGAGTTCTTTTGCTCTCACCTTTAAAACTGCAGCTAAGTGTAAGATTGAGAAAGAAAAAAACACTTGTCCATTTAGAAAATAAATAGCATGCATTTCTTCCGAAGTTTCATCTATTTAAAATTTGTATAATTCCATTCATCCCCTTTTTGATATAAAATCAGCGCACACTTGCAGGAGTTTCATTTCTGATAGAAATGGAAAAGTGGAAAATCATCCTTAAAAACAGTAAGATTCTGGATGTTTTTTACTGCAAGATAAATATGCAGTGACTCTAAGAAATGAGTTCCAGGAGTAAGGCAAAAAAAAAAGAAAAAAAAGAAAAAGTCCATCAAAATCAACATTTTAGGTACAAATATTTCATGTTGTATCTAAAAGTTTTGTCTAATCAGATATTATATCTACTGGAGAAAAAGAAGCAGACCACAGTTAAAAATAAAGACCACTGTTTAAAAATAATAGTAAAAGCATTATATTAATAATGCCGCAATACCCTGTTTTTAAATGTAATATTATTCTGAAAAATTCTGTATACTTGTAATTGCATTTAATGGATAGCACTTGAAAGGCAGGAAAGAGAGAAGTGGTAAGCACAATATGCAGACCTCTATGGCGAATGACCACTTTCCGCTTTCACTATTTTGGTCATGTTATCTTCCTTTCTAGTATATAGAGCGAGAACTAATGTTCCAGGTGAGATTGCATGTATGTAGAAAGATAACTTTAATAACTATTTTTGATGTTGCACTGAAATAGTCTGTCTTTTAACTTCTTTTAAAAGATGTGCAGCAGCACTGCAGGGAGCAGTATGTCGAAAGATAAAGGAGAACTGGTGTTGTGGTCTCTTTCCACAATGTTTGTGTTAGCACTCTTACTTTATGATCCTTTACAATTCATATAATTCAGTTTCACTGCATTTGTTTGCTTTATAACCTGTGGACCAAGTTGGAAAAATGTGCTTGGTTAAGTTTTTGAAAGTTTTTGTTTAAAAGGAGGTTATTTTTGTGGCTTTTTGCAGATTTGTTTCTTAACCAATTTTTAAGAATTTCCACATTCACTATCCTTTTAGCAATATCATAGGAAAACATGATTGTGAAATAGGGAAGGAAAAATATCCAAACATATGGGCCTTTTTCTGTCTATATATTAGTGCTTCTCTTTGAATGTGGTATAAGTGATATATTTGACAGGGTGCTGACAGCCTTATCTCTGAGCTGCTGATTTTGTTATTTCTTCTCTTTATAAAGGCATATATCTTCATATCTGTGTGTCTTTTATGTTTAATGGCAAGTCTCAAAAATAGTTGATTAAAATGCACATTTGAAAAAAACAAACAAAAAAACAAAACAACAACAACAAAAAACAACAAAACAACAAAACAAAAAACACTATAACATCCCCTTGGTAAAATTTTATGGAGTAGGTTCAAATAATTTAGCAGAAAAAAAAAAGACTATTTTCATTTAAAATTTGTTAATAATTGAGCCTCCGGAAAGCTTGGGAGGTTTTAATTATTCTCTAACTTTAAATGGAAAATAATCTCCCCAGCTGTCAGTAAACAATATATCTCTAGGTTCAAAACCTATTTTTCTCAACAGTGTTAACTACTATCATCCTCCTCTGGGACATTTCAAAGTATTGTTGTGACATTAATTCATAATTCAACATAATTCAATTTTTGTGCCTTTACTTTTCTGAATTAATCATTTAACAAATCAGGCCTCTAAATAACTGATAAAGTTGCATTTCCATTTTCTGAAAGACTTGTTACTACAATATTCAGATGGGTTGCAGTCATGAATCAATTATCTTTGCATTAGTGCTACAGAATGTATTAAGGAAAATAAAACCAGCCACCTTTTGTTATTATTTGTGTAGTAAATATCCTGAGCAATACAGTATGCTAGTAACATAAATACAAAAGTACTGACAAGCTGAATGGGAACAAATATTCCTATTATAAAATTAAGATAATAATCAACCACAAATAATATTATTGTCCTATGGATCAAATTCTAGTGGTGAATTAATTATTAACTCATTCAAAAATTTAAGCAAAACTCTCAGCTTTTTTAAGAAAATTGAAATGCTGGCTCTGTAAATCTCAAAAGACTATGTTGATTGTAATGAGTTTCTTTGCAACTTAATTGCTAAGGAATGGATTTGGAATACATAATTGCTATCTAGAAACTTGAATTTAGTTCAGTAATTGAATTAAGTATAAGAAAGACAATGTATCTTAAATTAAGAACTACATTGCAAAATGTGCGTCTATTTATGCTCCTAAGAGAACCTCTGCTATGTCAAGAGTAATAATATATATATATATATCTTTGAATATTTAAGTCAGCAACCAAGAAAAAGGAAAATTCAATTTAATGTAGAAATGAATCATATCTTTCCCTCAACCAAATGCAGTTCACCCACACAAAGAATCAGAGAGTTTTGAAAGTGTTAGAGTACCATGAATTTTGCTCCACCGTAGTCCTAGAGATATTTTACAGTGGGGCTCTTATCTAGTCTGTAAAATAGAACTAGTACCAACATTTAAAAGATTTTGATGGTCACAATACATGGTGTCAGTAGGAAAAGCTTAATAACGTAGGACAGTTAACCAAATTAGCAATGTATGGGGAAAATATTGTGAAGAAAATTTGTACCATGAAGTGACTTCTGGAAAATTCTGGCAAACCATTGAAAATGATTGGTATAATTGCACTGGTATGGCCTTACTTCAAGCATTGTGTTCAGCTCTGAACACCAGGATATTAGAGTGACAAACTATCAGAATTTGTATGAAGTTGTCAAAAATTCTGGAGGGTGACACGTGAGGAGCAGCTGAAGTCACTTTGTTCAGCCTAGAGAAAAGGAGAGGAAGGTGTACATCTTCCTCACAAGGGACAGATCCTGATATCTTCTCTCTGGGAACAGAATGGAGCTGTGTCAGGGGAAAGTCAGGCTGGGTATTAAGAAAGGATTCTTCATCGATAGGGTGGTTTCAAATTGAAAAGTTTTCCAGGAAAGTGGTCACTGCATCAAACCTTCTAGAGTTCAGTAAACACTTGGACAATACTCTTAAACGTATGGTTTAGCTTTTAGATAGTTCTGTGTGGAGCCCGGAATTGGACTCTGATTCTTTTGGATCCCTTTCAACTCAGAATTTCTTCTGATTCTGTAATTCTTTGAACTTATTAATAGCTTCTTAGAGTTAATTTAGCGGTTCACACACAGCAGAAAATTGAATACTCTTGTGAAGTGTTTAAAAATAAAATAAATCCTGAATCCTTTGGTGCTATTAGCTAATAAGTAGCTTGGAGAGATTAGGAAAAGAGCATCAAACACAAGCTGGTTTTTTTTTAAGACTGCCACAATGTAATGTCAGTTTTAGAAGTAATATTCTGTTTTTATTCTGGCCCTATTTGATTCCTTATCTCACTTCAGTTTTAAAGAAATTTTGATAATATTAAGGAAGACTTTATATTATATATATTTTAAAACTTTATACTCGAGAAGCATTAATTGCACCTTCATAGAATCACAGAATTGCGGGGGTTGAAAGGGGTCCCAAGAGGTCATTGAGTCCAATCCTTCTGCTAAAGTATGTAAAGTATGTATCCTACAGTAGATCACACAAGTGTGCAGCCAGATGTGTCTTGAATATCTCCATAGAAGGAGACTCCACAACCTCTCAGGGCAACCTCTTCAAGTACTGTGTCATCCTTACCATAAAGAAATTCTTCTACATGTTAGTAAGGAGCATCCTGTGTTCAAGTTTTAGGCCATTACTCTTTGCCCTATTGATACACACTACTGAGAAGAGCCTGGCCTCATCCATTTGCCTTCCATCTCTCTTTAGATATTTACAAACATTTATCAGATGCTCTCTGAGGTTCTCAGCCTTTCCTCACATGGGATATGCTCCAGGCCCTTAATCATCTTTGTGGCCATCTGCAGGACTCCTTGGAGATAACTGTGTTTTTTGAACGGGAGAGTTTGGAAATGGACACAGTATTTTAAATGCAGCCTCACCAGGGCAGAGGAGGAGTATCACCTCCTTCTATCTCCTGGACAGACTCTTTTCAATGCACCCCAGAATGCATCTTGTTTTGCTTTAATTTCTTCTTTTTGTTCCATGTAAGGACATTAAGTCTGAAATTTCTTTGGAATTTATTTACAGGTTTCAGTAAAATCAAGAAATAAAGCCAAATCATTTGTTAGTGCTTCTTGAATGGTTGTATAATTATTTATCAGGTGGTTAGAAATCAATTCTTTTATGTTATCTTTTTTTTTTCTTTTTTTTTTTCACTAGGTAGAATAGAATTTCTGCAAAACCGAATTAAAGTGTATAAGTCTTGGAGAACATAAATCATTTCTGATTCACTTTGTTGCCTTGCTACTACTGCTGATCTATTTGTTTTTATTTCATTCTGATATAGATTCCAGTTTACAAATGCAGGCATTGGTTACAATTTATATCTTAATTACAATTAGAAAATATTTAGGACTCTGTTCATTTAGCAATTAGTTCATTAGTACAAATTGAAAATTATTTAGTTTGCACATTTGCAAGAGATTTTTTTTCTTAAAACTTATGTTTACATTATAGAAGTCAATAAATAAATCCTACAAGATATATTATTTGGGTTAACAATTACTGTTAAATAATAGCTTAGCTGTTCTAAAAAATATATAGTTGTACACCAACCACTGATATTAAAGCAACAAAGCTTGAAAGAAATTTGCTAAGTATTCTTAAAAGATCATTTAATATGTTTAGTAGTCTGCTTGAACTTTCAATTTCAACTCTGAAAGAAAAATATGTCATAAAAACTCTGTCTTCTAATTTGCACATAGATTTTGTTACTCTTTCTAACTACAGAAGTTTTTCTGTATATTTTATTCTGATTTCCGAGACTCCTGTTACTGTGTAGTTATTTTTAAACCTCGATTTACACAGGAAATAAAACAACAACAACAACAAAAAACGGAAAAACAACCAGAAGTTTATTTAACTAGTTAAAGATGGATAGATATTAGCTTTTATGTTACGCCATCTCAGTGTCTTGTGGCAGACACATTTACACAAAGTAAGTGTTTGCTGTTTGTCTGTGATGAGCACTGCAGTGTTGGCAGTGGAAGAGAAAACACAGATGTTCACAAGCACTGAGCTGATATGGCAACACTGCCCACTTCTTTTGTTAGCAAAAAAAGGAACTGACATATTTTATGCTGTGCATATGAAAAATAACCACAATTAAATCAACATAATTGAGCAGAGACAAACAACATATCCAGAGAGTATTCAGGGTGGACTGGAAAATGATCTCCTCTGGCAGAGCTATCCTCCCTCTTAATTGAAATGTAGAGAATTATTTTCAAAATCAAATATATGCATTTATTTTCTTTTAGTGACTGCAAAAGTTGCATTTTTCTTACAGATCTATGATGGCAAAGACAATACTGCTCATCTGCTGGGTGCATACACTGGTGCATCATTAAGAGGTCTGACGCTAAGTAGTACTTCAAATCATTTATGGTTGGAATTCAACTCAGACACAGAGGGCACTGATGAAGGCTTTCAACTTGTTTATACCAGTAAGTATTTGAGAAAAAAATAGTAACAGATTTATGATTGTAAAGGAATGAAAAAATAATTTCTTTTAAGATAAAAATGCAATCCAATGATGAACAGCGATAAAATCAAATGCAAATCACTCATTAAAATAATCTTTTCTTTTTTTTTTTTTTTTTTAAACTCCTACACTAAACAGCATACTAAAACCAGGCTTTCAGAGTACTTTCTCTAATTTGATAATTGAAGTTCTGGTTTTTGTTTGTTTGTGTTTCTAGAGGGTTTTTTGATGTATTTTCCGTATTGGAGAGGATAAAAAAGTAGAACTTCAGGTAAGAGTGCTAGCACATAAAAATATTTAAACGTGAGGGTAATTTTAAATGTGAAACTTAATAGAATTGTTTCATAAATATTTGTTTATTAAAATAAATTCTCCATCTTTAGACTCACATTCAATACAAATACTGCATTAGACTAACAATTACTGAACTTGAATGATTGCTTAAAATAATTCCTGAGCTGAAATAAGATCTGAGATTATATATTATTTTACTTTTTTTTTTCAATCGTGTAAACAAACAGCTCTTCCCAACCATTTTGGAAGCAAATAAGAGATTCCAGACAAAAATTTCTTAACTCTATGCAGACTGACAAAATTAACTGTAAAGATTAGAAGTGAAATCTCTTCAGATCTTTGTTTTATAGAGCAAACATATCTACATCTTGTTTATCAGATGGTGAATTATGAAAATACACACAGTTGTTTCTTCAGGAAAAAAAAGAGTTTACTGTCTTTGGAAGAAGGGACCGGCAGGCAACTTGGAAAGAGTATACAGTTGTTGCTAGGATATGCAGAGGGAAAATTAGAAAGTAGAAAGCCCAGCAAGAACTTAATCTGACCGTCACTGTTAAAGACAATAAAAAGGTTTTCAGAAATTTATAAACAGCAAGAGGATGGTCAAGAGAATTTCCATCCTTTATAGGATGAGATAGAGAAAGTTACCACAGAGGATGAGGAAAAGGCTGAGTCTTAATGTGTTCTTCTGTCTTTAATAGTCAGACTAGTTATCCTCAAGGTATTCAGTTCCCTGAGATGGAAGGGGATGGGGAAGAGAGTTCAGGAGGAAACAGTTAGTGACCTGCTATTCCACCTAGATGGAGGGATCCACCCAAGGATACTGAGAGAGCTGGTAGAAGTGATTGCCAAGCCATTTTCCACCATTTATCAACAGTCTTTGACATCTGGGGAGGTCCCAGATGAATGGAGACTCACCAACGTGACATTCATCTACGGGAAAAGTCAAAAGGAATATGTAAGAAACTAAGAAACTACAGGATTTGAGTAGATGGTCTTGAGTGCAATCATCCAATGTGCAAGATAACCAGGGGATCAGATGCAGCCAGCTTGGGCTTAGGAAAGGCAGGTCCTGCTTGACCAATTTGATCTCCTTCTATGACCAAGTGACCTGCCTCAAGCATGAAGGAAAGACTGTGGATGTAGTCTACCTAGGCACTTTTGATTCCATCTTCCACAGTATTCTCCTGGAGAAGGTGGCAGCCTATGGCTTGGGCAAGTGTACTTTTTGTTGGGTGAAAAACTGTCTGGAGGACCTTGCCCAGCTCTTCAACCAGTGTACAGTCCACCTTTGTCCTTGCATTCAGCCCTTCAGCAGATTCTCTATGGAGATTTTACGGGAGAAAATGTCAAAGGCTTTACTGAAGTCACCACAAGGTCTACAGAATCATTGTGTATCATCAAGGATACACTGTGAGCATTCATTAAATAGTCAACTATTGTCATTTTAGGTCCCTCACATTATGTCCCTACCTGCATGGTATTCTTCCATAGCAACAGAGATCTTCTCATTTTGGTCTTACTATCAGAACTGCCTTCACTGTGCAAGTAGCTCAAATAAACTTGCAGCTGAAAACTGCTCAGGCAATGTAATTACATGTTGTTTTTTTCATCCTCAAGAGGAAAGTGATCAATTAAAAAGACTACTTGTTGTTCTGCCTTCAAGTAGGCAGATGTGAGAACTTTTCAGTGTTCTAGACATTTAAACTTATTTTCACTCAACACAATCAACATATTTTCTTATAAAAAAGGAGAAATTCTGACTGGTCAATAAGTATCCAAACTGAAAATATGAAAATAGCTTTTTCACATGAACCTTTTTTTAGCCTCATTAGAACTTCGAATAGTGTGGTCTGCAAAAGGAAACAATAACTCACTTAGGAATTAGAAAAGTTCTGCTGAGAAGCTGTGGAATATCTTCAGGAGGTGGGCCATTTTCATTGAGATGCTAAATGAGCTGAAATAAGAGCTGAGATAATATATTATTTTACTTTTTTTTCAATCGTGTAAACAAACAGCTCTTTCCAACCTGATATGTTTTGTCTGCAAAATAAAACTTTGAACATTTTTTTCAATGAGTAGTAATGACTCAGTGCTCATGGAGAGACTATGAAAGGCTACCAATGGCTCATCAGCTGAACATAGTGAACTTTAGTGAACAACGCAAATATGAAAAATCCTTCATTTGCTCTGTGCTAGCTACACTTAGAAATATCAAAGTGACACAAACTGTTTTGTCTATGTGTTAGGTATACAAGTTAGAACTGTATGGTTGTTTTTTTTTTAATGTTCATTTTTGAACAAAGTGGGGTATGGAACTGCTTCTCAGTTAATAATAACAGGAAACCTTATTAATAGGATCTTCTGCCTAAATTATAATTTGCTTCCCCTGATATTTCCCAATAACCTTATATTCTATATAATGTCATTCTTTTTCCTTCTTGCTCTACATCGTTCAATTCTGCAAAATGTCCTTTTTTTTTTTTCTTCTTGAATTTGCTACATTGTTATCATTGTTATTACTTGCTAAGTGTAGTGTTTAAATTTACAAATTATTGAAAACAGGATTAGGATAGGAACTTATGAATGTAACAGTATTTCTGTATTACCAGATTTGCTATTGTGCCATTCCCATGCAAGGTAACAAACAAATCTACTGTGTAGTTTTGTCTATGAGCTATAAATGTCTATTCACAGACTAGATCACCGTCAAAATAAATAAGAATTCATTTTAACAGCTATTTTATAAATTATAATATTGTTTTAGAACTCATTGACAGCTAATGTGAATTTCGTTCTCAGTCCTTAATTGAGCTCTTGGGGAAAAAAGGGTTATGACAATCTTGCAGGCTCAACTTCAGTGTACTAGACAGTATTACTCTGAGATATAAGTGAGGGGTATAGACTGCCTACTAAGGCTGTTTAGAAACAGAGATGAAACCTTAAATATACTGTTGCTTGAATTCTGAAAATATTTTATTTCCTCTGGAAAACAGAAAATCTTAATTTCATCAATGCATTTATCTGCTTGATTTTTTTAACAAGAGTGTGCTACTCCTACCACAGGTTTTGAACTTTCACATTGTGAAGACCCCGGTGTGCCACAGTTTGGATATAAAATCAGTGACCAAGGTCACTTTGCTGGAAGTACTATCATTTATGGATGCAATCCAGGTTACACACTCCATGGAAGTAGCCTTCTAAAGTGTATGACTGGAGAAAGAAGGGCATGGGACTATCCTCTACCATCATGTATTGGTAGTAGACCTTCATTTTTACCTTTTTTTTTTTTTTTTTTTTTAATTTAAACTATTCTTTGAGTATAAAGAAAGAGAAAAAAAAAAAGACAAAACAATCAACCCTTAGGTTTAGCAAATATTGTTAGAATGATGTGAAATCTGATCTCTACATATACAAATCTATTCATATATACTTTCAGAGATCTCTTTAGACCTTACATAAGTCTACCTGAGTGGTTTTGCCTTTTTCAGTTTTAAAAAATAAAGGTAGTAATTATTAAACATTCATTCATCATGTAATTTCTAGCATATGAAAACCTACTTGTAGTTAGAAAATTGACAGGATAAAAGCATAAGTCCAAAAGCCAGAAGAATATGCACTTTATGAGAAGTTATAAAACTAGGATGTTTTTTTCCTAACTGTATCTTATGCTAAAAACAAACAAACAAACAAACCTTTTCACATATTTACCTATAAATGCTACAAAATAAGTTTAAAAAGAAAAAAAAAAATCAACATATAAAGTTACTAGGTTATCTGGAGACATATTATGTTTTTATTATTTGGCTTTTGGCACTGTGATGCATAACATGATATTATACACTTTATTATAATATTGCAACAACTTTTTAAGTGCCAGTATCTACAAGCTCAATTCCTTCCATTAGAGGGAAGAAATAAGACAAGATTAAAGCACTCTAGTAATTGTCTTCTCTTGCTTTCATCTTCATTTAGATGAAATGAGTAATGGACGAGTATAAAAAGTAAAAGATGAAATGCACTTTGTGCCTGGTTTTGTTTTGACTGAAAAAGTGTACTTTATAGTATCATAGAATGGCCTGGGTTGAAAAGGACAATAATGATCATCAAGTTTCAACCTCCCTGCCATGGGCATAGTCACCAATCACTAGACCAGGCTGCCCAGAGCCACATCCAGCCTGGCCTTGAATGCCTGCAGGGATGGGGCATCCACAATCTCCTTGGGCAACCTGTTCCAGTGCGTCACCACCCTCTGTGTGAAAAACTTCCTCCTAATATCTAAACTAAACCTCCCTTATCTCAGTTTAAAACTATTCCCCGTTGTCCTATAACTGTGCACCATTGTAAACAACCATTCCCACTTCTGTTTATGCTCCCTTCAAGTATTGGAAGGTCACAATGAGGTCTTCCCGGAGGCACCTTTTTTCCAAGCTAAACAAGCCCAGTTCCCTCAACCTTTCTTCATAGGAGAGGTGTTTCAGCCCTCTGATGATCTTAGTAGCCTTCCTCTGGACCTGCACCAAGAGCTCCACATCCTTCTTGTGCTAATAAATTCATCAAGATATAAAATTCTTTTAGAAAGATATGCAACAAATAAGACGTGAACAGCTCTTTGAGAAGAATTAGGGAATAAATGTTTAAGTCCCAAACTTGTTGCAATCCTTTGAATATTCCCAGTGATAACCAACTGCTGTTGAATATTTGAAAATGAAGAATTAAAAGAAAACATAGCACTGGAAAGAGTAAGCAGAATCTAGGAAGTATAGAGAGAACAAATGGTAGTTATAGAATCATATAATCATAAAATCACAAGCTTGGAAAGGACTTACAAGATCATCTAGTCCAACTGTCCTCCCACTACCATTAGTAACACAAGCTACTAAAAGGTATCTCGTAGCTCCTCTTACAGATGCCTCTTGAACACTGCCACCACCTTCCAGGGCAGGCCATTCCAGTGCCTGAACAATCTCTGAGAGAAGTTTTTGCTTATGTCTAATCTAAATCTCCATGGCGCATCTTATGGCTGTTTCCTCAGGTCCTTTTTGTTGCATGGAAGAAAAGGCCAAACCTCATCACAGCCTCCCTTCAGGAAGTTGTTGAGTACAATGAGGTCTCCTCTGAGTCTTCTCTTCTCCAGACTAAACAATCCCAGCTCCCTCAGCCGCTCTTCATAAGATTTGTGTTCCAGACCCCTTACCAGTTTTGTTGCCCTTCTCTGGACACGCTCCAGAGGCCTCAATGTCTTTCTTGTAATGAGGGGCCCAAAACTGAACACAATATTTGAGGTGCAGCCTCACCAGTGCTGAATACAGGGGGATGATCACCTCCCTTCTCCTGCTGGCCGCACTATTCGTGGGCCAGAATGCCATTGGCCCTCTTGGTCACCTGGGCACACTGTTGGCTCATGTTCAGCCGAGCATCAACCAACACCCCCAGGTCCCTTTCTTCTTCACAGTCATCCAGCCACTCAGCCCCAAGCCTATAGCACTGCATGGGGTTATTGTGGCCAAAGACCAGGATCTGGCACTTGGCATTGTTTACCTCATCCCATTCACCTCAGCCCAGTGATCCAGCTTATCTAGATCCCTCTGAAGGGCCTCCCTATCCTCAGGCAGATCAACGCAACCTCCCAACTTAATATCATCTGCAAACTTACTGAGGATGCACTCAATCCTGTCATCTAGGTCATCAATACAAATATTAAACAAGATGGGCCCCACTACTGACCCCTGGGGGGTAATGAGTTGCCAACTGGAGTAAGAGCAAAAGGATCAGATAAAATGTTGTGAATGATGGCAGAAAGTTGAAATTAAAGTTTTTCAGTTCTTTCATTAAATATTAAAAGAATAGGATGAACCACCATACTAATATACATGCATATTTGTATGAGTTCTTGAATAATTTTAAAATGAACCAAGGTAAACCTATCTGAAGTTACTCCTTCATTTTCTTAATGATTTTGTAACATTATTTTTAATGATTAATGATCTAGATGGTGTGCTGTGTACTATTTCCTCTAATTGTGGGAAATTCAGTTTCACCATATTCTAAGCAAATATCCAGAGATTCCAATAATTTACATCTAGATGGAATACAGAAAGGGGATTTCTAGAACACCTCATGGATAGGTGATAAATGCTGTTGTGTCTTGTGAGACATGGACTGAGTTCTGAAGAAGGTCCCAAGATGAGTAACATACATTATCTTTCAATTTAATTATTCAGCAGTACTCTCTTCAGTGTTTAGATGCATAAAACTGAAAAGACATAGGTTTGAATTAGGAAGTGAGTCATCTTTCAAGAGCTGGTAAAAACTTCAAAACTAAAAACCCAAACCTTCAGTAAACGGAAAGGTGAAGCTGGACCTCTGGGGAAAAGTAATGATTTTCTGCATATCCTTATGGTCTTCATATTATTTTTCATTTTAATAACAAAGAACTGCCCAACTGTCTTTTAAAAGATTAAAGAAGTTAAGCAGCTAAGATTAAGATTTTGATCATCACCAGGCTTTTTGTGAAAACTGCATTATAATAGTTTAAAATGTCTTATATAGATGAATCTATTTGGAATGTGAATCAATTTATGTACATTTGTTGAGTTTTAAATTAATGCCATTTCAAATGCATCTTTACAGTCTGCTGTTAAGACAGTTCACTTATCCATCTGGTTCAGAATACCACATATAAAGAAAAAAATCCCAGTACATGAGACATAGCTACTCTGCTTAAAAAATAAAGAAAGAAAGAACAAAACAACAAAAAGTATGATTTATAAAATGATTTTCCTTTATTTGTTTACTTTCCTTTATTTTAACCTTTTCTGTAAATTAATGAAAGTATACAGATTGTGTTAAGCGAGCTTTTGAATGGTTTATATTGATTTTATTTATTACAGTAAGGCATTTTTCTTTTCCTAAGTGGTAAAACCATCTATTTGCACCCAGAGAAGAGTTAAACTACTGTAAAACTGTTGTGTATATGAGCAATAGCTTCTGTCCCAAGATGAGGATTCCTTAGGCTTGGCTGAATAGATGTTAAATTAATTTTAATTGAAACAAGTAAGATTTTTGTATAGTCAAGCTTAAGAATTCAAAAGGTTTTTGAATAGCAGTTGCAAATGATGTTATTGATTTCCACACACCTTCCAATTTTCCTTTTTAATTAACGATCACTGCTGATGCTTAACATGCTACTAAAGGAATCCACTATGAATCATTTAAAATGCTCAAGCAATTCACATGGTCTGGGTTTCTTGGATTGAAAAATATACAATAAATTATGTGTTAGTAATGCACTGTGAGGAATATTGCTAGGAGAAAACAGGGAAGCAGGACAGCAGTTAAGAAATGCATGAGAAGATCAGAAAAGAGAATGTTTCAATTAAAAATGTTCTGGAGAGAAATGAAAGGAGTTACACTGCAGAGGATTTTCTGCAGAACTGAAACTTCTTTTAGATAGTTCTCACAGTATATCCAAACAAAAAACTGAGTGAACAAATCTTTGAGACTTTAAATTCAATAATGGATTAAATAGCAGGTAGAGAAGATGAATCAACAGTGGTATTGATTCCTGGCTTATGGAAACTTTTTTTTTCAACATTCACTTTTAGCTAGAATCATATTGAAACTACACTTCTTTGCTGCAAAAGAAAATTGGAAAGGAAAAAAAAAGATTTTTGTAACACTCCTATGTTTTTTTTTTTTTTTTCTAAAATCTTGCTTTTGAGTCATTTTGCATACTTACAAGAATCCAGCCCTACTCAAGATATTTTGAGTTTACAGGTTGTTGTGGTAAACTCTGAGAAAACTGGAAAAGAGTGATGCTTGGAATGAAATATTTTTAGGTTGACATTCACAAGTAATTTTATTTATCTGAATGTTTATGAGTAACATAAATCAACAGATACTTTAATTTGCTGCTACAATGATAAGTTGACTTCAAAATGGTACTACTGTTTCAGTATCATACCATGCAAGAAAGTGACATTGACAAGACAACAACAAAACTGTTTTCAAGCAGTTCTAGTTGTATTAAATATAACAACAAAACTTAACCACTGAATTTGCATAATGCTATAAAGATTAATACGTATTTGCTTTAACTTGAAATCCTTGAATTTTTAGAACTGACATTTTAAGATAAAATTAGGATTCTTGGTTAGGACTGCACTCACACATGAGCAGTTTGGAGAAAGAAGATAAAAGGGATTTTGCCTTGCTACTTGTTAGTGACACCTGAAGAGTTACTAGTGGCACATCATGACAAAATCATAATAACAATCTAACAAATTATCTTTCATGAAAATTAGAATTTATAAACTTAGAATTGTTTAGTAATCTTGGATAAAATGCAATTCATTTATAGTTTAATTTGGTTTGTCAGTAAGCAAATTTTTCTTTATTGTGTAATTTATTTATATATATATACTTACACCACTGGAAGAATAATAGACAATTATTATCTTCTGAACTGAATAACTTCAAAATATTTACATATATAGAGGGAGCTTTTAGTGATGGTGTTTTAAAGATATAAAATGCCATCTGTTTCTAAAAATTTGTTTTTGTTATAGCTGAAAAATCCATTAAGAGTAGCATTTCAATTGCACTTGATCAGGGAATTCACAGGTCATAATAGATCTCTCAACTACATATTTTAAGAGATTTTATGTGATGTTACATCAAAACAAAAATGCATTGTAACTATACTAACCTATCTAATCAAGCCATTATTTTGACTTTGACTAAATGGACCTTAAAAGGAAAGGGGAATCAGAAAACTTTAAAGGCCTATGGGTCTGTATTTAAAAAAATCTAGGTTTATAGATTATCTAGGTCATATAGATTATGAAATGCCGTTTTGCCTAGTGACTGGCTGGCTGAGGCCAACTAATAGGGAGCTACTTACCATCTATTATCCTCTAAGAAACGTAGCTTCACTGTGAGGACAAGTCTCAGGTAAGAAGTCTTGCACCTTTTTTATTTTCTAAGTTGAAAGACTTTCACTCTGAGAAGTCTGCTTTATTTTATTATGTTTCTTCTTTCATTTTTAAAATTTTATTCCCTACCTATTAATTTGTAAATTTATTAATTTAATTATACTGGTTTAAAGTGCCATAATGCTCTTGCTTTTGTTTTTTCAATTTTTTTTTAATGATCTTTGTTTCTTTTATTGCACAGTGGTACGCTTTCTAATTTATGTGTATTCAAAATTATTAGAAAGACATAGATGCTAATATATATATATATATATATATATATATATATATATATATACAAAAGTACTCAGATAAAAATGTTTAGAGTTTCTTGAAGTATTTGAAGTCTTTATCTGAAAGTTTTAGGGCACGTAGTCAGGTTTGCTGTGTTTCAATCATGTTACTTATTTGGCAAAAGAGTAGATATATAAGTTGATTGCTCTGATGATTAGTTGGAAAGCTATCTGCAATAGATTAATAGTAACATTATGTAATGTTTTCATTAGCTGAGTGTGGAGGCCGTTTTAAAGGAGAATCATCAGGAAGAATCTTATCTCCTGGTTATCCTTTTCCCTATGATAACAATCTGCGTTGCCTGTGGGTGATTGAAGTAGACCCAGGAAATATTGTCAGGTACTGAAAACAAATCTTATAGTTATGATAATTATTTTGCTTATGTAACAAGTAAAACTTGTCCGTTCTGATAGGGAAAAAATGGAGATTTAGAATTTAAGATGCTGTTCAAAGGCAGTATTCATGACGTACTCAGCTTGAATATGTAGTTTGGTGTTGAAACTATTTGCTTTTCAATAAATGTTGTTTGGTGAAGATCAGTCTTGAAAATTTCTTGTCATTTTCTGAAATGTTTAATAATTTTAGACTACTCTGTGTGTACAAACTATAACTATTAACAGAAAGTATGTTTAAAAGAAACCAAATTACGAGGAATGTAATTGTGTTGCACATAATAGTGTTTTATGAAAAATGAAACTATTTTATGGAAAGCCTGTGGAAACATACAGATTATTTAAATAGTTAATGCAATAAATTTATTTCACGATTCACAAATTCAAATGTTACCAGTTACAAAGGACTTCTGCTTTCAAATGTATTTCTGTATTAAGATTATATGTACCTAAAGATAAAAGCATGAAAAATATTTTAGAAAGCCACATTCAGAAATTGAAGTTTATTTGCTTTCTTACTTTGGTTCATTGGTTTAGGTTTATTGTTTTGTTTTGTTTTGTTTTGTATGTGGGTGTTTTTACATTATTAAGTAGAATGAAATCTGACAATAATAACATGGTGTTCTTACAGCCTCCAGTTTCTTGCTTTTGATACTGAGGCATCGCATGATATTCTACGAGTTTGGGATGGACCACCTGAAAATGAGATGTTACTCAAGGAAATTAGTGGATCTCTAGTTCCTGAAGGCATTCACAGTACACTCAACATAGTAACAATCCAGTTTGACACAGATTTTTATATCAGCAAATCTGGGTTTGCCATACAGTTTTCAAGTAAGTTGATGAATCATTCATTCCTTCATTTATTTTTATGAGTTGGCTCACTCACAGATAATTGTACTGCTGGCAGCAATTGAAATAAGTGACATTTCTAATTTTGGAAGGAAAGAGATGGACCAAACTAATAGATTTGTTGTAAAGCTGTGTTTTCATTTATATATATATATATAAATATATATTTATATATATATAAATATATATATATATATATACATACATAAAATCCATGTTTTGTTTCAAAAGCGGTTTGGAAGGCGTAGGAATGCTTACAGTTCTCACTAGTGTTTTTTTCATGAAGGGGGTGATATCCTTTTCTAATCAATGAAAATTTCTGCATTCAGAGACATCTAAGCAGAATGTTATTCTTGCTGTGCTTGTGTAGGATGAAACAGGAAACAGCACTGCAGGAACAGCAGTGTCCTCCTTTTTGCCTTCTAACACTATTTTATCTTATTGACTTTACCAGCTGGCAGAATGCTGACAAATCTAAAACAGCTGTTTAACTGTCATTAAATCCTTTCATACACTTTTTGAATTGAAATATAAGAAATAATTCAATGAAGTCTATGTTTACCATATTGCTGCTCACTAAGTGTTTTTTTTTCAAGTATAGCAAGATATGATCTCATGCCACCATTTTGTAAAGCAGTAGAAATGTTTCTAACATGGACTGATGTATCTTGTAATGATAACATTGTTTACCTTGTGCTTTGTATACTTGGTAGCCGTATTACCTCATTTTTTCCCTACCCTCATTCTTTCAACATGTATAAAAAAATACATGAGTACATATATGATGATTTGAAGGAAGAATGAAGTATATGAATGAGAAGACAATGTAAAATATTTGACTTGTAATGAAAGAGTGACTCTTTTCCACCTGATTTATTTATTTGAAACCATGAATAAAACTTGTAATTCCTTAGGTTCACAATTTTTTTTTGTTTGTTTGTTTTTAACAAGACAAAAGCCGAGTCCTGCATTTCAATCACCAGAATCCTCATGCAATGCTGCAGGCTAGGGGCAAAATGGCTGGAAAGCAGTATGAAGAAAAAGATATGGAGGTGATAGCCGGCTGAACACAAGCCAGCAGTGTACTTGGGTGGCACGAATGCCAGTGGCATCCTGGCTTGTATCAGAAATGGTGCAGTCAGCTGGAGCAGGGAGGTGCTTGTCCCTTTGCACTCTGCACTAGTAAGGCCGTACCTTGATTACTGTTCAGTTTTGTGCCTCTCACTATGAGAAAGGCATTGAGTCCCTGAAACATGTGTAAAGAAGGGCATGGAAGCTGTGAACAATCTGGAGCGCGTGGCTTACAAGGAGCGGCTGAGGGAACTGGTATTGTTTAGTCTGTAGAAGAGGAAGTTCAGGGGAGATTTTGTCACTCTCTACAGCTACCTGAAAGAAAGTTGTAATGAGATGAGAGTCAACATCTTTTCAGGCTATTAGAATGGCTTAGATTGGAGGGGACCTTAAAGATACTCTATTTCCAACTAGCAATAGGATGTGAGGTAATGGAGTGAAATTGCTCTAATGGAGATTCAGTTTGGATAACAGAAAAAAATTCTTCTCAGAATGTTTGGTAATGCATCAGAATAAGCTGCCCAGAGAGGTGGTAGGGTCACTGTCCCCGGAGGTTTTCAAGAAAAGTGCTGATGTGGCACTGAGGGACATGGTTTAGTAGGCATGCTGGTGATGGGATGATGCTTGGACTGGATGATCTTCACTGAATCACAGAATATCAGGGATTGGAAAGGACCTTGAAAGATCATCTAGTCCAACCCCCTTGCCGGAGCAGGAACACTTAAGTCACACAGGAATGTGTCCAGGTGGGTTTTGAGTGTCTCCAGAGGAGTCGCCACAACCTCTCTAGGCAGCTTGTTCCAGTGTTATGTCACCCTCACCATAAATAAGCTTTCTCTTCCTGTGTTCCAGCTTGCACCCACTGCCCCTTGCCCTATCATTGGATGTCACTGAGAAGAACCTGGCTCCACCCTCATGACACTCACCCTTTACATGTTTGTAAACATTACTGAGGTCACCGATCAGTCTCCTCCAAGCTAAAGAGACCTAGCTCCCTCTGCTTTTCCTCCTAAGGGAAATGCTGTGCTCCCTTTATCATCTTTGTGGCTCTGCATTGGACTCTCTCAAGCAGTTTCTTGTCCATCTTGAACTGAGGGGCCCCAAACTAGACGCAATATTCCAGAATGTGGTCTCACCAGGGCAGAGTAGAAGGGGAGGAGAACCTCTCTCAACCTCTAATCACACCCCTTTTAATACACCCCAGGAAGCCATTAGTCTTCTTGGCCACAAAAACACAGCGCTCACTCATAGTCACCCTGTTGTCCGCCAAGACACCCAGGTTCCTTTCCCCCTTTGCTGCTCTCTATCTTAGCTCTTCCAACCTTAGTGATTCTATGACCATGTACTGAGTTTATTCAGGTTGTCATTTAGGTGAATTGGAAAAAAAAAAAAAGGATATATGAAGATCAAGAATAGAATTACGTGCTTAAATGGTTGTGTTTTGGAAATAAAGCCATAAGTAGTTAATGTTAAAGTTCCAATATTTTACCTGAAAATGTTTTTTAGAGTTTCATTCAAAAGGAGAGATATTTTATTTAATATTTTATTAAAATAACAATTTAAAGGACCCATAAAATGTTAGTGCTTTAGTATTTCTCTAATTTGTCAGTTTGGTTTTGCAGATTAATTTCTATCTGTTAAAACTAATAACGGCAGAAAATACCAAATTAAAGCAGAGGAAAGCCTAGAAAAGCTGATATGTTATATAAATAGTAAAAAGAAAATCATAATTTAATCAGCATTTCTTGAATTTCTGGAAGAAATGACTATGAAATCTTCATATAAACTTAAAACTTTTTCAGCTTCTGTGGTCTTCTCTGAAGATGGTGAAGAAGGAGCATAACACAAACCATATCACACAAAACATAAAAAATAAAGTCTAAAAATGTGTAATTAAGAAGAGTATTTTAAGACTTTATATAAATAAAAAGAGAACCTCTGGGTATTTAACAACAGGATAGCAATATAATGATTTTGGAACATCCTGTCTAAATAAGAAGAACCACTCTCAAAATACACATGGAGAACACAAAGCTTCCCTTAAATAATAAGAAGAATAAAAGGTTTACAGCAGCCAGAAAGTAATGTACAAACAGAAAATACTTGCTAGAGCTTACTTTCTCTGAACTGTCTGCATGTAGAGTCTCCATACATCCTGGAAAAATGACAATGTAATGAGCAGTAATAACATCATTTGGACAATAAATTCTGTAAAAAATAAAAAAAATAAAAAAATAAACAAAACAGGTCTGTAAGAAAACTGAAGGAGAAAAAGAAGGTAATGAGTACATATTTCACAGATGTGAACTGTATATCATAGAACTTGACAAATGTATTAAGCACAATGGAACATTTTCTTCAGCTGACATTGCTTCAAGTCACCAAGCTAGAAGTAGTTCATTGGAGAGAAAGGAAAAGAGAGAGAAATAGAAGTGAAAAAAGAACTGGAACATCAAAGTGAAAAAAAAAAAAAAGAGCAGTAACTGTGTGTGCTTCAAATTGTTTTATTTGTGTCACTTCAGTATTCTTGAAGTGTGTACTGTAAGATCTTGCTGGAGTTGATGTGATTATTTTTATAGTTTTCAACAGCTTCTGAATATGATACTACAGGGATGTCTCATCTCTGTATATCTGCAAACTGTTTGAGCACTACTTATCATCTGTGCAGAAAGTAAGATATCTTTATTCATCTCTCATGTGCCATTATTTCGATACTATTAAATCACAGAAACATTTAAGCTGGAAAATCATTAATTTTGACATTTATTATAGTGATCTCAGCATCAGTGAAGTTTATTTGTGCAATGTCACTCTTTTAATATTGTGTTGCAATATATCTTTCCTGCATGAAATTGGAGCTGTCAGGTCGGGACATTAGTCACACATCAAATTGCTTGGGCTCATGAACTATGAGAAATTTTTGTATCCTGGCATTAACATATTCTTTTCTGTAGCAGAAAAGATCAGTTTACAGTACTTTATCTGATTGTTTCAATGTACACTGATATGTTATTATTAAACAGATATATAAAAATGTTTTATGCTCCATATCAACAAAATCTGTAGACAAATATGAAATCTTTCTGGGCCCAATTAAATGCTGTTTTAATGGTTTCTGTGACTGTATAGGAGCATTTTTATAGACATGTACAATTAAGTCAAATGATGGTTTAAGTTATTCCCTTCTCTGACTTTTAACTACTAAGGATGTGTGAATTTGTTCATATGAGTACTCCTAGGACTAATCTAAATAATTTTTAGGAGAAGATGTTCTATGTGGCTTGACTACCGAATCTGCAAAGCAAGATTTTGCCACTTCAAGTAACAGGAATGAGGAAAACTAAGTAATCCTCCAGAAAATGTATTGGCAGAATTGGTGGTCTTGTATTCAAAGTCTATGCTGTAGAATATTTTGATTGAATATTTGAGATATTAGATCTCACTTGTGAATCCTTTGTTTGTTTGTTTATTTGTTGTTTGTATTAGCAAAGTCTGGGAGTGATCTATAGATGGAAATCACTGTACTGGCAACACTGCTCATAATCAGACATTCTTAGTTGTTTTAGTGTAGCTCAGATGTCTGCTTTTTCCAACTTTCAGTGTCTCAGAGTTAAAAGTAAATAGAGGTAGGAACAACCCAGAGTTTAATTTCCAAAACATACTAGCTCAAAAGTGTGAAAAGCTGATACTGAAAAGCATTCTGTCAACCCAGCAAAGTAGACACACTGGATCTGTAAGTCTAATGCATCCCCTCATCTGTCATCTATTGGACAATTTGAATATCTAGTCTCATTCTACCTCAACCTGAAGCTGGATCTCTTGATTAAGAATTGTCTCTTTGAGCACTTGACTTTCACCACTGAAGGATAGACTAAAATAATTTTGAGCATTTCTCTATCCTTATTAACAAAAAAAAAAATCTCTCAGTTGACACCACAAAATTTTGTACTACACACCATTGTTCTTGCATCTGTTGTGCTGTATGTATTACGTAATAGTTTTTGAAGCATGTATTTTCCCATCTACAAAATAGTTTCTAGCTCTTTAACATGTTACATTTACAAATCGTACCTTATGGCCTATTCAAGATGACCCGAACTTAAGAAATTTCTTTTTGTAATATTTTGTTTACAGTGATAGAAATGACTTACAATTCTACAATGTTTGGATGAAAATCAATTTATTTTTTCTTAATTTAAGTATCTATTTCATGAGTCACAAAGAACTTTAGATCCTTTATATGAACATACGGAGAACTGTGATAGCCAGTTCCTTTTATTTTGTAGTAAAATTTCAAGACTGCATTTCAGGTATGATAGCAAAGTTATTTGGGACCTTATTGCTCTTGAAGATTTTGCTTCACAAATTTTTGTGTAGGACAGTGAAAGTTGTGATTAGATCTCTAAAGATCCAAGGGCAAGGAGGGTGAGGGGGAGTAATCATTCCTTTTGCTGGAATATCCACTTAATAAGTAAAACAATAAATAAACTTCAGTAGGAGATAAAAAGTAGGTTGAAGAAAGATTATGAAAAAAAGATCAGAAATAAACAGAATAAGAAGATATGCAAAGTAGAATATGCAGAGCAAATAACACTGATAATGATAATAGAGACCCCTCTTCCAAAATCAAGCAAGCAAACAAATTACAGTTGTGAACAGTATTAAAGATGGTCTAGAGTCAGGCATGTGAAATAGAAACTAAAAATTAGAGTAGAAATTATGGAAAGCCGTAACTAAGCAGTTCCATTTGAGTATACAGTTAATATCTGTCAGCTCTCAAGAAATATGTTAGTTTTATAGTGCTGTATAATACTCCGATTTTCCTTCTCCAGTTTTTTCTTGCACTATTATTTTTTAACCTTGTCCCTCCAAAATATATATTTCTGTATTTGAAAGTTCTTTTTCTGATAATTTTATATGTCTTATAATAATAGTAAAAAATATATTACCTCTACCACCTTTTACGGTGAATATATGATGCCAAGTGTGTCAAAATAAGATTCATTATAACAAATTTATTCTTGGGGTAAATGTTACATATCTAATACAAACCATCTATGAGTAATAAAAGATTTATGTACAGGTGCAGTATTCCTGTCCAGTCTACCACATTCAATTTTTAAGAGTCTAGGACAGAAATAGATGTTTCTCCCTTGTTATATTGACTCCACAGGAAAAACAAGCAAAAAAAAAAAAAAAGAATACATATACATATATATAAAAGCCATACTGTTTCCCATATATTTTTGAATGATTTTTTGAAATTTTAGGAGTAATAAAATTTTGGATTTGCAGAGTAACCAGATTAGAAGGTTGTAATATGACTAACATGGGTAGAAAAGCTGATTTTTTTTTCTCCCTTTATCTGATAGGTTCTGTAGCTACTGCCTGCCGTGATCCTGGTGTCCCCATGAATGGAACTAGAAATGGGGATGGAAGAGAACCCGGAGACACTGTGATTTTTCAGTGTGACCCTGGATATGAATTGCAAGGAGATGAGAGGATAACCTGCATTCAGGTAGAAAATCGGTACTTCTGGCAGCCCAACCCACCAGTCTGCATAGGTATGCAGAAGACAATCAAAGAATGGTTTCCAAAATTTTGAAATTTTGTGCAATTAATCACACTTCTTTACAAACTTTATTTTAGGAAACTAATACATATTCATTATTTATTCTGTATAAATCTTCAGTGAATGTTACAAAAATAATTTTTCCCTATTATTAGTGCAATATGAGAGCTGATCTCAAAGTAATACTTCCTGTTTTATGATGTTGGCCTGTGACATCAGAGGCAGATGTTGGTGGTATGGCAGTAGAAGTTGAACCTTCCCAGCAGTATTTCATTACGTATTATTGCTGTGTGACAGATGGTAGCAGAGGAGAGTCTGACAAAATGATGTCTGAGAGTGTGTATGAAGCAAAAATGCACCACTGAATTCTTTCATGAAGAAAAGAATGGCACCCATTGGCATTTCTCAACACTTGTTGAATGTTTCTGGAAACCAAAGAGTGGATGTGAGCACAGTGAGGAATTGGGTAGCGTGTTTCAATAGTAATAACAGCAATAGTGGGTCACCTCTGCTCTTGCAGTTTGTTTTGAATGCAGGCTCTTGTTCATTACTGACAAAAACATTGTCAAGCTCATTGTGGTGACTATCTGAAAAATAATGTAGTAGTATTGTGCTCTTTGCATCTGTTGTAGTGTCCATGAAAATAAAGAGGATACATTACTTTTGGAGGTCATAGGTCTCATACTTTACCTTTTAAGCTTATGTTATTTATAGTTTGATTATCTGTGACAAGGAAAGCAAGAAAACCAATGTAATGATCCTTTCCCACAAAATCTGAAGAATGCTGATAACTATAGGATTTGGTTATAGTTTGTATGCCTGCATTTACAAAACATCAGGCACATCACTGAATAAATGTATTGGTCAGGTTAAAAAATATCAAAGGCTATAATAGGATACTACTGGAAACAGAGAAGATGGCACATTACTGACTTTAGTACAGACTTCATAATTTACGAAAACAATATTTTTGTTAGTAAAAATGAAAATATATTCTTTATCTCTAAATATTATCTCAGTCTCTAATGCTATCCAGAATAACAAAGCTCATACTGAATGAATTTTGGAAGGATTTACTTGGTTAACTGACTCATCATGAAAAAATATTAAGAAATTACATAAGTAGTTAGTAAATAGCAGCCCTCTAATAACCACTTCTCAGGTAAATCCTTATCACTACTGATCTAGGAAGAAATTCTCAACTGAAACTTCCAAAACCTAACTTAGAGGCAAAGTTATAAATAAATAATGAAATGTGTCGCATTTGGATAGTTAGGTAAATAATGTAGTGATACTTATTTACCCAGTATGTTCTTTAATGCAATCAAATGTAATACCGTTATGTAGAATGATGGAAGATTTTGCCTGAGTGCATAGAAGCTGCAGTAAGCCTGAAAATCTCCAGGCGTTGCGATGGGTAGCCTCTTAAATAGGATCTGCAATTGTAGTGGTACAGTAAAGAAGGAAAATGGAATTTTCCATGAAAGTGCAGCTGGGAGAATGTTCAATAGGCCAATTACAGTGGTATTGTCTTGAGTGACTTTTATATGAGATAGTATACTTACTCTAACAATCCCAAGAAAGGACTGCTTGAAAGGAATTTCTCAAAGGAGGTGGGGAAAAATGAGGGCATCTAAAATAATCAGACAAGAGCTTCTGGCCTTGTAAAATACCAAACTGCACTGCAGCTTTGAGATCAGCTGAATGTGGGCATTCACTTTCCTTTGCCATCCCTGATAATGTGGTCTTCAGCAAACATTACAAGAAGGAACTTGCTAGAAACCTCAGCTGCTAGGAGCACTTTTTTAGCTTCCATGTATTTTCTTGCCTTTAACACACTTAATTATCTTAAACATTTAATTATCTTTAACACACTTTATCTTATCTTATTTAAAGTTTTAACAGGTTCTAGATTAAGTACTGTAATTACATATAAGCAAAGAATACTAAGGTTATCACATACAGCACTGGCTATCACATACTACACTGGCTTACAAAGAGGTTTATGAAGATAGGTAAAATATAATCTACATCTCTATTTTTCACTGTGTAATGCATTAAAATTACATTTTTCCTAGTAGATTGACACATGCTTTTCTTTCTGGATGGGCAGTTATATTGGGAATTAGGCCTTGTGTCGTGAATTTAATTCAAGCACACAGAGAAAGAAAAAAAGATAAAAAAGATGACTAGAAAACTCTTATTTTCAAAGTAAAACTCTTATCCAATCATTTCTTTTTATGTCTGCAGAAAGAGCATGTCTCAAGTTTATGGTGTTTTCAGAAAAGCCTTGATATACTGTTAAGGAGGGAGGAAAGGACACAAAGTTCTAAGCACACGTTCTACTTGGTAATACTAGTACTGGTCTAATGAGAAATGTGAACGCAGCTTTTGTTTCTCTTTAAGCTTTGTAAATACTTCAGTTATTGTTTAACTTTTAAGGAACATTAAATGTCAGTGAACATAGTGCTGATACATGCTTCTTTTTCTCTTACCTTCTTTCCTCAATTCCAATTTATTTTTATTCACAGCTCCCTGTGGAGGAAACCTGACTGGCTCATCAGGTTTTATACTTTCACCAAACTTCCCTCATCCTTATCCCCACAGCCGAGATTGTGACTGGACTATCACTGTTAATAATGACTATGTTATATCACTAGCATTTATCAGGTAAACTTTCTCATAATTTTAAAAATCATGTTTGTGACTCCACTAGTGGCAATTGTTCAGAGCTCTGTGTTATAGTGTCAGGTATACTTACTTATCACTGTGAGAAATAATTGCTATCTGTGTCAGCAATCTCATCAAAGATATTACAGTATTCAATGCACACAGAGCTGGAGCCTGGTAGCTACTCTTCAGTTAAAGGACTCTCAGTTTGTTCTGACTAATGTGTATTGGGATAGTTCTCAATTTACTGATATTCTCTTCCTGAAAAGTTGCTGTGTAAAATAACTCACCAAAAAGACTCCCAACCAGCAAGACTGTCTTTAATGACTGAGTCATATTTTCTACGAGACAGTCACCTGATATTTAAGAAAAAGATCAAAAATGTGTAAGTGTAGTTTTATTAGTCCTTATTATTTCATAAGCAATAGGATACTTCATTGCTCTGCTTATTAAAGGGAAAAGGTTTAACATTCCCTTTCATTACAATGCAATATTAAATTAAATTGACCTTAATGGAATCCACAGATGAACTTTTACTCTGTATATTGTATGCAACACATAAAGTAAGTTATTATGCATGTTTACTATATATGAAAAATAGTTATCACAGCAAATTTATATTTGTAATGTCCCTTCAAATTTAAATCCTGTTTATGCTGAAAATTGTGTAATACTGTCTTCATTCTAATCACTGATAGTTTGATGCATATTTCAGTGATGTTTTTCATATTGTTTATTTTCATTTGGCCTTTACTGATATACTATGTGATTTGCTGATAAATATATTGTTTTTTCCCTTACAATATTAAATGGGAACTATTTTGTACCATGGAACTCTTTCTTTACATTCTGTGTTTGACTAGACTGGACAAAGTCATTTCATTTACAAACAGATTCAATGAGTATTTCATGTTTAGGTGAATGATTCAGAGTGCAAACTAAATTATTTGTTCCAAAGAAAGTATTTTCTGACATAAATCAGTATAATAAAGTAAATGAGTATCTAAGAACATTCTGTTATTTCTATTCCATACTTAGGTATAGAAGACCCTAAAACTTAGAATACAATCACTGTTTTACAGTGCAATTCAGTACTGTATGTGAACACTCCAGATAAATCCCTAGATACTGCTAGGTCATTAATAAAATCTGAGCAGTTACAGTGATTTCTGAGAGAAGCTGACAAGCTTAGTAGAAGTTGGTCAACAAATTAGAGCACTTACTGAGATTTGCCTCAGTAATGACACACAGAGTAAGGAAAAAATTCTAGATTAAGGAAAATATACATTCTTAAATAAACCAAACACTGAATAAAAAAAATTTAAATCCACATTTTACTGCCAAATATGGCTCTTGAGTGGGACTTATTCCAGGAATCTCTTCTAAATTCAAACACAAACTAAAAATAGAAGCCATCCACTCTTGTATTCCTTTTGAAGGAAACATTACTTAAGTAATACAGAAGTTAAAAGAAGTATTTTCACTGAAGAAGATAGACCAAGTCTTTAATGCCTACATTCATTTTTTCAGGACCTAGTGGCAACTAGGGACAAAATATGGTTTGTCCCCATTTTTCAACTACCAGTCTTTTTTTTTTTTTTTTTTACCTTTGTACACAATCAATTTCTCAAGGAAATTTGGTTAACACCCTGCCCCCAGATAATATTATAGTTCAAAATTAACAAGCTATCTTACTTAGCCAACATAATTAACTAAATTAATTGCATTAACTAAAAGAAAATGCGTATGGGAACTGCTGAGTCACAGCCTGAACCTCTGTTTGATCACTTGAGGCAAGCAATGAGTCAGCCAGAGGAGCACAGGTGAAGGCAATTCACCTGTGCTGCCAGAATGGGTGGAGCCAGGCTTCACCCTCCTACACCCATTTCAGAGCTGGTTAGTAGTAGGGAAGGATCTCTTCTGGAGATTGCTTCTGCTGGAGTTTTGTAAGTGAGCCCAGGGTAGGGGTAAGCTTTCTATTTATTTTCTTTTTTGTTATCATTATCTGCTTTGCTAAACTCTCTTATTTTGTAATTATAACATCTTAATATTCATTGATTATACAAAAATTTTATACAAAGCTTACATTATCTAATATTTCTTTTTTTTTTTTTTTTTTTCCTACAGTTTCAGTATAGAACCAAATTATGATTTTCTTTATATTTATGATGGACCAGACAGTAATAGTCCACTGATTGGGAGCTTTCAAGATAGCAAGCTTCCAGAGAGGATAGAAAGCAGTTCAAACAACATGCATCTGGCTTTTCGGAGTGATGGATCTGTTAGTTTCACAGGGTTCCACCTGGAGTACAAAGGTAAATAACTTTTTTTTTTTTTTTTTTTTTTCTTGTATTCAAAGCATTCTTAAGCATAAACTTCAATCTACTTTATCTCCTCATAGTTGTCTGCCTGGTGAGGTTTTAGTTTTGTCTACAGATATGATAATGTGCATTATTATACATACAAAACACAATTACAAGCATACTAATTAAAGACAGAATCATAGTATATGATTTCATTTAGAAGGTGCATGATAAATGCATGATACAAAATTAGCAGAAAAAAAATGGCAACATCAGTTTACATACTTCAGAAATAATGATACCATAACAAAACACTAGAACGTATATACATGTTTTTTTGAGAACAGGATTTTTTTTATTATTTTTTTCTTTATATAGTAAGACATATTGTCATATTTGAATTTATTATTCCTATAAAATGAAATTATGTCAACACCAGTGTTGAAAATATGGGACTAGACTTATGTAAGAGAGGTTACAGTAGATCTGTCCACGTATCTCAGAGAGAAATCTCTGAGGACATAACATAATAAGCAAGAAAATGGGACATATTCAATATAAAATGAATATAACAATTTTCTAATTATCTGTAAAGGCAACTAGAGAAAAAACATGGATGTTGCTGGAATAGCAATTGATCTTACTGTCTTTGGACTGGTTTTCTTCTCAGTTTATTCTGAAACCAATTAATAAATGCAAAGGTAATTTATATAATGTAAAGAGTTAATCAGGCAAGCTGGAAAAAATGTGTTTGAAACCTGAAACAAAAAACTCCAGCTATAGTAACAAAGAAACATCGCACTATGTATGGGAACTGTTGAGTCATGGCCTGAAGCACTGATTGATCACCTGAGGAAAGGACTGGCTCAGCCATGGGCGTACAGGTGAAGGCAATTCACCTGTGTGACCAGAAGGGGTGGAGCCAGACTCCTAGACCCCTTTTAAAGGCTGACTGCCACGGTGAAAGGATCTCTTCCTGGAGATTCCTCCTTTGTGGAGTTTTTTTTTCTATAAGCCTAGATCTTTGGATACAGGTGAGCATTCTGTCTCTTTTTCCATTCTGCCATGGTAATCTTTCCAACTGTAATGCATTAATAAAGAAAGGAAATATTTCCACCTGTGTAATCTGTTACTCACCCTGTTATTCTAACATTGCTGTGAAAGGATTGTAAATATTTAAATAAAGTAGATGTGACACTTGCAAAGGAAATCTGGCATGCAATTAACTCACCAAAAATAGTGACTCCTACAATAGCGAACTACTTTCAGCAGAAAGTTCTGTGAATCTTGTGTCTTTTTTACTCATGACTAGACAGGTAATCTATAGTGTGGAGATATTTATGATGTGACATACCAAAAATAGGAGGGAAAAGGTAGAGGAATGGATAGGGTGATTTTAAGATGTATATTTAGAAGTTCTAAAACTCTTTCAGTAAGAGCTGTCATTTTAGACTTCAAGAGTGGCAATTAATATTTTCAAGAGCAGAGAGTGGTTGAGGAAACAGATTGCACACGATATTGTTGTAGATGACTAACAGGCAAGCTAGTATAGAGAAAATACATGATACTTGAAAGAAGCATGACCTTGGTACTCCTTGGAAACTTTAACAGCTGCAAGGATATTGTGGCTGAGCACAGTTAATCCAGAGTATCCCTTGAGTGCATTCATGACAACTTCTTCATGCAAGTAATATCCTAAGGCTTATCTACCCCATGGTAGAGTCTGCTGAAATGGTTACTCATTAACAGACAAATTATCAGTGCTGTGATGATCAAGCGCAGCCTTGTAAACTACAAGAAACAAGAAAACTGTAAAGGCAAAGCAAGTTTAAGATCAGTGCATGAGATTGAACGTATACAAGTCTATAGGGCTGCGTAACGCGTATCCCATGGTACTAAAAAAGCTGGCTGATGTGGTGGCTGAGCCATTTTCCATCGTGTTTGAGAAGTTGTGGCTTTTGGGCCAAGTCTCCAGGGACTGGGAAAAATGAAATATCACTCCCATTTATATGAAAGGGAGGAAGAAGAACCCAGGAAACAACTGGAAGGTGAGCCTCACATTTGTGCCTGAGAAAATCATGGAACAGAACCTCCTAGAAGGCATGTTAAGGCACAGGAGGGATGAGCAGGTGATCTGAAATAGCCTCCATGGCTTTACCAAGGGAAGGTCTTCCCTGACCAATCTAGTGGCCTTCTATGATGGACATGATGGTGACATCAGGGGACAAAGGGAAGGCTACTGATATCATCTGCTTGGACTTGTGCAAAGCCTTTGACGTGGTCCCCTCATCACATCCTTATCTCTAAATTGGAGAGGTGTGGATTTGACAGGTGGACTGTTCAGTGGGTAAGGAATCAGTTAGAAGGCTGTGGACAGAGGGTTGTGCTGAGTAGCACTGTGTCTGGATGGAAGCTGGTGTTGAGTGGGTGTCCCCTAAAGATCTGTCTTGCAACTCATGCTCTTCAACATCCTCATCAGTGGTGTCGATCATGGGCTTGAATGCACCCTTAGAAAGTTTGGCAGTTACACCACTTTGAGCAGTGTGGTTGGCACATTAAAAGGAAGGGATGCCATCCAGAGAAACATTGACAAATTCAAAAAATCCAATGAGGTTCAAGTTAGCAAAGTGCAAGGTTTTTCACTTGGGTCAGAGTAATCCCAGATACGTATGCAGGCTGGGAGAAGAGCTCCTTGAGAGAAGGGGAGAGCAGCAGCAGTAGCTGGCCTTAGGCAATAAGCAGTGACAGCAAGTCCAGGAGAAACAAGCAGGTAGCAGGCCCAGAAGAGTCCATCAGCAGGCAGGTATGTCAGATACACCCCTCTTGGTTGTAGGTCCCTTTTTTATATTTGCCAGTATAGCATTCCTGAGCACTCAGGTAACAGTTATGTGTAGCACCTCTGAGCATGCAGATATGGTTATGCCCACACAGAAGACTTTTTATCAGCTATTAAGCTGCTACTCATCCCTCTTGTTGACTTTGGCCTGTGGATCTTTAAAGGATTTCTCAAACTTTGACCAGGACTTGCCTGGACTTGTCTGTGTTCAACAGCAAACTATGAGACAAAGGTGCATGAAAAAAATATCCCTTACACTGCCCGATTCCTAGAGGTTCAAGACCAGATTGGATGGCGTCCTGGGCAACCTGGTCTAGTACCAGATCTGGAGGTTGGTGACTCTGACTGTGGCAGGCGGGTTGGAACTTGGGTCCCTTCCAACCTAAGCCGTTCTATGATTTAATATGGTGCTTCCTTTGAAATTCTGTCCCTCAGTGTTCTGAGAGCCAAATTTCATGAGCAGGATAGGGTGGGTGGAACACTGACGTTGTTGCAGAGCTCACTGACTGCTAGCCAGTGGCTAGTTAATAACATGCAAAGTGTTCTCTTTATTGGTTATCTGTCTGAAGTAATAAAGCAAGTTTGTGAACAATACCAGTTTGAGGGGAAAAGTCAGTACTCTGGAAAGTAATACTACTGTTTAAATGAACAGACTGGATCAATGCAGCAAGACCAATAGTATGAACTTCAAAAAGATCAAGTGCCAGGTTGTACACTATTGCCAGACAACTCCATCCATTGCCACAGGCTTGGAGCAGAGTGACTAGAAAGCTGTGTGAAGGGAAAGGATCTATGGGTGTTAGTTGGCAGTGGAGTGTGAGCCAGTAGTGTGCCTGAGAAGACCAATGACATTCTGTTATGTATCAGAAATAGTGTAGTCAGAAGAACCAGAGAGATCATCCCTCTGTACTCAATACTGGTGAGGGTACATCTCAAGTACTGCATTGAGTTTTGGACTCCTCACTACAAGAAAGACATTGAAGCCTTATGGTGTGTTTGAAAAATGGCAATGAAGCAGTGAAAGGCCTGGAGCACAAGTCTTATGGGAAGCTGAGGGAACTGGGATTGTTTAGTCTGGAGGAGGCTTAGGGGGATGTTATCGCTTTGCAACTACCTGAAAGAAGGTTGTGGTGAGGTGGGGGTTGGTCTCTTCTCCTAAGTAACAGTGATAGGATGAGAGGCAATGACCTCAACTTGCACCAGGAGAGGTTCACTTGAATATTAGGAAAAAATTATTCTCAGACAGAATGGTCAAACACTGAAACAGGCTGCCCAGGGAAGTGGCTCTCCAGAAAAGAATTTGTAGGGCCCTGTGGACAGCAAATTGACTGTGAACCAGCAACATGACCTCTGGTCAAGAAAGGTAACTGCCTTCTGGGCTGAGAGTGGAAGCAATAGTGGAATCAGCATCTATGGGCGAGAGATTCTTCCACCTGTTGAGAGAATGGATGTGGCTCTCAACAGCCTGGTTTCTAAAGGGATATTATTTAGTGTTTTGTCAGCAAATTTAGCAGTCTGTCACAACCATATCTTTGGTAAAAGGAAAATTAGTGGGCTGTAATTGTTCCCCACAGAAAATTTATGCTATGACAGATCATGTCTTTCCTCAGTTTTTGATTTAAACTCCAGACATAATAGGTTGCTTTATTTTCTTCTCCTTTTAATTTTTTATTTAATGCTGATGTATACTTTATCCAAAGATCTACTAGAATTCTGAAATAAAAATTTCTTACCATACACTCAGCAACAGTAATCTCACAATATAAGCTTTAAAGAAGTACAGTAATAAGTAATTCAGTGGACATCGAGTGCACCTCAGCAAGTTTGCTGATGTCACCAAGCTGTGGGGTGTCATTGACACACCAGAGAGACAAGATACTATCCAGAGGGCCTTAGACAGACTTGAGCAATGGACCTCATGAACCTCATGAGGTTCAACAAATTCACGTGCAAGGTCATGTATCTGGGTCATGGCAACCCTCTCTACTAATACAACCTTGGTGACAAAAGTATTGAGCGCAACCTTGCTGAAAAAATCTGGGGTACTGATGACTGGAAAGCTGGACATAAGCTGGCAATGTGCCCTCGCAGCCTGGAAAGTGAGATTTATCCTGGGCAGTATCCAAAGATGAATGGCCAGTAGGTTGAAGGAGGTGATTCTGCCCCTCTTCTCCATGCTGGTGAGGCATCATGTGGAATACTGCATCCAGATGTGGCGTCCTCAGTACAGGAGAGGCATAAATTTGTTGGAGCACCTCCAGAGGAGGGCCACAAAAATGATCCAAGGGATGGAACAAGGACAGGCTGAGAGAGCTAGGGCTCTTCAGCCTGGATAAGAGAAGACTCTGAGGTGACCTGATAGCAGTCTTTCAAATCTGAGGGGGAGCTACAGGAAAGAAGGAGACAGGGTCTGTCTCCAGCAGGGTCTGTTGTGATAGAACAAGGGGAAATGTGTTCAGGATTAATAAGGATAGATTTGGATTGGATATAAAGAAAAAGTCTGTAACAGTGTAGGTGGTGAGATATTGGAACAGGTTGCCTAGAGATGTGGTTGATGCCCCATCGCTGGACACATTCAAGGTGAAGGTGGATCAGGCCCTGAGCAACATGATCTAGCTGTACATGTCCTTGTTCATTACAGAGGAGTTGATTTAGATGACCTTTAAATGCCCTTTCCAACTCTGAGGATTCTATGATTCTTATTATTGTCAAAGTGTTATACCTCTAATGTATCTGTATAATGAATTAATGAATTTGATTATTCAAACTTGAAATAATTTTCAACTTGGTCTATGATCTGCCAGACTTCTTAAATGACAGTTTAGTTGGTTTACGTAAAAGTTATTAATATCAATGTGATGACTTACAGACTTTTTGGTAACTTGAATCTCTTAACTTTTTATTTTCCACTGAGATTTTGGAATTATGAGTGCTACGGAAGTGTTTGTCCTGCTTTTCACAGGTCATGCTGTATTTTGAAGACTTACCTTTCAGAACAGGAAACATTTAGATATTACATGCATTATACTACAACTATCTAAATGAATCATTGTGGATATAAAATACTTATTGTTACTGTAATTAGGTGTTTTAGCTCTCACTTGCTGCTAAACAAGTTTTCAGTTAAGATGTGTGTTCATGGCAATGTTATCCCACATTAGGAGATTTTCATGTTCTTTTGGAAAATGTGAAATTGAAATTTCAGAAAGATTGTTCCATGTTTCTGTCTTCAAATATAAATATATGAAACTTTTATGGTTTTGTAAGATATTATTTCTCAACTCTCATAAATATTAAAATATGTAGGTTGCTTTGAAAGCAATGCCTTATTTCAGTGGAAACTGCAACAGATACAAAGGGCACAGTAACACTATTTGATAGAGCAAATTCTCAGCTATTTTCCAACTTAGACATCACCTTTAACTCTGCATTTTTGCCAGCAATGATCAAGAACCTTTGTGCTGCTCTTTTAAAATCTGTACTAGCAGCCCACTGTCAGTGCTGCCACTCTGAAATGCATTACCCATTACCTCACTGTGCTCATATCTACTGTTTGGTCTTCACAAATGTTCAGCGGGTGTCAATTAATATGAATGGGTGCCATTTTCTTCCTCATAGAGCAATTCAATTACACACTTTTGCTTCATGTGCATTTCCATGTCCATGACCATTTGTCACTGTGCCCCTCTGCTATTATCTGTCACCCAGCAACAAAATCTAATGGAATAATGGTGGGAAGGTTCAGCCTCTATTGGCATACCACTAATATCTGCCTTTGATATCATGGGATAACAGAAAAATATGAGGCATTACTTTGAGAGTAGACCTTGTATAAAGTGGCAATAAGAAATCAAAATGGAAATATTTTTGCTTCATTATCTTCTCTGTGGTAGTGAGAAATATCTGATGCAGCTAAAATTTATAAAATAAAATTAAATATTTTCTCATTTTTTCTATATAGTCTCTTAAGTTTTGAGAAACTTTAGCTTAGGGAGTGCTAGAATCACTGGAAGTATCTTTGTATTTAAAGCTACTATAGCCTTTTGGCAGAGATCTGGAAGGGCAAAAATCTGCAGTGCAATTATGACTTCAGCAACTCCTCAGGTAAAGAAAGTTGGCACTGATCTTGCTGAAAGTAAATAAATATTCCCTCCTGACTTTCACCACAATACCCATAAATGATAAAGAAGATAATCTGGATTCTCTGTCTTCTGCTTGATTTAAATATATATATATATATATCTGAATTACATCTCACATAGCACAAAATCATCTACCATTTTCTAATGCGTTTACTATTTTTTTCATTAATGGAAGAATATAGCTAATTTTCCTTAAATGCTTCTGTATACTAAAGTTGTTGAAAATATGAGTTATTTTGGTGCAGTTTTTATGACTTGAGCTAGAGATCATGTTATAGATAGTTACAGATATTCATTTAGGGTTTATTAGTTTTGGAGAAATTCTTCTTTGCATATTTTTTGTTTTGTCACAAACCACTTATTTAGATTTCCTCCACACATCAATTTTTAGTCCATAGATCTTAAAACCAGGATGTGCCCAGTCTACCTGTAAGTGTGAAGTCTTGAAGAATGGTTCTTGTGATTACACTCTAGGATTTTCGTGGCAAAAGTAAAAGGAATGTGAGTTTGGTCACTGTGAAGCAATGAGTTAAGTTTCTAAAGTGAAGGAGAGATGGCTACAGTCACAGGGAAACTGATGCAGAAGAGAAAAAATTCTAAAGTGTATATAAAATGTAAAATAAATAAGTCATTACATGTCTATACAGTTTTCAAAGAAGACCTTGAGAGAATTCCAGAAAGCATATGTAATGCTTTATATTATATTCAGAATTATTTTTTTCTATTATAGCAAAGCTACGTGAATCTTGCTTTGATCCTGGAAATATAATGAATGGAACAAGACTGGGAATGGACTATAAACTAGGATCAACTGTCACGTATTACTGTGATGCCGGTTACGTTCTGCAAGGATATTCTACACTAACTTGTATCATGGGAGATGATGGAAGACCTGGATGGAACAGGGCTCTACCCAGTTGTCATGGTAAGATCAATTTTTTATGTATTTTATTTGCCATTATTATTCTTGTTTTGTCGCATGGAGAGGGATAAAAAAGAAAAAAAATGAGGAGATAATTTTAATAAGCTTGTTTGGTTGTTTTTTTTTGGGGGGAGGGGGGGGAAATATATTTTGTATTAAATAAATAAATACTTTTGTTTAAACAACATCACATCATTTGCAGCTATATGATATCCTGGGCAGAGTAATGGTAAAGGTATTGCCAACAGATAGCAGTAATCCTTTCCTTCTGTCCTCAGCACTGTTAAGGCAACATCTGGAGTACTGTGCCCAGTTCTGGCCTTCTCTTCTCCATAGAGCTAATGGAGGCAGTCCAACATAGGGCCATGAAGCTGATGAGAGGACAGAAATATCTCTCCTATGAGGAAAGGCTGAGAGAACTCATACTTTCCCACCTAGAGAAGGCTCTGGGGGATCTCATCTATGCACACAAATACCTGAAGTGAGGTTAAAATCAATGAATTAAAATCAGATCTCTTCAGTGTCATCTTAATTGCAAATTCTTTGAATAATTTGAAGATTAAAAGCTGAGAATCGACTTCCAAGTAAAATAAAATATATTTACATTCAATAGAATATGGATTTTCTTATTTGTTAACTTAAATTTTGGTCACAAATTAAATAGTTATGAACAAAACAGAAAAAAATATATGTAAAATCACGAACAGAATAACTAAACTCTTAATTATAAAATTATAAGGACTTGAAGAACTTCAGTGTTTTTGTTGGATAATGAAAATATAGCAAAGAGCATCAAACCTCAATGGCAAAAAATTGAAAGAATGATGCTAGCAAGTTTGGAAATATGTACAAAATTGTATGAGGTTGAGTGGAGATCAGCAGTTTCTTCCTCAGTTGAAAATTGGGTATGAATATTTTCTAGTTGTTTTCTAGAGAGAATTCAGACAGGAAGGCACATATCTGTAAGAAAAGATAGATTTCTTTCTTTTTTGGATTTTTTCTTAAATAAATAATTTATTAGTATTGCAATAATTGAAATTATCAGGTGTGCTTAGTGGTATGTATTTCCAGTGCTGTCTGTTTTAACATGCTCTGAAGGAAAAGTGTTTTGCATAGACTACCATCTCAGTAATGACAGATGATAAAATCTTGTACTATAATGGGTAATGGACTCTTCTCATTAATTAAAATGAACTTTTGTTTGCTTTGTTTTTGTTGTTTAGGTATTTTGTTGTTATTGTATTGGGTTTTTTTTTTTTGTGAGTGCTGTCTTGCTGTCTTTCTGCTTTTTTTTTCCTTTTTTTTTTTTTTTTTTTTCCTGGATGAGCAAGGCCTTATTTAAAAGGTGGTAGACATTTCCTTAGGATGGTATATCACATGTAAAGATGAATTAAAAAGCAACAACAAAATAGCTTAAATGGTTTTTGTTTTCATTTGTACATATTTTGCTTTTCCTCCTGTTTGGAGTTCATAAAGATCTGTAGGCTTGTTGCTGTGCTGTGCAATAGCATTTTTCCCCCATAATCAATGCTTTCCAGTGCTGAAAAACAGAACATTTATTTACCTATAAGGAAGATAATAATAGTGGATTATTTTTCAGTTGTGTAATTCTGACTGAAACAATTTCTAAATTGAACTTTCTGTGACACTGTCTCACCAAAGTAAACCATTTGCTTAATAGAGAAATTATATTCCTTCATTCTGAAACTGTATATTTAAAACTTCATGAAAATGACAGTATTGCAATAAAATGCAGTATATAATACAGCTCAGTTTATTTTATTTGTTTTTCATATTCTTGTTTCTGAGAAGAATTTGAGAACTTGAACTCTCTTTATGATTGTAATATTTTGATCAAAAAGATTTAGGTATAAACTCTGTAAATAAATTTGTTTAAAAGTTACTTTTCTGCCTAACTTCTGCAATTTTAACATTAATTTGGGATTCAGGATCTTCTATCCTAAGAGCCATATTTAGTCATACAGCTCTGTAGGGGGAGTGAAGTATTCAGAATCTGAAATTTTGCTCATATTTGGGGCTAAGTAGAACAGAGGAGAGAGAGGAATAATGTTCAACACTCCAGGTGGCTGTCAAGGCTCAAGGGACATGCTTTACAACATGCAGAATTGGTATTGTAAAGGTAGTTCAAAGAGCATAGAAAAACTTCTTCTGTTTAAAAAGAATTTGTGTCAAAAATATTTACTCATTTATATGAAGACACTAATTAGATAAATAACATGGAAAATCTTGATAGGAGGGTGAAACTGACTGCAGTAAAGCTGGTCCTTCATGTTGCAGCATATGCTGATATTTTCACTGAATAGAAAAATCTCAAAAGTGGAAAAAGAATATCCTCTCTTCGTCCATTGAGTAACTTGTATTAGTTTAACAAATCCTTCTGAAGATGGCAGATGAATTTGATGGATGCACAGAGAGAGGGGAGCCATGGTCTTGTTCTAAAGCCTTGTCTATTAGATAAAATACGGAGGGGAATTAAATCCCAACTCATAATTAAAAAGAAAATGTAGGCCAGGACTCTACTGTACTGGAAGGGCAGCTGATAGGAATGGCTTTAAGCATGCTCTGAAAATGTCTGCTACATCAAGCCTCACAGGAAATCTTTTTTGAGAAACACTGTTGTCCTGGGTCTGGTCAGGCTTCAATGTGAACTAGCTAACGAATTGCTCAGTCTGTCAAAACATACTTTTCTGGGAATGTGTGAAACTAGAAAATATGAGTAGCTATAGAGTTCAAAAGTCAATAACTGTTGATTTTGGTGTTAGATAAAAACTGAACAGAGGCTTTCAGGATCATAGAAAAGTAGTTTTCTGAAATGTATTCAGTGCATAAAGCTGATGTTTCTTCTTGTACCTTTACAAACCAAATAATTCTTTTGTTAATGCTCTAGTCCTATGTACATTAGTCTTCACTGTGGTATTTGGTTGAAATCATTATTCAAAATGATCTTGGGCCTCTTTAGTAAGAGTGGGAAGTGAACCAAGTCACTGGTTTGACTTTTTTTTTTTTATGAACACATGCAAAGATTATCCAAGGTAATGTGCTAAGCTATTTTTCATTTCATGGTGGATGTCAAAAAAAGGATCTGATTAACATATGCAGATGCAGTGTTCCTATGATGGACATGATGGTAAATAATTTCTCTTAGCTTCACCAACTGTAGTTCATTTTATGTTTTTGGTATCAAGCAACAGTTGTTCACACAATAACGAGGTTCCCTGCAAAGGAAAATTGTATTTATGATCGAGTGTAAGGCCTTGTTCCTAACAGAAGAAATAATTTATTTGCCACTAAATATATTGCTATATATTATTATGCTGTGTTGTTTAAGCTTTGGGAATATTTGCCTACTTGTGTTTTAAGTTATCTCCATCTGAAAGACACAGTAAACTATCTCAGATATTGTTATAAACTGTTTATGCCATGGTTTGTGTTTTATGCCACTTGTTTAATAAAACAATAGTACTGAATATGTTCACATGCATTCTTTTTTAAGATGTGCTTAAAAGAAAAAAAGACAATTTTATACTATGACATTTTAAAACAATATAAACATTCTTAAATATGATTGCAACAAGAAATCTTAATTCCTAATCTTATGGTCAACCTAACTACTTAAGATAGTAGTTTAGCGATTAAAGACAATGCTAATGACTGGATGTGTATATAGTATCAACAAAGAAACATTCACTTTTCAGTTATATGACCTGGAGGATAGTTTTCTTTATTCATAGTCAGGAAAAGAGATGCTTGCAACCTCAGCATCTCCCAGCGTGTTTTCCTAAGAACTGAAATATCAAAGGAAATACCATTTTTCTTTTGGCCAAGAGGTTGCCTTTTGGTTTAATTTGTGTCTATTTGTACTTGTATAAAATGTTTTTGGAAGTGAAAACTTTATGATGAAAGACAGCACATAGAAACTTAATTGGTTGGTTATATTCCCAATTCTTAAGCTATCGTACGTAAGCAAGTAAAAAGAAGATTTTGAAAGGCACAAGACATCAGTTAGAAGCTTAATATTCATTACCTTACATCTGTGATATTTAGCATTCTCATTTCTGTTGAAAAAGAAAGAAAATAATTTTCTGGGGGAAAAAAAGGCTTTTTTATTTTATTTTAGGCAGGAACAGATGAAAAATGTAACTGAGATCTTAGTTAAACCCTATAATAATGATGTTACTGATGGATAGTAGTAACTGCATTTTACATTTGCAGTTACTGTCCATTTATTTGTTGTCGTTCCTTTACTGTTAAAACCACTCATAAGTTCTTCTAATATTTCATAAGTTTAATGTGCTACGCTGATAATTGTTTCTGCCATTCTTTGGCAGAGCCTCAGTATGATGAATTGACTTCGAAATAATTTATCTGTGACTCTTTTCATTTAATACATTGTCTTCATACTTTGAAGTTTGCAAAGGATTAGTGACATCATGCCATAAAAGCAGATATGCTGTCTTGGTATCTTCACTATATAACTTAAAAACACTAGAAAAGAATTTCTTAAAGAAATTAAGCCTCAGAAACACAATGTGTATTTTTTTTTCTTGTTAGAAAATGACCTTTGTCAGAAACTTTGAGAATGATATGAGTTTAAATGTTTGGTATTTACAGTGTAAAGAAAGCACCAAAGAGATTCAGAGTTGTTTGCAGGAATGCAAAAACTGCTTATTCAGCATTCTATTAAAGCAGTAAAGTTTTAAAGGCACACTTAAAATATGTGAAAGATGTGGCAAAGGTGATCAATTTAGATTCATTCATTTTTCCTCCATTGCAAGTCTGACAGTTTCATGTAAAATCAACAAATAACTTGAGTTATGACTAGTTAAAAGACACTACGAAATGAAATTAATTATTTACTATGGACATGTGAGCAAGTTGTGCTATCTGTTCTTGGACTTCCACTGTAATAGGATTATTATAAATAGACTTCTTTACTATCTACATAAGTAATCTTTCACTAAGCGCTCAGATGAGGTATAATTGATATTTTTCTTGTATTGTGCACTTTTGTTATGCATTATCATTATTGCACAATTCAAGTAGGTAAAACATGCATGAAGATACACTTCTTTTTACATTATAAAGCATGGGAACAAGATTCATGCTTTTATTTTAAAGCTACCTAGCTGATCTCTTAAGTCTCTGCAAATAAATATTGTACAGCCAGTATAGGAAAGAAAAAGCAACGTAGTAGTTTCCTCTGTGTTGTTTACATTTATGGTTCTGTGTAATGTCACCCATTACTTTGCATAAATTTGTGTTTAAAGTTGTGAAGAGTGAAATGACACAAGAAAAAGCAGTGCAGGTGGATGGAGAATAGGGAGTTACATAAGACTGTCTCAGGTGCTCCAACATTTTTTCACTTCTGCTTCAGTGTGTTCTTTCCACAACCTACAAGAGCTTCTCCAATATAGGTCCATACCATGGGATCCATCCTTCAGGAAAAGACTGCTCCAGCATGTGTACCCAATGGGTGATATCTCACCCACACCTATATTGTGGGCTGTTTTCCATAGGCCGCAGCTTCAGATCTTACAGGTGTCTAGTAAAGTGATATGATCAAATGTTTGAGTTGACTGATTGCAACTGTATACACTCTATTTGAAAATTCACAGTTTACAGAATCATGGGATGGCCATGGGATTGTAGGGACCTTAAGGATCATTAATTTCCAACCCCCTGCCACATGCAGGGCCACCAAACTCCCCATTTAATACTAGACCAGGCTGCCCAAGGCCCCATCCAATCTGACCTTGAAAACCTCCAGGGATGGAGCATCCACAACCTCCCTGGGCAGCTTGTTTCAGAACCTCAACACTCTCACAGTGAAGAACTTCCCCCTGACATCCATACTAAATCTTACCTCCCTCAACTTAAAGCCATTCCCCCTTGTTCTGCTGTTATCTACCCTTTAAAGGGTTGACTCCTCTCTTTTTGTAGGCTCCCTTTAGGTACTGAAAGTCTGCGATGAGGTCACCCCATCTCCAAGCTGAACAAGCCCAGTTCCTTCAGCCTGTCTTCATAGAGGAGGTGCTCTAGTCCTCTGATCATTTTTATGGTTCCTCTCTGACAGCTGTCTGTCTTTCTTGTACTGAGGGCTCCAGTCCTGGACACAGTACTCCAAATGGCACCTCACAAGGGCAGAGTAGAGAGTGACAATCACCTCCCTGTCCCTTCTGGCCACCCCTCAGTTAATGCATTTATATAAACTGAAAGTAGAGTTGCAAACATATCAAAAGATTGATGATTTTTTCAGCAATCTTGGAACTTATTCTCAAATTCTTTTATCAAAACAGAAGGCAAAGCTGCATTTTTTATTTTTTATTTTTTTACCATTCACACGACTGTGCTTAGACAATATATTAAAATGCATGAAATTGTTTGCTGTAGCTTAAGTTAGCAGCATCCTGATTTCAGTTCAGACAGTGTTAACAGCACAGTGATGATTTACTTATTGTTAAATGATGGGTGTGTGCCCAGGGCCAGGCAGAGAGAGACCTAGCAGGAGAGAGTTACCTCCATGATAGCATGGGGTAGGGAGCAGGCCACAGCACAGGCTGTGCTGGGCTTCATCTCACCCACAGACCGTGGTTTGACATGCCTGAATTAAGCAACTGCAGAAGGGACAGAGTATTCTCTAGTTATTTATTTTGAATGTCACTTCGGAGAATGAGGATGTGTTTTATGCTTCCAAAGCAATGCAGAATTGAACAGTGCAAGCATCAGACTTTATTTTTTATGTGTTTTTACTTTGCTTCTCATGTTTTTCATATATTAAGATGCATTCCTAATTTTCTTTTTGCCCAGGATAAGACATCTGTTTTACAGAATCACATAAACCATGTTTGAGCACTTAGAAATAGAATTTTTATCAATTAGGGTTGCATTTTAAATAAGTAAAATGCTACTGAAATGCTACATATTTTGAAAAATAATTGCTTATAGTCAGATTTGACATTGCAGTTTAAGGACTAATGAAGAGAGAGAAAAATTTCTTCTCAGTATAACAGTGGAATGGATCTCCTCTCCTTCCTGGAGAGGAGTCTTAAGAGATCACCAAACAGGATTCAAAACGCTTGTTAAAAAGCTGTGTTTTTCTGTTTGCATCTGGATTTAATAAATGAAATCTAAAGCGCTTGCAAACAGCAAGAGCAGCAACAAGATATATCAGGTACAATGAAATATCTCCTGTGTGGAAGCTGTACTGCTTGAGATTAAAACACAGGGCAAAACTGTTTTGGAGGGATTATAGGATTACTTAATTTTGTGTTTGTGTGTTACTATTAGAAGATTTCTGATGTAGTCAAGGGTTTGGTATCTGAGTATACCTTAACCTACAATTCTCATACTGAAAACTTTTTCTTTATGCATATATTCATTACACCTCTTGTATAGATAAAAAAGCTATTGCACAGCAATGTGTCAAAATGGTAAAAAGAAGAAATCTAACTTTCACCTACTGGATTTGGCAGTGATGAGAGGTTTGATTATCTGTATTTACTTCTTGAGATAGTGCGCTCATTGCCTATGACAAGCCACTGACTTCTTATTGTAAAATGCACTAATGGTTTGAGAGTTGGGAAGAAAGATAAGATCTTTCTATATGGCCATGCAGACAGCTGTTATCTTCAAAAAACAATCCCAAAAACCTCTTAACTTTTGTAAAACACGGTTATGTTAAAATCTCATCTTTTCTTAAAGCTGTTTTCATATCAGAAAAAATGTTACTGGAAATAGCTATAACAGTTAATGGTTCAAAAAAGTTTTTGAAATAAATAAAAATACATATATATATATATATATATATATATATAACCACACCAAACATTATTTTGAGTGTTTGACCTTGTGCATGTACATTTGAAATTAATAATATGAGTTTACAAAACTCATTATATAATAAACTGAACAATTATCAAAGCCCTCTTTTAAGAAGTACTTATGTTACGTAATGGTAAAAAAAAAAGAATAAGAAATTAAGAGTAGAAGTTAATTACAACAACCTAATTAAAATCGGTTGCCAGAGAATCCTATTTTCCAATGTGTTTAAGTAAAATAGAGAACTTTGTAAAATAGGGTTTCTTTTCTTCTGCTTAACTAAATCTGTGACCAATTTTTAGAAACTAAATTTAATGAGGGAAATGTTAGGAATAAGAAGAAAAAGTTTAAGCTAATCATCAAAGAATCATCATGAAATAGTTTGAGTTTGAAGAGACTTTTATAGATCATCTTCCCCAGTTTCCTAAACTTTAAGTAAATATATATTTGTTTCTAAGTGTTAATATCACTTCTTTTTTTCCTTGAAAGTTTTTTAGAATGCACAAGATTACTTTTTGTATGAAAAAAATCCCAACTGTTTATTCACACAGATATGCAACTATGTATTTCCCAAAGACACTTAAGTATGATAGAATCAGTCAGTAATCATGATAACTTAATAACTGGAATTAAAGAAACCTATCCAGTCATCTGAGTTGGCTATGCCTGATAAATATGCAAGCTTCTAACTTAATCTTGGCAGCAGTCTGAAGGCCCTAACTCTTGTCAAAGACAGTAACCAAATCAATTGTAAGATTTACTAGGTGGGATACGTTGGTGATTGCTTGTTAAAGGCTCATATTTCATGTCTTGCACCAAGTTTTAACATCTTAATATTGACTGTCACAAAGGTGACCAGAGAAAAAAAACTGTAATTGAGAGACCTCAGTTTAAAATGGAATTCAGTTTTTGAGTATTTGAGTGTTAACATAAGTTAATATAACATATTAATTACAACTCTAATACCTATATGTGTATTCCAACTACTGCAAGAATTCACTTGTGAATTTCAGTATCTAAAGAGTGTTTATAGGAAGAAAGGGGACAGAATATTCAGCAGGGTCTGTTATGATAAGGGAACATGGTTTTAAATTAAAAGAGGGGAGATTTGGGATGGATATCATGAAAATGTTCTCTACAAGAAAAGTAGTAAGGCACTGGAACAGATTGCTCAGAGGTGACAAATGCCCAGACCTTGGAGACATTCAAGGTCAGATTGGACCAGGTTCTGGGCAACCTGATATAGCTGCAGGTGTCCTTATTTGTTGTAGGACTAGATGACCTCCAAAGGTCCCTTCCAACTCGAACAATTCTGTGATTCTATGAAAAGTATTAAATTTCCTTCTCTATTGCATTACACTTCATTTTATATTTCTATATTGCTTGGAGAATCAATTACTGATTATGTGGGTAGTTTTGAACAGTACTTACGTCAGGATATATACTGTTTTGGTTCTTGGATGAATTATTTGTAAAAGGCATCAAACTTTATTTAGGTTGTGTAACAGATGAGAACATATGTAAGTAAATGAAGGTCAGAGAACATTACAGTGATATTTTAATTGTCCTCAGTTCAAGTATTAGTGCCTAGTTAATATCTTTTTATTTCAGCATTGTGATAAAAGTGTCAAATTAGTAGAGAAACAGCTGCCCTAAAACATATCAGATTTTCTCAATGTGATTATATATGATAATAATATATTCAGAATATATCCAAATTGTCCATAATGCACTCAAGTTGGATACCTTGGGAGAAATGAAAGAGGAAAAAAAAAAAAAAAGAAAATAATTTTTTACTCTGTAACCCCATACAAACAGGGAGATTCACTTAAATAAAACTGAAGACAACAGCAAAGCACTACTTAATGGTGACATAGGAGTCAATTAGAAAAATCATTTTAGAGCTTCACCAATTGTAGCAAACTCTGAAAAGTGAAACCTAAGCACATGGAAACAGCAAAAACAAAGGAATACAACAGAAGATATCTATTCCAGAAAAAGGGAATCATCTTTAAATGACGATAGTAGAAATGTGTGTGCAGCAGGGTTTTCAGTAATAACTACTTGTCTCTCTCCAACTTGTAAGAGGGAGAGGAGGTTCTTTTAATATCTGCATACCCGGCGTGAGATTAAGAAACAACAGTTCAAATGTTGGTCTGACCAGTTTTACAGACCTTAGTTAGGGAGATGGGGAAGGGGGGGACGGACACTATTATGAATTATGAGGAATTATGGAGAAAGGAAGGAGAGCGATAGAAAAGATAGGAAAGAAGAAGCAAGGAATCTTTGTAGGCAGAAAGAGGGAGATAGTCACCACCATGGATCCAGCGTGGTTCATAGTTCAGTCATTGATTTTCAGTAGTGGTGGGTCTTCGGGCAGAATTGTTCTGACGACGACGACAGTGACCATGGTGATGATGGCCCCTTTTCAATGGTTGCAAAGTGGTCGAGTCAGCTCTCCTTGGAGTGGCAGATTCTGGCTTTGGGATCTTAGCAGAAACTCCTTTGTTCCTATGTTTCTGGCCTTGCCAACAGGTAAGAGGGAGCAGGGAGGCACCAACTTGTATCTTGCCTTCACAGGATACTGTGGCATCATCCCTCACTCTCCCATAGCAAACAGGAGTTATTTGGTCACAGGCTAGATCTTCTGGCAGTAAACAGACCTTAGCACTATCTTCCGAAGGTAAACAGCTCCAAAGAAATGCTTTCAAATGTAAAATTGTCCACACAGTGATGTTGATTGCCACACAGCAACACCCATCTCTCATCTCCTAGAGTCTTATCACAAGAAATACCTCAAAAAGCAAGCTTTGAGCCAGAAAGCAAAGAAGGAGTCATACACTACTGAAGGAGCAAACCAAATGTAACCACTGATGTACTTTTTAAAATATGAGAAAAGTATGGAAATTACTAAAGTGTCAGTAAAATATCAGGACCAAAAATGTGTTCAAAGATGATACAATTGACAAAAAACTGAGTAAATAGTTATGCTATACTATGTTATTCTATGCTATACCACGTTACCTTGCTGAGGAAACCAATGAGGTCCTGAGTTAGAATAATTCCTTTGTCTTTAAGGAAATGCCTGCTAATGGGTACAACAGATACCCTGAAATAAAACAATAAATTGAAACCCAGCAAAATGTTAGTATTGGCTAGTATTTTCTGTGAAGCTCTGAAAGAGCCTAGGTATGAAGTATTTGAAGTACGAATGTTGATCTTAAGGATAATTTCCATAGTGAAAATTGGTAGAGATTATAATAAAGAATAGAATTAGGAGACACATGATGAAACTTGTTTCAGAAAACTCAGTGTAACCTCTGAAGAGGACTGTAGAGTTTAATGGGAAAACAGTGAGAATATGGATTAAACTAACAAGAGAAGCTGCAGTATCATTGAACTGTTAAAAACTTGACAGAGTTCCCCAAAGAAAAAATTTAGGGAAGCATAATATTGTCTGGTTATGAGATAAGGAAGTTGATGTCTTCTTTCTCAAAGAGTAATGTAATCATTACAGGCAGATTATCTCCTCTTCCTTCCTCATTCTCTTCTACATCCCTTATGAAAATAGTCGGTCTTATCATAAAAAAAAGTAAAATACAGTAACTCTTTTTTAGTCTGATACCTCTTCATGCTCTTTGACATTTTGGTTATTAACTGAAAACTATCGCTCTTTTGAGTGGGAATAAGTGTATGTTTCTTTCCAATGCACTAGTCATAGAGATGGCTTAGGTGACTAGGCAGTTATGTGTTAGAAGCCATTAAGAAATTTCAATCTGTGGCCTCTACATATCTATCTATCTATGTATCATATATATCTCTCTACTATATCTACAATAATCTTAAAGATGTTTATCTTGGCATTTGAGAGAGGTGCATGCTTATCCCAAATGCTATAGGGTCGGATAAGACATCCTCTGGGGAAATTTGTTTTATTTTTTATAACTTTATTGCTTTATATATACATATCTAAAAGAAATGATACTTTGCTGCTATTGTTTGCTTAGGTGATGTGTGTTCCACCATTTTTCTTTTTCAATTATCTGCATTATTGAATTGTCGTATTTAATTTGCACTGCTTTGAGAATAACCCTTTGTTAAACTTGAATTAACACAGGTATTTAAGTTGTTGAATTGAGATGGATGTTCTGACTTTTTGCATTTTAATATATATAATTCCTTTTTAAATACCAAACTATATTTATTAAAGTCAGTATTGGCTTGAGTGGACAACAACATTTTATTCTTGCAGCTGACTTGTTTCTCTTTTGTCTCCCAAGAACAGTTTATTATATGAGTCTGATATTTTTTTTCTAGATATGAGTCCAGTGGTAAATTTAATTGCCCGTAAATCCAGCTGAAAAATGAAAGGGAGAATCATTTAAGTAGTGGGCTCTGAAAAATACAGGAGTCTACCTGCTTGAAATTAACTTAAAAATCTGTATTGCAGATAAAATTGTAGTGATGGCAAAGAAATCTGAGATGGAACAGATAAGTGTGATTTTAGTTAATTTATAATTAGTTGTTAAATCTCAAATTGAAAATTAGATTTTGTTAGAACTGTAACTGTAGTTTCTTTAAATTGCTGATATGCACACATACTCAATATGTTGTGCAGTAACAGCCTCTGAGCCAGTTTTCAACCTAAGGAATTACAAGTTTTCATTATAATAATATCCTTAGATAAATCAAGAAAAAACTGTCATTATAACTGTCATTCAGTGGTAGTACTAGTGTACTCTTTTGGGTAAAGAGATTTGCAGATTGGTGGCATAGAGCAAGAAACATCAAGGTTTTTTTGTGAAAGAGTAATAGAGTAATTACTGGCAGATTATCCCCTCTTTCCTTCTCATCCTTTTTCTATATCCTTTATGAAATAGTGAGTTTTATTATCAAAATAAGATTCAGGAGATTATATCACTTACCAGCTCTCTAGCAATAAGCAGCATTTTGATTTTGTGTGCTCATGAAGTCACTGAGTTTTAAGAAAGCACAAATAATTTGAACTTTTGTACTCACCGTTGTTTTTTTCTTCTTCTTAATGAAAATATATTTTAAATATGTCCTTGTTTACTAAAGTTGTATAACAAACTGTATTCTCTGTGAAACCTCCGCTGAATTTTATAGCAAAAAACTTGGCTTTTTGAACCAGAAATCACAATTTTCATAGCAAATAGAAGTGATTCTTCCCTAAATTATATTTTTAATTAAATACTATTTAGATATGAACAGAATGGACAGATGAGTAAATGATACAAAAGCTATAATCTTTCCAAAAAAGAAAGTTTTAAAGAGATTTTTTGTTTCCCTCCAGAAGTTCCACAGATATTATGCCAAAGCTTTGCTATAGATAATTGACTTGAAAAGCATTTTAATTATTATTTTTTTTAATTGTAGAATTTTGTTCTTTGACATACAAACAGGTCTGAATACTAATGATCAAGATGGGAAATCTTCCCAACAAAAATACTTACCAATTTAGGTATGTGGGTAATACTTCACTGTTGTTATGATAAGGCTTTTTGAAGGGCTTCAGGAAGCATTATTTTATAAGACAACATATCATTACAATGAATTCAACAAACACAAAAAATGAAAGACAGCATACTAAATAGTTCAGCATAATCAAAAGTTGGTAGGAAGAGTCCTGTGAGTAGTCTGTTAGAACTGATTTATAGGTCCTTCAGAAGGGACAGGTAGGCAAGTAAAGTGTTAGGGAAGTGGTGCTTTGTGTGATATAAACTGGACTGCACGAAGCCTGTAGTTGGTTATGATGTGGTTCAGAGAGTCTGGGTAAGAATAAAGGCAAAAGCAAATAAAGCGGACGTTATTGTAGTCTCCTACAGGCCACTCAACCAGAACGATGGCACTGATGAATTATTCCTTAGAGAACTAAAGAGATATCTCTAGATTAACACTGAATTTGATCTAGAGATAGTTCAACATAAGTTGAAGCCCCAGCTTATGAGGGGCTTCAACATGCCAGGCATTACTAGGCAATACTACACAACTGGTGCAAACAGGCCCAGGAAATTTTTAAAACACTGGTACTGGCACTATACAAACACATAATACATAATATAATACATAATACATAATATAATAGTGAACAAGTGTCTGGTATGTCAGGCTCATAAGGTTCTGGGTTACATCAGGTTGGTGGTCAGTCACTAGTAGGGGACCCAAAGATCCATTTCAGGGTCAGTTCTCTTTAATATTTTCATCATAACCATATTTTCATCATGTGATTGGCTACAAGACTCGAAAATATACTATGTAAGTTTGTGGGTGACGCTAAAAGGGAGCATCTGACAAGTCTCTGAAGGGCAAAGAGGCCTTGCAGAGAAATCTGGGCAGATTACAGGTCTGGGTAAGCATCCACTGTATGAAGTTTAACTATAACAAGGGGCCAGATTCTGCACCTGGGATGAGGTGACTCTGGATTTATGTAGGGACTGGGAGACAAGAATCTGGAGAGCAGCCCTGCAGAAAATGGTCTGTGGATTCTGACTAATGGCAAGTTCAGCATGAGTCAGCCCTGGTAGTCAACTGCACCAGTCATACCCTGAGATGTATCAAGCACAGTATTTCTAGCTTGTAAAGGGAAAGGATTGTCTCACTCTGCTCTGTGCTGTTACAGCCTAACTTCATGCACTGTGTGCAGTTTTAGGCACCAAAATATAAGAATGCAAAGCTGTTAAGAATCCAAAGGAGAGCTATGAAGATGGTAAATGGTCTAGAGGGAAAGATGTATGAGGAGCTGTGAAAGTCTCTCCGTTTGTTCAGACTCAAGAGGAGGAGACTGAGGGAAGGCCTCATGGGAGAACACAGCTCCTCACAGTGAGCGGATGGGCAGCACTGACTTCTGCTCTCTGATGACAGAGACAGGACCCAAGGGAATGGCATGGAGCTATGTCAGGGGAGCGTTGAGTTGGTTGTTAGGAAAAGGCTTTTCACCAAGAGGGTGGTCAGACACTGGAATAGGCTCCACAGGGATAGTCAGGGCACCAACTTTGTCAGATTTCAGGAAACATGCCTGGCTCTTGTTCACTGCTGGCAAAAATGCTTAGCTTACGTTGATGATTATGTTGAAAAATAGATTTTTGTAGCTCAGAATTTTCTCTATCAAATAGTGTTATTATGCTCTTTGTATCTGTTGTAGTTTCCATGGAAATAAACAGGAGGCATTTTGGTGTGACCTACATGCTTGTCAAGCCAATGTTCTTGGACAGCTCAGCTCAGTATCTTTTGTAACAAAAACATGCCATTTGTAACTCTACTGTTCAGTTGACAAATAATTAAACCTGTGTTCATTAAACATCATTAATCATTTACCTCATAAAAGGTAAATGATCTCAAAGATCACTGTTTATAAAAATGAGACTACCAAATAAATATTTTAATATCAATTATAAAAACTAAATTAAACTTTCTTCAACTTTAACTTTAGAAGTCTCTTTAATCAGTGTTTATTATTAATAAGAACATATAGAATTTTGTAGGTTGTATAATTTTTTAAAAAATTTGATAAAATATCTGTTCTTAATCTTTTACAATTATGTGTGTAGTTGCCAAGGAAGTTGTTTTGTACTTTTATATTTATTTTTCATACTAGTAGTGAAAATTCTACCTTTCCAATTTGAAAAATTATGGCTAAATCTGTACACTTGAATAATAATTTCATTGGAGAAAATCAATAACATTTTTGAAGTGTACTGACATTATTTATTTGTTTGACACAAATTTAATTTGTTTTTTTTTTTTTTTCCCTCTATTTATAAAGTATGATATCCTAGTGATGTAACTTTGATTCTACAGTATGCTTTCAGTATTATCATATTGCATATTAGTATCATATGTTATTTATTAAAGATAGAACTCGAGTCACTCATAATTTTAGATACACAAATGTTAATATCAATTTTTTTTTCTGTGTAAAATAACTATTGAAGTTGATAAAAGTGTGGTAAAGTTGCAATAAATCTGATTTTTATGCATTTGAAAAATAATGCAGCTGTAATATATTTGTGGAAAAAAACGCATGTTTTTCAGAAGAAGGGTTTGGGGAATTTGCTTATTTATTCATTTATACTATTACTTTTCTAAAATAACAAACACTATCTTTCACTGCATAAAGTGAAGGAATAGAGAAGAATTGGAATATAAAGAACATGGAGTATATAAGTAAGTCTTCTCAATTTGGGAATGGAATATATAGCTATTAACAAAATATTGAGTATTGCTGTGTGCTATTCAAATTTTATTAAAAATTAGGAATGAAATTTACTTGATCATAATTTTACCTTGAATTTGCATATTCCTTTATTGATTAATGAAATGTAATAACAATAGGAGTGCTGAGTAGGGCCGTATTATTAGTCTTGCAGTAGCTCATTTGTCCAATTCATGGACAGGAAGGAAAGAAATTATTACAATCATTTTTCTCTAGTTTAAATCTCTATTTATAATGCTCTTCCTTATTTACATCTGTTTCATCCAAAATGCGGAACAGAAAATTTTGAATACTTATAAGCTGATAAACAGATCAGTTTTCATCAAAAATGCTTAGGAGATTCAGCTTGTGAAGAGTATCTACTTTGTGTTTTTCAAATAACTCAAGGTAAACAGTTCCTTGGATAAGAAATTCAGCAGAGACTCTACTACCTCTAGGCAAACATTACCAATATTTATATTATCCAAATTGTTTTCAAAAGGAAGCATGAATTTCTCATATTTCACAAGTATGTATTAAGATACTGAGATAATGATTTTAGCTGTTAAAAACAATATTTCATGTTTGGTTATCATAGTACTTTCTGTGTAAGTCGGCTAGCTTGCATGTTAGTGCAATTTATTGAAATCCATTCTCAAAGATTTAGGGCCTCAAAATGATAGAATTGAAAGGTGTTCTTTTCATGGTATACTCTGCTATAAATTTTGCGTGCATTAACTAAAGGGTAGTAAATAATTCATAATTTCTATGTAACTTGTATTTAGTATTACAACTAATGAGATAAAATCTAAGATAACAGCAAGAGAAACAACTTTTTTCTCATTTAATAAAAATCATAAGATAATATTTTGAGATCATACCACAATAATATAATTATTTATGTTTAGCATAAAACTGAATAGTAGTTATTTTAGAAACTCAATTCTTAACAGAAGAAATATGTATTTCTTGATGCATATGTAACCATTAAACTCATAAAAATGGTTAGAAGAAATATTCTGAACAGTTGTCATAATCTTTAAAATAGATCTGTCTGCTGTATATAAGACGTGGGTTATATCCATAGGAAAACACGAGCACTTACTACTGTTGCACAAATGTCTGATATAGGAAGAGAAGAAAAAGCACTCTCGCTTGACCATTCTGACCAAAACCAAATGCTAATTTTTGTCAGCCTTGGAAAAATACATTGTTGTAGTAAATTGTATTGCTATGATCTGTGATTTTATCAATTACTATAGCTACTGGTAGTACAGTAAATAAATATGTATGATAAAGAAAAGTGGTTCCTTATAATCATATAGCTATTTATATCATTTTCTAAGTAATTGAGATATAAATAAGTGACACATAGTGTTCAGTCATGGTGTTCCTCTTTGAGCAGTTTTATACATCATTTTGAATCATGTGCCTTATTGGTAGGTATAATCGTTTACTAGTGTGCTGAAAGGATGAATAACCTATGTCTAGAGAATAAAGCATCGTATAAATGAATAACAGTTTCGTACACCACAAATAATAGCATGCTTCCAATAAAATAAATCACAACATGCTACCAAAACAAAACAAAACAAAAAAACAATAACAGAAAAGAACATTTTATTAAGATGGTTAATATGTGTTAAAGAAAAACAGTAATTGACTTGGCAAAAAGCAGAGTGCATTCAATTCTGTTTTGATATATGAGAAAGTTGAGCGTTTCACATGATATAGAATGTAATCTAACATTGAAGAATAATAAAATTTGCTCTTATAACACATATCAACATATAGCAAATCACTTTAGCTGATTATTTCCTGATATTATATTATTCAAAACCACTTATCTTCAATTTCTAGCACCTTGTGGAAGTCGGTCAACAGGCTCTGAAGGGACTGTATTATCACCAAACTACCCCAAGAATTACAGTGTTGGTCACAACTGTGTTTACTCTATCACTGTTCCTAAGGAATTTGGTAAGTAGATATAATCTCATTCTTTTTTTTTTTTTTTTTTTTTTTTTCCTCACTTGAATATTTTCAACACTTTTCAATGAATTGTGTGATTTGAAAAAACTATTTTAAACTAGTATTTCTATTTATACTTTTTATCTGATATTTTTATAGTGCACTGATTTCTCAACATACTTGTACTTAAGATTATCTTAAGAAAGTCCACATGAAGTGAAAGGGGGAATATTTGTCCTAAATGTGTGATAATTCTCATCATGCTGGGCTTCTCTGAATGACAAGTCAATGCACAGTCTTTCATAAGAACCAGCTTAGACCAGAATGTCTATTTCTCTTTTTCATACATACCTAGATCCTCCATCAAAACTTCACTCCCATCCCCAACATTGTTTTGTGATGAGTCTTTTAACGATACCTTCTATTCTTTAAAAAGAACAATCTTTTTACTGTTTAATCTCCCCTTATGAATGATTTTATCTCGCTTCATTATTAGAAGATGCCTTTGATGACTACTGATAGCTTATCATTTGGACTCCTTGGTAGACAGTGTGTCACATAACCATTTGTTACGTGAATAACTATGCTTCACGTTTATGCTTCAATATGTAAGACTTTATTCTGACCTGAAGTTTCTCTTTCAGTTTCACCAAATAATAAATGCTTGTGGATGGAAATGAATATTTATAAATCTTCTTTCATGTTGACTTTGCAAACATTTTATCCAAATTAAAGGCAGTATTTAAAGTGCTGTGTACTCCATCTGCTGTACTTGCGCTTACTTAACTCTGTTAAAATTCAATTAATTTGTTCTTAGTTTTAGGGTGGAGGTGTAGAGGCTACTACAAAATAAATGGGCTTTTAAAAGTAATGTCTCCAAACATGTGGGGATCTCTATTCCTCTATAATGTTCAAAAATATATATATACTTATTTGCACAGTTCTTGATAAGTTTTGGATTGTTAAGCTTACACTTTTGATCTAACTTATCTGTTTAAGACAGACTGGAATGATTTTATCTTCTGTTTTCCAGCAAAACTAATACTTATTAGATATTTAATGACGCAGATGACAATATGCAAAGACTTGCAATTACTGTTATGAAGGAATTGGTTGAAATGTACTTTGTATTTTTGATGTTCTGGATAGAAATGTAGTTTTTTGACTTCTACAAGCAAAGGATAAGTAACTGGAATTGAAGACACATTTCCCAAAATAACACATGGCAGTGGAGGTGGAGGGAGGGAAGGATGGGGACAGGGAAGGAACCCACACACTTACTTAAATCCTTGTATAGACTTCTGCATACTTACTTGGAATAATTTGCAAATACTAATTTTCTTTCCACAGTAAGGATGTTAGGAACAGTATTAAGAAATTATATTATTTCAGGTCTTGATTAAGAAAGCAGCTTACATTCACTTACACTGCTTTGATGTGGATGGTGTAGAGCTCACTCTGACAAGATGGCAAGATGGTCCCCAAGAAATACTCTACAAGTGCTTTGTGGTTTGAGACACTAGATTTCACCATGAATCCACCATGAATGACATGTAGATTTGTTAGTGAATATAGCATAGCAAGTATAAATCAAAACAAATTTTTGAGAGACTGAAGGAGTACTCGAGTAAAGCTGCTGACATAAAATAATTTTAAGAAATTTACCTAAAGAAAGTAGCAAAAACTTTTCTTTCATAATCTTCTCTATTGTGCTGGTTTTCAGAGTGAAATATAGCATTCAAAATCTTCTGAATCAAATCTGTTGAGGAAATACTTCTGCATCCAATAAACTATGTGATTTCTTAGGATAGATTACAGTTTCAAAACAGTTAAACCAGGTTAATATAGGAAAATACACTAATGATGGAATAGTTTAAATGTGCAGGAGGAAGCTCATAGGACTGGATTATTTTTAATGGACTGAATGGAAAATCTATTTCATGTGCACCTTTTCAAGTTCTGCTGCCCAAAATTCTGTGGGAAAGTCATTGGTCGCTGGACTTTTTTCAGTGTTTCATTATTCTGTCATGCAGAATTGCATTTCATATATTTCATGCCATCACTGGTTTAAGCTAAAAGATAAATGATTCACAAAAACACACAGTGCCACGGGCAATCTTTTGTAAATGCGGAAGACTCATCTTTAACACTTTTCCAATGATATGTTTAAAATGTTGTAATGATCATTAATTCAGTGCTGGAATCCAGCATGGCTTACAATTAAGATGCATGCATTTAAGATTTTATTTTGTTTTTCTGATGTATATGAATTACTGTTTATGCTCTGCTAACATAATAGTGTGTTCTATACTGCCATTTTAAATTAATGTTATGGACAGTAAAATGGATTTTATATCATTTTGCTTTGGCAGATGGATTTTCTTTCTGCCAAAGCAAAAAGATAAATTGAACATAAACAGTAAGGTATAAAAGTGTAGTTTATATGCTATGCTATCAGGAAATTAGGTATCTGCTCTCCATAGCCACAGAAAAATATAAGAAGCAAACCAGAGGGTTTTTTTTTTTTTTTTTTTACTACAAAGGAATTAAAGCAATATATATGCTTAGGGGAAAAAAAAAGTCTAATTTATAAGGAGACAATATTTGCTTTAGGTTTAAAGGAAGATATAGCATTAGAGGTGTGGCACTTTACTGATAAACACAACATTTTGGGATAAGTTTTCTTGTCAGTTTCCTGCCTTACTGTAAACAGGGAAGTTAAATCAGGTATTCTCTTCTGATCCTGTGTAAAGCTGGCTATAATTGTGTCCACGGACATCTTTACAACATTACAGTGATACCATTTTCAGCTTTTTCTTGCTTCTTCTCTAGAATTTCTGTGTAATTATATAGCCCTTATTTTTATAAATAAGTGACAAAGATGGAGAAAAAAAATAGTTCATTTTTTTAATTTGATTTCAGAAATGATCCTTGAAAGAGTGTGTATATATATATTTATATAGAGAGGTTTTTTTGTTTGTTTGTTTGTTTTAAATTCTGGAAGGTATGCCTACAGTCTGCCAGTGAAAAAAAACACACAAAGAGCAAATACTGCTGTCAACATGTGGTTTTCATGCAATTCACTGCATCCAGATTCATTAGATGACTTAAAAGCTGTGTCACTCTAGAATTATTTCAGTCATTTGATTTCAAACTCAATTTACATTAGAGAAGAAAAAAAGGTGAGGGCAGATCATGAGTAGCAGAATATCCCAAGTCACAACTTCACATCAAGAGGGAATAACAACCAAATGGTATTTATTATAATACATTACAAATACATTATAAAGATTTGCTTTTAATAACTTGAACCCAGCACCTTATTCTCACATAAGAAATCTGACAGACATGTATGGAATGACATTTTAAAAAATGTGCTGAATTTTATTCTTCATCTTAAATTAAAGTGGATAGATATGTCTTGCCTTAATATCTTCAACCAAGCAATATACTGTTGAATGGTAGGTACAGACCATGTAACATATGTGATATATGTTATAACATATATATGTATATATGTTAGATATATATATATATGTATAAACAAATATATATGTAACATATATAACATATACAGGCCATAAGTTCTCAGTAAGGATGTAGGCCAGTTACAAGCGGTGACTCTCAGGGATTGGTCTTGGTACCAGTGCTATTCAACATCTTCATCAACAGCATAGATAATGGCATTGAGTGCACAGTCAGCAAGGTTGTGGATGACACCAAGCTGAGCGGTGCAGTCCATACATTGGAAGGAAGGGAAGCCATCCAGAGGGACCTGGACAGGCTGAAGAAGTGGGCCCTTGAAAACTAAATGAAGTTAAATAAGGCCAAGTGCAGGAAGGACTTGGGGATCTTGGTGGATGATAAGCTGGACATAAGCCAGCAGTGTGAGCTTGCAGACCAGAGGGCCAACTGTGTTCTGGGCTGCATTAAAAAAAGAGGTGAAAAGGACCACAATGATCAAAGAGTTTCAACCCCCCTGCTACATGTAGGGTCGCCAAACACCAGACCAGGCTGCCCAGAGCCCCATGCAGCTTTGCCTTGAATGCCTCCAGGGATGGGGCATCCATAACCTCTCTGGGCAACCTGTTCCAGTGCATCACCACACTCTGTGTGAAAACCTTCCTCCTAATATCTATCCTAAACCTCCCCTGTTTCAGTTTAAAACCATTCCCCTTGTCCTATCACTATCCACTGCTGTAAACAGACAGCATTGTCCCTCCTGTTTATATGTTCCTTTCAAATATTGGAAGGCTGCAATGAGGTCTCCCTGGAGCCCTCTCTTCTCCAAGCTAAACTGTTTCAGTTCCTCAACCTTTCCTCATAGGAGAGATGCTCCAGCCCTCTGATCATCTTAGTGACCCTCCTCTGGACACTCTCTGAGAGCCCCACATCCTTCTTGTACTGGGAGCCCCCGGCCTGGATGTGGTACTCTAGATGGGGCCTCACAAGAGTTGATTAAAAGGGGACAATCACCTCCCTCCCCAGGTTTACTTTGCACCTTCAGCACAAATAAGAAATATCAAATAACCATTATCTTCTGCTGGTCACAGCAGAATCCAGACTATTATTTTGAAATCTGTTTTGAAAAATTTCTATTAGCAGCAGAGTTCTTGTAGTTCCCTTAAGATGAAAAATTTCCTTAATGAAAAAAATCACCTTTGCTATGAGGCACTTGACTGTATGACTTCTTAGTGGGATTTTGTGGCTAATCAGAGGATATGAGATTTTAGGTTAAATTACATACTTTTGTTGTTTGTTTGTTCTTACCTCATTAAAAAAAAAATGTATTGTTGTAACATAAGAGTATTGAAGAGGAAGAACAAGGAATCATACTAAGAAAACATCAGTTTGGAATTTTTTAAGTAGAATAACTGTCTCCATATATATATATTAGTTGGGCAAAACACATAACTTCTTTGTATACAACTCTGTGTACAACTGTGTACTTCTCTCTGTGTACATCTCCGTAAAACAGAATGAAAATATTTACATCAAGTTTTGTGAGAATTAATCAAATTAATACTCTAAGTACAAAGAAGTACCATGAAAATCTAAGGTAACATGTAAGTCCTATATTTTATGGCATACCGAAGAAGTACATGTTGCTTTTTTCCTTTCATAATCTTTCCTAATCATAACCTTCCCTTTCAGTTTCTGCCATTTTCTTGTATATGGCATAGCACTGATTTCTAACCCATGATGTACCTATAATTTCATGCATGCTTTGCAGGCTAATGAAAACAAATATTATAAACAAAAATAATAAGAAAAATTATTTGAAGATGAAAACTCAGTCACTTCTTTGTTATTTGGCAGTATTCACTGAATTTTTTTTAAGGTAGAAAAAATGTGGATTTTTTAAATAGAAATGATTATATGGATGCATTTGAAATGTTTATTTTCTCAGTTATTACATTCAATTTGCTCATTTATGGACTATTGGAGAAATGAATGTGTATGTCTTTCTCCCCTGCTGTTCCTCTCAGAATAGATTTGAGCTGTTGAAGTATAAATAGAGAGCTGAAAGAATTGAGGAAAAAAGGCTGAAAGCAGACTTCTGAAAAATAATGTTTCCTTTTGGGCTATGGAATGAAATATAATTTAAAACATACAGCAAGGAACAGTTTGTATTTCTTTATAAAGTAACATGGTTCTAACAGTTCTGAAAATGTATATAATTGTCTGATTTGAAAGATCTGAAAAGTTAATTTCTTGTTGAGAGAAAAATGATTGAAGGAATTTCAAACTTCTGGAGGAGAAAACACTTCAAAGCATAATTATATATATATATAATATGTAAAATATTTTAATGTTTCCAATTGGGTTGCCATTTTTGATGTTTCTGAATTGCCATTTACTAAGACCAGAGTGTCAAGATTTTTATTACCATTTGAGAAAATCAAGGCCATCAACAATGTAGTTAAACATGGAGTGATTTATTCTACCTGCAACATGTGCAATTGTAGTGTGTATACATAATTAAGTACTATAAAATGACATATCTTGTTGCTGCATTTTGTGGTGTAATCTTTTCAGTTTATAGATTATTCAAATTCTATGTTTAAGAGAACTGAAATAATTTTGGATATATTTATGCATACCTCCATTAGAAATAACTATTTGTAAGTATCTGTCACTGTCACTATCTGTCACTGTCACTATTATGATCACTATTCATAAGTATTATCAAATATTATCAACTGACATTATCAAACTTTAACCATTATAATGAAGTATGAGATAGTATATCAGTTACCATATTAAAATGCTGTAAATTGCAAAATTAAATCCGTATTGATTAAAATTTAGATCTAAATTAATTAGAAATATACAGAGGAATATGCACAGCTATTAAAACAATGTGAGTACTGGAAAATGGCACAATTTGCTTGAATGTATTTTGCAATCCTATCAATTTAAGTACTTAAATCAAGACTTCACATTTTCAGTAGTTATAAATTATGAAGCCATGGACTTGCTGCATAAGAATTCCACCATACCGGGTGAGAAAACAAGGGACTACCTACTACAGTGTCCTCGAAACAGCAATAAATGTGGAAGTTCAAATAAAAAAGTTTAAGCTCAGGACATGTTTGGTTTTACTAACTCTTCCTTATGAGTTCTTTCATTAGTTTATATAATTGCATTTTGGCCTATTTAGGTTTAGGATTTGTAACAAGCAGGTTAGCAAGCAGGTCCACAGCTTAAATGTTTATTCTGTAAAAAAAACATCATCTGAGATTTAAATAAGTTTTCATATGTTTTTCAATTAGTGCTTTCCAGTTCTAATACTGGAAAGGACAGCAAAAATCACTCCATGTTCAGTTTCTCCATATATTTTATGATTTTGTTGATTCTTGATATACACTGCATATTTTTTCATCCTTCTCTATACTTTTTGTACTTTTATTTATTTATTTATGGCACTATGAAGCAGAATCATTTGTTTTAACCTCCAGATCTCACCAACAACAGTTAATATTCAGTTAAAGTCCATCATTCTGAATATATAGTAGAATATATAGTAGAACAATTTTAAAAAATTTTGAATTTTGAAAATTTTGAAGAAAAAAAAAAGAGAAAGAGAAAGAAAAAAGAAAAAAGAAAAAAAAAAGACAACTTGAAGTATTCATATTTTTTCATGTACTTTATTAGGCTTTATTAGAATGTATACATTTGCACAACTGTAAGTGCCTAGTTTCATCTATTACAATAAAATATAAAATATAATAATTTGATAAGCCATGTTTACCTCTAAATTCCTAGCTTGGATAAGGAATTAGAACCAAGAACAGATTCTTTTCTCTTTAACCATTACTGATTCTACATTTTTTACTTCCACATTTTAAATCCTTTATAATCCTTATGACACTTTTCCATCCACTGCTAATATTGTTAATAAAATTAGGATATAAATATTTTGTAGGTACTAGGGTACTTATGCTGTTGTATGGTCATTTTTGTTTTTCATTGTTTACATATGTTGAAATGTCAAATACCCGCTGATGTGCATGTGCTGAACTTAAGAACAAAAATAACATTCTTGCATGCAGCTGTTCAACTAATATGACTAAAAAAATAAATATGATTTTGACTCAGCATATGAATTCCCAAAAATTTCTTACTTTGATTTAGCTGTTCATCTAGTTTACAAATGTAAAAAAATGCACTGAATATTTATGTTCTTAAGAAAAATGAAACATTCCACAGCCTGTGAAACATTCAGGGGCTTATCAACAAAATGAACATATAAAACAAGGTATATAATAATTTCCCTAGAATTATCAAGGTGGACATTGGACTGATAATTTTGGTGAGGAGGGTAAGACAAAAAATTTGAAAATGTATTCAAGAGCAGAATTAAGTGTTTTATTAAAATTTTCTAACAATTATGTATGAATATGTTTTATGAAAAAAAATATTTATAAAAATGTATTATATGAAAAATATATGTAGATCTTCACTGTCTCTTTTTTATGCAGAATTATATTTTTTACTGCTTTTACAGTGCAAGAAATAACTGTGTACGCAATGATATTTGATTAACTGGTCAAGAAAATCAACTAAGTATATTTTCAATTAAAACATTTTTATATCAATATATTAATGCTTATTTTGTTCTCTCTCTTATTTCTTTTCCTGTTCCTTATGTTTGGCTGTTGGTGCTTCTTGTTTTTTCTTCTTTCTGTTTGATCAGTGGTTTTTGGCCAGTTCGTATTTTTCCAGACATCACTCCATGATGTGGTTGAAGTATACGATGGCCCAACTCTGCAGTCATCCTTGTTATCTTCTCTCTCAGGATCTCATTCAGGTATCTTTTAATAGGATTGTCAACAAATTGTTGTTCATTTTATATAACCTGTAAAATAGAGCAAGTGAAAGAAACATAAAAGAAAGCTCATGTTGTCTTAGATACAATTTGGAGAAATATATGAAATCTGGATTTGGAAAGAAAAAATCACTCAGAACAGTTTTAAGTAATGAAGGAACAGAAGCCAAATAAGATCTTTTCTTTTTGTATTATTTTCTTGTAATATTTGGTTATTATAGTGAGTTTTTTGGGCTTCTTTCTTTGTGCTTTTATTGCTCTTATCCAGTGAGTAATTTAAAATGAATATTAGACATTTAAAAGGGAATGAGACATATATTTATAATAAAGTGAAACTGTATAGTTTATACACATGTACACTTGTCTTAAAGAAGTATGTTGTGTAAAGATATGTATTATTTTATTTATGAGGGAAATACATATATTCATAGTACTTGAGACAATTTTCAATCTCTTTTTTTTTAGAACAACATAATACTGCCAACTTAAGATGTTGAAATCATACATATTTAGTAAAGTTACTGAAGTAGAATTGTATTTTGGGTGTTATTTTAAACTGCAAAGTTATTGATAATTATTTTGAATGCTTCTTTAGTAAAAAGTGGTTATGATAGCTTTGTATTTGCTTTGTTTGAGTAGGTGAATCCCTTCCACTGAGCTCAGGTAACCAGATCACAGTTAGATTTACTTCAGTTGGACCAATAACAGCTAAAGGATTTCATTTTGTTTATCAAGGTGAGACATCCTGGAAAAATGCATGTTTATTCATTTTTTCCACAAATTGCATATCAAGAGAGTGGAACAGGGAAAAAATGTAAAGGAAAGTAATAACCTTTTAATGATTTAACAAGTTTCTTTATTTCTGACTATTTAAATAATGTTTTAGGACTGTTCTTGTATCTGTATTTAAAAAACTGATTATTTAAGAAGCCTAAGATAGGTTCCAAATTTAAGACAGTTATATATAGCAGCTCTTTCTACGTTTACTAATCTGACTAATGCTAGATTGATCTGGCTGCTCAAACTGGCTTATCTCTCAGTTTAAATATGAATAACAGTAAATGATATTACTTGTAGTTGAATCAGTAATCTTGCTATTTTTAAGCTCTTTCTCTTGGTATGCATTATTTTCCTTTTTATGGGTCAAACACAGAAATTGTAAAATATCAGTACTTGTAATTGCAATTCATTCTTTCATTATATTAAATCTTGATTGGACAGGAAGAAATAGGCATTAAAAAAAAGAAAAAAAAACATTATCAACCTGACACAGAAATGTGGTTTTGTATTGGCTGAATATTTCACAATAGTATCTCTGTTCAGTGCCATTTTAGAAAGGTTTCAGTATAGATTCATTACATTGTTTTTAATCTTGGTAAGGATATCAGTGCTACGCTCTTCTAAAAAATGGCTCTGTCAAGTAATTAATGTTGTGAAGATCAATTTGGGGATTAAGCAAATATTCTTAAGTTTCAAATAATTTTATGTTGCCTCTAATTATTCTGAATATCTGTGGTTCAAGTTCTGCATTCTTTCATCAAATCTGGAATTCATATCCCTAATTGTTTTTGTGTTTGCAGCTGTTCCAAGAACAAGTGCAACACAGTGCAGCTCTGTGCCTGAACCAAGATTTGGAAAAAGAATTGGGAATGAATTTGCAGTTGGGTCCTTGGTTCTGTTTGAATGCAATCCAGGGTATATCCTCCATGGGTCAACAGGAATTAGATGTGATACGGTACCAAATGCATTGGCACAGTGGAATGATTCACTCCCTACATGTGTTGGTGAGTTCGTAAAACTTTTTTTATAAAACTAATTGCTTCCAAAATTGTAGGCCATTATTTCTAGCTGAGTGTGTTCTCTTTTTTTTGCCATCCACACAGTATTTTATTCCTGCCTACTTTTATTCACTTTCTTCTCCATTCAAGGCAAGATTCTATTACTCTTTTTACTCTAAACTTACTGTGATATTTCAGTAGTCTCACGAATGTACTCTGCTATTGCCACACTATTGAACTGACCTCAGCATTAAGGAGTAGAGGAAAGGAAAATAAAGAAAAGTTTTTAATTATGTTGATCTTAAATAGCCTGTGCTTAATCAGCTGATGCTGCTTAATAGAGACTGAATGATTAAAATATATATATATATATCTTTCAAAATATTAAATTTTTGATGGAGATCAAGACTATGTACCACTGCAGTAATATTCATAAAATATGATTTTCCAAAAATTATACATAAATAATGTTTCAAACTCTTTCAGTCAAAGGAAGCATTCACAGTTGTTGTGAAGGCTGCTCCAAAATTAATGCCTCATATTTTCTTACCGTGGCTTACCATTCCAAATGTGGATGTTGGTGGTATAGGAGTGCAGGTTTAATCCTTCCATCTACATTCTGTTACATTTTGTTGGTAAGCATGACAGAGAGCAGCAGAGGAGCAGTCTGAGAAAATGGCATCTGTCATGTAAGCAAGGGTGTATAATTAAACTTCTCCATGTGGAAAAAACTGTACTCACTTGGCATTCAACAATGCTTGCTGAATATTTATGGTGACCAAACAGCGGATGTTAGTACAAGGTGGTCAATTTCAGCAATAGTGCCACAATAGCAGCTGTGAAAATGTGGGTAACTTCCACTGGTGCAGATTTTTACATGTAGCATGCATGCTCTTGTTTATTGCTAGTGAAATTGCATAGCAAATGTCAGTGACTGTTGAAAAATAGTATTTAGTAGCTGAGAGTTTATTCTATCAAACAATTTTATTGTGTTTTTTGTATTTATTGTATATATGGAAATAAATAAGAGGTGTTACTTTTGAAGCTGCCTACATATATCAGTAAGAAACTGAACTATCTATACTACATTTATTCTCAGTTATAATGGTTGAACTGGTAGAAATGTACTGTTTATATCCTTTAACTATTCACTTTTCAGATATTGCAATAGCACAAATAATATAAACAATTATTTTGGTTGTGGATCACAATTTATATACTTTATCTAGTCTGTAAAAGAGAAACTATCTATCTCTAGGCAAGTTGAACTTAGAAAGGGTTATGGGTCACTTTATGTTTGAAGACCTCTGTGTTAATAAAAGTGATAATATATATATGAGATGAAAATTGCATTGAATTAAATCAATTTAAAAACTGAAGTAGTACACATGACCTATCAAATTGCTTTTAAATCTAGTTAATGTTTGTTTCTTTACAGATAGCAGACATCAATTATTCTACCTGTTCATCTTTTTACAAGCAATTATTCAAACGTTTTAAGTAACAGTGACCTTTAGTTTATTCATATAGTTCCCAACAGATTATATAAATTTTATGCCATCTAAAATGTAGTTACAGTGTTCAGTATTAGACAAATAGCATTCTTCTATTTATTTTCTAAATCTTCATATTCTTATCTAATGAAATCAGTTCAGAACTTACTAGTGTTGCATAGAAATGATACATCAGTTTCTAGCAGTTTTGTTGAACCATCTCATCAATCTTTTCCTTCAGCTTTTTCAATACCAATAGTGTATCTGTATCTAGATTAAGCTGAAATTTTATTTGTCCTTCTTACAGCATGTAATGATCTAGACAAGATACAATTAAGTTGGATATTCAGAAGGGAAACTGTAATTGTGTGCAATTATATTTAACACTTTTATTAATCCACGTGAAGGTATATGATGAGAAAAAAGTCTTAAAAGCATTTAGCTACTTCTTACTAATATGACAGAACCATAGTCTGCAATTGCATAACTCATAGTAGCTGAGAGTTGTCAACGCATCAAGTGAAATTAATTGTTTAAACAAAGTAGCAATGTTAAGAATATTCTTACGACATATTTATATCCTTTAGAGTAATGCAATGTATAAGTGTTCAAACTTCATTTTTAAACATTAACAATAATGCTTTATATTTGTAAGATTGCTAGGAAATGGTACAGTAGATTTCATTTTCTTAAAGGTCAAATAAATAAGACAAGAAAATATGAATGATTCTGCAACCCTGAAAACTGACAGAACCATAATTTTCCTTAATATTTTTTTTATCATCTAAAGGAACATTTTTGAGATTCAAGACTTTATTTTCCTGAAGCAAACATAAAATTTTAAATGTAGCATAAATTTAGAAAAGCTTTCAGAAGCTGAATACTGTGTAAGCTTTTTTTTTAACAATGTTTCTCACTTCTGAAGCTGCATACTTCTTTTCTTGCCTTGTTCATTTCTTTTCAGTGCCCTGTGGTGGAATTTTAACAAAGCGCAAGGGGACCATTTTGTCTCCTGGTTACCCCGAGCCTTATGACAACAATCTGAATTGTGTGTGGAAAATCACAGTACCAGAAGGAGCTGGGATTCAAGTATGTATATTTAGTGTTTTCTTGTTATCTGTTATTGCATTTAAAACTGGTTTTCCTGTTGCGAGAGCATGAAAAGAATATTTATTCAAGCATTCTTTCTCTCACTAATGGCTATCAAGATTAAACTTATTCTGTATCTTTTCATTCATACAGTTCTTAAGGATGAAAGATTTACAGACATCTTGAAAGCTATATCTGTATCTTCTAACTTAGAAAAAATCACCAGTAATTCAAAATATATCATTTCATTAGGTCATTCAGTAAGAAGCCAGAAGAAATAGATATGCTTTCTGTTTGTTTGTTTTTCTCCCTAAAATTGGATATGTACATCTTTCTTAAATAGGTCTTTTCTTGGGGAGGTTATATATGCTGTCCTAGAAGCTATGTTGTTTTACATATTATTATGAAAGTTCGTATGGGATGAATCCCTTAAAAAATTGACAAAATTCTTCTTTACAAAAAAAAAGGATTCAGAACATGGAAAATATAGCAGATAAAAATCCATATAATTAAGTCACATAGTGAAATATTACAAGAAATCTTATTATCAGAAAGGTGGTTTTGTCTAATGTATTAGAACTTATAACCTGATCATATTTCTAACATACGAATTACCATGAACACATGATAGTAAGTTTTCTATTCCTTCCCTTGCTTCAATTGAAAAAGATAAAATAAAATGAATTGTTTCTGTGTGTAAGGCTTTAATAAAGGTGTAGTTTCCTACTGGAGACCATTTGAAGCAGAAGATATTTCTAAATTTGCATTTGAAGTTGTGGAAAGAGAACAAGAAAGTTATTTTGGATCATTTATTGTGTCTGGTTTTCAATAAATTAAAGAGCTTTTACTGTATTCTCCAGAAAAATTTTTCAAAGTAGAATGAGTTTATAGTTTTCTACTATTGTAAAAATTGTATCTTTATTTAAAACTATTTAAGAGGAATGTAAATTCTTTACAGAATAACACAGAAATATAACAAATGCAACCTAAGTTCATACATGGTAACATTTAAAAGTTTATGAATTAAATTTCAAAGCTACCAGTGTCTGTCAGGTATAGTATTTAGAAAACTAAATCATATTTGGGACTGATTTTGAACATAACTTGTTTATGATAGTTAACAAAGTTAGGATTCTATTCTCAGTATATTCTGTACAAATAGAAATGAATGCTAAATGCTTGGTGGATCATTTAGAGCACTGTTACTGGTCTCTTATTGTATCTAGTGTCTTGACTTATGCACTCAATTTTTTAAAGTGTTTATCTCTTATCACAGAATGCACTAGGTGACTAAGTTGCTAGCATTGATTTCAGATTAGGTGTCTAACCTGCATGATGTTCTTTTGCTTAAGAGCCATAATATGATGATGCATTTGGTAATGTTATTTTTTTTTTTTAATTCTCACAATTCTTTCTGAAAAAAGAGCTAGTGAATACATGACCGTTTCTTACCATTATCATGGACAGTTGCAAAGCATGATACTTAGGCTTGATCCTTTGGCTCATCTGATTTTCAACACTAGCTCTGAGAAAGTCTCTGAACTGAATACGGATGATAGAGGAACTGTAAGACAGAGCATACATCAGAAGCCCTCACGCCATGTTTACTGAGATATATTTGAGAACTGAACATAAGTTTATAACCAGTAATGTCATCAGATATGGCACTGAAATAATTTTAGGGTTTTTTTCATAGGCAAGAGCAATAAATTGTCTCAAATATATCATATATACATAGATAGTTATTATACTGCAATTCAGCTACTTAAAGAAACATTTGAAAACTTGGGTGACTGATTTTGTCCTTTGCAAAGGAAAGCTGATCTTATATATCCACATTAGATAATTCCTTATGTTTATGGAGATTTTTAAAATATCTGAACATTCTACCTGATCAGTAATCTCTCAGTGTAGCAGAGATATTTTCCCATCTTGAAAGGAGATTAAAATAATACAAATGTGTGTGAGAGTGTTTAAACTATTTAGGTGGGAATAACTACATTGTTGAATTTTTTGAAACAGTGTGACCAGGTGTAAATGATGAACTGTATAATCATATCAAATCAAATCATTAATACCAAATCAAAAAGCAAAGATTTAAAGGTAGATTTGGGTAAATTCGAAGAGTTGAAAACCAATCTTAAAGCACCTAACTTAAATATCTGAAACTTAAACATCAATAATTTTATCTGCCGTTGTTCCTTATAAACTAATTCAGAAAGGCACCTTGAGCAGGTAATTTAAAACGCTTAGTATAGATTCTTACTTCACTGCCTGAAGGAATGTCTTTTATTTACTGGCTACACTGGCAGGCTAGGGCCATAACATGCATGACTTATACTAAAATAGATGTTTTAAATTAGATGTTTTATAACTAATGCAAAAAAAAAAAAAAAAAAAAAAAAAAAAAAAAAGCCCTGCAGTCAGAAGCAATCTGGCACTACAAACACATTAAAAACATGAGATAAATTTAAATTCAGTCTGCAGGTTTCCTAGGTACCTGTACTTTGTATTCCGTGTGTTCCTGACAGAGTCACAACAAACAAGCTGGAAGATGTAAGGATAGAGCACAGCCCTGCCAAAAAGGACCTGGGGATATCGGTGGATGGCAAACTGAACATGAGCCAGCACTGTGCCCTCACAGCCCAGAAAGTCAGCTGTATCCTGGGCTGCATCAAAAGCAGCACTGTCAGCAAGACAAGAGAGGTGACCCTGCCCCTCTACTGTGGATTGGTGAGACCTCATCTGGAGTACTGTGTCCAGATGTGGAGTCCTAAGTACAGGAGAAATGTGGATCTGTTGGAGCAAATCCAGAGGAGGGCCACCGAAATGATTCAGGGGATGGAACACCTGTCCTACAAGGACAGGCTGAGAAAGTCAAAGCTGTTCAGCCTGGAGAAAGCTTTAGGGTTGACCTGACAGCAGCATATCAGTATCTAAAAGGAAGCTATAAAAATAACTAACTCTTTAGCAGAGTCTGTTGTGACAGAACAAGGGAAAATGATTTCAAACTAAAGGAAGGGAAATTTAAGTTGGATATAAGGAAGAATTTATTTTATAGTAGAAGTAGTGAGACACTGGAACAGGTATTCCAGAAATGTGGTTGGAGACATTGGTGGTTGGAGACATTCAAGGTGAGGCTGGATAAGGCTCTGAGCAACTTGTTCTAGCTGTGGATGTCCTTGTTCATTGCAAGGGACTTGAACTAGATAACCTTTAAAGGCGCAATCCAGAGCTCCTTTAAGTATTTACAAAGGAGTCAGGGCTTCTCCTCCATTTCGCTCTGAAATCAATCAATCAATCAATCAACCCTGCTTTGGCTGTAGCATCTGACCAATGCCTATATAATGCAGAGTGTTTAAAGCTCCAGAGAAACAGCTAGATAACCTCAACATTCCTTTCAGCTAAGAAGTTTGAGTCACATATTCCACCTAGAAAAATAATTACCTACTTGCACTGGAACTATGCTTATATCTGTTGTTGAAGCTACTCCACTTTGGAGAATAGTTAAGGAAGAAAAAGGAAGACAGAAGAAAAGCAAGAATAATTCTCTGGCATAGTGGTTAAGATACTCATCCTGTAAAATGTCTTGAGTTTAATTCCTGTTTTTCTCACTCTTGATTTGGTTTTCATTTATTTCACTTAAAAAATAAAAATAAAAAATTCCTCACTCTCTCCCCTCTAGAACAGGAACCAGAAGCTGCCATTTCTTTATTTTCTAGTGAGTGTTTTCATGCTCCCTCGACAAGTGGGAGGATATTATAATCTCTGGATGGAATGAAGTGGAAGTTCTGCCTTACAGCATGATAGTGCTTACTTTTTCCCAGGAGATAAGTCATAGATGATAGTAGCGAAACACAAGAGTCTGCTTTTATGTGGAGTAAGAATTGAAAATGTGAATTACATCATTATGGGATTGTTTTTAATTCTGTTTAAACTAGAAAGAATCACAAAGAAGCTGAAGTAATTGGCGATAGTATATATTTTCCCGTCAGTGTCCTTCAAGTAGTCTGGGTATTAGAATAATATTCTTTGCCCAGATTGCTGTGTAACTCTTGTCAGTGATGATATGTAGTTGTCACTAAGGGTCACAGAACTCATGAGTCTGAATTGGCAATTAAATCCAACTGAATTGTTACAATTCAATTGTCTTCACTTAATGATATCTTTCATTATCTTTACAATAACACTAAGGAAAAACATTTTATGATTGAAAGCAACAGAACTCCTGAGTATTCTGTTCTGTTCTATTCTATTCTATTCTGATACATACAGTGTGGTATGGTCTACAATGTATTTTTTGCCTTTTTTTTTTTTTTTTGTAGGTGCAAGTGGTGAGTTTTGCTACAGAACACAACTGGGATTCTTTAGACTTTTATGATGGAGCTGACAACAATGCCCCAAGGCTTGGAAGTTATTCAGGTGACAGAAGATTTTGCAATCAGTATTTCACAAAACCGACATGCATTGTAAACACACTGCTTTTTTCTATTTTTTTTCTACATTTGCTACTCCTATAATTAACAACTGGTAGTATTTTTGTTATTATATTCATCATTCTAGTAGACTTTCATAAGGCTGAAAATCTGAAAATTTTAGGAATGAAATAATATTCATCATGCCAAGCTGTAGGCATGATGTTTATGAATATTAATCTCATTTGTCCACTCTTAAAGCAGACATTAGAAATACTGACTTCTGAAGTAGATATCTCCTGAAATTATACGTGATTGAAGGATGCATTCTTTATCTCTATTTTAGATAAATGAGACAGTTCTGTTTGCTCTTTTAAATTTTTCTTTATTCTACTTCATTCACATGTATGAATGACATTATAGATGAGTTTTTTGTCTTGTCATTCTGAGTTTCTGGTTACAAACTCATGCCAAAACACAAATAACTAATCAAGTACATTTTTAGGAATAGCCCTACCAAATGTGCTCAGAGCTGCTTTATATATTTGGCTGTAATGTTTAAAGTTATTCCTGTTAGGAAGTTTGCTCTTGCTTTCAAGAAAATCCTAGTTGAATCCTTCTCTTGATAAAAGAGGGTGATATGAATTTGTGTTAGACCCTTCTTCCCAGGATGTCTATAGTTCATGTCTCTGATAATGTAGTGCACTGAAAATGCATTAAAACTTTCAGTAAAGACAGATATTTGACAACCGTGCATGATGACAGTGCTTTGAGCAACCTGATCTAATGAAAGATGTCCAGGCCAAAGCATAGGGAGTTGGACTAGATGATTTTGGCAAACCTGCCCGTGGTGGGTAGATAATGTTTGAGATTGCTTCCAACCCAAGCCATTCTATAATTCTATGGTATTTAAGTGTCTCTTCCAACATAAACTATTCCATGATTTTATGATTCTATGACAAAATATGATAGAATTGGTTTTGTAACCTTTCCCTTTATCCCATCTTCTCCTTCCCCTTCACTCTTTGTCTTTTTATGGACACACACATTTCTTCACGTACTTAATTTCTCTGCATTTCAGTAGTATTTTTCTTTCTCTTTTCAGGAACAACTATACCTCCACTTCTAAATAGCACATCAAATAATCTGTACCTAAATTTTCAATCTGATATCAGCGTATCTGCTGCTGGATTTCATCTTGAGTATACAGGTAATGCAAAGGTGTTCAATTAATAAAGAGTGCTTTTCAGTTCCAGACCTAAGTGGTATGAAAGAATATTCCATCTTATTGCACATCATGAGCCTCATACAGTTCCTTCAATTCCATTGGTAAGATTCTCATTTAATTACATGGATAAAATCTGAAACTGCAGGGACTGGGATGTTTTGTTCTTATCGTTTCCACGTTTCTTTTTCACTTTCTCAAAGCGTACAAAAGGAGTAAATGCACACCCAAAAAGCTTCTCTAGTAGACTCAGCAGTGGAGCCCTTTGGAATCACTGTGTTAGGCCAAGGGCAGCTCCTAACCCCTCCTCACAGCAACTGTTCCTGCAGATCCTACTGCTATCAAAATCTGGATATTATGACCAATAAAATAAAATACTCACTATATAATGTCATTTAAATATATAATAAATTGGGAGAATAATTTCAAATGTTTTTATTATTTCTGAAAAGACTGCAATTATAGACATACTTGCTATCTGAAAGAGATTGCGTGATCTGACTAGCTGGCATTCTGACAGTCATTGATGTTTTGTTTGAATTTTATTTTTACCAGGCTATTCAATTCCCTCTGCTCATATTTGCTCTGCAGTCTAATTTGCATAATTGTTTCATAGTTAATTCTTGTCAGTTTTACAGTATGCAGATCCCATGCTCTGATCTGATTAGGCTGTTGGAGAACACAGCCTTGCAAAAATGCTAATTTTTCCATGTCTAAACATTCATCATAGGTTATATTTATCCTTCTGCTTCCTTAAAATACAGATACTGTCTCAGCTTCTACAACCTTGGTGAGAAAAAACATAGGAAGTTAGGAAAATAAAATAATATGAATTTGAATCCAGTGCAAGTGAGAATGCCTCTGTGTTCACACTGTACAAAAAATTGAAGTATGTAGTGTACTACTGATATGCAGCTCTCATCCCTAAATAAAGCAAGCATTCACAGTATATTGTTACAAGTGTTATTCCATGCCAAAGACAATAGATGTAAGTTTGATAGGTGTGTACATGAATTTATACAGTTTGTATGAGAGAGAGTTTGTGTACGTATTCAAGATATGCTCTGTGAGTCAGTACATAAAAGTAAAAGCTGAAAAAATGTGATTTAGGGAAGAATGTTGACATCTCTCAGAAGATACCTGGTAGCCAGTAGCTCAGTGAACTATCAAGATTAATAATAAATTAATATTTCATGTACAAGTGATAGAGATATGCAATTAAAAAAATAATGTAGAATTTGGGATGGAGTGAGGAAATCTCAAAACAATGTTTAAAACTGTAAACTTTGTTAGAAATAAATGTAAGGGTAGAATTATTGTGAAAAATATTGAATTGCTGACATAGTAAACTGAATTAAAATTTTCCGTGGTATGGAGTATATTTTGTAAAGATATGCTGTTAAATAAATTACTGTGCATGTGTGATGGCTACTGAAGTGGAGTCTTGACGGAGTGGTCCGTCAAGTATGAAATAGAATTAAGTGACCACAAAAACTTCATAAAATCTGTGAAATACACCATAAACCAATTAAAAAAAAATAGAAAATATTATCAAGATTTTTTTGAAATTTAAAATAGAGACACCCTGTTACAAGGCCTTACTGTGGCCTTCCAGTACTTGAAGGGAATGTATAATCAGGAAGCGGAATGACTGTTTACATGGGTAGATAGTGATAAGACAAGGAGGAATGGTTTTAAATTCAGACATGGGAGATTTAGGTTGGATATTAGGAGGAAGTTTTTCACTCAGAGAGTAGTGACGCACTGGAGCAGGTTGCCCAGAGAAGTTGTTGATGCCCCATCCCTGGAGGCATTCAAGGCCAGGCTGGATATAGCTCTGGGCAGCCTAGTCTGGTGGTGGGCAACCCTGCCCACATCAGGGGGGTTGGAACTCTATGATCATTGTGGTCCTTTTCAACCCAGGCCATTCTGTGATTCTGTGATCTCATCTAATGCCTTAAAACAGTAATGGACAATAGCAAATGACCAGACTATGAGAAGCTGATAAAAATTTTGCAATTAATGTGGATCTTGACTTATAGGCACCAGCTGTTTCACTCTATATATCCCTATCTAGGGAAGACACATCTGCTATTAGCCATAGATTGAAGGACGCTTTATGTTTTCCTTTGTTCTGTTTTCAACCTAATTTTCTTTCACATAATGTGCAAAATTTTGGATTGGGCTGAATTATGAATTTGATAAAGGAAATTTAGTTGAGGAGCAATACTTTCCCATCACTGCTAGGAAAGAAAATGACAGTGTATTTTGTGTATGACATAGTGTATTTGGACTTTTGTCTCTTGCAGATTTCTGCACTGACGAGTCAGCTTAGTCAGGATTTTTCTCAGGATTTGATAGCTAACAATGTAAAATTCTTATCTTTATACTGAAATTTCACCATAAATGCACTGCTCAGAACATAATTTATTAACTTGCATAGCCGCTTTCCTCTGGTCATCTCTGGCAAAGCTTCCTGCCATGAAAGTCTGGATTATTTTTTAGAAAAAGTAAATAAAAAGTAATGATCATATTTTAATGACAGTACTTCACATGATTATTGTGTTTCATTGGAACCAACATTGATGGAAGTCAATATGAGGAGTTAGTACATAGTTCTTAGTGAATATCATCAAAGTTAAATGGTAAGCAATTGCCAAGTGAGTTGGCTGTAAATATTTTTTTCAATACATTGCCTACTTCCAAATCTATTCCACATATTCAAGAATACACAAATTTGAGGGGAAATATGTATATCTTTCCATTCCTTTTGTCATAGAGAATCATATTCTAAAACTTAACAGAGATCCCATCAATAATTGTTTTTCTACTGTTTTCACTTGTATGTTGAAACCTCAGATTTGTATTATACAAAACACATCCTATCATAGAATTTATGCATTCTATGCCCCTATGTATCTTAATTTACTCTTCATTTACCAGGTGAAATTTTATTAATTAGATAATTATTCTGTATGAATATAATTAGCTTTCTTTGAGATCAGTTGAGTTTCTTTCATTGCTTTATGCATGATTCCCATAACATTCAATTATTTGTTTAAAATGAATTAAAAATTTGATGTAATATTCAATCTACAATATTGCACTCAGTGTAGCATTGCTCAGTGTTCTCTGGAATAGATACTGAGAAAGGAAAGTGTGTCTGCACTCAGTTTCATTTAGGTAGGCTGTGGTCAGTTCTGAGAGTGGCAGTAGGAATGAAATGAGTGAACCAGTAAAGAGATTTTTGCATTTAGGCTGCAAATTTTTGGAAAATGTTTCTTTCTCTTTCTTTTGCTTGGAAATAAAGAAGCTTTTCTCCTTTTATGACAGTTTTTTCCAAAATTAGTGTATTTGGATACTCATACAGATTGCTGGCATACAAGTACTTCCTAAAATATCAGTATGCTGTGCCAAAGAAGTTCAATGTGAATCTATTATCAGATTCTATGGTACTTTAAATGTCTGAACTTCCCAATTTTTCACAGCTATAGGTTTGGACTCTTGTCCTGAACCACAGACACCGAGCAACGGGATCAAAATTGGAGACAGATACATGGTTGGAGATGTGGTTTCTTTTCAGTGTGACCAGGGTTATTCCCTTCAGGTGAGCTAAGTTTCCAATTTCAAATGGTGCCTTTTTTTTCTTCGCTGTGATAATTGTTAGGTCTGTCAAGTGGATATTGAATATTGATTGCATGATTAATTTGCAAAACTTACATATATTTCTACAAAATATTAAATTTCCAACCTTCAAATTTTCTGTCAAGAGTCTGTGGTTCTGTATTTCTTCTTGGTTAGAGATTATAGCTTATCTATTACTGATGATGTCTTTCATATTTATAGCTGAGCTCTGAAGCTTTTGCAAATTAAGTTAAATTGCTTGATGAACAATATAAAAAGTGGACAAGAGGAAAAAGGAAATGAAGCAGTGAAAATGATCATTGGAATCTATTTTTTTGTTGTTTGTTTTGTTTCTTCATTGTAGCAAATCATACTTGGGAAATGTCAATTTTTTTTTTATTTGTTTGATTTTGTTTGCTTCGTTTTGTTTTGCATCCTTGTTTTGTTTCCAGACTTCAATACAAACATGTGAGAAGACAATCGATAGTACATTCCTGAAATAAAGGAAATACACTGGAGCATAGGCTGCGCAAACACATAAGAAAATACTCCTCCTTCCATAATGTTTTTCTGTCATGTAGAGTGTGACTTTGTCCATTTATTTACTTATTCTAGAAATGAGCAGATATGCCTACTTCTACCTATGGAGAAAGTGCATTCATTTTTATTCTAGGAGAGGAAGTGAATGGTTTGCACAGTAATAAATAAACTATTTGTAATTACTCTGGATGTTTTACAGATACTTGGTTCCTTCAAATGTTACAGAATCTGAACTGACAGGGAGATTTAACATTAAAATTAACAACTTTTTTCATATGAATACTAAGGAGACAAGATTTTTGTTTGCACTGTGTGGTTTTGCAAGAAATCCCAAGTACAGTTTTCTCCAAGGAAGTTTCATTTTAATTTGCTGTCCTGGGAATACAATCACAGTTAGATGAAGCTGATGAACAGTAAAAGTAGTGGTTTACTCTGGTGGATTTTTTACCAAGTCTGCAACAGATTGCCTTGAAATCATAACATCTACTCTGTTGCAAAGAGACACTGTTGTGAAGACTTTCCTTAAATATCTGAGATTTCAGATACTTAAGCTATTTCACAGTTGAAGGTAAATACTAAATTTAGAATATGAAGTCACAGAATCATTCAGTATGAATTTAAAAATGTTAACCTGGTTGTATCTACCGTGTATAGTTAGTATTTTTTTTCATATTCCACAAATTATGCAGATCAGTTGTATGTATACATTGTTTCAATGAGATCTTTATTTTCTAAAACCTTGAATTAAATTAAAGCTGGTGTTTTGAAGTTCATCTGGAGACTGTTAGAAACAATATTAAGGGAATAAAAACAATTTTCTGATTGGCTAACTGTCCCTTGGTTAAGAGTACATTGTGCTCTGTTTTGAAGGTTTTATAAAATTCAGTGTACAGTCTACATTTTTCTACTTTTTAAAACATATTCTGAGGGGTTTTTTTTGTTTGTTTGTTTGTTTTGTTTTGGGGTTTTTTAATTATTAATTTGTTTTATTGGAATACTAATCATGTAGCACATGTTGTATACTCTTTACTATGCGAATTAGCAAATGTTGTGTCATTTTAGGGACATTCACATATCACTTGTATGCCTGGACCAGTAAGAAGATGGAATTACCCTATTCCAATATGTTTAGGTATGTTCATCATAAATAAAACTTCTTAAACATGTCAGAATGAAAAATCTAGATACGCAAATGTGGAGGAAAAAAAAAAAAAAAAAAAGAAAGAGGAAAAGTGAGATAACTTAAAGTGCAAAAGGCCAGACTGAAACGAAATTTTTTCAGTATACTGCAGATTTTGGCAGAACCCCTCTGGAATGCACTGTCAGATGGAGAAAGAATGAGATATGCACCAGTCATTGTTTCCTGTGTTAGCTGTGAGACCTCCAGAAATCCTTACAAACATAGTTCATTTATTTATGAATCATTTCCACAGTAGATGAGTACTACAGAAAATACTAAAATAAAAATAGCATTACATTGTCATCTCTGATGAATGCACCAGGGAGGCAAGTGTGCCCTATTTAACAAGATACATTGTTGTTCAAATCAACCTATATAGAAGACTATATTAATATTGTTGGAGAAGCACTGGAAGCCTGCCAGAAAGCTAAAGAAAGTATCTGACATGCACTAGAATATATTCTCTTTAGGTGATAAATAAATATGTCAGTTATAAAGCCCTTTTAGTATCCTTTATCGCTGAATAGAAGACTTTTGTTTGGGTTACCCAGTAATAAAATTTATTCATATTTATAATCTTCAGTGTATAGAAAGCAAGATGCTACAGATCTCATTATAAATGAAAACCATTATTAAATTGTTATTAAATTATAAACAAAGTGGGCAGAATGAATGCCTCTCCTCTGTCCAAGTGCATGTGTCCCTCAAATTAAAGCCTAGTCAATTCAGATAAAGACAAATATGTATTTTTAAGTATCCACTTGTAAATTGCTTTGTAATAGGTATTTAGTGGTATAGGAATGTTTATGTATCTTTTGAAATATAAACCTTGACATTATTTATAATTTATATTATTTACCATACTTTTTTGAATAATGTCTTTTTTTTTTTTTTTTGGCAGCACAATGTGGTGGTGGCATGTCAGACTTCAGCGGAGTGATCCTGAGCCCTGGGTTTCCTGGCAACTATCCTAGTAGTTTGGATTGCACATGGACAATAAAATTGCCAATTGGTTTTGGTATGTGTTTGCTCAAGAGCCAAGTTGGTTTTGGTTTAGAATGGTTTATAGATTCAAAACACAGTATATGTCTTAAGAAAAAAAAAAAAAAAAAAAAAAAAATTTTGAATTTATTTAAAGAATTAATCAGAACTTCAAAAAAAAAGATTAAGAATTAAAAACCTACAGTTTTTCATTTAAAATACACTGTGATTTTATAATAAACATATTATTGTTTAATTGGAATTAAGCACAGTTTTTAACTAAACATATTTGGTTTTTCTTTGTGAGTCCATAAATCCAATAAAAATATCCCAAATATTTTAAACCAAGTTAGTATCACTTTAGGAGAAGAAAAAGCTACATTTGACTTGATTTGGCTTTTTTTGCATGTCCCTGCTGAATATAGGAGCAGAACAGAAAATATCCTGGGAAGGGATCTCTAGAAGCCTCCCACTGAAAGCAAAACTGTCAGCAGTGCTACATCACATCTGCTGTGATTGGCATATTCTTCTCAGCAAGGCTACTGCTCACTCAGTCCATTCCCAAACCATACAAACAGATTTCCCATATGCTTCATGTGCAGAACTTATTAACTTGTGCAAACCTTTGAGCTTTTTTAAGGATTGTTGACCTAGTCTTCCAGTTTTTTTTCACTTTATCTTGGACACAAACTGCTGGTATACCAACCATAATCCGATATTTAGTATCCTCCACAGATTTGTTCAAGGTGATTTCTCTTAATCCAGGTCTCTCAGGAAGACATAAAATAGTTTAGTCTCTGGAACCCATGGAATACTGTCTCTGCTGCTGGCTACCAACTGGATATCAAACAATTACTAACTGTAGTCTCAAAGTTCAACTTTTTCTTAACCCACTTCCTGCCCATTCATCAAGTTTACATATTTTCACCTAGATGAGAATGCTATAGAAGATAAAATATGAAACCATAGGATAGTAAGAGTATTATAATCACTCTTTGCTTTTGTCAATATACACAGTAATTTAATCATAGAAGGAAGTCAGTGCTGATCATATGTAATTTTCTGTTAGTAAATCCAGGTTGGCTACTCCCATGTTCCTTTTGTCTTTTATGTGATTGGAAATTGGTTGCAGTTAGACATAATCTTAGTCCATAGCTTCTCTCTATAATCTTTCCATGGGCTGCAGTGAACATGCAGTTGTCATTCCTCTTTTATGTCTCAAGTTATGCATCTTCAGACTTTTTTTTTTTTATCACCAGGAATTTTGCATAGACAATGAAAGTTCTTCAATTATAATGTAAAACCCTCTTAAGATCTTTGTGTGGCTCTTATATATATACTATTGCAAAATTTTGATTAAAAGCTAGCCAATAAAGTTGATCCATCTAAGTTTTTACATTTCTGGTAGTTGCATAGGAGCATGTGTACTTCTTGGAGTTCTTCTTTATAAGTTGGTTGAATGGCATTCTCTTTTTCATATGTGTCTCAATGTTTTCCATTTGATAACTAGCATCTTCTGTCATATTCTTTTTCTCATGATAATTTTTCTCTTCAGCAGATTTGTCCCTTCAGGAGTAGTGAATGTGTCACCCCAAATACTTTCTACATCTGTTCAGATTACTCCTCTGTTCTTTTTTAAATCACATCTGTTATCTTTTTAATTTTAAGTCCAGTGAGTTTGATTATCTTATGATTTACACGAAAGCCATTTATTCTGCATGAGTTGTTTAACATGAAGATTATTAAACGTTCTGTAACATTAGCTGAACAGTATCTATTATTGTGGGAAATACATAATCTTGAGATAGGGATTTCCAAATGTAATCCAACTGTTATGTGTACATTTCATTCAAAAGACTCAAGATTAAAGTTAACTGTTGTGGTTTTATTGTTATTATTATTATTTCATTCAAATAGCACTGATACTTTATTATACCATTATGTCATTACCTTACTTTTCACTGTAAAATTGAACAAAAAAAATTGAAAAAGTGATGGTTAAATTGGGTTTTAGTTGAGCTCTGGTTATATAGCCCAAATGAGACACATCCATCTAACTCTTCTGAGTTAGATGTAAAAGGGAAGACTCAAAAGCACCATCATAGGAACTTTCCATAAGATTTCTTTTTTTAAGTGTTTCTAATGAAACTAGTAGTAAATAAAATACAGAATGGCTTGGTATAGAAGGAACCAGACCAACTAACCCTTCCTGACACAGATCCACACTGTTCTCTCAGGTCCTCTTGCTGCCACCAGAGGGATCAGCACCTGCACCTCCACTTCCCTTGAGGATATTATAGGCCATCATGAGACTTCTCCTGCCTCATCTTCTCTAGGCTGAACAAATAAAGTGATCTCATATGTCTTCCATCATAAATCCTTCAATCATCTTTGCTTCCCTTCTTTGGATGCTCTCCAGTCTTTCTACATCCTTATATTGTAATGATTGAAAACACACACAGCGCTTAAGATGAGGCTGCATCAGTGCAGAGCAAAGCAGGACAATCCTTTCCCTCAGCCCACTAACAGTGCCATGTCTAATGTGCCACAAGGTACAATTGGCCCTTTTAGTTTCCAGGACAGACTGTTGACTCAGATTCAACTTGCCATCAACCATATCTCTTTCCATTTGGCTGTTCTCAAGCTTCTCTACCCATCTATACATGTACTTAGGGTTACCCCAACCAAGGTGCAGAATCTGGTACTTCCTTTTGTTAAATTTCACGTAGTTGATGATTGCCCAGCCCTCTAACTTCTCAATAACTCTTAGCAATGCCTCTCTACCACCATGGGATTCAATAGCTCCTCCTAATTTTGTAATGTCCGCAAGTATATATAGTATGCATTTGAGTACTGTATCTAGTTCATTTATAATAAAATAGAAAAGAATGGGACCCTGAATGGAGACCTGTGGGACCTCATTAGTGACTGACAGCCAGCTTGACATAATCACATTTACAGTAACCCTTTGAGCCTGAACCATCAACTATCATATTATGTATTATATTCATATTCATATTATGTGTTATATTCACCCACCATATTATGTATTTTTCTAGCTTTATGCTGGATGTTTTTTCCAGAAGGATACTGTGAAAACAGTATCAAAAGTTTTGCTGAAATCCAGATTGTTTAAATCAACTGGCTTCTCTTGTTTAGCTAAGTGGGTAACCTTGTTATGAAAGAAAATTTATGTTTGTGAAACAGGATTTTGCCTTCATGTGTTGGCTGTGACCAATGACTGAGTTGTCATTCAAGTGTTCTTCATTAATAAATAGCTTAGTATTCCAAAAGGAGAATATAATTATCTTATAGTTCAATGCCCTAGATCAGGTTTGCATTACCTTGTTAACATCTCAGGATTAGTAAGGTATGAGAAGAAAGGATGCCTCTCGCTGAATCCCATGAATTATACATGAGAGCATAACATGCATTTCCACTGGTCACATTGTTTTCTGATATTATCAGTCTAAAATATACATACTTTATTTCCCTTCACTGGTAGTGAAATGAGTGGCTTCTAATTTCTGCTATATTTTTCAGGTGTCCATTTACAATTTGTAAATTTCTCGACGGAGACTATACATGATTACTTAGAAGTCAGAAGTGGATCTACAGAAACTAGCACTGTGATTGGGAGACTAAGTGGCCCTCAGCTACCAGCCTCTCTGTTCAGCACAACTCATGAAACTAGCTTATATTTTCACAGTGATTACTCACAGAATAAGCAAGGATTTCATATTTTGTATCAAGGTAAGAGTTTGATATTCTTATGTGAAAACAAGATGACTGTTGAAGACTGCTTCTTGATTTCGCAGTCCTGAGAGTTAAACATTAAATAAAAGTGACAATGAAAAAGTAATTGTGTCCCTTTAAAAATAAGTTAATGTACAGGCAAACGTTCATATCTGAATTTGGTTGGCATATTAATTTACATTGCAGGGATTTATGAAATAAGAATCTCTGATGTTTGATGTTCATAATTGTATGGAGATCTCAATTTTTTGTCTTGGGTTTGAGAAGAAAAAGTTCTAAATACTGCTTTAGAGCTCGTGATAGGCTTGGGTAGAGTAATGTTAATCCAAAAATCTCCTAATCCATTTAATTTCCTTGCTGGTAATTTCACTGGAAGCTTCTTTTTCTATTGTTCCAAAATAGACAATTCTAGACTAGTGTGGAGATCATAGTTCCTTTTTATATAATTGTTCATTCATTTAAAAGGAACTGTGTTACCACTTTTCACAGAAAAAGACCACGTGTATAGTGCAAACTATCTTGTTTTCATTATGTTAGTAACATCAAAAGATGATTTTAAGAGATTTTATTTATAGTATTTTGTTACTACCCTTTCAAGAGTAACAAGTCTGAATTGATTTGAAGTCTTATGTTACATTCTGGAAGAGAGACACTGCAAAAAATGCTAGCTTTTAAAGCAAAAATCAATTTTGAACTGAACTGCTTGGTAAGATTTTATTCACTTCTATGTGGAATACGATATAATTTGTAGCCGAAAGGGAACTTCAGAATCTACCCACAAGAAGAACAGTAAAAGATTACTGCTATTAATAAATAAAATGACAGCAGTCATTTTACAGATGCTGCTATTTGTGAGCAGATAATTCCAATAAAATTCCTCTCTGTTTTTTATTGTGCAAGAGAAAATTGTTTCTATCAAACTGTTACAATCTGAAGCATACTGATTTGCAGATTTTGCATTGCATGAATGTTTCTAGTTCTATAATAAAAAGCCAATGTCTTGGAAAAGATCACCAAGATCAAAGAATCAGAGAATCATTAAGATTGGAGTAGACCTTCTAGATCATCTAGTTCAACTGTCCACCTACCACCAAAGTTGCCCACTACATCATGTTTCTTAGTACCACATCTAAATGTTTATTGAACATTCCCAGGGATGATGACCCAAACTTCCAACTTCCCTTGGCAGCCTGTTCCATTGCCTGACTATTCTTTCAGATAATAATTTTTTCCTAATATCCAACCTGAACCTCTCCTGGTGCAACTTGAGATTATTACTTCTCATTCTATCACTGCTTACGTGAGAGTAGAGGTTGACCCCCACCTCACCACAACCTCCTTTCAGATAGTTGTAGATAACAAAAAGGTCTCCCCAAGCTTCCTCTTCTCCAGATGAAACAATCCCAGTTCCTTAGTCATAAGACCTGTCATCAAGATTGCTTACTACAAAATCTTTGATAATTCATAATAGAGCCTTTAAATTCTTCTGAGAAAATCCAGTAAGATTAGAGACAGGCTTATCTTTCCTCTTCCTCTTTCCTAAGAGTGTATAAACAGAAACATTTGTATCAGACAAATGTTCCGTCTAACTCATCATGATATTTATAACTGGAAAAATATATGCTACTTATTAGCACAGAAGCATAGCTAATTTCTGTGATCCATTGGTTTTGTACTCTCCCAGCATCCACAGTTGTTTTTAGATTACTATTACTATTACTGGAGGATTTGACAACATATTTGTATTCAGACTTATTCCTATCTTCATGGTTTTTTAGAACTTTGGTCATATCCTCTTCAAAATTCTTTTACAAAGCTCTGCTTTCGCATTACCAAGAAATCATGTTTAGCCATATGCCCTGTGAAGCTATTATAGGAAATTTGTATTATTACATTCTCATGCTACCATATAAGTCAGACTCCTGAAGAACTTACAGATGTGATTAAAGCAGTGCAGAACCATGATCTGATAGGACAGATCTTGATGGGACATAAATGTTGGATCAGCAGCTCTTCTGGTTGAACTGTTCTTGCTTCTGGTCCTCTGTCTTACCTATTCAGTGTAATATTTTGGTATTTACTTCAAACTGATCTAGTGTCTTTGACCTTTGTAGTACAGGCACTGTATCTTGTTTGGAAATCTCTACAGTATCTTCAGCTAGAAAGACAACAGAATTTACTGAGTTTCTTTCACTGTGGCATCCATGTATCCAGAAGAGCCCTCTTCGCACATTTGGCATCAAGTGACTTACCAATTCCTCAGCTTTTTTCCTGCTTCTGATGTTGTTAAGTACTTTTATAGCTATTATCTGAGACATCTTCTGGAAGATATTTTTCAAATTATTTTTGTTCTCTTTATTTGCTATTTAAATTTGGCCTGCTATGTTTTACAATTTTTTGAAAATGCAGTCTACTTAGTCACATGGATACTTTTCTGAACCACTATGGAGTTGCTTTTTTTTTTTCATTGTTTGTATTTTGAATTGTAGAGTATGTTTTACTTCTTCTTTTAAAGCAGTGGGAATTTACAGACTGCTAATTATTTGTAAACTGCACTACCTCATTTATATTGGTTATATTTATATACCTCAAGTACATTCACTTTCAAAAAAATGTAATATTTCTCTGCTTGGTTTATTTGACAATTAAACTACATATGTCTTCTGTTATGATTTGTCTTTCTGGTGAATAAGGATTGAATACCAACTTTGTTCAAAACTCAATTACCCAAATCTTTTATTGATAAATTTCAAAGTTCTTGTTCTAGGGAAAAAGTATTCCCTACATTCGAAGTTGTATTTCTAAAGGTTCTCTCAGTGAGTTATTGATATAGTTCATTCATGTATATTTGGGTATTTCATTATTGCTACATTTTCTCTAATTGTACTTGAAATTTCCTGTTCCTAATATGAACATTGTAGAGGCAGCTCAGCATTACATTTATGCTTAGGAGGTACTCTGCTATGAGTGTTCTGCAGTGCTTCTTTTTTCTTTTTTTTTTTCCTTTTTTTTTTCTCACCTGATAATATTTTTCCACTATTAGAAACTTAAAAGTCATAAGCAACAATGCCATTCTCCCACCTGGAGTCTTTTCTTTCTCAGTGTTAGGAATTCTGCTGCTCTGTGCAGTGCCTTTCACATCAGAGCTGCTGGTTTGTTCAGGCATTCTGTTTCTCACATCTTGTGTTTTAGGCTTCTGTATTGGTGTGCATGCTTCTCAGTTTGGCTCTCCTTCTGTTCCTTAATACTGTACAAAGTACTAAATATGTACTGCAGAGTACCTGATTTTCCTTTGCTATTTATTGCAATTCTGTTTGTTCATCTTTCTCCCACTCTTTTTAAGAGGTGCACTGATTTTTAGCCTCATCCCTCCCATAGTAACATTCATTTCCTGTACCTGTTAGTTTTCACCATCCTTCTAATTTCAAGATTCTTCCACAGCTTCTTAATTTTAATAGACAGGAGCTTGGACCTTTTTTGATTGAGAAGTATTTTCACCTTGTAAATTGCAAAAGCAATTTGTAGCCAGTGGCCTGTGATTTTAGACATATAAATGCACTAATTCTGTACTTATGAAAATAAAAAAGGTCAAATTGAGAGGCTAGTTTCACTTTTATCTTTGCAGATACTTTTTTCAAAAAAATGTAGGGTAGGCTGTTAGTTCGTTTGCTTTACGTTCTCAATCTGTAGAGAACATAAGATCCTTTCAACTTTGGTTACGGCAGTATGTTTTCTATCTTAGGTTTGGAAATGTGAATACGTTTTTATGCATATTTCCAGAATTGATGTGGGTACACTTTTGAGTCTTGCTGTGCTGGGAATTATGGCATGTGAAATGTCTCAAGTTGTTTTTTTATTATTATTCTTACGAAAAGCATTTTTTTGGTTTGTTTGTTTGTTTTTTGTTTTTGTATTTTGTTTTTATTTTGGAAAATCTAAAATGAATTTAAAAAAATTACTTTCTCTATTGTTGTTATCTATTTCAGCGTATCAACTACAAAGCTGTCCTGACCCTCGACCATTTCGGAATGGTTTTGTTATTGGGACTGATTTTACCGTGGGACAAACTATTTCATTTGAGTGTTTTCCTGGCTACACATTAATTGGAAATTCTGCCCTGACTTGTCTTCATGGTGTTAGCCGTAACTGGAATCATCCTCTGCCCAGATGTGAAGGTGTGTTGTGAGTGGCCTAAGAACCCTTCAATATTTGTAACTCCTCCTTAATATCTGTTAAATGAAATTCTTTCAGCTTTTCATCTAATAGAGACCTATATTTTATACTGTAGTATTTGCAGAGGAATTACCCAATTCAGTGTATGAATTCTTTTTGCAGACAATCTGAAATGTTTCATAGAACTGAAAACTTATTAAGTTTATTTTTAGTAGGCATAAAGCCCAGAATAAGGAGATCTGTGCAGCTTATATATGTAAGTGGTGCTACAGAGTAAAAGCTCTACACTGAATAAAGTTAAAAAAGAGTCAAATATTGAATTTCTCAACTCTGGCTACTTATATTGTTTTTTAAGTTGGAAAAAAATATGCCAAAGATGGTATAAAGTAAAGTTGTCTTCTAAACAGTGTTGTTTGAAGACTTTCCTGTTTACTTTTTTGTGAATGGTATTTTTTAAATTATATTTTTTTAACCTCTTACGTTTTCTTTTTACACTGATATCCTTACAGTAAGTACACAGATTCAAGGAGCTGTGACTTGTGCATAGCTAAAGTTTTAAGGCAGATTGAATGTATATGATGATGTATACAATATTTTTTATCCCTAACTATACTGAAAGGAACCTGTACCTATGCAACAGGCCAAAGGTCAGTTATCCAGACTCTGAAACAGAGAAGGACGGATGTTGAGTTAGCACAGAAATCTTAAGTATCTGTGTACCACAAAATTTATTTTTCAAAGAGCTGGCATTTCTTCCACATGAAATAGCTAATTGCTGGAGTCTCCAGGCTTGTCATAATTGTGACAATATTCAGACAGAAATTAGGTTCCTGAAAAATCATAGATGTGAATATACTTCACATTCATGACTGTCATCCTGAAATCCTAAGTTCCAAACATTTAATAATTACTGACTGTAAAATTCTTGATATGTCTAAACATAGGTTTCCACAAAGGTGAGGTTGATATGAGATGGTAAGCATTTACTTTCGTACAGCTAAAACACCCCCTCATAGTTTCTGGAGGAGTACTCATGTTAAAGGCCTGACTTCTCTGTATGTTGAATGGAAAAAGCTCAGAATTAAGAGTGCTACTTAAAATACTGAGCAAGTTGAAAAGGAATGTCTGTAAATAATAATAATAACGATAATACCAATAGCAATAATAATAATAATGTATCATAATGCATTATTATTTTTACTGCTGTCTGAATTTCTTCATTGTATTCTGAATCATCTACTTAAATTTATGTATTTAAATTAGAAGCTTCATTACTCTAAGATCCTTCATGAGGCAGTGAGCCATAGGCTTTTCTGGGAGATGCAGTAGCTAAATTAAGACCTATCTGACACTGAATTCAGAGGGAGAAACCTTATCATATAAAAGAGAGATGACACCTCCACAGTCTGTCTTTTGAAAGGCTAAGAAGTTAATTAATCAGAAATGAATTTCAACTTTCATTTTCTGGATCCTAAGGGAACAGTAATGGTTCACATCTTAACTGCTAAACAGCTGAGCTTTTCATTATCAGTTAGTTCTTGCTGTATTTTCTGTGACTCAGAATTAAGGCAAATCACGTATTGAAATGGAGTGACTGGATTTCTTTGAATTACCTTACCTGAATCTGCAATTCTAAGCTACCTTAAAGTGTACTGCTGTGCAGGATATCACCTCAGATGAACTTCCTGTGCTGTTGCTAGAAGTTCATTGTTTCTACTTAACATGATTAGAGAAGCAGATAAATGATCAAGTGAAAGCTGATCATGAGGCTCTAATTTGTGTTGCATGATTCCAGACTGCTAACATTACTTAGATTTTCAAGAAATTTCTAAAGTTACTTGTCATTCATTTGTTTTGGTATAAATATTTATTGAAGTTTTTGTAATAAAAGTTTTGACATTTTTACATCCTACACATATATATTTATTTCATTATTTGTGAAAGAAAAAGATTAGGAATCTATTAGTTATACGTATTTTGGTTTACAATTAAGTTCTCATGTTTCAAAGCATAAAATTGAAGTTTATATATCTCTATATATCTGACTAATAGCAGTACAATATGTTTAAAATTTGTGTTTGCTTTATTCTGAGGCTGCATATGCTATAACATATGCTGAAGCAGACTGTCTAAATCAACTGTGACTAAACATTCTTCCTGTTTGAATAGTTTTGCATCCTTTTTCCCCTAAAATTCATGTAGACTGTGCTCAGTACCAGCTAATCCTCTTTGACCCTTCTTAACTTGTCTTTCTCACTTTCATCCCTGTTCCCTCTCCTCTTCCAAGAAATCTCATTGCTGACAGTCATCAGCCCTTCATTCCCTAAGACCTGGCTACAAAATCAATTTTGTCAGCATTACTTACTTACTTGAGAAACTAAAAGCTGAATAAGATTAGTATATCAGGTGAGGTGTGAAACTGAAAGTCTTTTTACCCTGCAGTTCAGAATCAAAGTTGATATTTATAAGCCATAACACATGCTTTACCTAAATACAAATAATGCACTGATAATCCATATCAAAATATTGTTTTTACAGGTCACAATTTTGTTAGTAGGGAGAGTGGTCAGAAGACTCGGAAGCTTCCCCATATGTTGTGTTAAAAGAGTAATTACCCAGTTCAGCTCTACAGATCTGGTCATAGCAGAGAAGTAATCATCCCCCTGTACTCTGCACTGGTGAGGCTGCACCTCAAGTACCTTGTTCAGCTTTGGGCCCCTCACTACAAGAAAAACATTGAGGCCCTGAAGAAAGGGCAACAAAACTGGTGAGGGGTCTGGAACACAAGGCTTATAAGGAGTGGCTGAGAGAGCTGGAATTGTTTAGTTTGAAGAAGAGGAGGCTTAGGGAAGACCTCATTGCACTCTACAACTTCCTGAAGGGAGGTTGTGCTGAGGAGGGGTTTGGCCTCTTCTCCCAGGCAACAAACAGGACCTGAGGAAATGGCCACTTGTTGTGCCTGAAAGATTTAGATAAGGAAAAGGAAAAAAAAATTCTCTCAGAAAGTAGTCAGGCACTGGAATGGCCTGTCCAGGGAGGTGGTGGAGTTGCTATCCCTGACAGTGTTCAAGAGGCATCTGGATGAGGACCTATGAGATATGGTTTAGTAGCTTGTGGTACTAATGGTAATGGGAGGATGGTTGGACTAGATGATCTTGTAGGTCCTTTCCAACCTTGTGATTCTATGATTATATGTTTGAATGGCTCTTACAATCACCCTTAAGGAGTTAGCCTACATTCAGTGAGAACTTCTATGGCTATTTTAATAAATAGCATTCATTGTTGAAGCAAAAGATTATATATTCTTTTGGATCGACACTGTTAAATACACTACCTGCAGAACACTTGCAAGTATCAAGAATGTAACTAATGCAGCTGATTGCAAACACGTTGAATTATGAAATAACTCCATAGAGTTTTCTAAGTTTACCAAAGAGGTACTCAGTGTAATGGAAACATCCCTGAGGCAGTGGAAGATAATCCCAGCCTGTTGGTCCTGGAAGTCAGTGATGTCCTCTTGACTTGTCTGTATCTCCCCCAAGTTTCCTTCTCTTTTAAGCCTTTTTTATACTGCTTTCTTCCTTTCAGGTGCAGCTTGAGTTACTCTAGTCACTACTCTAGTCATATATCTTTGTTACAATTCCTGTGACAGAAAAAAATGGAAAACTACTAACTTGGGATAACAACTATGAAGTCTATCAGTTCCACAGTTCCATCAAGTTCCCATCCTGTGATGTTTGATCAGAGAGCCTGGCCATGGTGTTTGTGCTCTGCTCCCCCTTCATACTATATCTCTTAGAGTCAGCATACCAAGCTTTCCTGGTGTTACTGCAGTATATGGTTGGATGTTTAGGGAACTATCCTGGAACAAATTCTGCATATTCATTGGATTCCACCGTGAGGATTTCCTCAATTCTGTATCTTCTCTTAAATGTGGATATGTCAATAAGTCACATTCAATAATTATTCCACATAAGCCACCTTCTGAGACTATAGTCACTCAAGTTTCACAATATGTAGAAGGAATCTGGGAGGTCACAAACAATCTTTCTATGAGGATTAGAGCTCAAGAGGCTTTTGGATTTCTCACTACACGTGGATTAAGATGTTTGACTCGTAGTATTTAGGAAGACTGCCTTATCTGAACACTGCCAAAGGGAGGGAGTTGAGAGCAGGGAGGGAGCATACCATCACCAAATCTGAGCCAATGACCATCATAGGTTGCACCTCTGTGAGAGTATGGTTAAGGAAGAGAAAACTTGCTGCACAACCGCAGCTGGGAGAGAGCTGAAATACCACAGCAAATCTTAATTTTCAAACCTTCATTCTTTGGTTAGACACACACATTCTAGCTTTCTAGAATCTTGGTTACCATTCCATCCCTTTTTTTGTAGTTTGAATGGGCTCTCCTTGACGAGAAAATTGTATAGTTTTGATTAACAGTGTTTCTGAAATGCAGAGTATTTTTGCAATTTTGTAATTTTGCACTGTATGATGTCTAAAAATGTATTTCAAGAAGAATTTCAGAAAGCACTAATTTTTCCCTCAGAATTTATATTAGGATTTTTTTTTTTTTTTTTTTTTTTTTTAAATATCGTGACACACAGTATTTTCATTTCCAAACTCCTCTCTAGTTTTTCCCAGACATCTTAATCAGCTTACCCTATCTTCTCTTTCATCTGATAATTTTGATTGGCTACATTCCTGTGGTAATAAATAAAAATAATTAAGTAATTCATTTGTTCATGATAATTTGTAGCTGTCATTTACACAAATTTTTAAAAATGTTGTTCTTTTTTTTTCTTTTTTTTAACTTCTGCAGAGAATTGCTTAACCCAGTGTCTCAGTTTAATTCCAGATCCAACAGTATTTATGACTTTGTAATTGCTTATCTTTTTCTTTTCATTTTGACTAATAATATCAAAAATAGATCTCTAATTCCCTTCAAAGAGCTCAGTTACATCTGTTTGATGTACACTGCAGTGGCTTTACATGCTTATAACTTTCACGTGATCTAGGAAGAACACAAAATTTGTCTAACATTTTTGAAAACAATACCTTTTCTATAGCTCTCTGTGGAGGAAACATAACTGCAATGAATGGCACCATATATTCTCCAGGATATCCTGATGAGTATCCAAACTTTCAAGACTGCTTCTGGCTTGTAAGAGTACCACCTGGGAATGGAATCTACATCAATTTCACAGTTCTCCAGACAGAGCCAATATATGATTTCATAACTGTCTGGTAAGGAAAAACTTCTGGCTTTTAATTAATCTTCATGTGACACTATACAACAAAGTATGAATTAAAATTGGTATATTTATGATTTCATAATTTCTTCATTGATGCTGGTGTCCTGAGTGATTTGCCCAAACCCATGCTTTCCAATATACAATTCTTTCTAGGTATTAGTGGACAGAAAGTTGCATAGCCTTTCTTGTTAAGAATTCAGAAACTGTGGATTGCCAATAATAGTTTGCCTTGTTGATTTTTTTTGGTCAAGAAGTATGATGTAGCCAAATTCTGAAAGACAATTTATCCTTAAAAAATGTGAAAATGAGCAGCTGCTACTGTGTGTATTAGGCCATTTTAGAGTAACATTTTCTTCATATCTTACATGTTGTCTTCTTTCAAACTATTTAACAGAAGATAAAAGTCAAGACTCTATTTGGTTATGACAAAAAAACTCTTAACTAACTGCAGCTGTGAATAACATTTGTTTTCTATATACTGAATCTATGTATTCTCTCTATTATCTTTATATTCTCTCTATATCTGCTATATTTTGAATCCATGTTAATCATGATTTTTTTCAGATATTGAGGCCCACGTTTTACTAGGTTTCAAAGTTGTTTAAGGCAGGTGGCTATAGGCACAGCTAGAGGTACAACTTTTGTCATAATCATGAAACTATACCAGTGAGTCCCTTAGATATTTCAACAGCAGTTATGACCCTTGGTAGCTTACCTAAACAGTAATTCAGAGATTGAGAGAGTATTTTTTTTAGTCAGAACAGTGAGGGGTAATTTGAAGTATTTGTTATTGATTTAGTGTTTCTGTTGCACAAAACTATTAATTTGACTTCATATAAATTCCTATAGACCTCAGGTTTTCATTCACAATTACCTAAATATTAAACAGTTGTCTTCATTGTTGTGATCATTTTTGTAGGCATTAGCTATTTTTCATCTTATACTACAAACTGCCTTGTCTTGCATCCCAGATATTTGCCTGCTTTGCTTTAAATTCTAACAAAAATTTCATCTGAATATGTACAAAGACTATTGTTCTGATGAAACTCAGATAATTTTGAATACTTTTAACTCTTCCCTACTTGAAGGATGAACTTCAGAATCTGTCCTGAATTTAGTTATTTTCAGTGTGTACATCCGGACATGCAGACATCCTTTCCCCGTTCAATTCATACAAGTTAGAACACTACTGTTCACTCCCAGTGTTCCATCCACTTGTTCCCTCCTTTCTATGAAGCAATTTCACGTCACAGAATCACAGAATCACAGTAGTAGTAGTAGTAGTATTTTATAGTATTTGTTGTATTAGTTTTACTTCTTTTCAAATATCGGCATTTGAAAACACAGGTGCAGCAACATGAACATTAATAAGATGATGAAGTACAGTCACAAAATAAATTACTTTAAAGTTGCTGGCTTTTTAATTAAAAAAGAAAATAAAAATTACTTCACTGAGGTGGTTGAATGGAGGATCATGCTTTTCAATAAGTTTGGATGGCTTTCCAAACTACTATCCCTTTTACTCCTGTTCACATACAGAATATCAAAAAACTTTCAGAGTTTATTTCATCTGGTTTCAGATGACTCATGTCTTTTTAGAGTAGTCTACTACCTTATAAATTGTGTAGAAATTAAATTATTTGGACAAACAAGTCTTCTTTTATTTGTTTTTCTAAGGGATGGACCAGACCAAACTTCTCCTCAAATTGGGCAGTTTAGTGGCAATACTGCACTAGAATCAGTCTACAGTACTTCCAATCAGATTCTGATCAAGTTTCACAGTGACTTTACTACTAGTGGCTTTTTTGTACTTAGCTATCATGGTAAGTATGACAAATTGTATTTTCTAGTGCATGTGCTATAGTGATTGCTGCTGTAATAGAATTGTTTTTCTAAAAAATCACTATTATTAATGTGAGTGATCACCATTGGAGTAATGAAAACTTATAAAGGACTAACATATATAATGAAAACAAAATATTTTCTCAACCAGTATGTTAAAGTTACTAATAGTCAAGCAAAAACAACACACTGTGAAGTGACTTGAGCAAAAAAGGTAGCAGCAAGACCCTGTTAGTTCCAGGTGGTTATCTTCTCTCTACTTACACGCTTCTAAATTTTTATACAATCCAAGTGTAACAAACAAGTGAACAATAACAACAAAAGCAGCAAAAAAAAAAGCTTAAATCCCACAATGAAGAGAATTATCAATGTCACTTGATTTTTTTTTTTGAAGAGTAGATTCATAATTTTTATTCCATAGGGTTTCATGATTTTATTTCCATATCTAAGCACCTATATTGCAGTTTGAGAAGGACAAACTAACACTTTGCCTTCATCAAGATATGAATTGATATATACTCATTAATTGGTATATATTACTATATATTGATAAGATACATTGTCTATGATGAGCAAATATATATGAGCAAACAATATATGAGCAAACACATGGAAAAAAGCTCATAGCTGTTCATAAATTTTCTAGATTTGATCTTTCTTCACTTATTTATTTCTGTTATTATGTACATTTTCATTCCACAAGTATGAACCCTGAAATGTAATAAAGATGTTAACTGATTATTCATGAAGAAACTTAGAACACTTTTGTGGATTCATGTTTTCAGAATAAATAAAACTCTCTGTATCCTTGAGTCTGATTGTATCAGCTTCTTACAATTCACAGCAATAAAAGTAAGGTGGAGAGTGGAATCAAATCTTTTAAAACAGATAATTTGGGGTCTAAACTAAAATCTATACATAAATGGGAGACATTTGAGATAAATAATATTTGAATTTTTATGGAATACATTTGCTACACTGGTGATTTTATTTCCTTTCATTTCATTTTATTTTATTTTAAGAATGGAAATAGGATAGCTGTTCCAAGTTTGCTTGGTGTGTTTTCTTTTAAATAAGTATAAATTAGTTGCTAGCTTTCTGACTTGATTACCTGATATCTGACTTGATATTACCTGATAATACAGGTAATAACATAATAATAAGAGATCAAAAGGAGTGGAGTAGGAAGATATAATTTATAGGTGACTCAGTAGCAATAAATCATGTACAAAATATAAATATTTTTGGTTGACCTAAGTTTGGCTCATTCAGTTACTAAAGGATCCAAAAACAGAATGTAACAAACGTACATATAAATGAATCTGAATCTTCATCTGCCATAAATGGATAGTGTTTCCTTGCTATGAGAGATCCTATAAAAAAATACAATATGAAAAGGTACAGTGAAAACCAGGAACACATGACTCATTTACCAGCCTAAGCGTACACTTTAAGGCATAGAAATACAATGTAAACTCTTCAGCATGATTTATTTGCATTTCTGTCATAATTGCATTCAAATTGAAGGAAATTGCATCTATATTCAAACACCAGTTCATCCTTCTTGATTGTCTGTAGAAAAAAAACCCACATTGCTTCTACATGTTTTTTTGTTTGTTTTTTATTTTTTTTTTCACCCAGTTTTTTTTTTCTTTTTTTCTTTTTTCTTTTTTTAACCTGGATTATATATATATAGGTTAAAAATCAGAAAATCATTTAAAGTGATGCTTCAATTTACAAGTTTCAACATAAAATCAGTACTCGCCATCTGCAGATGAGATAGTTTGTCTCTGCTCCACAAATATTAATTTTCCAGGAAATTTCATCTTCAGAATGCTTCTAATCATCATTTACACTATATTTTGAAAGAATATTTTGTATTCTAAAAGTTGTCTTCATCACATATATTTTCAAGAGATGAGATATTCAACAATATTACAGTGGTAATGTGGATAACCATAGTAAAAAAAGGTTGAACAACACAAAAACATTTGGTTTACAGATGCAATTGCTTACAGAGAAAATTTACAACTACTTCTAAACTTCTGAAGTTATTTATCAAGAGAACCTTACCCTTAAGAATAAATAATTAAGAATGCAAATTAAACTACAAATTTTTAATTAATTCTGAAATCTGTATGTTTCCTTTATTTTGAGTCTGTTAAAGGCTACAAAGAAAAGAAGCAGATGTTTATTTTTATCCTGTTAATGTATTAGCTGAGTTATATATGCATGGCTGTTTTAATTGCATAATTATGGGAATGTCAGCTGTTTGTGTATTTCTCTTTATAGCCTATCAGCTTCGAGTCTGCCAGCCTCCAACAAACATACCAAATGCTGAAATTCTAACTGAAGATGATGAGTTTGAAATAGGTAATGTGAAAGAAGATAAAAGCAATGTTTGTTTAAAAACAAAACAACAGAAAATGGTGCTATGAAGAGATCTTTACTATAGAATGCCTTCAATATATTTGAGAATTAAAAGCTTAAGAAGTCATTCCTCTTCCTTGTGCTTCCTGAATGCAGTTTCGGAGATCACATCTGAGCATTGCAGTAACAACATTCCAAATAACTTTGTTTAATAATGCCTTTTTCATAATGTTATTAATTATTGCAATTAGAATTTTAATTGATTTATTTTCCATTTTAAAAACATACACCAAATGAAAAACAAACAAGCAAACAAACAACAACAACAAAAGATTTCTAGACATCTGTACCAGAACTAAGGTTCTACAAGTGAAGGGTAACACCAAATTTGTAAAAACTAGGAATACTGACTTTTGAGACAGGTTGATAATAATGAATGTTATAATTATCAATTACATGATTAGATGTCAGATGTCTCACCAGCTAGTTTTGCTCAGGTTTCCCCTTCACCCAACCTATATTTTTCTTCCTATATACTAATATTTGAGTTATTAAACTGATAACAAATTAAAAAACAGACATATTTTCTCTTTTCTTCTCTAAACTGGACCAAAAAGAACTTACAGGATACAATCTTTTTTTTTTTTTTTTGTGACTTCATAAAGCTACATGAATCATTTCTTGATCAAGAAAAGACAGTTTTTTATTCCCACCATCAAGTAAGATCCATTTCCTATTCATTTTTTCTCCTTGTGGTTGTATGAATTACTGTTTTGATACAATGAGTACTCAGTAAATTGTAATGCCTAAAGGTCTGTGGACACATGGTTCACCTGACTTGAGTCAAACTCAGGCTAATATTGTTGCACAGCAAGAAACTTCACTAATCAATAATATTTTCAAAGCTAAACATTCAAAATAATTAATATTTAATGGCAGTGTTTTTCTCTGTTTTGTTTTTATCAAACAGGAGACATAATAAGGTACCAGTGTCAACCAGGCTTTACATTGGTTGGTAATGAGATTCTGACATGCCGACTTGGTGAAAGGCTTCAGATGGATGGAGCACCACCTACTTGTCAAGGTGTTTTATCACTTCTCTTTCTCTTTGATTTATCTTCGTATAAGATGGCAAGTTTAAAATATTTCAACCCTTTCGATGCTACTCCAGCATTTTCATTGTTTATGGTGAATATTAATGAAAAATCATCAGTATTTTTTAATGCATTTGGTGAGTTTTAAGGTTTACTTTGTGAAAATAATTTAACAAATCATTTTTTTAAGGGACCTTACATTTAAAAAATTAGAAACAAGATGATTTTTTTTCTCAAAAAAATATTATTGTAAAATTTTATATGAAAATTTTAAAAATAATAAATTGATAAACATAAAAATTCTAAATATAGCATTTATTTAGATGAGCAAAATCAAAACCTCAGTTTTTAGTGTAATATTTTTATTTGTTGTGCATTAAAAGTAATATTCATGTTGTTGAGATATGTGCATGTACGTTTTCTGAATTTTACTGAAAACAGTGAATGAATAAACACCTTAATGCTGAAACAAGCTTATTGTCTTGCAAACCAGTAAACCCAGAGTTTAAACCTGTCTTTATTAAGCTGATATTTAATGTCTTACACTAAAATAGAAGCCATCTGTTTCATTTATACATTTTTGAAGAAATTGTTGTATTTTTTTTAAATTGAACTGATTAGGAACCTAATGGACAGTGCACATGATTTATTACAAAGCAACAACAAAGAAAACAGAACAAAACAGGATCTCTTTGAAGTCTTAAATTGATGAGTACATACATATTTGCATATACATAAATATAATTCTTCCATTTAGCTACAGAAATATAACTAAAGACATAAAGTTATGAACTTAAAAATACATTTAGAGAAGAAGAAAACAAAACAAACAACAGCTTCATCGACGTTGAATTTATGTAAATAAAAGCTATTTTGGATCCTGCTATTTGTTGTGATGCTTGCTAAAATAAATAAATAAATAAATAAAATCTGAAGCAATGTTATTTCTGATTTTATTTTCTGATTTTATTTCATACACGTAAGTTTACAGCAGATTTAGTACTATTTTCAACTATATTGACTTAAACTTTTCTCTGATGTAAATCCATTGTGTGTTTCTTAAAACCCATGCAGATTTCCTTCATTACATCAGAAAATAATCACTAAATTCAGCAAGCTTATTCAAATGCCTATCATCTTTTATTAAATGAAGTATATAGCCAGCATCTAACTTTGTCCTCAGTTCTCCTTGGAATTAGATTCTAATTTCAGGATCAAATTAATGCTTCAGAATAAGAAGATTGAAATTGTATTTTGAATCATAATTAGAGGACTCTGAGAAAATTCTTGAATTAAGACTTGCAGCGATATCTCAACTATGTTAGCGTAGATTTGTAAACTAATTTATCTATCTGATTCCCACAGGAAATCCCTTGTGCAGAAGTAGGTCTTTAAGTTCTTTACAAAATTCCTGAGCGGAAGTAGCTATAAACAAACTAGTTCAACAGATGACCATGATGCTCCTCGTGGCAATTTCTCTCTCTCCCTCAACATGTGTTAAATGTATGCACATTTAAATCTTGAGGTGGTCCATTCTTTTATTTGTTTCCTTCATTCTTTTTATTTTTTACTTTCACCACAGTGCAGACAGGAAAATTTGATAACCACAGCCTAAGAAGCTGATATGTGAAACAATCATCTTAGATGAAGAGTTTGGTATCTTTCTCTGCGTGAGTTGACACAGGAAATCAAATACAGGTCTTGCACTCGCAAGAGCTTTCTAAGCCATAGTTCATTGCTTCATTTTTCATAGGGATGTTTTAGTTTAGTTTAGTCTAATTTCAGCAGAAATTTCATAGCTCAGAGAATAAATAGAATTGAATACTTTGGCTCTACTGCTTCAAAGCACAAAAAGCAAACAAAAAAGTTTGCTTCCCATCCTAAACAGGTACAACTTAAGTACTCACAGGCACAGAAAGCTATGACCTTAGGTGATTGAAGCCTGCTTTCTGCTTCTACATTTTGATATTTTGATCTTAGCCAGATAATTATCATGTTATGAGTTGATTTTGAACTTAATCCCATTCTCAGTTTTCTTGCATTTTAATTCTATACTGTAGAAGCAAGGGGGAAAATAATAAATTTTACTTTAAATGACCTGAAGCTGTATTTCTACTCCACAAAAGTCTATGTTTATGATGGATTATGGATTTATATCTTTCTTAAAAAAAAAAAAAAAAAGAAAGAAAGAAAGAAAAAAAAGCCTCCTTACAAAGTTAAAAAGGAAAAGGCAGAAACCTAATTTTCAGTGAATAAACAAAAATACAGAACCTTCAGTCATTTGGAGATTCAGTAGCCATAACCTAGGTCACTTTCAAAAAACGTAATTAAGTTTTTCAGTTCTCATGGTTCTCATTAATAAATTGAAATTATTTGAAATTCCTGGAGGGGAGAAATTTGACTTCCGTAAAGCAAGCTATTATTGCTTTTACTGGCTTCTACTGCAGATGCTTGACCTCATATATGAAGAAATTCGTTTCTCTTAATGTGAGTTCAACCTATGAAAAATTATTTTCTCTCCTTCTCTCTGCTTTTTCTGCTTTCCTGTGACCTCTATCTCTTTCCACAGTCCAATGACATTTTTTTTCCAATAAACAGTCAATTTGCGTACTTAATTAGACAATAATATTGTAAACATTCTTGAGAAATCTACTATCCTATTATGCTATCATTAACTGAAAGGGCTCAAGAGCCATACTTTAAGATTACTGTTAAACAGTGCTCAGTTCTGAACCAACTGTAGGTCACTTGTTCATAAATACTGTAACAAAACTGGTTCTTGAAAAAAGAATAATGAGTTACATGGTCACTACAAAAGTAATATATGTTTCCATGGAAACTACAGCAAGTACGATGAGCACATTTGACAGAGGAAATTCTCAGCTATAAAACATGTCAACATAATAACCACCATTAGCTACGACTTTTTTTTTTTTTTTTTTTTTTTTTTTCTAGCAAGGAAGAAGAGCTTGCATGCTGTGCTCATAAAAATTTGCACTGGCGGAGGTGATTTACTCTGTCTTTTGCCAGTGCTGAAGCACAACATGGAGTGCATCACCATATTTATAGCTAGTCTTTGATATCTATAAATGTTCAATAAACATTTATGTGTGCTAGAGGATGCGATTTTTATTTTTATTTTTACTTTTTCACACGGAAGAATTAAATTGCACACCTTTGCTTCTTATACACTTCCATTACACAGACTGTGTTGCCAGGCTACCCCTCTGCTGCAATCTATTGCACAACAGTAAAATGTAATGGATCATTGGCTGGAAGGTTCAAGTTTTACTGCCAACATCCTCTTCTGACGTCATAGGTCAACATAATAACATAGGAGGCATTTCTTTCAAAGCAGTCTAGTGTTTGTATATCAGGGTGATAATTGTGATTGTCTTTTAAAGTGAGGCAAAAGTCTTTTTTTTTTTTTTTTTTTTTTTTTTTCTTCTGATTGATATTTATTTGCTCAAAAAATTTTAATTGTATGGTGCACTGTTGCATCAGTCTTAAATAGAAGAGTCAGTTTGATGTGTCGTAGCTATTCAGGAATATAACACCAGCATATTGGCTGCTGGTCAAATGCTTTGATTATAAGAACTCTCTTTGCTGCTTTGTTTTATAACAGCTAGGAAGGAAATTGGATTACAGCGTGGAGACTGAAAAATACATTTCAAGTATTTTTTATTGCACATAATAGCAACAACCTAACATTTCCAGGGGCTTCTATGTATTAAAAAAGCAAAACAAAACAAAGGAAACGGATAGGTAGATTAGCACAAATCTTTTTTTCTTTAGTCCTAGTGAATAATAAAATGTCAGTCCGAAGAGCTTTTTTTTTAAAAGTTATTTTCTACACCAAAAGCAGCATGTCTGAATAGTGAACTGTGCATTTTGGATACATCAGCATTCTTGGAGCTTTTATTGAGGTTCTCAAGATTTTTGCTGCTTTCTTTCACACAGACAGATTGTGGGAGGGATTGATTAAACTTTATTTAGGTTTGTTTGAAGTGCAGTGAAATTATTGCTGACAGTAATAGTAATGTAAGGAAAAAATTCCACCATTCATCTTTTTGAACAATGAAACAATTTAGTACTTAACCTACAGGAGTCTCATATCCTCTAAAAATTGAAAGAAAGAAAATGCCATGAGTTAATAACTACTAAAAGTTGTAGTGCTTGTTTTCTACATGTACATTACTTCACAGGGTTCTTTACTGCTAACTGTGCAGTTTGTTTGGTTTTTTTTCGGTCTTTCTATATTTGTGAAAATAGAATAATTAATGCAAATCTTTTAAATAAGGACAGTCTTGCAAATCACACGTAACAAAAATAACAGACTTTATATTTTTAATAATGTGTCTGTTTCACAGTGCTGTGTCCAGCCAATGAAATGCGTCTGGATTCAACAGGGGTAATACTGAGTCCTGGGTATCCTGACAGCTACCCAAATCTCCAGATGTGTGCATGGACCATTACTGTGGAAAAGGGTTACAATATCAGCATGTTCTTCGAATTCTTCCAGACAGAAAAAGAATTTGATATACTTGAGGTGTTTGATGGTAACTATAAAATATGTGATTTTGGGTGATACTTTTTCCTATACAATGTGTTTTTACTTTACAGCTATGTTGAAAATCTCAAATCACTGTTATTTGTTCATACCATATTTTATTTATGTATAAAAAATTAAATAAGCAATTGTTTGAATTCGTTGTGCTAAAAAAATATCTTTTGATTATACTGTGTTTAAAAACTGTACAGCAAAAGTTATGAGAAAGAAATAATTTTGTTTCAGTACAATTAGTACTCTGTAGTATATAACATGTTCTGTCAAGATCAATTCCAATCAGATTAATTTACCATTTGCTTGGAAGATGTTTTCTATGCATATTAATGTATAGAATATATATATGTATATATAAAATTCATTGTATGTTATTTAAAACTTTGTAACTTCTTGGTGTTGTGTTTTTTTTTTCTTGTTTTTTTTTTTTTTTTTTTTTTTTTCCTTCCTTATATCAAGGACCAAATATTCATAGTCCATTGCTGATTTCTCTCAGTGGGGACTATTCCTCGTCTCTCAATATAACCAGCAATGGGCACGAGGTATTTCTCCGATGGTCAGCTGATCATGGCACCAATAAAAGAGGTTTCAGGATAAGGTACATAGGTATGTAAATAAGATTTTCATTAATTTATAAAGAAATTCAATATAGATAAAACTTATTTACTGTAAAAGGATAATATAGGTTATATTTTCTTATATTAATTGTCCAGACTGAAAGAAAATACAGTTTGTTTTGTATGTGAACCGAATAGTGCTGATTTAATGAGGAACAAGACTACATGCCCCAAATGAGATATACACAATCATATGTACTCTGTAGAGATTGAATCAAATGTTTCAAAGAACTTTTAAAAGGTGAAAGTAAAAAACTGAAAGAAGCAATCTGCCCCTCCTCCCCTTCATCATTTACTTAAATTTGTGTGCCACTGACTGTCATCCTGGATTTTTATGGATTTCATCATTAACATTTTTAAGGTATGGCAACACGGCAGGAGTGAGCAGTGATAAGCAGGAAAATCATAAGACCTTGAAGGATTGAACTCTTTGAACGTTCAACATAAGCAACAAACAGATATAAAAAATTAACATCATACACACAGTGAACATGAAGATGGTACTTTAAAAGATACAATCACATTTATAGAACCATTATATAACACTATTTTTACAAAATAATATGTTTCATACATTAATCTAGAGTAGATTTGTTGTCACTTGCAGCAATTACACAAAATGTATGTTTGTGTTTGTTTTTCTTTTTAAATCACCACAAAAGATGTGAAATGAAACAATGAAAATAATTATTTGAGATAGAACATGTGGAACATTTTCATTTCCTATTCTGGATAAATTAGTGGCATGATACATTTTTATTTTACAAGTGGAGAAAGGAACAGAGAACATATATGATATTCTGCCTGCTGTGCTTTGTTTTTCCTTGCTTTTTAGCTTCTGTTACAGGAAAATAATTAGACGGTACAATAGTCTGTAAAACAGTATCTCTCCCTTTAGGTGAGGACAGTTTTCTCAGAGGTGAAATGACTTTGATGTGTAGTTAGATGAAATCTACTTTTGCCTAGACACAAAATGTTACACTGTATACTCATTTTCATTGTACTTATTTTGGATCTAGAAACAAGTGTCTTCTGTATGAAGAATATAATTAAAGTGAAAGACCAGAGAAATTTAGTGCAAGGAAAAAAAAATATTTTCATAGCATGTGCTCTGATAGATATGCTTCATTTTCTGCTGCTTGCTGTGATAAAGAATAAATGAACAGCCAAATGATTCCATCCTGATTGTAGGAAACCTGGTCTGAGAAAACCGTTGCCCTGTAGGAAGTCATAAGACATGAAAAGTCTTAAAGAGTAAGTGAAGCAGCAACTTGATATTTGCCTGAGGAATGGAACAGATGGAGTTCCTCTCTAGTTACCAGTGTTTTGTTAAAGCATGAAGAAACTTAGATGGAAAACAACTTCCAACTTACTTTTCTTTCCTACGAAACGGGCATATAACCATCTTAGCTAACAGCTCATGGCTTCTCCTTGATGAGAAAGATCAGAGACTAAGTTAAATTCCTAAAAAGAAAACCAACTTATCTCAAACTGCCTTTCAGGCTGTAAGTTTCTTTTGTTGGAGTTCATTGGTGAAGTAGCCAAAACAAAGTAATTTTATACTCACACATTTAATGGACAAGGGATTTAAAAAAAATAAAATCATAACGGCATCGTGATAATTAAGAAGTTTTTAATGTCATGAAGATTTCAAACACATACATCCTCAAAGATGTTTATGTTTCCATGCTTTTATGAAGACTTACAGATTTTTTACAGTACCTGGTGTTCTAAATAAGTCACAAAAATTAAAAACCACCACCACCAACAAAGCAGATTCAGTGTTTTTGGCATGTTTTTATGGTGGTACTCATACAGTTAAAATCTATTTTAGCTTTTATTAGTTCAATTCATTGTATCACAGAATTTGAATGTAGTAAGACCAAAAGGAAAAGATTATTTGAAAATAGCTATGTATAGTATGCTCTTGATATTTCTCTCTTCCAAAAATTTTGTATAATACAGGAATTTATATGATTGCAGTAAATTTCATCATAAAGTAAAGTTATGTGGGTTGTTTGGTTTAAAAGAAGACAATAAGAAAGCTACAGGAGTTATACAGGATATCTCTACTTCCTCTCAGGCTACTAAACCCTGAAGCACTGTTATTGTCTTATTCTTTTGTCTTTACATCTAGTAAAATTGCTTAATGCTTATGTAAGCAGGATACAAAATACGACTTTTACTGACATTTTCTGAGCTTGTTATCAAATCTTCACTAGCTTCAGTAGGAATTTTCAAGATTTGTCACCTGGATCCTGAATGTATTTTTTTAATTTATTTAATATTTATATTTAAAGCTCTCTACTGTAGCACTCCAGAGTCCCCTCCACATGGTTTCATTGTCAGTCAGACAGGTGGACAGCTCAACAGTATGGTTCGCTGGGCCTGTGATCGAGGTTTTCGGCTCATTGGGAAAAGTACTGCTGTTTGCAGGAAGTCTCCATATGGTTATTATTCATGGGATGTTCCAGTTCCAGCTTGCCAAGGTAAAATATTTCATAATAAAATATATAAGAAACTGTATTTTACTTTTTATTATAAATGATCTTTTTCTTTTCTGACATAAAAGGAATGATGCCTAATAAACTTTAGCAAACCCCCCCCCCCCACATTTAATTAAGAATATTGTAACAGACTTTGTTAAGGCAGACAGATGCTAAAAATAGTGTATATCATTATGAGGAGAAAAAAAACACAAGGTTGAAATATGAAATCATTCAAAAATATCATGAATGGTTAGTAGAGTTCATGCATTTATTTTTGTGTTGGTTCTACTTTGAAGAAGTAATTTTCACTGTAATTGCCACTTTATCGTGATCAAGGAGTATTTTTAGAAGACTCAAAATTTGCTACATTTCCAAGAATAGGAAATCATTCAATAACATCATTACTTTTGAAACCATTCTAATCTTTCAGTGTTTGCATTGAAATTTGAAACAGAATTAATCAGGTTAATGATGTTTCATGTATCAAACTCTCTATTGTGGTAATCAGTAGTCCCCTCCACAATGGTTTCATATTTAGTTACTTCTGCATTATAAAAGCAAAACGTTTTCCTTAAGAAAAACAATTATTTCACGTCCATTGTAATTGTATTTTAATTTTTTCTTTTCTGAGAAGAATGCCATTGTGCTAATAATTTCCATGTTTCACTCTTTAGTGAAATAATAGAATGATTTTTTTCATGAAAAAATGCAGTTCTGGTTTGTAACTTTTGTTCAGAATTTTGTGTATCAAGGAATTTACATTATCCTCTTACGTAAGCTGGTGAAAGCAACTCTTATATTCATTTAGACTTCATAAATCACATGTTCACAGAACCAACAGATCATTCATTACAAAATCCTAGTACGGTGTTTCAACTAGATGCTTGCATACATTTTGTTACTGTTGACATAAATGATGTTTGAATGCTTCAAGCTAATTTCCAAGATTTTTTTTTTTTTTTTTTAAATAAGCCTTTGAATTGCATCTTTGCCTGTATTTGTGAAAAATGGAAGTACATACAGTGCATTTGCTGAATATAATTGTTTAGCTTTTTTTCCTCCTCAGTTGAACAAGGACTGCTTTCATGACAGTTATTTGTGGAACTGGATCAAACTGTTAAGTAGATATCTCAACTAGTGGGAAATTTTTAAGTATATACATATATATCAGAAAGGATTGTTAAGACTGAAATAGGATCCCCAGGGAGGTGGTTGAGTCGCCATCCCTGAATGTGTTTAAAAACTGGATGTGGTGCTCAGGGACATGATTATCAGAGGGTTATTAGAGTTAGGGTAGTATGGTTAAGTCATGATTGTACTCAATGATCTTTAAGGTCTTTTCCAACAAGAGTGATTCTATGATTCTATGCTTTTATGATTCTAACTTAAAATGTCTTATCAAACAGAAAGTTTGTAAATATAATAAAAATATTTAATATGTACTAATTAACCTAAATTAATTATTAATTAATTAATAGTTATTAATTTGATAGATAGAATTTAATTTTAATATATTATATAAACATCTGTCAATTCTTTCATCAAGTCCCCTTTGTACTGAAAGTGGTTTTTGACCATGATATGAGCCTGCAACTCAACTCGGGTTCAACCTGAAGACACATTATTACTGTAAAAACACTCAGAACTAATCTGATTCCATACATAACTGAAGTATATAAATCTTCCCTTGCTTTGTTGAGCTGAAGATTATCCCCATGTCCACATGATACAGAAAATTGATATGAACTCTTGCATCAAATGTTTAAGAACTCCAGTAAATATCTCTGATGTTCTTCACCAGGGGATATTTACCAGACATAAGGGCTTTGCCATTCTCCCTAGTACTGAGGAATACAACTTCAGTAAAACTAGTTACCCTAAGCATGTACTTGCAGTTGTTATAATTTTATGATAGAGAGGATTAGCATTGTTTTATTAACCATAAAAAATGTCAGTCAACTTTGTTGCCTGTTTTTATTCTTCACAATTTACCTGCTCTTTTACCATGCAAAACTAAGTGAGAAAGTCCCATCTTGCCTTCTGCTTCATGTTTTCTGTCATTTATAGAGTAACTAGCAAAGGCAGTTTAATTAGTTGTTTCATACATATGAATTTAGGATTTCCACTGCTAACTAACCATTTAGCACAACATAAAATGTTTAGATGTTTTTTACATAGCAGTGGAAATACAAAGAAAAAAAGTTATTTGCAGTTTCTTTGTAAGTAATGCATCATATTTTGATCTATTTGTTTTCTGACTCCTAAATGAAGATTACCAGTGAAATCACAGTAACAGTTTCTGGCATCATCCTGTAGGAAGGGAGAAATCTAAAATTATGAATTCCTTAATGATGCCTCTGCAATCAGCACAGTTTCTTTTTTTCTTTTTTTTTTTTTTTTAATACTAAATAAACTCCTTGTTTGCTGTTTTCAGAATATTTGTTGTCTGCATTTAAACTAATGCTTTATCTTTTCATTTCTTATTTTTTCATCTGTACAGTTCCAGTTATCACTTATGAACTCTTTCCTGTTGCTGGCGTTTATTAATGCCAGAAGCCTTTTCCACTACCGTGTTTTGTTGCTTATTTTTTCAAATCCAGAAGTTAATGTTAGATCATTATTTTTACATTGTCATTCTTATACCTATATGAACATAAATTTTGATCTTTGGAACTCTGAATAGAAACCATCAGTCATTCCTCAAATCACTATAGAATTTTATCTGAATATCCCAGATGTGCAATTTAAAAATAAATGAAAGCTTTTTTTACATTTTATATAAAACCAAACATAAGTCAGAGAAAAGACTCAGTGAAGCAGTGAGAAATAGAAAAGCCTCAAGCAAAACTTCAACAGTCCCTTCCTGTGCCATGAAAAGGAGTAAAAGGAAACTGCCTCCAACTCTAATATTGTATAATGACAATAGTACAAATTAAAAAAAAAAAATTTACTATTCTATCTTTTAGATATTAACCATTCTGCTTATGTAAAGGTACGTTAAAGAAATCTTAATGCTGAAATGTGGTCCATTTCTCAAAAATTATGCTAAAGTAAGTCTATATTTACTATCAGTAAATTTATGTTTATTGTCTGGAAAAGCATGTAATGTGTAAAACATTCTACTTTTGCATTATTAGGCATTGATATGGGTTTGAGTTAGTCATGTTAATATGCATGAGAACAATTAATATAGCTATACTTAAGTTAATTTCTATACTCATTAAAAATAGACTTTTTATTTCCAAATACCTGACTGCATTGGGTCAAGTGTGAAAACTCAGCAACATTTTAAATGCCAAACAAATAGTTTAATCCTTAAAAGTAATTTGTAACGCACTTTACAGTAAACTTTTTATAAAAATTCTTAATTTTTCACAGGTTTAAAATCCAATTTGTTAAGTTCAGAAGAGTATATTACTGTATAGTTTCAGTAGTATTGCCTGTGTTTGTGTTGTTCCTGATAAGTGTTGTCAGATTTAGACAGATGTCAGCAGTGATACTCTTCTTTTTATTCCACATAAACTTAAAATATGAAAGGTATCTACATCTGTTAATTGTTGTTATTAAATGAATCAGAGCAAATCCATGAATCAAAGCTCCTTTATAGAGTGAATAGTCAGATTTGAGTGTGCGAAATTGTTAATATATGAACTCTTAAGTGTGACTTAACATTTAATAAAGGATATTTTGTCCAAGACCAATAATATTTTCTGAATTTCTTATTATAAATAAGTCTTTAGAATGTGACAGTCCTCAAGAACTAATAAGGTTGAGTTCTTCAGAAGGCTACATGTTTACATCTTTGTAGTTGAAACTGTATTCTGAAGGTCACAATCATGGAATGGATCTGTTTCAAATGTGATTACAATTATAATGTTGATTAACAAAAACAAAGTTTTTACTATCTGAGCTGATAAATAATGACCAAACATTTCAGTGATGTATTTATTTTTTAGATAATTTGGATATTCTGTATTTTTCTTTTTTGTTTCTGTCGAGTTTTCAGATATATCAATAGCTTGAGTGGATCTTTTCACATTTTTAACTTAAAAGCGGCTTTCTGTTTCATACAAGGAAAGTGCTCCTCATAACTTCAGAAAAATAAAATATATCACTAAGTGACTAATTGATAGCTCTTTCTGTTTACATAGAAATACATAAAATTATTTATTTTATTTACATAAAATTTTACACAAAAATTTTATAAAGATTCAGTATGCTAAGATAAATCTTGTTTCTTAAAACTTTTAAAGGAAGGATATATTTTGCTTATGCCGACAGACTGATTCTACTTACGTGAATGATATAATTCAAATTTTATCAAGGCATTAATGGAGATCTTTGAATATCTAAGGAGTCATGGAGTCATTAATATCAATGTCAGATATAAAACATCTCTGTTAGATATTTATATATATATACACGTATAAATGTATAATGCTGATTGCAGGAAAATGATCTGCAGTATGTGAACAAGTAGTGTGCTCTAATGTGTTTTTCATATGTGGATTACAAGCAGCAGCTGCTGATCTATAATAACTTTTTTTGGGTGTAGATATATATATTATGCTGCACTGATGTAACCTGGCAGTGAATTTAGTTCTGGCAACTTCAATATGGCCTGAAACTTCTGTTTATCATTACATGTAGTTTTGAAGGAAAGAGCATGGACAAGCCTGCCTAATTTTCCAGCTGCAAAGTTATTGAGAAATTTGTTAAACACCATTTATGTCACGTTTTCATTTTAGTGTCATAAGGACTGTTTCTTTCTTTGGTAGTATCAAGTGAAATAATTAATTTCTCTGAGAAGTTTAGTAAAAAGTAGAAGATGGACCTTATGTTTCATGAACTTGTCATTTTTGCTCATTCTAGGTTCATGATTTCATAGAATTTCATGATTCTTAGAGCCTTCACTGTCTCCTAATTTATTTTTTCTTGTCTTCTAAAAATATGTGTCTCTAATTTCCGGTATAAACTATGATAGCCATAAGATATAAAGAAGGTGGTGAGCAAATTAATCATTGTTTTTCTCTGGTCTTTTCATCACACTATGTCCTGCAGTTTAACTTTACATGTAATCTCTAGTTTCTTCATATGAAAATTCAAGAATATATTTTAAGTTATTTTATTGCATCTGTTCTACAAGCTTTGATAGCTTTAGAGCTTCACCAGTGTCTCAGCTGTGATCGCTTACATTGGTGCAGAACCATAATGTTACATTGCTAATGAAGCAGGTTTGTCTTTCATCAGACCAGCTCACAAAAAAGGCAATAATTGATCACTATTTTCCTAAGAAATGTACATAGTCTGAGAGGCTTGATTCTTCGTAGCTACTTAGGGAGAATAGATAGTCTCTTATTGTTCAACATTCCACTTCAAAGTAAAATACTTAAGAAATAAGTGCCTTAGCCCTGTTTTGGGGATCAGATTTACATTATATGTTTGCTGTTAAAATGTTAAAATGGAAAAGACTTTTTTAAAAATTATTTTATTTCTCAAACAAGGTTTTTTGAAAGGATAATTTTGTGCTTTCTCTCTGCTGAATAATGACGTTTATATATATTTGGTGGGGGAGGGAGCTTGCATTTTCATTTGCTAATTTTAAAATATTTTTAAGTGTACTTCATTTTTAATTTGCAAGATGAAAAATAGAATGTTGAAAGTTAATATTAGTGTTAGCCAGGGGTTACATATTATATCTGAGAAATATCTGAAGTACAAACTAGATTTCTGATGCCTCAGTCTGATACTTTATTTATTCAGCCATGCTGGTCCTACTTTCCCAGATATTGTCTATCAGATATTGTCTATTTCATCTTCTTCAATTATCTTCTTTTTTCTTTTTCTTTTTTTCTTATTTTGAATGAATAGCTGCAGGGTTATGAACCATGATTCTTTTTTTTTTCTTTTTTTTTTTTTTTTCTTTTTTCTTTTCTTTTTTCTCCTCTATCAACAGACAAAAATTTTGTCTGATTTAATTCCCTAAAATTTTAAGGTAGATTTTTTGTGGACTTAAAATTCACATTGAGTTAAAAAGTCATTTGAATGAATTTATGATTATTGAAATTGCAATACATAAAAACTCTGTGACAAGAAGAAGCTCACAGTGAAAAACAGATACAATGACTATGCCTTTCTCTTTAATCAGCAATATCTTGTGGAATTCCTAAAGCTCCAGTAAATGGTGGGATATTAACTACAGATTACTTAGTTGGCACCCACGTTACTTACTTCTGCAATGATGGGTACAGACTATCTTCCAAGGAACTTACTACTGCAGCCTGCCAGCCAGATGGTACCTGGAGCAATCACAATAAAACACCTCGCTGTGTAGGTAAGTAACATGCAAAAATGCAATAATGTTGGACATTATGTTTATTTATCAAAAGTAGAAAACATCATGTCTCTTATCTTTCAGCTTTCAGGATACTTTATGTGTAATTGCTGGTATTACGTTATTGTGAAGTATATATTTTAAATATGTACCTGAGAATATACTGAAATATGCTATGAAAGTGGAATAAATACCCTACAGATTACTGAACATATTCAAGCTGATAATAATTTTCTGATAAATCAAAGTTAATGGCTGCAGTGTTTTATGCACAAGTCAGTTCTACAATGAGAACTGAAATGTTTATATGCTGTTCATAAACCCTATTTACTATCCAGAATTCCAAAGTATCTGGTATTCTGGAATACTTCTTGGAAAGTACTACTGATTATTTGTATCTACCCCATCATTATAATTCTACACTATCTAAATTCTGGGAAACATCAATGAAGAGAAAATGCTTGCTCAGTTCCAAGAAGTAGATAACTTCGAAGTGGATATGAAAATCCAGGTGACTATAAGCGTGAGATAGCAGTACAAAAATGACTCATGCAGATTGAGATTATTTCACCCAATGAATTTTAGAAACGGGAAGAAAATATACTCTAGAATAATTTTCAAGGGCTCTCCCTTTTTCCTGTTTTGTTGTTCTTGTAAATGCATTACCTCTTGCCTATTCCTCTGCCTAAAGAAACAAAGTTAACAGAATGAAAGAAAGCAATATCCAGCAAAGATTTTCCTGTGTCATTTTTCTCTTGATCAAGGGAAAATTTTATGCACGCTAACTTCTCTATTAGATCAGATGTGTAGAAGAAGATTTTTTTTGCTTGCTTTTGGAGGATGTACATGTTGAGTTAGGACATGAGATAAAGATGTATTGCTGCTGAAATCCCTCAATATGGATATTATTTAACATGTGACCACTGTGCAGTCTCTCCAAGTATTTAAAGTCTCAGATAATTCATCTGGGTAAAAAATAATTCCTATATTTAAGTTTGCCTGGTATTTTATTAAAGATTTTGATATGTAATGTGTCACATCAATTTCCTAACTATAAATCTATAATGAATTCACTTATGGTATAGATTTTATCTATACCAGTTGTGTAGCCCAGCATATTCTAGGCACTGCTCTAAGCCACTGATCATCAATAATAAATGAGAGAATTGTTACTTCTCACCAAAGGAAATTTTAAATACAACCTTATTCTTCAAACATTATGTCAACATGTTTAAAATTTATTTCTAAATTAATAACAACGGGTTTTTGTAATTTGCTTGTACTAAACTACGAATATGTGTTTTTGTCATTTGGAAGTTGTTACATGTCCAAGCATCAATTCTTTTACACTGGAGCATGGAAGATGGAAAATAGTGAATGGCTCACATTATGAGTATAAAACAAAAGTAGTTTTCAGCTGCGATCCAGGGTATTATGGCTTGGGACCAGCATCTATTGAGTGTCTTGCTAATGGCACCTGGAGCTGGAGAAATGAGCGACCTTACTGCCAAAGTGAGTAAATGTTGCATCTGTAACTGCTGTGTAGGTTACAGATAAAAATATTTTATTTGGTCCAGCTGGTAATTAACTAACTTGACATTGAAAGCACTCAATTAGAAAAGTTTTCCCTATCTCTAACCTTTTAACCAACATAATTAAATAGCAATTAATTAATAATGTTCCAGAAAGTGTTTGTTGTTTGTTTGTTTCTTAATTTTACAGAGAAAATTTTTATTTTTATTATTATTATTTTCAATTCTAGTGTATTATTTTGGGGGCAATAATAGTCTTTGTATACAGAGTTCTTCTACGTAGCAGACAATACTTCAGGCTGCAGCATTTATTTAGATGTTTGATTAATGTTGCATAGAATCATAGGATCATAGAGTTACGTATTATTGCATGTATCTTTGTGATATAAAGGTATAAATTTCTGTTCTCTTTTGCTTTTATAAAGTTATATCTTGTGGAGAACTTCCTACACCTCCAAATGGAAATAAGATTGGAACTCAAATCACATATGGATCTACAGCTATATTTACTTGTGACTCAGGATACATGCTTGTTGGCTCTGCCGTGAGGGAATGTCTGTCCTCTGGACTCTGGAGTGGAATTGAGACCAGATGTTTAGGTATGGGTACAACTGTCATGGCATGTCTATTTTCTTTCTCTGTAGCAGACAAAAGTAAGTTAAGTTAGTCAACTTATCTCTTTCTGTTACCCTTCCAAATATAAATACTAAGAGAGTTCTGCAGTTTAAAAATTCATGTTGCTGTTTTTCCTATCAAAAGATAACTGTGCTAATCTTTCCACAAATTGAATCCCTTTTTCAGTATCTGCCACACAAGCAAAGCCCGTGTTATTGCACTCCTCCATATGACTTTATAACAGATCTATTCACACATAGCAAGACTGATCAATTTCAGATCTGTCACCTTTAATATATAACCTTACTAAAATAATTGCATAGTAGATCTGAACTTAGTGAATATGTTATAGAATTAATTTTTGCAATTGCAAAAGATACAATAAAAAATATAAATACATGGAAACACAAACAGGAGCATTTCAGCTCCTGTTATTATTTCTGACAGAAAATCCCTCTCCATGTATGATGTATACACTTTGAAAACCCTTTGGTTGTACTTGTTTAGGCATCTTCACTTATTTAAAATACTCAGACACCAGACACTAAGTTGTTCATGAAAAAGGAACACCTGAACAATGTAACAATTGCAGTATTCCATTTTAATTCTTTAGTATTTTAATTCTTTGTTATTTATTAATATGATTAATTATTAATATGATTAATTATTAAATATGATTTGAGTTACAACTGTAGAGGCATTGATTTTAACTTTATATGCAACTATAGTTTTAGTTTTAGTGGAAATCAAAGTGAGGACTTTGTCCCAGTTTGAGAAAGTAACGTGAAAGACGCAGAAGTATGAACATATAAAGGAACATCTGTAAATGTAGACTTTCAGAAGATTCTGAAATTACATATTAACTGTTTATTGCAGATTGTTGTTCTTTGTGCAGATTGCTGTTACCCTTTTACTTGCTGTTGCCCTTTGCAGCAAACTGCTGTTTGCTTCAAATAGTTTTCTTTTGGTAGTTCAGTATTACTTGGTTGGTATAAATCCTCACTTAAGCTTAATCTGAATGACTCATGAATAAGAGAAAGTGTTGCTTATCAAGCTGCAAGTCTGAAGCTGGAAGATTTCCTGACAAATAACTGAAGGGAACAGGAAGTTCTTATGTTTCACTTTTACTGTGAAAAGCATTTAGCAGAGGGGGGAAAGAAAAGAAGCTATTTATGTTTGATTTTTTTAAATATTTTTTTATTTTTACTTTTTTAGCTTTCTTTAAATTGTGAGAAAATTCAGGACAGATTTCTAAATCTTGCAGGTTTGGGGCACCATAATACATGTGTAACCAAAACATGCTGATATTTTTTCATAATTAGGAGTTTATCTGCAATGGCTACAGCTACTCATTTTTGCAGAAATAAATATAAAAATTAGAGCAGAGAAAAAATAATCTTAAAAAATGCCAAATTCTATGCTTGTTGTGAACAGCAACTAGGGAAAATACACATTTTAGGAATTTGCCAAAATAACTTTATACCAAGTGATGCTTAACAGAAAATAAATTTATTTCCTCTGACATTTGCCTCTGGAAATAAAAATCTAATATAAACTTAATAATATTAAAAGATTGCTTAGTCTTTACTTGATTTTTGGATTCAATTGGCTACCAGTGTATTTCTCTTTGAAGTGTTGATGATTCCTTTAACAATTAGATAACATTAATGAAATCATATAAGATAAAATAATAAAAATTTCCAGGTATTCAGATCAAAAACTCAAGCTATTTTTTCGAAAGTTAAACTTCAGTCTTTTGTTTAATTATTATGTTAGACAACCTAATTTTCTTTTCATCTATATATAGTTAGAAAAAAATATGAATAGTGAATAGTTTTCACAGTCCTATTTTTTCTTGCTTTTTCCACTGCTATTTCTTTTCTTTCAAGGAGAAGAATAGTACTTTATGGCCATTGAATCTTAGGAGACATTGTTTGGCAAAGAGAATTAGAAAATTTAATACAACTACACTTCTTTTTGAACACCGGATTTTTCTATTTAATTCTTTTTTTTATTATTTTTTTTATAAGAAGATGTCATCAGTTGGATTGAATGGGTGCACAGCCCCCAAGAAACTGCCACCTTAATTCTAGCATCCTTATATCAGGAAGAAAAGGCTAGAAGGCATAAAGAGCATCAAAAGGCATCATAGAAGGCATCAAGTACAGAATGGGAGATAATTAGGTGACAGCAATAAAAATGCTTTAAGATTTGTATGCGTGCCTAATATTGAAAATATTTTGGAGCCACAGAAAAAAAAGTGGACCAAAGGAAGCTTGCTGTGGTCTGCATTTCTCTCTCGTCCTCTGTAAAACAGGAGAAGAGCAGATTATTTTTCAGCAGACAGGAGGGCTGGAGTCATTTAAGGAAATCCTGTCTATTTCTGTAGGTAGATTAAGGTTATACTAACTCCTAGATACAGCTGTATGGTAGCTTGACACTTTAGATAATATGTGTAGTTATACCCTAAAAGTTAATGATTAATTTTAAGTATAAATTATCCATGTAATGAGACCCGAAAGATCTCAAAGGGTTTATGAAAGTCTGTCTTTTGTTTTGACTTTTGACCCATTTTGTTCAGAAAACCTAAATTACAGTACAGTACTATGGGAGTAGTCATATAAACGTCATGATCTCAGTTAAGCAAAATGCAGTGGGAAACTGAGTTCTGGATCTGTATTCTTATTCTCTCTAGCTAGTGAGGAAAAAAAATGTTCAAATAATAAAATAAAATCCTAACAAAAATGACAATGACAAAAAATATTTTTATAACTAGAAAAAATCCTCAGTTATTGTTTTATTATTATTACTGTTGTTATTTTAGTGTCACTCACTAGCTAGTTATTAAAGCTGGCCTTTTTCCAAGGAAGAAATACAGAGAGTCTGCTTGATCATATTTTATCATGAAAAATGTGTAAAAATAAGAAAAAAAGGGTAGAATATTTTCAATCAACTGCCCAACCTGAAATAGACTAACTGATATAAACTTACTGTTAATCTTGGTGTTATTATAAAGATTTGCTTAGAGAATTAACACTTGTCTTTATAAAATGCTAAATATTTATCTGAATTTAAATACTGAAATGGGGCTTATTTGATCAATAAGAAAAGGGTGTCTTGTCTACATCGATAATACTAGAGTCTTAATAGACTGAAAAAGGTAGCAGAAAAAAAAGCTAAATTGATTAGAGAGAGAGTTAAACATCAGCATTTGTTCTTAGACTCCATACAGTGTTATTGGGATATATTTCATTTTTTTTTTAATGAGAAATAGCAGTAGTGTCATTTTTTAAAGATGTTGTTTGTAACCTGGATAATATTAAGGAAATATATCCTTGTGAGAACCGTAAGTCCTGCAGAGGAGAAGTGAAGTTTGCTGTTGAATAATATCCTGGGTATCTTTTTCCGAAAACATACTGATACGTAGATTTCTTTCACTATTACACTGAGGTTTTGAGTTATTGGTGAATAAAATAAGCACATGTATGGTTTTGCCTTTCAATCAAATATTCTGTGTTACTTTTATTCCTATTTTTGCATCTCAGAGAGTAATCTTCACTGCTGAAAATAAGCCTGCTTTATAGCTGAGGTTTCAAAGGTTCTGTCATTAAGTTGAGCTCTGCATTGGTGGAGCACTATTTCCTGTTAAGCTAGGTATTTTATTAGGTGTTCAGATGTTATGAAAATCCTTTATTGAGATTTTTTGCCTGATTTTTTCTTACTTAATGGTATTTCTCTACAATCATTTTTCAAAAGAGTAGAGTAACCTAGATAGAAACAGGCGATGTTGTAGACCTTATTTCCCCTAATATCTGTTGCTAAGTAAAACATTCCTATTGAATGTTTTTCTTCATATTTCACCCATTGCCTGCATAAAAAAAAAGAAAAAGTATTCTAATTCAGCGTTTAAACCTACAGGCTGCATTATGATCTAGAGGCCTCAGCTGGATTAACAGCCCTGCTCTATAGGTCTTTCATAGCTGTTTCATAGTACTATGGGAATGAACTTGGTCTTATACACTGAAGTAAAGAAACTGAAAATGTATGAGGTTATACTGAGAAGAAGAGCATTCTAGAATGCTAGTAGTGTGAAGTCAATTTAATTACTACTAGGATGTTAGAATTTTTTCTTGGATGGAGATTTTGATTAACATTTGCTTATTTTATTCTTGCATTTCTTTTTCCATGAGCTAGTTCTAACTACAGTGAAGTACAGTGAATACAGACAAATGCTGTATTCTAATGTGTTTTTGTGCATTTAAGAATGCTTTGTGTTTTGTTTCTCACTCACTTATTCCCTTAAATATAGACCAGAAGTACTGCTTGATCTACTTCTTCTTTCTCATTTTTTCCATAAATTTTATAGTATTCTTTTTCATGTTCTAAAAGACTTCCAAGAGTTGTGTTTGTATTGTATCATTTGCTTGTAATTGCTCTTAGAACCAGAATATTAACTTGGGGATGAAAAAAAAAAAAAAAAGTGATCTATTGCATAATAATAGTGCTATTAATCTTTCATCCATGGTAAGACAATATTCAGTGTCTTATTGGCTGTGCAAAAAGGAGTGGAAATTAAAAGTAGAATTATTAATTCTTAAATGTTTTCTCATCTATTTGCAAAATAAATGTCCTGGCACACAAGAGAAATAAAAAACAGAAGACAGCAGTTGTTCTGATTTCAGACCTTGGTTCTCCCAGCAGCACTCTCAGCAGTCCTTTGCTTTCCAATTTCTAGTCATTTTACTTTTGTTTTGAGTTTTCTGCTTAGTTTTTGTTTTTTTTTTTTTTTTTTTTTTTTTTTTTTTCCTGATAGATTTTGTTCGTGTTTACAGAGAGCTCTCAGTATGATACCCAGTTTTCAGTATTTGCATTTAGTCCCCAGTGAAAACAATCAACCTGCAAAGCTTAACTACTAAACTCTCAAATGCATTTAAGAGGAATAATTTAGGCCTCTCATTATATTATAAGACATTCACTTCAAAATAATATTCAAATGAAAAAATATATTTGATGTAAATACATTAAAAGGAAAATTTAAAGTAGAAGTCTCGTAAAGCAAAAGCCAGCAGAATTGAACCATGAAAACTACACGAATATTCAGTAGTTATTGTGGGCATGTGTTTAATTTGTAATTAACATTTTGGAATTCCTTTCTCCACCAGTATCTTAAGAGAAAAATGACAAAAGTGAAAAATTCTACTAACATTCATGAGAAAAATGAATTAACACCTTGATTTTGAATCACACAGAATCATACAATCTGGGAAACAAACAAACAAAAAAATTCCAATGAAATAGAAGACTAAGTAATAATGATTTCAGATCTCAGTGTTTCCTATCCGTCTCCACCTCCCTCTCCCTCTCCCTCTCCTCCTCCCTTTCCCTTCCCTTTCATAGAATCATCATAGAATCACAAGGTTGGAAACAACCTATAAGATCATCTAGTCCAATCACCTCCTCATCACCACTGCCACCACAAGCACTAAACCAAATCATGCAGATCCATTTCCCTTTCCCTTTTCCTTTCCCTTTCCTGCCATGCTTTTGAAGAAGTAATGATGGCAATTACTATAAGAGAAAGATCTTAATTAATTACCTTTGATGGAGATCAGGTCTACAGATTTTCAGATTAAAAAAATAAAGCAAGTAAAAGCACTTATGGAAAAATATTAATGAGTATCTGACGTTATTATAATGGAGAGAATTCAGATAAATAAATCAGTGCAAATTTCATTTGTGGTCTCAGAGGTTCTCTAGTCAGTAACTATGTATACCATTATGTACACCTTATTTGGCAAACATACTAAGCTGCACCAACATGTCAGATGATGTTTTGAAAACTAAACCAATAGGGCCAAATCCATCTGGTGATTTGATTGCTGTTGTTTGTTTATCTACTAGATTTTTTACATCTCTCAGTCAGAAAAATCCCCTGTGAGACTTAAACTTCCAGAGGCAAGAAAATCTCAGCTTTGCCAATGTATTTTGTATTTTTTTTTATAGGAAGTTTCTAACCTTCAAAGAAAGAGAAAAATACATCAGAGCATTATAAAGGCTCCAAAGTTAAAAGGAAAGAACAAACAGTTTTGCCTCTAAATCTATTTTCTCACTAGCAACCACATGGCTATAAGGGTTTGATGTTTTTTTTTTTTCTTTAGAATTATAGGACAAATGGGGAACAAAGGAGTTTGAGTGTCCAGTAATATTTTTTCCACTTAAACTTAAGTACTAGTTATAACACTACTTGCTTTCCTTATTTTAGTTTAGTTTAGTTTAGTTTAGTTTGAGTTCTCTGTCATGTGATATCATTTCCATTTTTCAAGTTAATTGGTGAATTGTTGTGCTTATTTTTAAGTTCAGTGAGAAAAAAAAATAGTGAAATAAAAAGATGCATACTTAATTTCTTCCTCCACTTCTCTGGATTAAAAGTACAAAGTTGAAGACTAGTCCAAAACATTGGTTTTTGACAGGACATTTGGATGTAGTTGTAGGATAACGGGATATTGTAGCAATGATTAACTTCAGCCTAAACAAATTTATGTTTGGGATTCTTTTGAGACCAATGTATAAGAAAGGCAGATTTCAGTACCAAGTTGTCTAAAGTAATTTATTCTCATTGGAAGAATGCTGAATTTATGATGCATGCAGTTTTATTTTTCTGATGGGAATTATTTCTATTTATACTGTGTAATACTGCAGTTTTCCCCAAGTTAATAGAAATAAACACTTGATTGTTTGAATGGAAGATTTCTTTGTTGTAAATTAAGAGATATATTTAAAATTTCTCTGACATATTAACTGACAATATTTGTTTTTATCATTTAATTTGAAAAATCTAGCTGGTCACTGTGGTATTCCAGATCTTATAGTCAACGGTCAAGTAATTGGAGAAAATTATGGGTATAGAGACACAGTTGTATACCAATGCAGTCCTGGTTTTCGGTTGATTGGTTCTTCTGTACGAATTTGTCAACAGGATCACAACTGGTCTGGTCAGCTTCCATCTTGTGTGCGTAAGTAAGCATGACAATACATACTGATTTCCACTACCGAAATGTCCTTCTCAGACAAGATGAGGTATATCTTTGAACTTTGAAAAATGAGGGTTTTCAAGTGAATTACTACTATGATTAAATGGTTCAGATTCAGTAATATCATTGTATTGAATACATTTTAGTCCACCTGCAAATTTTCTGTTTTTATATCTCCATTTTTGTTGCAGAAGGCTTCATCATTAAGATGTTAATTCAGTACCTTTACTGTTCACTGTTTGCTGTCTTTACGTTGTTTTACACAGAAAAAGAGATAGTTAAAACTTCTGTAATAATTTTATTTTATTTTATTTCTACTTCATTATTAATAAAAACATTATTGTTTTATATTCTACACTTTATATTATAACACGTGTGGCAAGCAAACTAGACTCCACTGGACTTTGCTAAATCAGAAAGAAATATTTATAATTTTGGAAATTATTTTCAAGCAAATTTGTGCTTGATTTTTCTTATATCTGCTCTGACAATAGGTACTTCTGTAGTCAGTTTTTATAGGAATGCTAAATATGCATTTTTCATGGAAAGCACTCAGTGTCTTATTAAAAAACAAACAAACAAACAAAAAAAAAACTTAAAATGCTCTACCGTGTAAATTATAGTGATAATTATAAATCATGAAATCTGATAACAGCATTCTCTGCCTTTGTTTTGTGTTATGCTAGCTGTTAGCTGTGGGCACCCTGGTAGTCCGATTTATGGAAGAACAAGTGGAAATGGTTTCAACTTCAATGATGTTGTGACATTCTCGTGTAATACTGGTTATGTTATGCAAGGACCAACCAAAGCACAGTGTCAGGCTAATAGACAATGGAGCCACCCACCTCCAATATGCAAAGGTATGAAGCAAGCATTTACAGATTTCAAACTCAGTTGGAAAATAAAGGTTGGAAAATAAACTGAAGGTAAAGGGACACTGTTAAGACAAAATGTGCATTAAAACAAAAAAATCATAAAACCAAAAATCATAAAACCATGACAACGTCTTACTAATAATCATACAATGTTTCACTTTTCAGTTAGAATATAAGAGGTCTCTCTTATATTCAGGAAGTTGTCAGGACAACTGTTGCAGAGAAACTTTCTTATGTGTTTGCAGTTTTTGTTGATTTTTTAAAATAATTTTTACAAGTTTCTTAAGCAAGTTTATACAGAGAAGACAAGGAACTTTTTAAAATCTTGAAATAATACACTACATTTTTAGCCAGTATAGTTCAAAATTGCACAGGAAAATGTATTTTTTTCGCCTATTTCATTTCCATGTATCTGACTGCTCTGCTCAACTACTTTTTTTTTTCCTTATTCATTGTCATTTGGGTACTTTCCCAATTAAATTATTTTAGGCCCTGAAAGCCCAATATATCCTGGGTTTCATCAAAAGCGTGGCCAGCAAGTAGAGTGAGGTTGTTCTCCACCTCTACTCCACTCTCATGAGACTGCATCTGGAATACTGGTTCAGCTCTCTTTCACATGAAAGACCCAAACAGTTGGAGCTGGTCCAGAGGAGAGCCAGAAGGATGACCAAAGAGCTGAAGCAACTCCTTTATGAAGATATGAAGGCAGACTGGGAGAGTTGGGTCATTTTTTCTGTAAGAAAGATTGATAAAGATTTTTTTACCAGACCTACTAGAGATAGAACAAGAGGTATCAGCTTTAAACTGAAAGACAGTAGATTTAGGTTGTAGATAGAGAATCCATTTTTTGATGTGTGGTGAAACAATGGAACAAGTTGCTCATAGAAACTGTGTATGCCCCATCTTTGGAAATGTTCAAAGTGAAGTTGAGTGGAGTTTGAGAAATCTAGTGAAAGATGTCCTGCAGAAGGGGTTTAGACTAGACATCCTGAAGGTCACTTCCAACTTAAACAATAATCAGATTCCATAATTCTAAATTATTTTATGTATTCATATGTTGTTTTTCTTTGCTAAATCGTCATCCACTTACTTTCCTTCAATCACTTTGCCTTAAGTGATAGTTGACAGAACTTTATTTTCCAAGGGTCTCTTTGTTGTGAGAGGCAATTGTTTTTTTTGTTTTTTTTTTTTTAATTTGCAATACTAAACACATATTGTGGATTAAAGGTAACTAATAAATCTGTTTTTCAGTCTAGCTGCTGTAAATCACTTTGTTGTTTGGGTATTGCACAGTAAAATGCAATTTTCTGAAATTTTACACATCTGCAAATCTACTGGTTTCAGAAAAGACTTTAAGAAGAGCCAGCTTTTTGTAATACATCATTACTGGTGCTTGTAATGTGCAGTGTCTCACCAGAAGAGTAGTTTAGCTGTAAACTGCCAAAAAAAAAAAAAAAAATCAGTATTTTACTATTTTTAAATGTATCAAACCTGATGTAATCAGGAAATAAATAAATAAATAAATAAATAAATATATTTTAATCATCAAAGTTTACCCATATTTTTAAAAGTTCATATCTATTTGTTGGGCTATTTTCTTGTCCTGGAAGCATCACCACTGTCATCACTATCTGATCATCTGTCCTTTAGCTCAAAAAATGTGTCTCAAAGATGTGATTAGTCATCAAAATGTTAGGCTTATAACTACATTTGCATTGCTGTGTGGATTAGACTAATGGCACATTTGCCCTGTAACCTCTTTCCAGCTGTGGGTAGAATTTCAGTAAAGTAAAGTATATTAATTGAATATGTTTATATGTCACTTATAGCAGCAAAGACATTTACAGTGTTATCTTATTGTGAATAATCATTTCCTTTTATTTCCCCTGATTTTAGCCTCTGCAAGTTTTATATAATCTTCCTAGTTCTGTATAATAATATAATAAAATCAAGGCATTAACACGTTTGAAACATTGCAAGTTTCTCATTCAATGGATAGGAGGCCATCTCAAGACTATTTTAGTAACCTGAAGTCTATACTTTTTTCTCTTTTTAGTGGTGAATTGTTCTGATCCTGGAATTCCTGCAAATTCCATACGAGAGAGTAAAATAGAACATGGAAATTTCACGTATGGCACAGTGGTATTTTATGATTGTAATCCTGGTTATTTTTTATTTGGTTCTTCGGTTTTAGTTTGTCAACCAAATGGCCATTGGGACAAACCACTGCCTGAATGCATTAGTAAGTAGATAATGTGTATGCTTCTGTTAAAAGTGTTAACTGGACTAGATATTATTTTACACAACATTTCTATCAGTACCAGAAAAGCAATTAGAATAATCATATTTACTTACATATTTGTGTGTGCAAGAATGAGAGAAGTGGAGCTTCAGTGGCAGCTGAAGTACAGCAATTATATTGTTATTTCATGCAGCAAATAGCATTGAAATAATGAGAAATGCAATAGAGAAAACAAAAAAAATCTCTGAATACTTCAGAAAAACTTATCCATTTAATTTATCAATACATCTCAATTGACCAGAAAACTACAATGATACTGAATCTTAAAAAATACAGGGCCAACTATTGGATTATGCCACTAATACTTTCTGGACATCATCTGGGACAACAGCAAGATCAAAATATCTGAGTACATTAGGCAAACACCAAAAAAGAGAGTAAAAAATGTCCTTTAGATGTTCTCAGCTTTTCATACTACTTGAGTAAAAGTCATATGCAACCTATCCATCAGGAAGGCAAAGAGATGAACACAAAGATTTTTTGTTTGTTTGTCCTGAAGAACTTTCAATCTGTGATACTGTAGATATTTCATAAATTTTTCACTGACTGGGATGCCTGATTTGCTGAGTTCTTTATAAACTTTTATACAAGATTTTACTTTGGGATCAAGTTTTCTCTCTGAGTAAGGCTGAAAGCTTTTTCACTAAGATAAAAGGAAAAACAAAGTTTCCTTGTTCATGAGTCATGGACGAACATTTACAATACATTATATATTTGTTCTCAATTTTACTTTTTTTTGCTTTCAATAATTAGGATTTTTCCAATTTTGCTATCCTCTCTCTAAAAAAAAAATCTGCTATTTATTTATTTTTACTGCTGAAATCTCCTGGTTCTGGATTTTTTTTCTACTTTGTACAGGATAAGCAGATTAACTGTAATTCAGAATTATTCTTATTTACTTAAACTGTTTTTTTACTTAGACTTAAACTGTTACACATTCATGTTGATATAACAATACTTTTTCAAAAATACAAATTTTAACTAATAGTAACATATCTCCAGGTATCTCCTGTATGTAAAGGTACAAAGATTTTTTTCTTTCCCTTTTTGTGTTTTTCTCAATCTTCATGCAGAATTGTCAGAAATAATTTACTACTGCCGATTTTAATCTTTTTCAAGTTTTCCTTTGGCAGTGAAAGTGCTACATAGAATTCTGAAAGGGCATCCTCAGCTTTATTTGCATAATTTGTATAAAGGGGTTGAAGAATTGTAAATCAGACATATCCAAGTTATTCAAAAATCACAATCATAGAGCTTACTAAAATTACTCTGATGCATCTACTGTACATTTTTATAAGATCCCATCAACTTCTAGTGTATTTTGCAAATTGGCTCTGTTTTGCACATATGCAAGGCAGTCATTCAGTTGCTGGCATTTTCCACTGTAAGAGCAATGGAAAATAATCTAAAAGCTGGCTGACTGTTTTCCTTTGAATCTTTGTTTTTTTTTTTTTTGTTTTTTTGTTTTTTTGTTTTTTTTAACCTAGCTGGAATTCAGTCTCTCTTTAACTGCACTCAAAGAGCTCTTCTTCTTCTCAAATACCAATAGAGTAATGGACAAGAGACACACTGTGACAAAGAAAAAATTATTCACCTGTAAAGTAAATCAGTTCCTTTGAAATGTGATGTTCTACAACATGTTCTGATCTTCTAACTAATACAAATCCTGTAAGAAACTGTTGACTAAGACCGTAATGCTTTTTCAACTTTTCCTTTCAATTAAAGACTTTAAGGTGCATATGCTATTGAGGCACATACTACTAGAAAAGCACTTTAAATTTGTAGTCTACCCAGAATGAAAGATACATTTTGACAGTATACCTTATAGAATTTCAGTGACCATATTTGTTTCCTGGATTGCAGAGTATTCTCAATTTAGTTCTCAGAAATGTACTTTAATCTGTTATTTGTAAACTACCATCTAGACAGAATTCCCATCTTCCAAGCTCAAAATCCAAATAATATAAGCTGGTTTTTTGCTGATGTCTTTGTCATCCTCTCAATAATTCTATCATAGTACTTTGTCCTGACTTTTTTTCCCTGACAATAGGACATATACAGCCATTCTCAGCAATCAGATAGATAGACTCATGACTTGTTGACAGCTCTGCAGATTATAGAAAGCTGATGATATGCTTTTTAATTTACTGCTCAAGAAAAACATAACATTTATAAATTGAATTGGACTGCAAACTAACAATGTTGTAATTTCTTTGATGCATAATCACATTTGACCAGAAACTGGTGTAACTTTATACTTCTTTGCAGAATGTTATATCTTTTATATAATTGGTCAGTATTATCTTTGTATTTGATGATTAGAAGGTGTTGGGTTTTTTGTTTGTTTGTTTGTTTTCTCCCCTAGGAAAAAAAAATAGCCATTGAAATCTCACATTTGATTTTTTTTTTTTTAATATCTTTTTATCAGAATTTCATTTTCTAGATTAGTTATTAGGATCCCAGGACTTTAAGGTACAAATATGAATATAGAGAAAAAGTTTGTATAGGAAATACCCAAACTGCATATTGTAAGGTATTGATACAAAAGTAATGTTTCCTCTGTGATAACATCTTTTACTCTGAAAATGGCAGAAGAAGGAAATGAGAAAAATAAAGATGACAGGAAAAAAAAAAAAAAAAAAAAAAAAAAAAATCAGCAAAATTTGTAAGCATTGTTCAAAAAAAGAAATAGTTTCATTTTCCTGAAGCCTAGATGATAAATATGCTTTTTTACTAATAACGTTCTAAGTTCTTTCTGTAAAATCATAAACAATAGTAGATTTTATATAAATGAATGACTAAACAAATAACATGATAACAGGAAGTGTTTGATTTGTATTATGAACTAGTCTCATGATTTTACAAGTCTATCAAAAAGTACAGTGGTGACTAATTTTAAATCAGAGCCAATCAATCACATAAAACATCCCTAAATCCTTTGTGGGGTTGAAACAAGAGGGTTCTTGGATGAAGAAGGTTCTTGAAACAAGAAGGCTAGTTAGATCCTTGAGAAAATGTGACACTGAAATCAGTGTATGTATAAATTTAAACCACTAAGAGTGAAAGTAATTATTAGAAAAATATTTACACGTAGCTTTAATGTTATATTGTACAGCCAATGTGCTGTTGTACAAATCTGAATTACTAGAGAAAGGAATAAATTCTCGACTTTGATTAGGCTTCTGATTAAAAATACAACAAAAACCTGCTGAAAATGTTATGATATTCAAGATGATGGAGTGTTGATTTTAAACAAACAGCAACAATAATCTGTATGATTTAAGGGCTGTTCCAGCAACCTGGTATTTGCAGCTGCAATGTCTGATTTTCAGTATATATATAAATAAGAATATTTGGTCAAGATTTGCCACATGCCATACGCAAGTGTAAAAAATAAATGAAATGTGTAAGGTTGGATTAATTTGTAGATAAGAGTGAATTTGGCTCATGAATGTTAATCTTGTTTTCAGAATTTGCCAAATGTAGCTTGCTTTAAATTTACTATTCACTCTGAATTCTTAAGTTTTTTTTATATGTTGGCTTCACATATGAAAGTGTTTATAATGTATGCTCTTAAAAGACAGTAGTTAATTTTTTTCAATACATAGATTTGTTTCCATTACATGCATTGTTTATATATAATACTCTTCACGATGATGCATATGGCCTTTGAAATTTTACTTAACTCTTATTCAGTAGCTAGATGCCTCAGTAGCTTCACTGTAATGTTTTGGAGCTTTCCAATAGATGAAAGACTGCTAAAATTGTTGCAGTGACACTGTCCTGATTTTAGATCAAGTTTCTGACATTTCACCTGTTTTTTATTCCTAAAACTATGACTGCCTTAACAAAATTATAGCAAGAAATACTTACTGTATTTTTGTATATAAAAGGCAATTAAAGGACAAAAATAAGTAGCTAAGCATTCTCATATTCTTTCTTGAGTTTACATACATCCTGACATTTAAGCCAGTTAGCAGAATTAGATATGTATAACTGCAATCTGTAAATGAAAATCACAAAAAAGGCAAGATTATGAGGGTATTAAAAATTAATGACAGTATGAAAATATCTTGCAATTACCAATCAAAACTTGTGCAATGAAAAAATAATAGAGATGTGATAATTTCTAAGAATGTCAGACTATTCAATGCAGTCTCTGAAGAATTAGCATCAATGGATTGTACATATGAACAGGCTAAAACAAGAAATTGTTAGAATATGTACACAAATGCTTTATTCATAGAATGGAATATCTTAATTAACCAAAACCTGTGAAGTAGCATGGAATTAAGGTTTAAAGCAAAACTTAATTATCTTGTTTATAAGCCTAATAATAATAATGCCACAATCAATAATTAGGGCCCAGTGAATGAGAGATTCAGGTTTGTATATTCTCTAGTTCATCAGTGACTGGCAGATAATGTCTTACTGTATTTTTCTCTGACAGATGCATGCATGATTGTGTGCTTGTATATGACCGTGCCATAAAGCTCAGCTTTGTGAATGTCTTTGGACATCAGTATCTTTATCTAAAACACGTTTTTGAAATATAGAAGCATTTGTTTTACAGCTTTTTATCCGTAATGAACTTTATACTTACCCTGCAAAGTGCTCACCTCCCTGAAGCCCTAAGAAGGTCTTCAAAAATTTATATATGAAGTTATGAAAATGATAACTACGAACTGTTTGATCAGTGATAATAACCTTTTTTTATCTCCAATAATTATGCATTGTAGTGATTGACTGTGGCCATCCTGGCGTTCCTCCTAACGCGGTCCTATCTGGAGATAAATATACATTTGGGTCTACTGTTCATTATACTTGCACAGGTAGACGCTCTCTGTTAGGGCAATCATCTCGTACGTGTCAGTTAAATGGACAGTGGAGTGGATCTCTTCCTCATTGCTCAGGTAATATTTTTGAATTAATGAGTGTGCTCAGAAGATGCTTTGAATTAATTTGATTTTGTAGTACATTCTATGATTGATTTTATCAGAAAGCCATTTTAAACCCGGAAAATAATGTATAAAACTTAAATAATATTTTAATAGAAATAGAAAGAAGTAAAGTCTCCCAAAAGTGAGAATTCTACTAGCAAAAAACTAATATCTTCACAACATGATGTTTTATTTATTTATTTATTTATTTATTTATTTCCAAAGTAATTAATATTTACTTTATGAAACCTCTGTCATGTCTTAATTGTATAATACATACATCTTTATAAAAAAAGCCCTAAGAACTCCAAATATTTTCAGATTATAGTACTTTATTTTGAGAGAAAACTGTCTAATCCTTCTAATAAATTAGATCTCACTGAAGTCAAGATAAGTTACTAGGTCAATTTAACATTTAGGAAACTATTTCACAAACTTAGTTTAACAGCATTGATCACATGAAAAATGGAAATCTAAGTCACAAAAATAAATTAATCCCAATCTCATAAGTGTAGAAAATCCTAATCTGATACAATCGTATTTTTCTCTCAGTTCATGAAGAAACATTGCTTTGACATAGGTTATAGTTAATTTGACCTAGATTATAGGGAATCAAATTCTGACTGACCACAGCTTATGTACGGTTATTTTCTTTAGCTGTTCTGCATCAAGCAAGTATTCTATCTTAGAACATCTTTTAGACTTTCTTATCAAAGAGTTTATCATTTTAAATTAATTTGCAGATTACTGTACAGAATGACCATATTTTACATGAAACAGTGTGTGAATCTATTAGTCTTCATTATTAGCCTTGATAACATGATTCCACAGTTGATATGTACAAGGGCTGTGCCAAAAGTAATGCCTATTATTTCATTGTTTTGACCCATAGTGTCAGAGGCAGGTATTAATGGTATTGCAGTAGAGGTTGAACCTTCCCACCAATATTCCATTAAATTTTGTTGTCATGGAAAAGATAGCTGCATAGGAGCAGTCTTGACAAAAATGCATCTGACAAGGAAGTACATATAAAGCAAAGATGAGCCATCAAACTGCTCCATAAGGAAAAAATTGCACCCACTGATGTTCATTGAATGTATATAGAAACCAAAGTGAATATGAGCACAGTGAGGTGGTAGATGCTGTGTTTCAGCAGTGGCAACAGCAGTAGTGGGTCATCTCAACTGGTACAGATTTTTATGAGCACAGCATGCAAACTCTCATTCATCACTGGCTGAAATGCATTGCCAGTGGTAGAGACTCTGTTGAAGAAATTGTTTTGTTGCTAAGACTTTATCAAATAATATTATTATTTGTTGTGCTCTTTGTTGTGCTCTTTGTATCTGTGGTGTCTTAGGAGGCATTACTTCCAGAGCAACCTACAAATGTTAAAGACTTAGACACTGTCTTTTTTTGGTGATGATATCAGTAATAAATAATAGGTAATTCTCAGCTGACACCGTTATTAATCTTTTTATATAAGAATTCAAAAATAGGTGAACAAACATAAAGTGACCAAATTTTTGTTACATTACCCTTAAAATGTTTCCTATTTGTTACATCGCACTTTGTGTTTCACAATCCAGAGCTAGAAGGAATTTTGATTTCCTATTGATATCTTCTGGCATTCAGTTTTTGGTCATCATAAGCATGTCAGCTGGAGTCATAAATTTACAGCAATGTAGAATATAAGGGCAAAAGTTATTGTGTACTAACTTAAGTAGACAAATAATCTCCTTTTAATGAAAATGTAATGCCAGCTGAGAATTTGTTACACGAGTGGAGCATGGTTCTTATTCAGAGTTGACTGTGAAAGCCATTGAATTAAATCTGTGAGGTAATGAAAATATGTTCTGTTACAATGTCATAACACTATTAACTCCCGATGTGATTAGTCACTGAGAGAAGCTGTTTCTGTAGCTTTCAGTTAAAAAACAAATAAACAAAAACTGTCAGTTAACCTCTCTAAGATTAAAAGAGAAATAATTTCTGGTAACAATTAGGTATTAAAAAAGAACACAATTGACTTTACATGAGAAATATTTAATTCATACTTGCACAGCAAAATGCCTATTTTTTTTCCCCTCAAAATATTACTTTAGGCATTATGGCAACTAACTTACTGAAAATTGATGTGTTATTATAGAATCTTTACACTTATGGAATGTTTGTTGTAGTTAAAAAAAAAAAAAAGACTGCAAAACAGAAGGATTCATATCTTGAACTAAAGCTTTTTGAATTTTAAAAAAAGTAGCAGATGCTAGATATTCTAAAAACTTATAATGTTATTTGACTTGACATTTGGGCTGTAATTTTACCATTTATTTCTAAAGAGGGATGGCAGGCTGTTTTACAAATCTGAATCATATAAAGATGTAGGTAAACAGAAAAGAGCTTAAATTTTTGAGTACAAGAGTTTGAATCAGTCATACAGCTGTTATATTGCTGGAGTTAATATGCTAATTGTAAATGCTTTAAACTATAGTCCTAATTGTTTATATCTATATTATATAAAACGACAGTGTAATTTGCATCACCAAGGTTTTTGCTTTCTAATTTTTTTGTTGTTGTTGTTTTGTGCTTTTTTATTTGTTTGTTTATTTTATTTTTGTTTGATGATGTTCTTACCAAAAGCTTAATATCTTTTAAGTAAACATTGAGATAATTTCTGTTCTGCATTTATATAAAATTGGTAAAATTCAGATGATTTTTGAATCAATTTTGTCGTTATGGGGACTCACCCATTCAGGTGTATCTTTATTTCTAAAAAATATATGTTTATTTAAAAAAAAAATATGTTTATTTATAAAGTAAATAGATGTAAACATATTTTACATGCAGCACCATAGTATTTCATATTTATTCTAACCTCTGTATTTCAAATTTTAGGTGATACAGCCGGTTCTTGTGGTGATCCAGGTATCCCAGGTCATGGGTCTAGGGAAGAAAACAATTTTAAAATTAAAAGCACGGTGCATTTCAGCTGTGATATTGGATACATTCTTCATGGCTCAGAAGAAAGAACGTGTCTGGCAAATGGAAGTTGGACTGGGAGACAACCTGAATGTAAAGGTAGATCAGCAAAGATTCACAGATACACTCATTTTACAAGGTCTCTTGTTATTACACATGCTAATCAGAAAAAAAAAAAAAAAAAAAATTACATTACCAGTTTTGTGACATGGTTTTATACTAACCATTAATTTTTTTCCAGTAAGTTGTTGCAATGTAATGTGCTTGACACCAAGATGCAAATTTAAAATCATTTGCTAGCAAGAAACTGCTTTTCTAAAATAAGTTGTTTTTTTTAATTGTCATTATTTTTAAATACACTGGGCTATTTGTTTCTTTTTGAGCCAACGTCAGCTTTATGTGTTATCTAGTAGAAAATTTAAATGGAGTAGTAGATAAGTCTCCTAAAACTCAATTTTCAGTGAAAGATTTTTTTTTAATAACCTTTATAAATTTGAATTTCAGAGACAGAGCTGTTTTAGAGAAAACACACTGTCATAATATCATTAGATATTTTTATATAGTGAATGATTGGTTTAAAAATTGTGCTAACTGATACTGTTGATATTTTTCAGTAGAAAATGAAATGCTGAAACAAGTTTCTTCGTTGTAAGTCATTCTAGAATTGTTCACCTCTGTGCATTATCATAAAAGAGTTTTGAAAACATATTTATAAGATAATCATCTATACTTTATTCATCTAGATTCAAAAATAAGAAATAACTCCCAACAGATTCTACTTGACTCAATTGTACTTGACTGGTTATGTACTTTGATGATATTATAGTGCATACATACCATGGAATCAAAGAATACAATGTCAACTGTAGACCAGGCACTTTCTTAGTTGGTTAGTTGGGATTCTGTCTTTGTAGCTAAATAATTCTTATTTATTTATTTATTTAGGCTTTGCTACCTGAAAGGGTAAAAGCAAATAATTCATGCAGACAGCTATTTACTGTACAACATGCTTTATCAGTAGGAGGTGAAACCTTCATTTTTCAGCATAACAGCACAGATTCCTGTAACATAACACTGCTGGCAACATGGATGTCCTTTGACATTATTATTTCAAAAATGATATCAACTGACTACATTTTAAAAATATTTAATATTTTCCTTTATAGCTGTACAGTGTGGTAATCCAGGGACAACTGCTAATGGAAAAGTATTTCGCATTGATGGAACTACATTCTCTAATTCAGTGATTTATTCATGTATGGAAGGATACATACTTTCTGGATCATCTGTAAGACAATGTACTGCCAATGGAACATGGTCTGGATCCTTGCCAAACTGCACAAGTAAGACACAGGTCTACTATATACTCCTTGTTTTTAGCTTTATTGAAAGACAATGAAGTAAACTATAATGAATGACCACAAATAAGATGAAGGCTTTTTCTTGCACTACTTCATAAATAATTTTGTACATGGAATACTCTAAAAATACAATGCAGTGAAAAGATGAAGAATGTCTTTACTGAATGCTCTGCTTACTGAATGCTGCACATAGTTGTTTGGGAACTGCTGAATCACAGCCTGAACCTCTGATTGATCACCTGAGGCGAGCAATGAGTCAACCATGGGAGCACAGGTGAAGGCAATTCACCTGTGCTGCCAGAAGGGGTGGAGCCTGACTCCACCTCTCCTAGACCCATGTAAGAGCTGACTACCAGTGGGGAAGTGAAGAATTTAGAAGAGATTTGTTCCACTGGAGTTTCATAAGTGAGCCCAGGATATGGGTAAACTTCTATCTTTTCTGCTTTGGTGTAATAACTGTATAGCCAAGCTCTTAGGTATACCTTGTAACATTTGTGCATTCATTGTTTATGCAATAGTACATCAAAATATATAGACTACAGACCAATTGAGATTGCTCTGTAATTACTTGATCTATGTACTTCCTTCTTGTCTTCCTGTTTTTAACTGTGTTTTTATTTAGTGGCATATCAGTAGCTGCCTTTAGACTAGCTCAGCTAACGTTATGGTGTGTAATCTGTAGTCTATTCCACATCTGCAGGTAGGATGCAGGTAGGATCTGGGACTATTTCATTTTTCTGAAGATCTGAATCACTCGTATTAATTAAAATCCCTTTGCACAAATTGTGGTAAACTGTGGAGCAGGTATACAATGCACCTTGGATTCTCAGTTCACCAACAAGGGATTTGTTCAGAATGCTCCACAGGTTTTCTCATTTTGGAAACCAGGATACAGAGAGGGTGCCAGTCTCACTGGACACGCTTTGGCATGGAGTTTGAAGTAGCTAGGATGGGTTTTCCGCCTAAGAAACTGTGATGAAGATACTACAGGGAGATTGTCAAATTTACTATTAGATGAACTGTTAAAAACATATGTGCTGCATGTTGTATAAACTAGTTTATTATTATTATTATTATTATTATTATTTTTTCCCTGAAAAGACTAGCTTTTGATCATTGCCACTATGGTTCTCTTGATTTCTTTCTCTGAAAACTGAACCTGAGACTTATAGACCAAATTCATGAGAACTGAGAAGAAAGACATTGCAGCAACTTTTACGCCAGAAATTATAGGACGTTTTACAACCATTCTCTCATGTAAATGCTATTGGCCCAATTTTGGAATAAACCATGTAACATAATTGTGGATTGCCTGAATATTCACATCTGTTTATATACATAGTTGTAAAATTTTCCAGGCAATGTTTTTTTTCAGGTTGTTCAAATGGAAAAAATAAACCAGACAACAAATACCTACATTTTTAACAATAAGGCTTGGAAGTGATAGGAGGTATGAAACAGTAGCAGCGATGCGTGGTTTATTTCTTGCTTTTTTTCATTTTATGATCTTAAAATTTTACTGATCAAAATTCTACAGTCCATTACTTCTGCTTTGGAACAGGTGTATTGATTTTCTCCAAAATGTTATTACTGTACAGCTGCTCGAGTTGTGTTTGGCAGCTAATTTGGATGACATATCTTATGCTGATGAAGACCAGATTTATACTTTTGCTCCTCTTATTTCTCCCTAATAAATCCCTAGTTTTGCCCTGTCTGTTTTCCTCTTATATATAAATACATCGCATTCAAATTTTAAAAACTGTTTTTCAATTCTTTACTTGCAGTTATCAATTGTGGAGATCCAGGAGTTCCAGCAAATGGCATGAGATATGGTGATGATTATGTGGTTGGACAGAATGTTACTTATATGTGCCAACCTGGATATACAATGGAATCAGATAGCTCCTCCATTCGCACTTGTACTAGCAATGGCACGTGGAGTGGATCAATCCCAACATGCAGAGGTATAATATTTATTTAGTCAGCTATTTCTTCTAGTTCATTTACATCCACTGTTCATTGCAAGGAGTCAGCCAAGTACTTTTTTAGAAATCTGTTATTACAAATATGTTGCTTGGCTGCTGGAAAATGACTTAATCACTTGGTTCTTTTCTCCAGTTTTAAAACTTTTAGATGACAGCACTGCATGTTGACAGGTTTTTGTTGCTGCTGCTGGTGGTTCTTTTTCCTTTTTAATACTTACAGAATACTGTATTATTTTGTTGCTAAATTAAATTAGCCAGTATGAAATGATGGTAGTCTATATTTTTTTGTTTGTTAACCTTAAAGATGTCATTACCAAAGATAAGCCATGTACAGTTGTTTCTGTCTTTACAAAAATACCACTCTGGTATATATAATACCACTTCTATAATGTCAAAACTAGAATGGTGAATCTCCAGGTCCTTGCTTTCTTTCATTTATTAATTGTATTGGTGATATTTCTGCTTTATTGAACTTCTTTTTAAAACACTTATTGGTAGTTTAAATAGCAAAAATTCTGAACTTTACTAAAAGATCACCCTCATCATCAAAACAATTTTTTTCTGAGAAACCTATCACAACTGTAAAGAAGCAACATTAAATTTTTAATGTTCTTTCTTCCTGAGCTGATACTAAGTTTGTTTAATCTTTAGTTTTCCAGAACTTAATTGTCTAAGCATGTACTTACTTTGTTCTCATGAATGGTTTATTTTTTTTCTGGATGTTTGACTATAACCTCATTTTCTCTCCAGAGGAAAAACAGGTTAAATCCTTTTGATTCTCCACCCCAGTTGCACATATTTTCCTTCTCAAGTATGATTGTTTCAATATGCTACCAAGTATAATATAACTCTCTGTATTTTGTCAATTTCAGAGGATGTCTAACTTTCAGATTCTCTTAAAAATTAACTCATTTCTATTTTATTGTGCTCTTCTTAACCAGACACAGCTTCAATTGCAAATCTGATTTTAAAAGCGTAAGAATGACCAGACCAACCAGTCTGGTTGACTACAATTTAATTTGCTTCTAAGAGTGCCTGTAAGTGAAAAGCTATTAGATTAACAGACAGAACAATTATTTATGATACAATTTCACCAAAATTTTCCCAGCATTGCATTCTTGAGGACTGTGCTGCACCTGACTGGAAGCAGGAGAGCTAGCTCTGATCTGACTCAAACAAATGTATAAAGAAGGAAGAAGACTGTTAGTTTTGGCTTCAATTTCTAGACGGTAGATACTTATGTCTTGTATAAGTGCTAAATAACAATAATATAAAGAATCTCTAGGATTCACTGGGTGTGCAACTCTAGTTAATAACTGATATAACTATTCAAATAAAATAAATACATAATATTCATTAGTATGTTTGAAATTTATAATATTTAGTTCTTACTGTAAGGAGAAAATGCCAGGGTCTTTTGGTACTACTTAGTTAAAGTAATTGGAAAATGAACTAGCCAGAACACAGGCACGTAATTGTTGCAGTGCTGTTGTAATAGAAGATATAAATGATTCTGTGGTGCTGTTGAGATGCATAAAGATGCTTATTCAAGCATTCATTTGTTTTGTTTAATTTTTAGTTTTTTAACACAGACCTGCGTTTTATAATATACTTTAAGTTGAATATTTGAGAGCTGTTGCTGTATCACAGCATCATGAAATCAGAAAATGGTTTAGGTTGGAAAGGAATTGGAAATCATCTGGTTCGATGCCCCTGCTCAAACAGGGACTATTACCAAGGACAGCTTTCTCAGGATCCTGTTCAGATGGCTTTTGAAGGTCTCCAAGGACAAGAGACTCCATAATGTGTGCCAGTGATTCATGACTCATACAGTAAAGAAATGTTTCTTGATGTTAAGACAGAAACTCTCGTGTTCCAATTTAAGCCTATTTCTTTTTTTCCTGGCTCTGGGCACTATTGAAAAGAATCTGTCCTCGTGCTCTTTGTACTCTCCCTTTAGATATTAACATATATTGATAAGATCTTCCCTGAGCTGCCTCCTTCTGCAGTCTGAACAGTCTCAACTCTCTCAGTCTCTCTTCATAGGAGATTTGCTCCTGTCCCATAGAATCATCACAGAATCACGAGGTTGGGAATGACCTGTAAGACCATCTAGTCCAAATGTCTCCTCATCACCTTTGCCACCACAAGCGCTAAACCATATCATGCAGCACATTGTACAGATGCCTCTTGAACACTTCTAGGGATGGTGACTCCACCACCTCCCTGGGCACCCGTTCCAATGCCTGACCACTCTCTGAGAGAAAAAGTTCTTCCTTATGTCTAATTTAAACCTCCTCTGATACAACTTGTGGCCATTGCCCCCTGTCCTGCTCATTGCCTGGCAGAAGGGGCCAAATCCCTCTTCACCACAGCCTCCCTTCAGGAAGTTGTAGAGTGCAGTGAGGTCTCCCCTGAGCCTCCTCTTCTCCAGACTGAACAATCCCAGCTCCCTCAGCTGTTCCTCATAAGACTTGTGTTCCAGACCCCTCACCAAAGAAGGACTCCTGTCCTTCTCTGGACACGTTTCAGGACCTCAACATCTTTCTTGTAGTGAGGGGCCCAAAACAGAACACAATATTTGAGGTGTGGCCTCACCAGTGCTGAGTAGAGGGGGATGATCACCTCCCTGCTCCTGCTGGCCACACTATTTCTAATGCAGGCCAGGATGCCATTGGCCCTCTTGGCAACTGGGCCCACTGTCGGCTCATGTTCAGCCGAGCATCAACCAACACCCCAGGTCCTTCTCTTCTTCACACTCATCCAGCCACTCATCCCCAAGCCTGTAACGCTGTAAGGGGTTGTTGTGCCCAAAGTGCAGGACCCAACACTTGGCCTTGTTGAACCTCATCCCATTCACCTCAGCCCAGTGGTCCAGCCTGTCTAAATCCCTCTGCAGGGCCTCCGTACCCTCCTGACTTGGTGTCATCTGTGAACTTACTGAGGATGCACTCAATCCCCTCATCGAGGTCATCAATAAAGATATTAAGATGGGCCCCAGTACCGACCCCTGGGGGACACCACTTGAAATGGGTCACCAGCTGGGCTTCACTCCATTCACCACGATCCGCTGGGCACGGCCCTCTAGCCAGTTCCTTACCCAAAGACGTGTTTATCTGTTCGGACCACGGACAGCCGGTTTCCCCAGAAGAAGCCTATGAGAGACCATGTCAAAGGCTTTGCTGAAGTCTAGGTAGGCTATGTTAACAGCCCTTCCCTCATCTACCAGACTGGTCACCCAGTCATAGAAGGAGATGAGGTTGGTCAGTCACGACCTGCCTTTCATGAACCTTTGCTTACTCACAGACTCACAGAAAATGTGGAACATTCCTCCTATGAGGACAGGCTGAGAGAGCTGGGGCTGTTTGACCTGGAGTAAAGAAGGCTCGGAGGTAACCTGATAGCAGCCTTTCAGTATCCAAAGGGGAGCTACAGGATAGAAGGGGATATACTCTTTAGCAGTGTCTGCAGTGATAGAACAAGGAAGAATGGCTTCACGATCTAAAAGGGTAGATTTAGTGTAGATATAAGGAAAAAAATCTTTTGCAGTGAACTTTTGCACTGGAACAGTTTAGTGACATAGTTGATGCCCTATCCCTGGAGACTTTGAAGGTGGTGCTGGATAAGGCCCTAGGCAATATGATGTAGCTGTGGTGTCCCTGTTCACTGCACGGAGTTGAACTAGATGGCCTTCAGTGATGCCTTCCAACTCTAAGGATTCTATAATTCAATGATATCACAGTGGTTGAAGTTCCCCATGAAGACCAAGGCCTAATTCACTTAGTCTTTTTTTTAGTCCAAATCCATAAGCTCTCAGCTGGCTGTGGCTCAATAACACCAAGTGCACAAACATGAGAACCAACTTCTTGACTTTGAAGGTAATGGAGCACAAACAGGCTACCCAGATGGGTTGTGGAATCTACTTCTCTGAAAGTACTCAAAATTTGCCTAGATGCTTTCCTGTGCTACCTACTCTAGGGAACTTACTTTAGCAAGGGGGTTGGACTGGATGACCTCCAGTAGTTCCTTCATTTGCTTTCCTTCATTTTCTAATATGCTTTTTCCTAGCTTTTCTTTTTAAAAATAATTTTGTTTTCTCCTTTTAATTCTTTATTTTTGCCTAAGTTTTCCTTCCTCTTTTTAATTCATATTTTCTTTCATCTAGCTTCTTGTATACCCTTTTTACTTCAGCCCTCAGTTAATAATTGCTACTATCCCATTATCCAGGGAACAGTGTTTTTATTTCTATCTACACTTCTACACCTCTACTACTTTTATGTCAGTAATTTCTACAGTCCTTCTGTGGTGTTTTTCAATCTTCTTTTCTGCAGATGAGTAGATGATGTTTTTATTTTTTTCCTGGGAGGCCTGGAAGTGAGGAACTCTATTGTAGTAGAGTTGGGCTTTTCTTAGAAGAAGCAACACTGATAATTTAAAGAGAATGCAAATCTTGCAATTCTATCCTTCCACTTTGATGTGGTTTTTTTTATTGAAGAGCTAGTCGTGAAGCAAATATTAATCACACTAGAGTACATAGAAACAGGCTTTCTAGGCGTATTTTAGAGGAATCGTGCCCTGGAACTTGATCAGTGGGCATTAGTATCTGCAATATGTATAAATTTCTTAGTATAAATTTATTATCTCAATAAAAATAATTTTACTCTATGTTGTCAACACAAACAAACAAATTCAATTAGTATAATATTACCAGACTTTTTTAATTATTGTACACTTCATAGTCTCTATATCTATTTTGAGGCAATTTTGCTGCCTTGCTTGATACAGCATCCAGTTTAATACACTTTATCAATCAGCCATTATAATATGTCTCTGAAATGGAGAAAACTAGGAAGCACAAACTCCAGAAAATGCGGCAACAATATATTGAGAAATACAGCATATTCTTACTTAATTGTCCTCTAAAGAAGGTGAAATTTGCACATATGGTTCTTCTTGTAACAGTGTACACAGGGAATATTTACAGCAGCTGGGTCTAATTATTTTGAATGTTATTGCAGCTGTTACCTGCCCAACTCCACCGCAGATTTCTAATGGAAGGTTGGAAGGAACAAACTTGGACTGGGGATTTAGCATTAGCTATGTTTGCTCTCCAGGCTATGAACTCTCTTTTCCTGCTGTTTTGACTTGTGTTGGGAATGGAACTTGGAGTGGTGAAGTACCTCAGTGCTTGCGTAAGTATTTTCTCTATGGTCCTGTATTATTCAAGTATTGTGCTTTTTCTTTTTTTTTACATATATTTTTTAAAATCTTGTTTAAAATTGTGATATTATTTATATATTAGTGAAGATATAGGAATATCTGTAAATCCTTTGTGAGATCACATGAAAATGAAAGAAATATAATCAATGAACATCAAATATCCCAACAAAACATGCCGCCTTGTATTAGGATCCAGCCATGTAATGAATTGGAGAAAATTCATTATAAACTCTTTATTTGCTTATTACTTATGCTAGACTTTCTCTGATGTCACTGAGAGTTGTGTATAATACTAGTGTTTACTGAATCCCAGGAGTGTTCCCTGACAATTTTCTGTTTTTCCCCATACGTTAAATTGAGTTACATGTTCTGTGCAGTAAATTTTATTAACTTGAAAGTTGTCACATTGATGGATTTTTATATTGCTAAAAATTTAATTGTAATAGCAAATGAGCCTCTTTCTTTAGGTTTGTATTGTTCTACTTATTGTTTAAAAACCCTTTTAAAATATGTGATTGTGATATTTCTGAGAGATTCATTTGTTTGCGTTTTGTAGTTGTTCGTAGAACAGCTATACCACAGGAAATGCAATCTTGAGCAAGCAGCTTATCTGGAAGAGGATAATTTCTTTTTGGTGGCCCTAAAGCTTCATTTGAACTTGCTAGCTAGCTTTCTAAATGTTGAAATAAGTATTTTTCCATTATTTTACCAGGTGTTTTTGTTGTTGTGCTTGTTTTTTGCATTCTTCATCTCTCCCTTTCAAGTATTTATTTCAACTATTTAAGCTGCATCCTAATACTATGGAACCGTAATGATCATTATCACTTCCTTACTTTTCCTACCAACGATATTCTCATACCATCAAAAAACTGTTACTTAGTATACTGAAACTACATATCAGAACTGGAATATGGTGAATATGGAATATGGCATTGTTTCTGGAAGCATTTGCTATTTATGTTCATTAGTAGAAGGTTTTCTAGAATTTACAATATTAAAAACGACAAAGACCATGTAAAAAGCTTTTCATCATTTGTTCTTGACTGAAATATTGTGCTCTTACATTAATTTTTTTGATATCACAAGCTATTTTTCATCTTTTGATGTTGGAATACTTCAGAATGCTCTGAAAAATGGATCCCACCTTTAAAATATTTAAAAGGTATAGTTAGCCCAGAGTACAGCTGCCCAGGAATTAAGGATGGTTTCATGCAGAGATTACATTAACTGAGTATTGCTGATGTGCAGAGGTTACCCATTGGTTTGCAGTGTATATCAGTAGGCAGCCAGTGCTTGTCAAAGCGCTTAAGCTAGCTGCCATCTGGCAGAAATGAGGAGCTGGTCTAAGTCATTCTCAATGAGAAATTTTAAATCGCCCTTGACATCAGAAATTTAGTACCCAGCTTGATTCCATAGAGCTTGTTGCTGAAGATATGCAAGTTATAGCTAGGTGGAATAATTTGGAATGGGATACTTTTTTTTTTCTTTTTTTTTTTTTTTTTTTTTTTGTTATTGATCATCTATGACCTATTAAATTTATCTGTTTAATTAGTTACATAGCATCTTGAGTAAAGGACTGCTGTTCTTATGAGCTTGAGAATAGATGGCAAAAAAAAAAAAAAAAAAAAAAAGGTCTTTTCCTGAAAATGCTTAACTACAAATTTAACTTACTATTAGTCAATTAACATATTTGAAGAATGAGAGTAGCTTCATAGCCTCAGTGCCAGACCTCCACAGGGCTATCTCTGTTAAAAGGCCTCCATATCTCTATTAAAGATTCCAGGAAACCATAGGACAATATTTCCACTGGGAATGGGAACACTTGCAGAACTTCTAGTTTGCTGTACTTTTAGTTTGTCCTATAGTTCCCCATTTCAATATCAGAGGAAAACTGATGGGAATTAGCATAGTGCCTTTTATGTCAAAGGCAGATACTCGGTAGATATTCAGTGGCTGGTTAAAGGCTACTGAGAGTGGAATGATGAAATTTTGATTTTGTTTTTAATTAAAAATAATACATTTAACAAAACATTATTTTTTTAATGTGAGGATTTTTCTTTTTGCTGGAGAGTGGATGCTACTTTGTTAATATAAAAATTTAAAAAAAAAAAAAAAGCAAACCTGATATGGAGACAATTTCTAACCTCTGTGTTAGAAACATATATGTTGCATTTATTTTCAAATTAAGATTTCTATATGATTTTGATAATTAAAACAAAAATTACAACAGTGATTTTTCAATCAATCAGTGAGATTATTTCTGTGGCACTAGTCCCTATTCACAGATCTTTTTCAGAATTGAGCCCGTAATTCTTTCAACAGTCCCATTCCACTTAAGGCTGTAAAATTTTATACAATTTTATGTCGTAGATCATGCCCTTTTTCTTCATCAGCATGAGTGTGCATGAAGATCCCTTTCAATCAGTGTCAGCAGTAGTAGGTAAAGAACATTACAATACAAGATACATTTATTTACTATCAATTCTTTTCTCACAGCAAAGTTTTGTGGTGACCCTGGAGTACCCTCTCAAGGGAAAAGAGAAGGCAAGAGCTTCATCTACCAGTCAGAAGTCTCATTCATCTGCAATCTGCCTTTTATTTTGGTTGGTTCCAGCACCAGGATTTGCCAAGCAGATGGCACTTGGAGTGGTTCTTCACCTCGATGTATAGGTAAGTTGACACCCATATTGTAAATAGTTCCTGAATGCTTATTATTCCTTTTCATGCAAGTCAATCTAAGCATTTTCAGCAATTTCACATCATCTTCATCTTTTTCTATACTGTCTGAGAATCAAGTAACTTTATATCTGTTTCTCTCATTGGCTTATTGCGCATTATTGAGCAATTTTTTTAATATACTCATGTTTCGTTAAAATATTATGCTTTGCTTTGTCTCTAATTTAAAATATATATTTTTAAGAACCTACTCGTACAGCATGTGGAAATCCAGGAGTACCAAGGCATGGATCGCAAAACAACACATTTGGCTATCAGGTGAAGTATGCTATATTTTATTAATTGGATATTAATCATGTTTTATCCTGCCTCAAAGCTAATAAACTTCTGATCAGAGATCAAGAAACTACTTGTGTCCTAAAAAAGTTGGTTGCTCAGATATTACCATGTTTCATTATTTCTGCTTGCTGAATTATCTTGACTTTGTGTCCTTAATAGTGCTCTATAATGAAAGTCGAGTGATCAGGTTTTGCTTTAAGTTTCACCTTGAAGGTGTTCAGTATTTCCAAAGCAATATACATGCACTCTCTACTATTTGTCAAAAGAGATTTTCCACTTTGAAAGTGTGTGTACTCAGTGCCAAACTGCTAACATAAATATATTTTTCAAAAAAATATTCATTTGGTTGGAAATTTTTTGGAGGGGAAGGAGGTGAAAGTGGGATGTAATTGGTTATTTTGTGTTTGGCTGTTTTTACTTTTCTGAAATCATAGAACCTCAAATGACTCAGAGTCCAGAGGTCCCTCTGGAAAGCTTCTAGTCCAATCACCACCTTCTCAAAGCAGGATCAACTTGGATTGGCTGCTTCTGTGTCCAGGTTGGTTTGGAATATTTCCAGGGATGGAGACTCCACTAATACTCACTCAACAAACTGCTCAAAGTTTATCATTCTTGTAGCAATAATGTTTTTTCTTATGTTTCAACAGAATTCCATGAGTGTCAGTTAGTACCTGTTTTGCAATGGTGCCTGATCACTGGGCACCATTGAGAAAAGTTTGGTTTTGTTTCCTTTCCTGCCCCCAACAGGTGTTTATACATACTGATAGGATTCCTCCTGAGCCTTTTATTTTACGAGATGAACAATCACTATTCCCTCATCCTCACATGTCAGGTTCTCCAGTCCCTTATTCACTTTGTGGCCTTTCACTGGACTCTCTGCATCTCTTGTACTGGGGAGCCCAGCAATGAATGCAGCACCCAGGTGTATCACACCAGGGCTGAGCAAAGGGAAAGGATCACCTCCCTAGACCTACTGGTACTGATCTGCTTGATGCAGCCCAGAAGGCTATTGATCTGCTTTGCTGCAAGACTGTTTTGTAAGCAAGTGTTGTTTGGATATGCTCCTGGTGGAATTGCATGTAATGTTTTCTGTGATAAAATGTAGTATATGCAAAGTAAATCTTTTGCTGTATGTTTTCCCTATGGAACGCTATATAGATAGTAGGTGTGTGATATGAGTTGTTTTTGTACTCAGTGATGGAAAACCCTTTTTATAATGTAGCAAGAGATCTTTAGTAATATTGTTTAATGAATAACAGTGCTAAAATGTGAAACTTAAAAAACGGAATTTCTAATTTTCTGGATCACACAAAAAAGATGTCAGTGAGTTATTTTCATGGGTGAATGGTGTACAGACACAGAAATGTGACCTGTTGTTTGCCAGAAATATGATAAGGCAGCTGCAAACAAACTAATGAAGAGTCAAAATTATTCTGCTGCATTCATGTTTGGTAATATGGCTGAGAAGTGCAGTCATATCAACGGGAGTATGCAGAAAAGTAATCTAGAAGCTTCCAGATTGAATGCCTGTAATAGGAGTTAACTGAAAACTATAGATATTCATAAATGCATGAAAGACCTGATTAAAATTTGAGCAGATTTAAAATATTAAATTTATTTTTGGAAGCAGGGGGTTGAAGCTAAAGATTATTCCAAGTCATGGCCACAGATTTCTTTGGTTTGTTGTTCTTGTGGTTGTCTTTTTTTCTAGTAGTGGTGGTTTTTAGCAATCTTTTGGTTTTCTAATTTTGGTAGATGACAGCTATATGGAATGGTTATATAATTGTCATGATTTTCTCCAGGGAATGAAATGGAGTATTGTTTCATGCCAAGATGGAGTACACAGGGGCAGTCCTTGGACTAACTACCTTTGGAAGTAATATTGTGAAGATTGATCTGAAAGTAATGCCTCCTATCTATTTCCATGGAAAATACAACAGACACAATCAACTCTATTTGATAGAGCAAATTCTCTGCTACAAAACAGTATTCTTCAACAGCCACCACTATTAGTTGTGCATTTTCAGCAATGATGAATAAGAGCCTGCATGCCATGCATGTACCAGTGGTGGTGATCCACTCTCTCTCACCACTGCTGAAAAGCACCATCCATCACCTCACTGTGCTCATAGACACTCTTTAGTCTCCATAAACAGTCAGCAAGCAGTAATCAATATCACTGGGTGCCATTTTTTTCCACATAAAGAAATTCAAAGACACACCTTTGCTTTATATGTACTTCTTTGTCAGATGCCATTTTGTCAGAGTGCCCCTCTGCTGCCATCTGTTGCACAGCAACAGAATGAAATGGAATTTTGGTAGGAAGGTTCAGTCTTTCCTGCCATACCAGCAACATTTGCCTCTAATGTCATTGGCCAACATAATAAAATAGGAGGCATTGCTTTTGCAGCAGCCCTCATGTATTATGCAAGACTGCAACTCTTTATTTAGCTGTGTAAGAAATGAATCACTGTAATGACCATTTTCTACAATTTTATTGTCCCAGTTTCTCTGGCATATTAATGAGCATTTTATCACTGAAGAAGCTAATGGGGCCTTTCTCATTTGAGATGTAGATGTGGCTGTGTATGAAAGCATCACTCACAGCTAGCACTGACTGTCAAAATATCCAGCAAAATGTCAACTGATAAATAATTTTTAAAATAAGTGTAGTTGCTGGCAGGATTTACAACCCTGATCACATAGTTGTAAGGTTAGTGACTTGCAGATTAATGGAACAAATCAGCAAATTTAGTTTGATGACAATTATTTTGTAAAATGTATGAGCTATGGTCTTCTCTAGTCAGCAATATACCCGCAAGCTCTGATGTAATGAATTTTGGTTTTATATATGAACTAAATGTCTGAGTGGGATTTCTGGCTAGTCTAAATAGGACTGCTTAGTTAATAGAGAACAAAAGAGGAGTAGCATTCTCACACATGAAGCAGAGCTCAGTTCTTTATTGTGTTGAGATGGTAGTGAAAAAATTCAGTTCTAGACAAATTATTGTCTCTAGTTCCTGGACAGAAATATTACATTAGTATGTATTCAATAATATTATGACTCATTTAAGCCACAAACATAATTTAGTTTATAATATGCTATAATTAACTTCCTTTATGAATGGAATAATAATAATATAATGACTTTTGTTTCTTCTATCCACAGCAGAAAGTTAAAGAATAATTATAAAATATTGAAGTTGAGATGGCTTTGATTTCCTTTTCTCTGATAGTCCTCTCTTTAGTTCTCTCTTATTTTTAGTAATAGATCAAAAGAGTTTCTCAGAATTAAGCAAAATGGTTTGCAGTTGGCAGATTTGAATCTGTAACAAGGAACTGTCACCACTGAATATAAAGGACTGTTTACTGACTCTAACCCAGAGGTTTTTTTTCTCATTTCAGGATATATTTTTTTCATTTGTTCTCTTTTTCTAAGATGAAGGGGTTGGAAAAAAAACTCTCTTAAATGCTTCATGTTTAAACTAATAGTAATAAGGCCACTTTAGTGACTTAATGCTTAACTTTTAACTTTGTCTCATCAAAATGAAAAATAAGACTCTAACCTGATGGAAGAATTCAAGTCTTCGTATGTCAAGTCCTATGTTATTGCTGTCTAACAACTGTCAAAACCTCCTCTTCTACAAAACTATATCACTGACTGTTATTTGTTTTTCACAATACTAATAATAAGTCATGAATTTCCACGGTGCTGTTTTTTGTTAGTGTTGTTTCTTCCCAGTCTTAATGATCTGTTTTCTTATGCTATTACTTGTACTGAAAACACAGGCATATATGACACAATTCCTGACTTGACTGAAAGGAGTATCAAAACTTGACTTCCCAGGCCCTACACTAATAAAAGCACAAATATTTCCACTTTGCATTTAAATGTTACTTCATGTGTTAAGCAAGACAGTGTTCTATATTATGAAATGCTATTTGAAACTTGGTCTAAAGACATGGAGCAACCTTGCAAATACTCTCTGTGATCTTAATGCTTATAAAAACTTTAGTGATGATGGAATTGTCAGATAAAAGTATAAGAAAGGTGCTCTAATCCTGCAGGCTAGCTGTGGACACAAACATAGTTGACATAATCACTGCATCATTGAAATTTATGCTCTAACAGGTGCCGTGCAATTTCTTAAAAGGATTACAGTTATGTTGTGATCTTTATTACGCAAATGTATTGTCCTGGTTTTATCAGTGTATATCATATCACGTCCATATCATGACATCATGTGCTTGAAACCACAACATATATATACCTAAAGAGAATAATTATACAAAGCTCTTTGTTGTCATTGTTGATTTGTATTGTAAACAGAATGAGTGATTAACTACAGCTTACAAACATACATCACAATGTCAAAGTAGAGTAAAATATCTACTATGAGCTTTTTAAAATATCTACTATGATCTTTTAAGCTTTATTTGTAGTTACCAAAAGTATCCAGTATTCTAGAAACTATGTCTCTTTCTATAAAAGTGTAGTACTACAATGTTTTACACTCAAAATCTTGCTACTGGCAAGAAGGGAACATACTTCTTAGCAAAAGTCTAGAATTTATGATATAACTGAACTCTCAATAGTCAAATTCAAAAATCACTGGTCTGTATCTAATTACTGTAGAAAAGTTGGGGAAAGACTGAGCAGTGAATATTTCACAAAACATAACAAAATTAGTTCTAATTACTGTACTGATAAGTACTGATTTCCAGCACTTTTTCTGAATCTTTTTACTTCCCTGCTTCATGAGATCTGTGACTTCAGTCCTTTGTTGGTTGCAGGTGTTAGTGTTTGTTTCACTGGGAAATGCTTCTCTAAGAGAAATATCATTTTGATTCTTTTTTCTTTTTGATCTTTTTTGCCTTCTTCATTGACGTGGGGATGTTTGTATTTCTAGCCTATTTTTATACTAAGCATTCTGTAACTCCATGAATATTGTTACCTAGTCTACAATGGTCTATTTCATTTATGGTAGATAATTATTCTTTGTTATCCCTAAAAACTGATTCTGTTCAGGACATTATTTCTTTAAGTGATCCTGGTTGAGTTGCTCACAGCTATAGGCTGCCCCACTACCACCTGAGTCCCATTTCTTATCACACTCATACCTGCAGTCTTCTTCACAACAACCTGTGCCACCATTTCTCACCAATCTCAAGCCTATATTTCTCTGTGCTGTGTCTCATTAGTGGTTCATTTTTCATTCCTCATGATAGCTACTTGTTACTTCTGTGGATATAAAATTGTGATTGTACTGTACAAAGGAAAAGGAATGGATGCAAATTAGTCACAACTACAAGATCAGAAGAAAAAATGATGTTACAGCTAGATCAAAATAAACCAAAAAGGCTCCAAGCAGGTCAAGACAAGCTCAGAGAAAGGAAGCCTGTCAAATTTCTGCACAATAATTGTCACATTAGTGATTACAGTAGTACTGTATTACTGGGCTACCTGACTACAGATATATCAAAAATTTAGTGAGGTATGATTTTGTTCATTTAAATGTGGTGTTAACAGTTACTGAAGAGAAAGGACAGACATTCCTGCAGTGGTTTAACCCATCAGGTGGCTCAGCACCAAACAATCATTTGCTCACTTCCCCACCTTTCCAGTAGGATGGGGGAAAGAAATGAGAAAAACAAAAGAGAGTGCATAGGTTGAGACAAAAATGTCACTGAGAATACAGAAAAGGATAACAGTCATGACTATTTATATATATGTATGTGTGCAGAAGCAATCACCCCCCGATGTTGCCCAGCTAGCCCCCCTAGTGAGCAGAATAAAGCAAGATGAACTCTCACCTTCTTCAAAACTCTTTCTACATGATGTCATGGTATGGAATATCCCTTTGGCCAGTTGAAGTCAGCTGTCTTGGTTCTGTTCCCTTCCAGCTCTTTGGCCCCTTCACTGAGAATGGCCTTGGCTCTACATGACACTACTTAACAGCAACTATAATATTGGCGTGTTATCAACATTGTTTTTCTCTTAGAACAAAAACACAATATCATGTTAGACATTTTGAAGAAAAAAATTCCATGATAACTGAAACTAAAACAATTCCCTTAGCAGCTCAGTCCTCTGACATGAATTGCAGGGGACAGAGAAGCTTCTTGGAATATCTGCATGTTCTTTGGTAAACTGAAGACCAAGAGAATAAAGTAATTTATGACAATTAGAAATAAATTTTATTCTTGTATATCATGTAAGAAACAATAAGGAAATCACAGTGTGCTATTATTTTATGTAACTATCATATCATTTTTTTGTTCATTATATATATAGACTGCTATCCTATTAATAAGCAGTTGCAGTTTGATATGTACAGATTTTCTTTTCTCATTGTTACTTCTCTTGTGTTAGGAAATGTCAAATATATCTTCTTTTGGTACTTAAAAAAATGAAAATTTTCTGGTACCGGTAATTAGAATATCCAATCCATTGTGAATATTACAGAAAAAAACAGCTGTGGAACAGAGAGAATCAAACAGCATGCAAGGAAGTCTTACTCCCACCCAGGACTGACTACAACCATTGTTACACATAGTGTAGCTCTTCCCTAAAGTCAGAGACGATAGTGGATGAATACATATAGGCTGTTTCTCCACCTATTCTTCTCTACAAGTTATGCAGGGAACCAAGCAACATGCATCATCTCAAGACTTCGGATTTTTAAGTTCATGTAACTGTATTGTAGCGCCATCTGGTGCCTCTAGTATGACACAAAAAATAGGTCTACTTTGGAAAACAATTACTTGTAGTTTTTTAATTATTATTTTTATTTTTTTATTATTTTATTTTAGGAATCAGGGAGATTAATTAATTTATTTATTCATTAAACTAGTCTTGAATAGCATGGCAGCACTTCTAAAAATACCTTCATCACTTGATCAACTGAAGTAATTTTGATGCTACTTTGGAGATATATAAAGGTTATATTTCTCAGACAAGGATAATACAATTAAAATCCATTTGCATGGATTTTTTTTTTTTTTTGCTTTTGTTTTGTTGTTACTGCCTTATTTAAAACTGTAAGAGGAAATAAGAAAAATGGCTTAGAGAGTAGTTATTCTTTTAGATAGAAAAGGTATTATTGTAACAGATGACAGTAATACCAGGAATTTTATTATCATTATTTTTAGGAAATAGAGAAAGCTAGCAAACAAACCTTTCCATTTGGTAGCTAGAACTACAGAACATCCTGAATTGAAAGGATCCTGCAAGGATCATCAAGTCCAACTCCTGGTGCAACACACAACCATATAGTCATTAAAACATATCTGAGAACATCATCTAACCACGCCTTGAACTCTACCAGGCTCAATGACATGATCACTTCTGGTTTCTATTGTATAAATTATGTTTTATCTCTTCTGGTATAAAAGGAAATGAAGGTATTATAGGGACATTATATTTTCTGAAGCATGAGATAGCATTGTTGATCAGCCTTTGTGCGTGCTAATGAAATATTTCTCATTATAGCTTCTGGATACATACACCATTCTACAAAGATTCAGCACAGCCTATTACCTATTAGAGCTTTGTGGCTTCCCTAGTATGCTGTAAGATTTTCTAGTTGGCTCCTTTCTGTTTTATGTGGTAGAGGAAGTTCAGATCTAGGAAGATACAGTAAAGAGAGAGACCAGACAATACAAGAATTTGATTCTGTTCCTCAGAGGTTTTCATACTGTGGGAGGAATAATTCTAATGAAAATGAATAAATGTTTATCTCATATCAAAATGCTACAGAAGGAGTGTCTTTCTACAGAAAAAGTGTCTTAATTTATCAAGCATTTATTATTTGAAGGAGTACTTTGTCTTTTTTTTTCCTAAAAATATATATATATAAATATATATATATTTCCTCATAACAATATAACTGTGCTTTTTACTTTTAAATAGGTGGGAAATGTTGTTCAGTTCCAGTGTAAGAAAGGACATCTTCTCCATGGATCAACAACAAGAACTTGCCTTCCTGATCTTACGTGGAGTGGAGTTCAGCCAGAATGTATACGTAAGTAATTGATGGATGGAATAAGTATTTTTATTAATGCTAAAATTATTCTTTAATTCCTTTCTATGTTGTCTAGTTACTGAAATATTTTTATTAAAGTTGGTTTTTATATATATAATTATATTAACCTATATTTAATATAATTTTTCATTACTATTTTACAGTGTGTAGAAATGAGAAATTAAATTTTTTGAGTAAACAAATTTTTCTACAGTAGCCTAATGAGATTTGTAAAGCAAAGAAAAATAATCACAGTATCAGTGTACTGGATCGTGTTAAATCTGATCCATTTCAAAGAAGAGTTAGCCCTTCTGTTGACCAGAGAGATGCTGAAAATAAGTTTCTGCCTAAGAGAGTGCATCTCTTTCAATGAGGAATGTGCAAGAGTCAGGAAGTGATGAGAACAGCCTATGAAGGAAATCCCTGCATCAATCTGTCTTGTACTGAGCTAGATAGTTACAATCAGATCTTACAGAGAGTTTGCACTACCAGTTTACTAACTGTAATCAGGGAATTAATGGAGTATATTAAGAAGGGGGGGCACAGGGAAAAGTTATGTAATTGTAATTTGTGATGAATTGAAATGAAGATAATCTTGCAGACAGAATTTCATTTCTTAGGTCTTTCACATTTCAGCATCACAGATAATCTTTCTAGTTCTTCAGCAAGCCATCTATATTTTTCTGGAAACAGTGTCACCTTATAAAGTCTGATCTTAAGGAATACTGTCAATGTATGTTGAGCATATCCGCAGAAGCAAGCAGCATTAGTGTCCCATTTGGTGCTAGTGCTCCCCCTAAACAAATAGGAAATCAGTGGCTCTGCTCATACTCTGTAGGTATGGAGGTATGCTGTTATTGAGGCAACACAAATCTCACAGACACTCATTGTTAACTATGTAAAACAGTTTTAATGAGATTAGGATTAGTAATTAATTTTTGTCTCGCATAGTATTTTCCAAAGAGACCCATTTATTTCGTTATTCAATGCTATACTGGTATCTTAAACCATATAATCTGAATTGCTTTTTAATATGGTAAGATGTGTGTTTTTTGTGTTTATATATGCAGACAAACAATTTTAAATATGCAAGGGTTAATTTAAATTGGTTCTTGGTCTGTTGACGGTGAAAGGGCCATTTTCAAGAACATATTTACTTTTATTAGAATATAAATGACAGTACAGTCATTTATATTCTATATTGTAACTTAATTAAGAAAAATATATTTATGTGTTATTTTTACTGAAGCTTTTTTTCCTCATTATTTATCTGTCAGAGTGAGCATAGATTATTTTTTCACTGTTTTGACTGAAGGATATTTTATCTTTTCTTTGTAGCTCACAGCTGTAAACAACCAGAAACACCATCTCACGCAAATGTTGCAGGAATGGATCTTCCTTCACTTGGCTATACACTGATTTACACTTGTCAGCCAGGCTTCTTCCTGGCAGGAGGATCAGAGCATAGAGCCTGCAGATCTGATGGCACGTGGACTGGGAAAGTTCCAGTTTGTGAAGGTAACCTCTTCTGTTTCCTGCTGTAGCTGTCATTTATCACATTTCAACAGTATTTTTTACTTGCTACCTAATAAAGTGAGGTAGGAACTAGGAGGGCAAATATCTAAAAGGACAATTCTAAGCCTTTGTCAGTTGTGTTTAATGGGACAAATGCTTTCATCTGCTTATGTTTCATTTGCATGCTCAGAGGTGTGAATTGCAAATAAAATTATAAAATTCTGGGGTCCAGGTTAACACCAGTGTTTAAACTCCTGACTGAGTCAGCTGTGGACTACATTCTGATAGACTTAGTGGAATAAGAACCTCAATGTTTTTGCACATGTATATTAATCCTAGACTAGAGTAGGTTTACTGTAGAAAACTGTGTCAGCTGCAAAACAGCTAAGATTGTTGCAGTATTAGAGAAGGATGCTTACTAAAGTTTAAGTAGAGGTCTTAATTATTACATGAAATGAAACCATAGGATTTATTATTTCTTATTCAAATAAAAGCAGCAATATACTACTCAAAAATAAAATAAATTTATTTACTTTGGTTTTCCAAAATTCTATTTTGTTTATGGTGTGGTTTGTTGTTTTTTTTCCACGTATTTTGGCATGGCATGGCATGAAAATTCTCATGATAAAATCAGGATGAGAATGGTATTTTTCATGTGCAATAAAAAATCCACAAGTATAGCAACTGTTTGGAATTCCAATTCTTGAATAATTAAAGAACTGATTACTGATACGTAATGTTTCAGATGTGGTTATCCCCAGGGCTCCTAGAGAGAAGTACAGAGGCTGTATAACCAAGTGCTGCCTCTTGGAAGAGGAATTCATTCACAGGAAGTGAATATTTTGTATTACTAAAAAACAGGTGTCCTGTCGTTATATGCCAGGCAAGTGCTGGGAAGAACAGAGCAGAGCTTTGGGAAAGTGTTAGGAAGGATGCTGCCAAGAAGCCCATGACTTCATTAGTGTTCAGGAAATGTTATGGCAGGCCAAATGTGATTCACTGGTTGCATTATGATCCAAGAATTTTCTGCTGATGATACTGAAACAAGTAATAACTTTCTATGTGATTTAAGAAATCCTTATGAGATTTTTTTTTTTTTTTTTAATTTTCAGTGGTAACTATTAGTGTATCCACCTTGTCATATAATTGTTTCCCAATGTCTTGAAGAAATGTTGCCAAAATGCAAAATTTTCAGGATCACTTACCTTGTTTCTTGCTCTTCAGCAGTGGTAAAAACAAACAAACAAACAAACAAAAAAACAGTAAATGACAAATTATAAAGTATTAACTCTAGTGAAATAAAGTAAAATGTCTCCTAAATATTTGCCATCTTACCTATTAAATAGATGGATGAAACATCTCTCCTAAAGAAGATAGAAGACAATGTTCATGTGTGATGCTGAACTTTACAAATATGGCTTGGAAAAGGATGAAAAGGAATGAAAAAAAAACTTGGAATTTAGATCTAAAAAAGGATACTTAGGAGAATTTAAGTAGGATTTGTACTTCTAAATGCAAAATTGCAGTATTTAAAGTCCTACTTAGTAAGTGTTTGGACAAGAAACTTTAACTCCATAGATAGTATGTTTTAGTTTTGGTCTTGTATTTAAAATCTCAATTCTGAACAGGAAGTTAAAGATTTATCAATCAGTTTTAACAACAACCATCAGGTCATGAGAAATTTAGGTATAATTCAGGTCACCTGCCTTTGTTGCTTGCTAGCTTTAATCTATATAACAAGAGCAAGACTTTTGTAATAAGCTAAAAGATATTCTTAATGCACTCAAGAAAAACATTATCAGTGATTTCTTTTGAACTATTGATCAGAAAGAGAGGATTGTGTTCCTAACCAAAATACAGAATAATCCAAAATAACCACTGGTGCAAGGAATGGAGCCCAGTGTACCATGAGTATCCTACCCTAGAAGACAGAACTATGTACCTTCTTTATAGCCAAGTATATCCAAGTTATTTTCTGCAAAATAAAACAGCTTCACTTGTAGGAAATAGCACTTCAGACTTTCTGCTTTAGTCAGTAAAGAGCTGAAATTCAGGTCTCTACTTTCTAGTGCTCAAAATCATCTGAGCAGTTGTGGACAACTTAATTTGTTTCTTTCTTTCTGATGTTATTCTTTAAAGAAATAGTGATTATCTCCATTTTTAAGAGATTAAGCATGTAACTTTGTTTTTTTCAGTCCTGAACAAAAGGTATTTCTCTCAGCAGTGTTGAAGATATTTAAGTCCAGGAGAGGAACATGATATAAAATGCATTTGTAAAACTTCTCAGTTTGGTGCTGTGTTGAGTCCAGTCAAAGCAGCATCCATAGTACTATCTTATGTGGATAACTCTGTGTTTGCCTACATATATGAGTGTATATATATATATGTGTATATATATATATATATATACACACATATATATGCACACAAATAGTATATTATATATATAATATTTAAATCATTCAACTTGCCTTAGATGACATCTCACATATTAGATGCCCTGCCCAAGACTGAATTCTGAAATATGGATTCTGAAGCAAAAGCATTACAAATGACTTGGTAGCATCCAGATAACTTCAAAAAATGCGGCAACAGAAGAAATCAGTGGGCACATGCTCCTGTGATACTAAGTCTGAAGACTGAAATCTTATTTCTATTTAGAATTTTAAACATCATCTTATATCCTTTGTAACAATAAAGTGTGCTATGGAAATGATTTTTCCTGGATTATGAGTAACTGATTCGCTCACAGTTTGTGTGTCATTCATTCTTTTATAACAGCTGGTTCCAAAATATTGGTGAAGGATCCCAGACCAGCTTTGGGAACGCCTAGTCCCAAACTAAGTGGTAAATATTTGTATTCTTGTATGCTTATAAGACACAAGATGCTAGTGCACACACAAACACAAAGCTTTAAATTTAGTATCAGTGACTTCAAATAATGAAAATGCTGATTTTAAATATTGATGATTTGTTATAGAGCTAAGTTTGATATACTGCTGTATGGGAACTACTGTGTCATGGCCTGAACCTCTGATTGATCACCTGGGGCAAGCCTTGAGTCAGCCAGAGGAGCACAGGTGAAGGCAATTCACCTGTGCTGCCGGAAGGGGTGGAGCCAGGCTCCACCCCTCCTAGACCTATTTAAGAGCTGGCTACCAATGGGGAAGGATCTTGTCTGGAGATCCCTCCTTATGGTGTTTTGTGGGTGAGCTCAGCATAAGGGTAAGCCTTCCATTTATTCCCTTTTGTTATTATAATCTACTTCGCCTAACTCTCTTGTTTTTTGTGATTGTAACATCTTAACATCCATTGATTATACAACTGCCTTTAGAAGCTGTAGTAAAGTCATCTATAGTAACCTTCAATTTCATTTTTAAATGGTATCTTATGTTAAGACTTTAAAGATTTGCATATATCTGTTATACTACATAGTCAACATACTTCTTTTAACAATACTGTTGCATTACTTAAACTACTCATTAACAAACTGGAATCTACTGCATTTATTCTCTCTGATGGTCCTGTTAGATATAGCAGCTCCAGAGGAGGACTGTGAAGATTATGAGAGTGTTGGATCATCACTCCCATGAAGGCAAACTGATAAAATTGAGATTATTTAGCCTAAAGAAGAGAAGGCTCGTGGGAGACCCTACAGCAGCCTTCTAGTATTTAAAGGGAGACTACAGGAAAGATGGGGAGGGACTCTACCAGAGAGTGGAAACAAGGAGTAATGATATTAAATTTAAAAAGGGTGGTATAAGGAAGAAAATCTTCACAGTGAGGATGGTGAGACACTGGGACAATTGCCCCAAGAAGCTTGGGGTACTCCATCCCTGGAAGTGTTGGAGGCTAGACTGGATAGAGCTTTGGACAACTTGATTTAGTGAGAAGTGCACCTGTACATTGTAAGAAGGTTGAATTAGATTATCTTTAAAGATCTCACTCAATTCAAATCATCTATGGTTCTGTGATTCTGAGAGAGTAGATAAAATGTTTGCATTTGTAAGATTTTTTTGTGGATGTTTGACTTCATAACCAATAAATATTGTAATGTGTATTGAAACATGTTTGATGTCTATATAGTTCCTGATGATGTATTTGCCCAAAATTACATATGGAAAGGATCTTACAACTACAAAAGCAAGAAACAGCCCATGACTTTGACAGTCACCAGTTTTAATGCAACTTCAGGAAGAGTAAATGCAACACTTACAAACAGCAATATGGAATTGCTGCTTTCAGGTATGGGATAAGAAAAACTAATTTCAGTTTGTGGATTTTATTGTTTATTTATTTGTTGTTGTTGGGGATTTTTCTTTTTTTTTTTTTTTTTTTTTTTTTCCCCTGAAGTGCATCAGTTCTCTGTAACTTAATTCATAACACACATTTTTAATTTGTAATATCTGCTCGAAACTGTCTTTGCTTATCAAAGAAATTTTCATACTAATTCAGTTCCCTTTCAAAAGAAGAGATTATTCCACTTTTTTCTTCTTCAGTTTTCCCAGTGTTTATTAGATTTGTACTTAATGAGAAATGAGAAGTGAAAGAATTGTTTTTTCTAATTCTCATTCTTTTTCCTTAAATATTTTGTGTACTCCCATTACTATTCCTGACATTTTATTAATTCTTAAATGACAGATTTTTCCTTCATCAGCCTATTAATAAGCAATATGTTGACCTAGAATCGATACTTAGAGAACACAGAGAACAAGAGAAGATGACAGTTTATATTAACCTTTATGCATGTGGTGTCTGTAGAAGGACTTTTGATTACGATATTGGTTTATGCCATTCTGTTGTCCCTGCTGTGCAGAGCAATGTTGCTGTAAAACATCAGCAGAAACCACAGGTATGCCTTGATAAGAAGACAAGGAAGGAGCCTGTAAAATTATTTGGATTTATAAGTTGTTTTTATTTGTTTATTTTTCAGACTCTTTTAATTTCTTGATTGAGATGTCATCCACACAGGCAGCGGATCTATCTTGTCACAGAAATAGCACGCTATACCTCAGTGATGTGGATATATATACATATATCTTAAATCAGTATTATCACTCAAAAATTAGTTTTTTGAAACCATACCATCTATCAATCTGAGACCCTCTTTGCAAGGGACTAAAGAAGCTAAATTGCAATTATGTTTAAGCTGGATCTGCTGCTTTTAATCTTATTCATCATTTAAGGATCCTTTTCTCACTCTTATTTTCCAGAGGTGTTAGCAAGGAAAATTACAATAGACCATTAAACTTTTGGAAAAGGAGGAAGTTCAGCACATGTGCTTCTATCAGGGTTGTCTATGGGAAGAACGTAATGGGCCAGAAAAGCCATGTATCTGTTTAGTTCTCAATTTCTACTATCTAAAGCTGTGAATTCTTATCACTAGAATTGTCTGATGAAAGTATTTTGAAGGTATCCTTTGAGAATCCCTCTTGATGGGCCATAGATTGACTGTTTCATGAAGTATTTTCTGATTTTTAACCATGTTTGTCTTGAATGTGTGTGCAAATTTAATCTGCTGTGTGATATCCGTTTAGTTTCTATCATGATTTCCATAAGGATATTGGCAGATACAGTGTTTCACATTATTGGGATTTGTAAAGCTTAAAATGGTGCTTTTTTCACTCAAAAAAAGCCTCCTTCTCTAAATCAAAGTATTTTCTTAGCTGCACACAAATGTAATTATTACGAATACCCATTTCTTCTCTAGATTCAGGCATTGTACACTTTGTAAGGTAGTTGTTTTTCTACCTATTATACAGGTAGAAAACTAAGTTATTAAAAGAATATCTTAGGGTCAGGGATGCACAGGTAAATGAGAAACACCTAAATGCAAAGGAATTTATTTAAGCTTAACTTGTGGTTATCCAACATGATAGCTAGTTCTCTTCCCACTGCAGCACTCCTTGTTTTGTATTTTTTTTTTTTTGACACCTATGCTTGATGTGATTGTAGTATACATGTCTGTCACAGATTGGAAAATGGGCATATTCATTTGATCATATTCGTATGAGTGAAAACAGCAACGCTGTTATGGAAATTAAGAGAAGATAAATGTGGAGCTCTTACTTATCGATTTGGATCAAGCACTCTTTTTTACACTGGAAAACAAGTTGCCAGCTCTGAAGAAGCACATCAGTTTTTCAATGAGAAATGCTTGTGAATCAGTCACTGGGAATCTGCAAAGAATAGAGCTGCCTTGGCTTGTGGGAAAGTTTTTCTCTATATTTTTCTTGAGTGTACATATGTTTGTGTTCATGTACACACCAAAGCTCTCACCCTCATGCAAATATTTCCCAAAGTATATTTATGCAATGCATTCATTCATGACTTGTGATTCATTTATCCTAAGTTGCAAGTGTTGTCTAGAGGAACACTGGCCAAGTTCTAGAGTAACTAAGCTCTATTTGATGTTAATGAAGTCCTAAAAACAAGAGAGCAAAACCAAGGCATTAATTTGAACTCATTGCTGTGTTACCACAAAAGTCTGCTTTATAAGCTCATACCTCTTATATAGCTATTCTTAGTGTGGAAATTGAAATTGTGATTTTTAGACATGTAAATAAAAGACAATTTCATTTCCATATCTCATATTGATGCTTCTGAAGTGAGGTAGGAAATTTTCATTTTAGCCTGAATTGAATATTTGATGTCCCCATCTCTTGCCATAGTCTATAATAAAAGCCTACAGTAAGTCCTAACACAGAGGACAAAGATAAATGTCAGCTGTGATTTGTGCAGGCATCTCTTTCCATTTAGAACATTTTGTCCTTCTCAGAGTAGCAGCCAACAAGACAGATGTGACTATCTTTTGAATTATTTTTTCTTCTTTGTATTCAGTTTTACACAATGAAATTACCATTTTATTCTGACTGCGTACACAAAATTTTATGTTCTAGCTGGAAAATTCTTCCCTCTCCAGCACTACTGTCCAACATTAAGCTGTGTGTTTGTGTGTATCAGCATTCTTCCTTCCTTACGTTAGCGTTGTAAAATCACCAAATACCTGTTCAGAAAACCTTATTTGTATCGAACAGCTGTGATAGCTAGTGGTTTTGTACAGCCTGCTATGTATTCTTCAACTGGACAGCAAGTTTACATCTCAACACTGTCTTTTGTTTATGTTCACATGACAGAATTTCAACAAATTTGAAAATAGGAAATGAACAAAACTAAGTCGGCTGCTATGCTACAAGAGTATTCCTTTATTAAAAAAAGATCTAGTTGAATTCATTGGTGTTTAGATAAGACGTACTAATTAAATACAGTGTGAAGTCATCCACATATGTTAGTCTGTGTACATTAAAAATGTAGGAGGGAGCAAGGGCAGAATAAAAGTCAGTGTTCATGCAACTGTGTTCAGTGACATAAATTCATTTCAGTGTGACATCAGTTCTTTACAATTAGTGAGTGAATTTTAGTTTCATCTTAGTGGCAATTTTTGGAGGTGGAAAGAAAAGTTTGTTTTCCATGGTTTTCTCTTCAGTTTTCTTTCTGTTAAAGTTTTTAGCTCTTGTTAGCTTCTACACATGGAACAATGATTTCAGGGCCTTCACAGAAAGGAAGTGGTCATGCCAGAAAGCTGTTTTCTCTAACACTTAAAGTTTCTAAACTATTAATTGATATTAATGGTTAAAAAATCTCGAAGAAAAAGTTAGCTATATGTTTTGTATTCCCCAACATCTTTCTAATGGGAGATTAGTTCACTAAGTTTATTATATTATTTTCCTTATGTTAACAATCTTACGTTGATTATAAATATTTCTTCTAAATTAATTAAAATGAATCAAGTAATGATGCATACAAAGTAAAAAAACATACACAATTCTTGTCATTGTCTGGATACTGACAAATGAAAATATTGACTGATGAAAAGTCATTTTTATCAAATCTGTAAAAATTTAGAAATTTTAAATTCAGCATGAGCTTATGGAAAAGTTTTAGATGTGTGTTTCTGCATGATCTTCTTTACCTTATCCCTAAATTGCAAATCTTAAAAGATGCTATGTTTAAACACGCTCTGTCTTATTCAGAACAGTATTTTTCAAACTACTGTAAATGCTTGTTTTATCTAAGGCTTGTGCATAAGAATAGGAGTTCCCTTCTCTTCTCTCTACAGATTAAAATAAAAACATTTTTAATTGAAATTCTGCAATAAAAAAATAAATCACAAAGTAATGTATCTTTCTGAAACTAAATGTTATTGAAAATACTACTTGTTCTTCCTGTTTTCCATATTTAAGGCAAAAGATCAAATGCTTATTCTTAACAATGATTTCTCCACTTAATGCAAATACAAATTTCAAAAACTCTATTCTACAGGAGTATATAAAAGCCAGGAAGCTCGACTCATGCTCCACATATATCTTATTAAAGCACCATCTCATACATCTGTGAGCCAGCTGAAAGAAGAAAAATGGGCTATGGATGGTTTTGTGAGTATATTTCTGCTGCAAAAGATAGAAAGCAAGTTTTTATTTTAAATCACACTGGTACCAAAAATACTGAAATATGTCAGATACAATCTTATTAGTGATACAGATTACAAACAGATTACTATATCCCTCAGTCAGAAATTCACTTGAGAAATGCACCCTTACTTCAGTGACAACACAGTTTCAGGTCATTGTTGAAGACACAGTGTTGTCTTCAGAAAGGGAAGCTTAAGTGGCAGTCTTGAAGAAAATTGCCTTGGAACTACTGAGTTTATACCAAGTAACTATCCAGAAAGGGAATCACCTGTAAATTGAAATAAATTATATTATTTTAGCATGTGCTTAGCCCTGTAAGGGAGTTATTCATCGGATCACAACTCTTTCCTCCCTTTCCCAAGTCAATATATCAATTCAATATTAGGAATATCATTCAGTATTCTAAATATTCAATATTTTGGACTAAAATTGTGTAACTAAGTAGTTATTGGGATGAGTACTGCATGGTAACAAAGAAACTATCTTCCAATAGAAGATAAAATCTTTTTTGTTAACTTTTAAAGTGATTGTTAAAACCTCAATACTTGCTTCCTTAGGATTATATATGGTATAAATTTTGCCATGTACTTCCTAAGAAATCAGGTAGTTATTAGGTATATACAATATATAAAACTACTAACATACTGAATTGCCAAAAACTTTCTTTTTGTTGGTTTTACAGAATAAAATTTTGAGGTAATAAAAAACAGTAGAGATCATCATAAGCCAGTATGACCTAAGTTGTGCCCTTAACAGCTATGTTCCCTTTTGAACTTCATTCAGGGGAACAACAGGTAACAAAGAGACATACTAGTATATCTCTTTTTCAAGTGCACACTTACAACTTGAAACAAGCTTTTATACATCTAATTCACTGCGGGTTTTGTTGTTGTTGTTGTTGTTTGTTTGTTTTTTCAGGTTTCTGCTGAACCTGATGGAGCTACGTATGTTTTTCAAGGATTCATTCAGGGTAAAGATTATGGGCAATTTGGACTTCAAAGATTAGGTATTAAATTCTAAGTTTATGCCAGTCCATATTTCAATATCCTATCTTAATTCTTGAACATGCTGGAAGGTATTAATGAATGTCTAACATAAAAACAAACTATACTTTTTCATAATGGTAATTCACAGTAAAATGCGTTGCTTGGGATATTTATTTTCATTACATCTTCATAAGAAGATTCTTTAAAAAAATTAGAAATATCTTCATTGGGAAAAATTTCATTTAAATTAATATAAAAAGAGGGTTTTCTATTATCAACCGCCTCAAAATATTTTAAAGCTAACAAAAACTACTATACAGTAGTGCAATGGCGAAGAAGTTTTGGTAAATTGTTAGGAAAATTTTACTACTTCATCTGATTTTCTGGAGGTTTTTTTTTTTTTTTTTTTATAGATTGGAGATTGTTTAACATATTGAAGACTATTTATTGGTTTATATCTTGTAGAAACAGAAGAATTTGATCACTTTTAAATTCTATAGAAGTGCAACTTGTGGTTAATGAAGTTGGCAATCAACTCAATGTAGCAGACAGCAAACATATTCAAATTATGGATAGATTTGCATCCATAGAACAGATTTTGTTAAATATGTTTGCCAGTTCATCATTTCAAACAAAAGAACACACAAAAAATGTTTTCTCCTTAACAAAATACTTCTACTGTTCCCAATTTTCCTCACAACATGGAATTTTCCTGTATTTTAGTGTATTGTTAAATTGTTGAATTCCTGTTTGTTTGCTTTGCTTTGTTAATTTCTAGATATTGCCTTGCAAGACCTAGGAAGTCAGAAAATATTAATGTATGCAATTCTTACAAGATCTAGTTCAAAGCTTAGAAACTAACTTTGAAGCTGCCTTGGTATTCCTTCTTTACATTAAAAAGTGTATATTTTGACTTTGTAGATGATCTAGTAATTTATGAGTTCCTGAACTATGCAGCAGATCTTGTTATTTTTTCATCTATATATGGCTTTAGCTCTCCTTGATTTTTCCTGACTTTTTTACTTCATGTATCAATAGCAACAGCTAATGAAATCAACATGATGAATTTTCCTTTTGCCTCTTTGGGTGATTTAGACTTTCCTGCAAATCATTTTTGCTTTGATACATGCAGTATTTATTCTTTCAGATATATGCAGATATAATCAGTTATATAATCAATCTAACACATGGATTATTCTATATTTAACTTCTTGTAATACAGTACCTTAATGTGTAGTAATAACATCAAAATCTTGACTGCCATACATAATTAAATAGTAAAATAATTAATATCTTATAGTACATGTACTGCTCTCCAAACATTTTCTATGTGTTTATTACTTAGTATATATTTTGCCACCATACATTTACTTTCTAGGTGGTCTCACACTACAGCTGTATGTATGCAGGTGAACACACTATGATGATCCAATCACAAGATGTTACTTGAATTCTTAAGATTATGGAGTAATAGGTGTCAGGACTAACAGCCATATTTTACATTACCTGCTTTCTCTTCTTATTCCTTTCAGGTCTTAACATGTCTGAAGGTTCAAATTCTTCTAATCAACCCCATGGTACAAATAGTAGTTCAGTGGCGATTGCTATCCTTGTGCCTTTCTTTGCCCTCATATTTGCTGGTTTTGGCTTTTATCTTTATAAACAAAGGTAAATTACGTATATAAAATTTCTTCATTAATTTACTTTTTAGTTTCTATTGCTCTCAGTGTTTTTAATGTAAATGAAATTTGAGCAAAATGACCTAACGTTTGCAAAATATGCATGTGTACATTTCTTCCTACTTCCATTTAGGTCTGGCATGACTGAGGGACCTGGTTACTGTATCATGCAGTGATTTCATTCATGCTTCTTAAATAACATGGATGCTATTAATTATTGACTTATGGAAAATAATATTAGGAATATACTTTGTATGCACTTCCAGCTGGCTTCTTGCCTTTTGCTTTTACGTGACCGAATTGTGAATAATATTTGAGTAATTTATTTTAATGCCTGTTCTGTTTATTGGCCTGTGGGTATATGCAAGTATTATGGCATTGAAAGATTTTATTATGAAACTATTTCTGCATCTAAAATTATTCGTTCATGTGTAGTTATACAACCACCACAGCCTTCTTAGTTTCACTAGTCCAAGAGTAAGTTTTGTTTATGCTATTGAGACCAGTTCCAATCCAGTCCAATCTAATCCTTTGGATTTAGTTTTATGTAGACTTTTCCAATAGGTATAAAACATCTGATGACTAAGGAAAATATCACCACTTTAATAACAAGACATTTTTTTGCCTATTAATTGTGAAAATGGTCACAATGAAAATTGTGAAATTTACTGTTAGCCTGGCAATTATAATTGTAATGTACACTAAAGGGTGAGATTAGTTTAAAACATGTACTGTAACTGTACCATGTAAATTGGTACAATTTTCACATGGTACAATTTGCTTCTGAACACCTTAAGAATGTGAAAAAATGCAGATGCTCAAGTAAATTTTATATATTTGATATTAAACATATGCTATAATTACTTATCTTTAATACAATATACGTTTTGTTTAAAAATACATATGAAATATTTTCAAGGGATTAAACTTTGATCATTAGAATTTTTAGTAAGAAAGTACTTCAGATATAAATTGATTCTTAATAAATATCTTGAGTATACGGAAGGAAAAAAGAAAATCTCAGTAATCTTTCTCTTGCTTGTTCCATGTTTACGAGATTCTACTGTACTCTTAACTACATATTATATGATTATCCAAGTATACATGTCTCCTCGGGCTGTTAGCTTACTTTTCAAATGAACACATTTTTAAATGAATCATAAATGTCTTACAGTTTCATTACTTGTACATTACAAGTTCTTAGGACAGATATTGTATTAAAAAAAAAAAAAAACATTAATTGAAAATGGGGGCTAAGTTCTGTTCAGATTTTTAAACCAGGCCATGTCAGCATGGAATACTGAAGTTATGAGTATTCTGTCTTTCTTTAACAGGACTGCACCTAAAACACAGTATACAGGATGCTCTGTACATGAAAATAATAATGGACAAGCTGCTTTTGAAAACCCCATGTATGACACAAATGCAAAGTCTGTGGAAGGGAAAGCGGTACGATTTGACCCCAACTTGAACACTGTTTGCACAATGGTATAATGTGGTAATAATATGTCTTCAAAGTTTGAAAATCAAAACACAACACAGTGCACACATAGTTCACTGATTTAGAAAAAAAAAAAAAAATAAAGCACACTTTTCAGGATATAGTTGGTCACCTTTTCCTGAGGATGATAGACAATAATAGGTTATGGGTATTTTGTTTTGATTTTGTTTTTCATAACCTGGATCAAAAATTTTCTTCGTGTTCACCACGGAGAGTTTTACAAAAAAATCTGCTGCACTCCATGAGTGCTAACTCACAGTTTATTTGCTTTTTTAAAAAAGGAGGTTATTCTAAAACATAAAATGTATTTGCATATATTGGAGGAGCATCCATTATCAGTACTTCTGTGCTTTATAAAAATTATAATAAAGGGAATGGGTTAAAAAAAAAAAAAGATATAGATAGAAAATAAGAGCTATACTTACAGGAGACAATAGGTCACTGACGTCTTTCTAACAGTGATATGCTACATCTTTTTAATGAGTTTGTAACTTTTTTTTTTCATTTATTCATTCCACTTAGTATTTTCTTTCTTTCAGAACAATTTTTTAACTCCAGAAGGTAGTATTTAGAAATGAGCAAGTACAACTTACTCTTCTCACATCACAGAAGCAAAACACAAATGTCAGCTTTTTAATTAATACTTTTTTTTTGTGCTTCACATCTTCCTTTTCATATTTCAAGTCAAGCTCCTTTTTTTTCTTGTTTCCACAAAAAGCACTACAAATGGTAAGAGTGGAAAACTGTTTCTATATTACTTTTGTCAGTCATACAATTAGACACAATTTTCAATCAAGAAGTTAGAATGAATTGAGCATTGTCATGTGGCTATGTTCCTTGCTGTTGAACATTCAAAAATCAGTGACCATTTTATTATAGTTTTCATGTCAAAACATAATTTAATGATGTTTCCAGTTAAAAAATGTAGTTAACAGTAACATTAGGAATCAAATTCATATGTCAAAATTGTAAGAGTCCATTTTTAATCCATACTAGTTAAATTAGACTGTATCACATCAATTTACTCCTTCAGCATTTTGTCAAAATGCATGCATAGAGCATGATAAAAACTGAACATTCCCACTGAAGTTGATGGGAAGATCCTAACAGACTTCTGCAAACTTTGGCTCAAACCTACAATGCAAGAGGCAATTATAATTTGGAAATACTGTGTTTTCATATCTATTTTATCTCCATGTTTTATGAAAACAAATCCTTATAGTTAATGATTTAAAATTGAATATATTACCATAGTGCAATGAAAATAAAATTATTTTATATATATATACACACATATATATAAAGCCATGATTTTATTAGGAACAATCCATTCATTTTAGGGACAATTCAGACTCTATACAGCTCTCAAATACAAGTTTTAGACATTCCAGAGCCATTTCAAGGAAATGTGGTTTTTAATTTCACAGTTATTTCATAAAAGAATTATTCAGTGGCAACTCAATAATTTATTTGTTGTAAGTCATTGTCTTCCCTTTATAGCATGACTCACAAATGCTGTGTTAGCCAGTGTGAATTATCTGTTATTGTTCCTTTCATACATTAATAATTCTGTGAAAATCTAAACTTTTTATTACCGTAATAGAGAGTGCCTACCAAAAATCATTGTACCCAGGATTGCTGCTTGGATTTCTATAATGTTTGATGAATTTCTTATAAACCATTTTACAAATTTTTGTTTTGAATATTCATACAACTCTGTCAAACTGTATTCTACTAAAAGGATGCTGTTTTATATTTTATACCATTGGTTGTTATTTATTCTTGTTTATTCAAATGACTGCAATAACTATGATTCATTCATTAACGTTAAGGTTAATACATTTGAGATCGTTTAAAATGTTTCTTCTGCAACTGGCTACTCCTCTTATATTAATGCATACACTTTTGTAAAGAAGTATATTTTTATGAAGAAAAAAAAGGATTTGTAAAAGTATGATGTAAATTTTCAGTGCAATGTAAACAAAATAAAAATGGACAATTGCTTTTTTAACCATGTTTCTTCTTTGGAAGATGAACTTCAAACTTATTTCAGATGTGAAGACCAATAATTTGTTGGGTTTTCTTGTGAGTCTTAAAAGCTTTTAAATTCATTTTCTCTTAGTCGTCGTGTAAATTTTAGGTGAAGTGGCAAGACATAGATTACTTATATTACATAATACTTAAGTATTTACTATAAAGGAATTTCCTGTTTCACTTGAATTTACAACAATTAAAACTTCACCTGTCAAAAAGGACAGAACAAAATTCACTTCAAGAGGGGAAAAAAAAAAAAAAAAAAAAAAAAAAAATTTAGTGTTTATGAAAGTTTTAGATAGACTTTGCATGTTGTTTGCTACCTTTCTCAGAAATGTTGATCAAGAGGTAAACAGTAACAGGTACCTATATGCATCGTACACAATCTCTTCTGGCATCAAAGTGTAGTGAAACATCTTATTGAACTTGAGGGAAAGGATCTTAATTATTTTACTATAAATTGAATAGCTTTATATAGAGTCAATGGGAAGTAAAGTGACCTGACAGCCAAGTCATCCAACTTGCTGAATTTAGTTAAAAGACGGCCTTTATTTTCCAGGCATTAGAAGTATATGCTATATCTCAATGCACTAGAATGAAAAATTATAAAATAATAACCATATTTTTCCAGTGTTTGTGAAATACAGAGAGTTTAAAATCATGGTTATCCCAGTGAAAATAGAGTAGCAGATCTGTATTCCTGTATATAGATTCAGCTGTAAGTTCCAGGTCTTACCTAGCTATTATAGTATTTAAGGAAGATACATCCTTTGTGCAGGATTCATTGTTCAGTTACTTTGTGTAGTAAAACAAGTAGAAATAATTCAAGAAAATAATGTTAATTATGATTTTATAGCATCAAAGATCACAGAATTGCAGGGGAATTAGGGTGCTCATATTTTTTTTTTTTATCTTCTCTGAGTGATGAAACTATGGCAGCATAATATTCTGATTTGCACTGTCAGGAATAAGTGTATTAGCAGTTCTGAAAATTATCTTTTGGAGCATTAATACGCTCATCATTTTGTGAAAAAATGAATGTTGATGTTGACATATTGCCTAGATATTATTCAAGTATCAATTGAATATCTGTGAGTGCTCCGTAATTTGCTGCATGAGAAATCAGTCATAACTCGGAAGGTGTAATTGACTTATTTCTTTCCTGGTTTGCAATGTCTCTTTATCCATAAAGAAGTTTGAGGATAGATTACTAGTGAAAGGAAATTGATGTGAACAGCTTCTCTTTTTTTAATGGCATACTAAAAACTATAATTTACATGCTTTTTGATAGCATTTCTCGAATTTTTTTAAATTAAATTAGAATGAATGTGTTTTATGCTATAAATCAACATTGAAGCATAGAAGTATTTTTAGCCATATTCAATTTATATTTCTCGTATATTTATAAATTATATTTTTAAATGACAAATCATCTTAGTGACATGTGAAGTGACCTAGTGAAGTGATAATTCTTTAATTATCTTCCATGTTGAATTAAGGAATTATGTACAGCATAACAGATATTCTAAATAAGGTCATGAAAATCGCACAGTATTTATATGGAATGAAAATAATTAGAGTGACTAGCAAAAAGAAGATTTTAAGAAGTTCTCACTGCACTTACTGTTGCTATTTTTTCATTGCCTATAGGTTGTCAAAGATGAAGCAGTATTATGAAGATACATTAAAGACTGATCAAGTAAAATAACGTAGTTGAGTTTTACCCTTTTTAGTATTCTCTCCAAATGCTGAAACTATGCTATCATGACAGAGACTGTCTCTAACCGTATCTAAAAAAGGCCAGTTGCACAATCCCTGTTTTGCCTATGATTCTAAAATAAGATGGTGTAAAATTAATGACTTCACTGAAAAGCAAAAGTAATTTTTTTAGGCATGGAATAAAGAACTTTACTGTAAATGAAAAATTTATATATAAATACATATATATATATAATATATTATAATTATAATTAATTATAATTATATAATATAATTAATAAATAATTATAATATTATATTATTATATATTAAATACTATATATTTATATATATATATATTTATATATAAATTTTATATTTGCCTATCTGTTTCAAGAAGAGCAAAGGAAAAATTCAGATAAGGCAACTTTCCTCATGACAGCTATGGGCTCTGGGCTCCATTCAGAGCACACTGACAGAAGCAATTAAGAAAGCTAATATTTGATAGCTGTAGAACCAGTTAAGACAGACACCTCAGCACTCTTAAGCATGTGATCTGTGCTTATGGTCTCAGCTAAATATTTGCAGCCTTTGGGAGTCTGAATTAATAGTCTGCACTAGTTTCAGCTGAAATAGAGTAGTTTTCTTTGTGTCTTACTGACTAGCAGAGCTGTAGAAACCAGGGCTGAGTGCATTCAGAAGATGCTGTGGTCTATAAAAATACTATATAGTATATATTCTATATGAAGTATAATAAATATTAAACTATATAAACATTTTGAAGCATAATAAATATTAAACTATATAAACATTTGTATCCATGCAAAAATCAAACATACATAAAATTAATCACAGAATCACAGAATGGCCAGTGTTGGAAGGGACCTCAACGATCATGAATCTCCAACCTCCCTGCCACATGCAGGGCCAACCTCCCCATTTAATGCTAGACCAGGCTGCCCAAAATCCCAATCTGGCCTTGAACATCTCCAGGGATGGGGCATTCGCAACCTCTCTGGGCAGCCTGTTCATGTACCTCACCACTCTCTCTGTAAAGAATTTCCGCCTGACAACCAAGCTAATTATTGTAACGTTTCCCTTAGTTCTTAATGGAATAGGCATGTTTAGCTTTCTGGACTACAAGCACACGTATTGCCAGCTTATGTTGAAACTTTCATCAGTCAACACTCTCAAATCCTTCTCCTCAGGTTTGCTCTTAAGCAATTCTATATATAAGATAGCATAGATAATAGCTAGTAACGGTACTGTATGCAATATCATGAGTACAGTACATTGAAATATATACAAAGACTGCTCTGGAAATAATGCTTCCTCTTTTATTATGCTGGCCCGCAATATCAGAGGTGGATATTGGTTGTATGACAGTAGATGTTAAGCCTTCCCACCAATACAATTTTCCTTTACATTTTGTTGCCATGTGACCAATGACAGACTCTGACAGAACAGTCTGACATGAAAGCATGTATGAAGCAAAAGTGTAGAATTACCCCATGTAAAAAAGGAAAAAAAAAAAAAAAAAAAAAAAAGAAAAAAAAAGCAGCCATTCACATTCATTACTGGTTGCTGAATGTGTGCCAAATGGTGGATGTGAGCACAGTGAGGTGGTGGGTGCTGTGCTTCAATGGGGCAACAGTGACAGTGGATTACTTCTGGTGTAAATTTTTACAAGTGCAACATGCAGGCTCTTACTCATTGCTGATGAAAATACATAGCTAATGGCGATGACTAATTTGAAAAAATAGTGTTCAGCAGGTGAGAATTTTCTTTATCTAATAGAGTTTCTAAGGAAGTAAATAGGAGGCATTACTTTTGGAGTGACACGTATATATTAATTTATCTATATGGTAAACTCAATTTTACAAAAAGAATGGATTATCACAAAACATTTATTGCTTAAAATTGCAATGTATTTACCACACATTGAGTCGTAATTGCAGAAAGAGCCATTCTGCAGATAACTGCTAAGTGAAAATGTTTTATGTAATAAGGGTATTGAATATCTGTAGTTATTCTTAGTGTTAGTGTAGTACTATTCTTGGTGTTAAAAGATTCAAAATATGAAGTATGACTTCTAAGTATGTTCAAAGAATATACTGTAGTTGTCTATAAAAGAATGTTTTTACTACACTGAGAAGACTGAATTGGTTTTAAGGGTAAAGAGATTATAAAGATCAGTATAAAACTATGGCACCTTTTTTTTTGTTTGTTTGTTTTTGTTTTGTTTGTTTGTTTGTTTGTTTGTTTTAAAGCAGCATAAGAAAATATAATACTAATTTTCCTCCATTATGTAATAACTAGTCTGAGCAGGAGTTCATCAGTGTTAAAGACTGCAAACTACATCTGTGATCTCAAACAATGTTCAAAGATATTTTACAGATACACCATAAAATACAGAGAAAGGTAATGCATCAAATGTCAAAGCATTAATAGACTCCTGTAGTGAACCTAGTCATTAGTACCTTCATATCTTAAAAGACCTTTTTAACCCATTTCAGTCCAGTTCCGCAGTTCCACAGTTCTGTGCTTCATGTCCTTATTCTATTCCTTCATTCTCAATAAATAAAATTATTTCAGTAAAAATAAATTTAAAAAATAACTGGCTAGATATAACAGTATTATTTATTTATTTTTATCATGGTTGTGGTACTTCTGTTAAGATTTGGAGACCTGTCCAGGTGGGATGTCATGACCCTCTCATAGCTAGCTTGATTTTGTAAGGTCACCTATTAATGTCTTACGTGCCTTCTTTTACCTTTTCTAGGCCCTCTAGGGACGGGGCAAATTTAATTATCTTAAATCTTTATTAAAAATCTTAATCATATGATCACAGGATTATATGATATAGAGTAGTTCAGGTTGGAAGATACCTCAGAATGTTTCTATTCTAGCCTCCTGCACTAAGCCCAGATTGCCTAGAGCTTTATTGAACTGAGCCTTTAAAATCATAGGAATGGAAACTACATAACTTTCCTGGACAACCTCTTCCGCTGTCTGGCTGTCCTTATCATGAACACGTTTCTCAAGCTGGAATATTGCTGGAATATCTCCATTATCAATTTTTGTTGGTTCCATCTGCGTGTCTTTACTGCTGCAAAGATTTTTTTCTGTCTTTTTGAGACCTCTGTTTGCAGTTTTGAGCATCACGGTGTAAGAAAGATATAAGACTGTCTGAAGGTGTCCAAAGGAGGGCTAAAAAAGCAGAGTCTACATGGCAAGACACATGAGGAATGCTGAAGTCCCTGGCTTTGTTCTCCTCCCCTTCCTCCCCCAGCCCATTTTTAAAGTACCAAAAGAAAAGGGAAAAGAATCGTTCCCCCTCCTCTACCAGTTCCTATTTGGAACATTAGTTGGCTCTAGTCCAGATTAGTTGAGACACCATACACCAGTCAAACCAAGAGGGTGACATCGGTGATATTCACTGATCTTCAGGTATTGTTTAGGGCTTATCTGGGAGTGACTGAGGTGTCTCTCCAGGCGCTGTGTGGGCTTGTCCTTTACATACTCAGGTTTGTCTCTTGCAACATCCTTAAGTTTTGTTTGACTAGTACCATACATATACTCCTACATCACTTTAGAAAACATATGAGGTGGGTTTAAGTGGCTATTTGATTGATTGTACTCCAAATCAGATGGTCTCAACCCATGAAAGAACAGCTGAAAAGGCATATACTGTGGAACACTAATGGTGTCACATTAACCAATTTTTATGCTTCGAATAAGTCTTTGTAACTTCTGTCACCTACTCCTATCCTCTGAAAATGCAGAGTTGAGCAGGAAAAACAGAGAACAACAGTGTTATCACTTTTTTCAATTTCTCTTACCAAAATAACTGGATGTATCATAAACACTTAAGGCACTGAAATAAAAGAAATGGATTACTGACTTTTTGTATTTAGTCTTTCATCTTAAAGTGTCCAGTTAAAGTAATAAATCCACTCAGAAATCTCATTTCTATGTTTGTTTTTTGTTTGTTTGTTTGTTTTAAAATATTTATTTTATTCTATTATTATTATTGCATTTGTTTAAATAGTTTTGGATGTGATGGGAGCGTTCTGTGTAAATCAATGTTAAAGTCTGGGTGGGTAGTTTATTTTCTGAGCAAAGCACATAAATTCATAAAGAATAGCTACGAGAACATCACAATGCTAGGATGTCTTTATATTTTATTTTAACCCAGCAGGCAGCTAAGCAGCACACAGCTGCTCTTTCACTTCACCCCCATCACTTAGTCCAACCCTTGTGCTTCAATCAGAGTCATCTACAGAGCATTGCCCAGGATCATATACAGAAGTGTTTTGAATATATCCAGAGATGGAGACTCCACAACTTCACTGGGCAATTTGATCCAGTACTCAGTCACACAATGCAGAAGTTTTTTTCTCGTGTGCAGATGGAACTTTCTTTGTTTCAGTTTAATCCTACTGCTTCTTGTCCTATTGTCAGATACCACAAAAAATGGCCTGGCCTCATCCTATTAATACCCTCCCTTACCATATTTCCACACAAAAATTCCTGTCAATCTTCTCCAGGTTAACCAGGCCCAGCACTTTCATTCTCTCCACAATGGGGCTCATCTCTGTGGGCACAAATCTTCTTCGTGGCCCTTCACTTGATTTACTTTAGGAGCTCCATGGCTTTCTGGTAGCCCAGAACTACACACAGTACTCCAGATGTGTTCTCAGCAGGGCAGAGTAGAGATGGGGGATCACCTCTATCAACCTGCTGGCAACAGTCTTACTGAAGCTCAAGATATTGATGTTCTTGGCAACAAGAGCACACTGCTGACTCATGGACAACCCACTGTCCATCAGCGGTCTCTGGTCATTCTCTGCAGTGCTGCTTTCCAGTAGGTCAGAACCCAGTCTATATTGGTGGATGAAACTGTTACTCCCCAGATGCAGGACCCTGCACTTGTCCTTGTTGAACTTCAAGATGTTTTTCTCTGCCTCTCTTAAAGGAATAAAAGAATACACAAAAGAAGTTATCCAAACTACTTGTGCACCCCAGCATCCTTGCTGGCAGGGTAATGTGAGTCACTGAAAAGTACTTGATTCTGTTTAGCATTACTCAGTAATAACTAAAACGTCGGTGTGTTATCAACATTATTGTCATCTTAAATCTAAAACACAGTGCCATGCCATCTACTAAGAAGAAAATTAACTCCCAGCTGAAACCATAATAGTCACTACTTGAAGGTTTCAGAAAGAAAGCTTTTAGCATTGTAATTTTTGTGTATTCTTCTTATTTTTATTATTAAATGAAGAAGCATGTCTATCAACTCTGTTCTTACCCATGACTGCTTCTGGGGCCCCAGGATCTCCGCTCATGATGAGAAATGTGGTTGCTGTTTTTCCTTTTACTGAAAGAAGATTAGTATGCTTCTATTAGGTATACTGACAAGTGCACACTTTAATCTAATATATTTCTTGATTGTTCTAAAAAAATAATTTCTAAAGAAATCACTTTACCTTGCAGCAAAATGGCCAGTAATTATCCTGCATTTATTTTGTGTACTAATGTGCCAAGCTTTTGAAAACTTGTTATTCTCTTCTGACATATAATGAATGAATCAATAATAGCCTTACTACTTACTAAAGACCTACCTTGAAACACACATTTGTAGGCTAAAGAGTTTATTAGCAACTAAATAAAGCAAGATACTTCTAAAAGAATTTCGCACTTAGCAAAATAGCTAATTAAATTTAGAACAGCAAATAAGTGAAATGAGAAAAAGCATTTTAAAAGGATGGATATAAATCTCAAAACATTCAGATAATTTTTATCCAAATATAGCAATAAAAGCTAAGTGGCAGCTCAGCTTTTTAAGAAGTAGGAACATAATCATCCTGGAACACATAGGAAACACATAGGAACACATGGGAAAAATGAAATGCAGCTTTTTTACTGAAAGTTTCTCAACTTTTAGAGAGGGTTGACGAGGAACTATTATAAAGTCTGTATAGATTTTATGATGATATATATATCAACCACAGGAATTGTAATGCTGATGAACTAAAAACATTCCTTCATAAAGCTCTATATTCAAAACTCTAAAAACTATTTCATCAAAATTATCATTAATCCACTTCTGTAGCCTCAGTTAACTTTTGATGAAATGCATAGAGTATTTGTAGAACTGGAATTTGTCACCCTATGCTAGATTTTGTTATATTCAGAGAACCAAAGATATTGTACTAAAGTGTCTCATTAAATTAACAGGAATACATGGATTAACTATTAATGAATACTTGATTCAAGTTGTGAATAAATTTGTAAGGTTTGATAAATTTCTTTCAGTTTCACTCTTCTCCTACATTCTGCTAAACTCACTATGAGTTGTCATTGTTTTCCTTCATTTCATAGAACTCCTGTGAAATTACAATCACAGAAAAATAATTCTGTCCACGAAGATAAATAATTTGATTCTTACGCTATGCCAGTATTATGTTCAGATCCTTCTGAAGTAGACTCTGAATATACATTAAATAAAACTTTTTTTAATGAGAACAGATTATTTGGGATTTCCACAAATGTATAACAGTATAATGTTAGTCTTTATCAAGGTCTTTAAGAAAGTAAACAATAAGTGCAAACTTATCAGTAGCCTGTAGAAAAGAAAATTTAAAAATAGGAAACACAAAACAGAAATTTTCATGGGTAATTGCAAATCAGATACTTTGTATTTTTGTCAGTTTGAAAAAAAAAATAAAAGGATTGTTATAAATTAGCATTTAAATGCAAATTTCATGATATGAGGCTGAGATATTAATGCTTTGTGCAGAAAGATATACTAACTCTAAAAATTATCACTACATTTTTGATACTCTAAATTCTTAATTCGGTAGATAATAAGAGGGAAACTGATAAATTAAGCACACGTGCACACAGACATGAAGATCTGATTCTATAACTGTGTTAACAGAAACAAGAAAGAACCTTCAGTCTCTCTAAGGAATGGCCCTTAGGGAATTAGCACAGGTATTGCCTTGATAAGTGTTGGCCTGAATTTGTCATCAATACAATACCAAAGGGAAACAAGACTTACACTCAAGACTAACATGCATATTATGGGATATTTGAGGATGCTAGTAGGACTATTTTATTACTGAAAATTATTATTGAAAACTTATTATTGAATATTTGGGTGAAAAGCCAAGGAAGGGCAAAGGAATGACTCAGGTGAGCAGGGAGAAAGAAGCATGGTGGAATGGGGATGGGTGGATATAAGGGACCACCACATGAGAAGGCAGCTAGTTACAGTGCTTATCTCATTATAGCCTGCATCTGATCCATGTAGTCTAGCTTATCCTTTTATTAAATCCTGAACTATTGTATTCTGTATAATCTCACTCTCTGTTGTATATTAGTCCAGCACTATGTGTTATTAAGTGAAAAAGAAATGGAGAGTCATAAAAGGTTATAACCCATTATGGCAGCAACTGGAAAACCCTGTATATGTTTATCTTCCCCAGGGTATTTAATCCAGAATGTTTGCATGCATGTATCATTCACCAGCAAACCTCAAGTTAGACTAGCTAACAAGGAGAACTGTGACTAGAAAAGAGGTCTGGGGACTAAGCATGAGGTCCGGGCATGGACTTCATGCAGATTTAGGGTCTGTAGTAACATTCAAGAAATCAGTGACTGCAAATGTGCAACATCAATGTGAGGTGAATGTTCAAGTGTGTGGATCTGATTGTTAGTGAACATCAGGATGGAATTGCCTGTAAATATGGGTAGACCTTCAAGAATAGTCTGGCCATGGGTTGTGATCAAGGGGAGAGGTACAACAGGAAGGGACTGTTGTGTTGTGAATGCTGTTCAGAGAATCATAGAATTTTGTTAATTGGAAGTGACCTATAGGAATCAAAGAATCATCACAGAACCATAGAATGGCCTGGGTTGAAAAGGACCACAATGATCATCTATTTTCAACCCCTTGTCATGTGCAGGGTCACCAACCACCAGACCAGGCTGCCCAGAGTCACATCCAGCCTGGCCTTGAATGCCTCCAGTGAGGGGGCATTCACAACCTCCCTGGGCAACCTGTTCCAGCACGTCACCAACTTCTGACTGAAAAGCTTCCTCCTAATATCTAACCTAAACCTCCCATCTTAATTTAAAACCATTCCCCATTGTCCTATCGCTAGCAAAACATGTAAACAGTAAATCCTGCTGATATGCTCCTCTCAAGTACTGGAAGGCCACAATGAGGTCTCCCCAGAGCCTTCTCTTCTCCAAGTCAAACAAGCCCAGTTCCCTCAACTTTTCCTCATAGAAGAGGTGCTCCAGCCCTCTGATCATCTTAGTGGCCCTCCTCTGGACCTGCTCCAAGTGCTCCACGTCTTTCCTGTACTGGGAACCCTAGGCATGAATGTGGTACTCCAGATGGAGCCTTATAAGAGATGATTAGAGGGGAACAATCACCTCCCTCTCCCTGCTGGCCACCCCTTGTTTAATGCAGCCCAGATCACAGTTGGCCTTCCAGGCTGCAAGCTCACACTGCTGGCTCATGTCCAGCTTCTCATCCTCCAGGACGCCCAAGTCCTTTTTTTGCCACTGCCTTGGAGAGCCTGCCCCATTACCTGATAATCCTTTGGTGAATAATCTTTTCCTAATACCTAACTGGACTTTCCCCTGATGCAGCTTCAAGCCATTCCTTCAGGTTCTATCGCTATTCACCAGAGAGAAGACCCCAGCTTATGGTGGTGTTTGCAAAGCTAATACTAATGCCAGTAATCTATGGTATTTTGGTATGTGTCATATGTATATGTGTGTGTGCATATGTATGTTTTTATGTGTGCCATATGTGTGTGCACCTCTGAGACATTGGTTTTGCCTCACCACCAGCCAAACCAACACATGGGAACAGCAGCATCAGCAGTAGCCAAGAGAGTGGGATAAAGAGACTCCCTGGCTTAAGGAGCTGCACTTGGCTGATTATCAGTAGCTGCAGAGGAGGAGTGCTACGTGGATTCCATAATATCTTTAGCAAAAGCCGAACATGCCTTCATAGGATTCACAAATGCTACAAAATTACTGTATAGTTGACAAACTGGGTAGAAATTATGTGAAAACATTAGAAATAAATGAAAGGACAAGACTATTTCAACATTTAATTTTATCTGTTTATATTTTATAGCAGAATTTGTCTTTTTCTTAGAAGAAGAAAATAAAAAAGAATTTAAAATATGGAAACACTAAACTCACGTAAAAGAGAAAAAAGAAAGAAAAATTGCATTCTAATTCTGGGAACTCTAACTATTCTGAAAATGGATGAAGAGGTCAAAATATTTTGTATTAAAAAAGGACTAGCAATGGAAAATTTGTGCAAAATAGCATATTTGTTTTTATTACTGTACTGTTCAATAGAGACCATGGAAGAATTTTGTTTTGTATTCAGGTTAACATATGCTCAGAAAAGTTGCCCTTAATTATATCTTGGATTCTTTTGTTACTTGTGATAGAATTTCTTCAGTTCATATTAGTAATGTCCCATTTCTTTCCTTCCATATACATTTCATTGTGCTGGCAGTAAATAACTCTCTCAAAATAGGTCCTAGGAGCCACAGTAGCAAACACAATATTATTTGTCTCCCTAAACAATAGATATTGAGTATAAAAAGCAGTTATATGAAAAAGCATGAAGAATGCTACAAAGCTTGGAAAGAAAAAAATTAGCCCTTTAGCTGGCTGAAAATAAATAAATAAAAAAGTCTATACAGAATACAAAACAGTAAAACTAAAAGCTTTAGGGTGATGACATCTTTTGAAAGTACCATTTCATCCCTGCTCCAACTCACTTTATCTTTTATCTCAATCATAACCCTAATGTTTTGTTAACCCTTGGAAAAGACCCAACTGTTGCCTAAGTGAAGCTTGTCTTGCAGCCCATTTCTCTTCTGCTGCAGGAAGGATATTGCAGCAGACTTGCATGCAGCTCTCTCTTAGTGGAAAGTCTAGCCCACAGCATTCATCAGCTCTCAAGCATTTCAGGAGAACATTTAGAAGGGAGAAACAGAGAGGCAGAGAAATGAAGAGAGGAAGAGAGAGACAAAGGAAGAAGAAAAGGGAAAGCTCTTCCTAGGTTTCTTATTTGGAAGAGAAGCACAATAGTCCAGAATGAGAATTCACTACTGGGAGCTCTCACCAGTGCAGCAGGTGGCAGCTGTAAAGAGGTTGAAGATGATGATGTTTTGCTTTTGTGTGCTTTATCCCTAGTATTATAGACTTTCCACAAGGAGCATCACCATCCTATTCTATTAAGTATATTAATCAGGAATAAATCTGCACACTCTTTGGCTGTTAAATTCCTGTTCGCAATATCATTAGATAATATTTTTTCAAGTACTTGAATGACTACTACCTATTCAGTTGAGAATTATTCTTTTCTTTCTTCAGTATAAACCAAAGTTTGATAAACATGACCTGGAAAGGAAGCCAGGAGACAAGAGTCAGTTCTGAGACTAATGATATACACTTCAATCCAAATGCAGCCAAGCCAGAAAATCTGCATATAGCCATGAATGACAATGAGAAAAGCAGACATAACAGTATGAGACATGCAACATGAGCAAGTGCACTGACACAGAGAAAATGGAAAGTACTGTCTAAATAACTAAAAAAACATAAAAGTTGCAGCATTGCAGATAGTAGACTACTACCATTAATAAGGCAAGGCACCAAATTAGAAAAATTGCAATAAGAGAGAGTGGCACAAATGAGAAGAATGCACTGTGCAGGGGACTTTCCTATGGCTCTGGTATTTAGCACCAGCTCTATAGCAAAAGGAGCTCTAGTCTTTCTTTTTCTCCTAACCCAACTCCAAGCCAAACCCAAAGTGTTGGGGCATGAGGCTGCATTTCTAAGATTTGTGCTCTATGTATTCCAGAACATTACTTTTCCATTTTATTTTTTTAAACACTCTATATGCAATGCATCTTTTTTTTTCTCTCAAGATAGTTCACATCATTAAACGTTTATATTACTGTGTTTCCATTTTTGAAATCCATGAACCTGAAGAGGCAGATGGCTAAATGGTTTGCAGATGGTTGAGAATGATAAATAGCTGTGACAAGGCTAGTAATAGTATTTTTGTTCACTGTATTAGCGCAATCTGTTTCTGCCTAAGAAGAAACCTGAACTATTAACAACGTAATATTTTCCCCTACTTTTTGCTGTATTATTTCATGGTTTTGTTTACAACATAATTTAAGTTTACATGTATGAAGGGCCATTTTTTTTTAATATGCTGTGTAGTTTTACAGCTATTAGCCATGTCTTGGATGACACCTGCCATTTTGTATGTGTACATTATTGAAACCTTATTTAGAAACATGTACAGGTTTTTCAATGCCCTTGAGTTTATAGTGTATGAGTGAAAAAAAGAAATCCATATGGCCTTGCAGATGTAAGTACCCTGCAAAACTAATAGAAGTGCTTGCATTTGATTTTGATTTATTCTTTGGAATTGATATGTCAGTTACGTAACTGGGAATGGCATCCATGAGCTGAAAGGTGTATTACGTGATTGTATTTTTTTAAAGTGTGTTTATTGGTCACTTTCTCTTTTTTAATAGATTGAAAACCGAGAAAAAAAAAAAATAGGAGCCCTCAAAATCAGAAGTGATTGAGGCAAGGGACTCTGGAAGTCACATGATGCAACCTCTGCTCCAGTGTTGTGTTGTGTTCAAAAGTAAACAAATCTGTCAGAAAATAAACTTCCACTCTTTCCAACTCTTTTCTTTGTCCTCAGTCATCAGAAGGGCTGATGGCGGATGGAATTAGATTCTGATTGATGCCCAATTTGGTACTATAAATACAGTCAGATTCTAATGAACAGTCACAAGCTAACATGTCACCCCCAAGGATTTGGGTTGCATGCAGTGAGAAATCTTATGGCTAGATTAATGAGCGGTGCTGTTTGTTGAAGTATAAGATTACAGATTTTTCTAGATTTATGGTGATAAATACACTGTCTGAAGAGCATGTGTAAATACCATGAACTTGAATAATAAAGCTGACCACACAGTTAAGCAATGGAAGAATTCTTTAGAGATGTCTAAGTTTCCTGAGGAAGCTCTCAGTATCAAAATCTCAAAATCTCTTAGAGATATTTGTTTCATTAATTCATTTATCTTTTTTACTATTATATGCTTCTTTTAAAAAAAATAACTTTCTTGTTAAAGACTGAAAGGATCTAGTTACACTAAATTTTTTTTTAATCATAACAGTAACATTTCCTTAATTTCCTACTCATTGCTAGGCTTAGTAGTTTTGTATATTGTGTTGCCTCAGAGTGACTGTGCTTTTTAAAGGACATATGATCAGACTGGACCTCACCTTGATGATTGTGGTTAATTCCTTAGTACATTCATTATTAAAGAGAGAACCAAGCACTACTGATAACCATTATGTCTGCTTCCTAGGTTTTGCTTCTCTGTTCCCCATTCTCTTCAGCATTCTGCACATTGAGTGCTGTAACGTTAATCATTACTTGTCAAATTTGCCTCAAGCTTTTGCATTTGTATATCATGTGGTCAAATTTACATTACAAACCACAAAGTAAATAACAGTGGCTTTCAGCTGTTGACATATACTGGGTAATTTCTCTTGATAAATAAATGCTAAGCAGGATGTTGCAGACAAAAAATAAACCTTTTGGAGCAAACTCAAGTCAGTTGTTTGCAGCTGTTCTTGTATTCACCACAAAAGAAACAAATATCAAATATTTCTTAGTTATATTATTCCAAACAAACAAACAAACAAAACTAATAAAAACCAAGTGAAATATCATAGATAATTTCAACACAGAAAAAAATGGGAGAATTTTCTGAAACTCACAACTAAAATAATTTCAGGATCCTCATAAGGAATGAAGAGACTAAAATATAGAGCATGAAACTAATTTTGTTGAAAATGTGCTCCAGAATTCTTCTCTTTTGTAAATCTCTACTGCTTGCCTTCTCTAGTCTTGTTTGTTATAAAATTCTAAATCATAAAAGCCTTGAAAAACTGAGGAATGAGCATTGTCCACACTGATCTCCTCTCAGTTATTATTGTGCTTTGTTTTTTAGTCATGGAGTTAACTAGATCAATCTATGCCTGTGACAGGGAGGGCAGTAGGACCCTGCCCCCCCGTCCCACCTACCCCCCCATCTCCTCCTTCCCGAACCCCACGAAATGGGAAGGGAAAGAGAAAAGGAATAGGGAGATGGTAACTGGGCTCAAGGAAGGAAAAAAACAGCGGAAACAATCTGTGGAGGAAAACCTATTTTACTATGATATTGGAATGCAAAATAACACAATATAATACAATGTAATTGAAATCGAAAATAATCAATCAAATAACATAGGAGAGAGAGTTCCTGAGACTGAGTCAAACCTGAAAAGCTTGGTATTGCTGGGAAAGCACCCTAGAGCACCCAGTGCCGTGCAGTAAAAGACCATCCAATCAGAAAGGGCAAGATCCCATGTCTTCTGCAATGTACAGAGACAGGAATTGGAGCATTAACACTTTAACTCCCAGTGCACTACATGATGCTATGATGTGGAATACCGAAAACCAAAAATCACAAAACCATGACATTTTTCTAGTGTTTGAAAGTACAAACAGTATTAAGGAGTTATGAAAACTAAGAAAAAACAGTTGACAGATATTTGGAGAAATTCTAAAAAAACCTACAAGATAATAATTTTTTTTTATAGTTGTATTTGAAGCTTCCTCATCTGAAAGGGCACAGAGTGACAGGGACAGGAATGTTTATAGATATGTTTCTAGTTCAGTCAGGCAGAGTGTAATGAGCAGTAGTTCTTGTATTGATACAGATTAAAAAACAAAAAAACAGAGATTTTAAACCTAATCTGTGTATTTGGTCAGCTGAATTTTTGGCTTTTCTGCAGCAATATGTCCATCCTAATATGGTAGAGAGATACAATTGGGAGAGATGGATTAAAGTTCATCCAGAGACTATTGTTGGATAGTTGTATGTTAAACATCCAGTTTGACTGACATTTTAATTTCTTTTCAATTCTATGTCAAAAGAATTGATATTTTAGTTCTTTATATTGTTTACTGATTGTACTGCAGTTAAATGAATTAATTTGACCAACAAAGCCTGCTGTATGATGATTATTTATAGATTTCAGTAGTTTTTAATAATTCATTTATCAGTTGTGAATAATAACAGCCTTATGAGAATTATCCTATAATTCTGCTTTATGAATATGTATGCATTATTGTAATGTTCATCTTTCACAAGTCCTGAGAGAGAGGATGGAACAAATAAAGCACAGAGTAAATGCTGTATTCATAAAAGGTTATTTTTGCAATTTCTATGTAAATAGACTGCTCTCTGCGGAGAAAATGTGTGGAATGAAGGAAGAGGTAATGCAAACTATCTGCTCATGACTAGAGTCCTGGGATCAAAGGCTTTTAAAAGTAATTACCTCCACAATTTTAGGGTAGCAATCAGCTCCTTGTAATGTTAATGGAAACATTCCCATTGAATGGGAATCTGGATTTTAGGATCTGCTTAAAATGGAGGAGAATTTTACACTTTTTTTTTTTTTTTTTTTTTTTTTTTTCCAGTAAATTTCACAGATTCAGTACAGTTTTCTATTTTTTGGGGCTTTTTGAAGATGAAGATGGTTGGTGCGCACCGAAGTTCAAATTTATATATAGTTAAGTGTGCTTCAGTTTACTTTATGTGTGAATAAGAAAAATGTAGGTCTGCAAGAGAAAAGCTATCCTTGAAGGACAGTTAATTCTTTCTGTATTAGCTATCACAAGGTGATGTGATCATTAAAAACTCTTCTCTCGAATAGCAAGTATTAAAAGCAGTTAATGTAAGGTATACTAAAACATTTAGGAAGCAAACTGTCTATTTGCTTCTGGGTGCATCATACAGCTGAAATTGTACTGAAATTTCTACTGAAACTGTACTATTATTGTTCTCAGTTGTTACATAATCTCTAAAACCTATTGCTTCTCAGATCTGACATTATAAGTTCAACTTACATCTCCTCTTTCTTTGAAAGAGAAATAATATCTAAATAATCCATTGGTGGATCATTGCTCAGAGAGAGTATCAGATGTTCTATAGGGCAGCACTGGCTTTGTCTTCACAGACAAGTGCCATTTTACCTGACTTATTTTTCAGTTAGTTCTTTCTGGTTTAACTTTTCATGTATCAATCCTTTGAGAATGTGTGTACTTAAAGGTATTCTCTGAGATTTAACAGTACTGTGAGAAACATTCGAAAATCTCAAATTGAGTACCTGAATACAACTGTGCTTGATGTTCTCTAGGTTTTCCATATAACTAGAGAATCCAGAGAAAAAGCATTTGAAGGTGGTCCTTCCATTGCTTTCTGGCCATTCATTAGAGAATATTTTCAATTAATGTACAACAGAAATCCAATGTATTTTAAATAATGTTAATTAAATGAGTTGAAGATGGGCCACAATATCTGTCTTCTGTGAACTGAATTCATTTTTAATAGAAAAATAAATTTAGCATCAGTACTTGCTGATACAAAGCTGAAAATGAGGAGATGTATAAATAGTGCTTCTTCAGACTATGAGGTAAAATAATACCATCTATTTTATTATAGAACTAAGCATATGCAATGAATGTTTCAAAGAACACGTCTTTTATTGCCAAACCTGGCTGAATATACTTGACAATTTCAACAACAAAACTGTCTCATATATCTCAGAAAATTATATGAAGAATTGTAGACTTGAAGCATTTCTGTTTCTGGCATATATGCTGAACATGCTGTACTACAAAAAATATAAATGAAAGGTAAATTTGTCATTATCAAAATACTGCATAAAGCAATTATGAAGGATAAAAATTAATTCATTAATTAACGATCATTTTCTTGATTTGATTCTAGCCAAGTATGATAAGATCGCTCAGAAGAAAAGACAAAGATATTTATCGATTATTTCTGTTCTATATATACAGTATATGAAGTGTATGTGGTTTTATTCATCTTCAATGAGTAAAGAATAAATTTAATGCATGTCAGAGAAACATTTAGCATCTAAAGAGCTAGAAAAATTGTATGCTGGATTTTAACTGTCTGGAAAAAGTTCTTAATCAGTGTAAGTGATTGTTAAGAAAAAACAGAATTCTGGTGAAGTACAAGAGAGCTAAAAGATAAAGGAGCCGATTTTCAAAAGGAATAGACAGATGATCTTCATAACCAAATATGATAAATAAGTCATCATTGATTGTAAGTAAACAAATGAGAAAACTATATAATAGTAGAAACTACAGAAGATGCATGTTATTAACTAATCTGATGAAAAAACTGGTTTAAGAAACTGTTAAATAGCAGCCTTAATAAACAAAACAAACAAACAAACAAACAAAAATTTAGCTACGGCACAGAATTAATATAACATCTGCCAGATAGATTAAAAATGAATTTATATCCTCACACCCACTGTTACGATCTGAGGCCTGTTCAGCCACACAATTAATTTTTAATGTGGTCTAGTAGAGATCTGTTACTCAGTAATTGCACGAGTACCCCTGAAGAAAATATAAAATCATTTTTAATATAATCTTGTCAATATAATCACATTGAAGAAATTACAAATATATTGGAAAACAAATTAATAGCAACCAGATACTGTATCTGTTACATTAATTTTGTTATGACCAAATAAAGTGTTCACTGTAGAGTGAATGTTCTATAGTGACAGGAAGCTACATCTTGTAATTTTGAAAAAACTCTTCCTTAATATGTGAAAGCATTTGAACACCTTTCCATTGAAGTGATGTAGTTCTATAAATTAGCATTTTTAGTGGAAGTCTATAAAGCAGAAGTAGACCAGACTTTTTCTACACAAGTAATTAGTTTGCTGGAAAATGCATCCAGTTCTAGTGCTTGGGTCTTTGACAAAGACTTTAAATCTGTGAAAGAGAAAATAAAAATGTCTAAGGTGGATTTGATTTAAGAAAAAGCAATTACTTAGAAAAGTAAGACAAATCCATAAATTTTATTCTTTAGGAAGGAAAGGTTATGATTTACTGTACTCTTCAGATGACTTTTTGTAGAATTTTTTTTTTCCCAGAAAATACATAATAAGCCCTGTAATTAAACTCTAAAATTGATTAGAAGATTCAAGTTTGTGACTTGGGAACAGCAGTGAATTAAACAATGAAGTAAGTTGTATATATCCATCACTTTGTGTTAACACAATAAGGATATAAGGGATATTTCTTACAATATATATAGATCAAAAGAATACAAAAGTTACTCAACATATTTCATTCATCTTATCTCTTAAAAAAGGTAATTATCTGATGAGCAGGTTGTCATTTCTCCGTATTGATTGCCAATCTGTTAAAACCTGTAGTAAGTCTTTTATTTATCTCAGAAATACTAAGCCATACAGGAAACTGTAAAAATCAGTTAAATGAAGAAGGTTGAGAGATACATCTGGGTATCTATGCTTTTACTGCATTTCTTCTCAGCAGTCCTAAAATTCCCAGTTTAAAATCTTTTGAGACAAATGATGAGCTTCTCACTTATTTCAAAAAGTACTGAATTATACTTCTTATGGTATCTTTCTTCTGATGCAATTCTGTGTGCAATAGATGGGTTGAATACTAAAATGCTGTGTGAATATTCTATATCAAACTACAGATCATAACCATAGTCATATGCTAAAACTTTTTTGTTGGTAGGAAATGATGCAAATCTTTAGGAAACAAAAAAATTCCTTTGAGTGAAAATAAACATGTATGCTAACATTAGTATTGGCTGAGAAGTTGCAGAGCTCTCACTCTTTAACATAGAAATCCTGTACATTCTTGTTCTCATCCTATGTCAATGTTCTAGTTTTATGATCTACTTACTTTTACACTGAACTAAGTGCTATTATCTTCTGTTATAAGGCACTTGCTTATTTTCTGTTGCTGTCAAGATAATGAGACTCCGAGGAGCACTTCAGAGTCCAATAAACTTTGACCATTTACCCTAGCTATTCTGCATACAGAACGCCTAATAATTAATTAATAAATTTAGGATTATTTGATTTTACACAATTTTTTTCCATAGAGTAATAGAATAGTGTACCTGAATTACGGTATGTGGTACTTCACGATGCATCAAAACACAATTTATTTACACAGGAACTAACATCTTTGATGGAGTTTTTCCTGTAACTTCTTCCTGTAAATTCTAACATCAAGGATTTTACTACAATTGTCAGTTCTCGGAGGGCACATTTATGAAAGAGTAAGACTGCTGTGCAACAGCAGCTGAGAGAAAAGAGTGAGAAAATGCGACAGAAACAGCCCTGCAGCCCCCAAGATGAAGCAGATGTAGGGCAGGAGCTGCTTCAGGCACAGGGCCAAAGTTCCCTGCAGCCCAGGAGAGGTTTATGGTGTAGCAGGCTGTCCTCCTGCAGCCCATGGGGAACCACACAGAGATGATCTCCAGGTGCAGCCATGGAGAAGACCATGGTACAGCAGTAAATGTGAGCTGAAGGAGGCCATAGCCCATGAAGAACCTCTGCAGGAGAAGCTGCGGGCTTGAGCTGCAGCTCATGGAGAGGAGTAGGAGGAGCAGGAGGGTTGTGCTGAAACAGTTCATTCCTAAAAGATGGATGGATTGTGTTGTACAGACCCATGTTGGAGCAGTGTTTGAAGAGTTTCTCTCTGTGGGAAGCCCATATAAGATCAGTTTGGGAAGGACAGCCTTCTGTGGGAAAAACCCTCACAAAGGATTTTTGGAATAGAGTGACCATGAAGAAGTGGCATATGATGAAACATTGCAAACTGACTGCAACCCGCAATCCCTGTTTCCCCATGCTCTTCATGTGGAGGAGATAGAAGAGGTTGGGAAGTTGTTTGTAGTTTTCTTTTACTCTTTTTCACTGCTCTAGTCTGTCAGGAACAGGCAATAAGTCATATCAATCTCCCTGTGCTGTCAGTTTTGTCCATGCTGGTAGCTGGTGAGCTACCTGTATTTATCTCAACCCTTGAACCCATTTTCAATGTCTTTCTTCCCCCTCTTCCTTTGAGGTGAGGGAATGAGAAAAACACCTAGTAATCATAAAATTGTCTAGAAATATTTCTTGATGTAGTTGTATATCGTGCAGATGAATAATAACACATCTCTCTCTATATATGTATAATAAAAACAAATCTGTACAGTTAACCTCTAATTCTAGTTTTAATCAATATACCTGGTTTCATTTGGTCATATAGATCTGACAGATAACAAGGATTTGTTGTTGTTGTTGTTGTTGTTGTTGTTTTTCTGTTTGTTTGTTTGTTTGTTTGTTTGTTTTGCTCAAGTGCATTTCAGAATCTCCGTTAGGCTACTTACTGGGTTCAGCAACCTTAACAATTGAAAATATTATCCAGACACAATAGGCTAAAAACTGGTAATAGATGCTGACTGTGCCAAATAGAGACTAAAAATTTTTTTCTGCTCTTCCAACTAATCACGTTTAAAAAATTCCTACCATTATCTACATCCTGTTGTTTCATATTTTTATAACTTGGCCAATATGGCAAAATTGATTGTTCTATATGGCTTAACTTGATTTTTGTTTACTATTATAAGTATGAATATAATTATAAATATATACATATAAATATAAATCTCTATTTGATAATAGTCTGCCTATTGTGGAAATTCAGGTCAAGATTTTTTGTCAAGTTACTGGCCAATTTTTCATACATGCAGGAAAGTGGTCATGTGGTTAAAGTACTACACAGTAAATCCATCTCATGTTAACAGGTGCTTATTTCCTATGTGATTTATTTGATACTTTGTCTCTTCTGGTTTCAGCTGGAATGATCCAAGACATGATGTAGCTTCTCTAGCTGCTTAGCTACTGCTGTATGCTGGAAATTACCCAATTTTTGGTTCTGCCAGTAGAAAAGTACATGTAAGGACTTAATCTACTTCAAGAGAGTTAGCCAATTTGGCTTTAAATGTCCTCTTAAGCTTCCTCACTTTGAAGGCTTATAAGAACGCTTACCATTGCAACATCTATGCAATGGTTCCACAAAATGCCTATTCCTCTCTGCTGTGTAGTTTTTAACCTAGGTAGTCACACAAGGTACACAAAGTAAGAGGGGTTTGAAAATTTGAATTCATTACATAGTAGCAATGAAAACAGATAATTTAAGAAAATTATTTTTTAATTATCTATAGCAACTTTAAAGCTTTTTTTTTCTTGACATAAAGTTGTTGAGCAGTCAAAAAATCAGTGCGAGATCAGCCCTACTCCCTACGTCTGTAAGGTGTTATCTGACCTTCATGTAAAGACCTCCTTTGAAAAGGAGGGGGGGGGGGGGGGGGGGGGGAAATAGGTTCTTGAGCTGTAGCAGTGGAAACAAAATTTCTAATTTGGAAACTACTAATTTTGGATGAAGAAACCTGTGATGTTAACTTGAAAACAAATAGAATAAGAAACAGATGAGTATGCCATCTATTGTCCAGGCTGAAAAAGCTCCTGAACTTTTGTTTGTATATGTGCTGCTGATCTTTTAATAGGATGCTAAGGCTCCCAAGGCAGAATCAGTACAAAGCCATGTAAAAAGGGTGTCATGCTGGTTTTAAGCATAATATGAAATTTACTTAGCTTTTGTCATCTAGAAATTGCTGCTTTGCACATAATACACGTTACATTTGGCAGCATTTATTCTCAAATAAAAACTACCATGCTAATAATTTTATATGGCTATTTTTAAATACATGTAATACAATGATGTAATATGTCCTATATAGGTTTCTAATTTCCTTTCACAAACTGATGTGACATTAACAGAGAATAGCAATGTAGTGTTTTCAAGCTAGTCCGACAGGCATTTACTTAATACAAGTACCAAAACAGAGTCCAGAGTAACTTGTGAATTTTTGTCAGAAAGATAGCTATGTCTAGGCAGAATCCTCTCTGTTCCCTTTCCAAAAGAGCCCGTGTGCTATCCCTACTCCTTCATTAAGACATTGTGAATTTTCTCAAATCCCATCTTTATAGAAACTGTTGCTTAACATAATGAAATCACCACATCTCTGAAGCCTACAATAATTCCACTGATGCATTTTCTTTTCAATCTGCAGAATAACTGTTTCTGAATCAGCATAAGAGTGATCACTGCTGCTCAGGTTTAAAAAAATTTCAGATGATTTAACACTATAGCTATTGGAACATAATCAGAAAATCTGCTGTTTTTTTTCTTCTTTGCCCTTTGTATATTGAACAGGGGAAAATAACAATGGAGATTGATCAAGCAAATACATACAAAATTTGTCTTCCATTTCTCTTTTTCCAGGCCGACTCTCATAGCCCCAAGTACTTCCTTTTTTAACATCAGCAAGTGAAAGATCTGTTTTCCTGAAAATGCATGGAACTCTCCAGGTCTATTACTGCCACCATGAATATCAACACCAGAAATTTTATTAAATAATGTTTATAAAAAAACACACATGACTGCATGAAGGAGCTGTAAAATTATTATTCTCACCTAATGGACTCTAGCTAGAATCTTAACATGAATTGTCTTATTGAAGATTTATTTTTTTAGGACAATGTAGGCAAAGACAATTTGAAATTGCTTTTTTTTATACACCCAAATGTCGCAATCATAGAGCTTGACTATATTGCTGTCAGAGGCACATCAAAGACAAGCCTATGTGGCATCTTGTACTATTTTTTTTTTCTTGCATTCAACTCACTGTTTGGACACACATGGAGATTGTGATTTCTTTACTGCCATAGAATTTGGAGTTGTTTGAATCAGTTATTACTCTGTGGTTGTCGTCAGACTGAAATACAAGTGGTTCTCTAATCAGAATATGCTTCAGCTTCATTAAGCAACTTTATATCAAAAAGGTAGCAGTTAAGTACTGTAAACCAGGAGAGATAATACAATTTAAACGTTGAATTTTTATTAAGTCGTTAGCAAAGTACAATTCATATATGACAGATGACTTTTTAATTTTCATGAGACTAATGTCATTAATTTTGCCATTGTCTTTGTGTACCTGATTGCTAGTGCAGCAAAGGCAATTATGAGAAGTGAAGGTACCTATCCATATTATATTAAAACTATTTGTATTAAATTCAGCATTATTTCTATTCTACTCTACTTTTGAAACTTCTCTGAATTCAAAGCATGAGATTTGTATGCCCACTGGAGATTGTACAGTCACTGTAGAGCAGTTGGAATTATATTCAACTACCATTGTTCCATTTGCAGTTGCCTTGAAAATATACTGTACAGCTCTCAGCACCCAGCTTCCCTATCTCAGCACTCATTTAGCTCTGATTATCTGAAGTAATCTTTGACTCCTCATCCACTGCTGATAGGTCTCCTCCTTGAACCCTGAATTTTAGCACAGTGGCTAGGGATACATTTAAGTGGAAAGTCTCCTTTTGCCTCTTTTTGTAGAGGTTATGAATGCATTTAGCATTATTTATATTCAATCTTTGTGTATTCTTCCTAAGCAGTTCAGAAGATTTTTTTTAACATGGTGATTCTTTGTCCAATATAAATATTAATCAAGTTACAAAATTTGAAAAGTTTAAAGTGAAAAAATCTAAAGTAACATATTTAGTTCAATTTTTTCAGTATTATCCTTGCATTAAAATAAAAATAAAAATTTAATACTATATAACTATTACTAAATAAAAAATATGTAGTTTATGGAATAATAAACTATGCTATTAAACTATGCTGTTTAATATAGATACCACGATGCTGATCCAAAAATGTTATGTTTGGATAGCTACAGTTAATGAATCATTGCTCAGCAGGAAAATTTTTCTCCCTGTGTGCCATGAAGATAACAAGTACTAATGTCACACAATCACCATTTTTTTTTTTTTTTACAGGAAAAGGAAAGCAGAGCAAATCAGGCCCCTTTTAAAATGAAATACTTCTCAAATAATACAAAAAGTAATGAAATTATTTAATGATGACTATACTATGATACTCCTCTGTGAGAATATATTATTTATCATTTCTGTTGGGAAAAACATAGTAATATAATAATGAATACACTAATTTAATAGGGGTAGCTCTACACTGATCACTACTTCAGTTCTGTTAACTTTAAAGTCAGAGTACGTGAAGAGTATGAAAAATTTATGAAAATTTCAGGTACAGAATGATTTCTTGTGCCAGTTGTAATTTATTAACTATTAGATTACACGGCAGTGATTTCTTTCATCTTAGTAAACTATTGCCCAATGTTTTCACATAGTGCTTTGATAGGACACAGAAAATTATTTTCAAACTGAAGTGTTGTAATTGAGCACATGACAGGCAGCTATTAGGGCTCAGCTGATGCATGATAATTCATTAACCACAGTAATTCAGTGGCTTTGCCTCATTCAACAAGAAAGCACATGTAACCCTTTATTGTGCTTATGCAAGTATGGAACAAAGCTGCATAGTTTCCTTTTTTTTTTTTTTTTTTTTTTTTTCTCCCTTAAAGTAGAAGCAGTCTATATCTGAGCAGTAGAAATGACTTGCTAGTAGTCAGTACAAATCAGAGAAAGCTTACTTTATTTTGGTTAAATTCACCCACGTTCATAGCTCTGTAATAATCCTGTGGATAACAATGGAAATGTTCCTAGTAACTCTCTTTCCTTAGGAAATTAATAATTGACAAAATAAATTTCATATACTCATAGCTAGTAGCAGGAAATGTAATTCAGTGCTACTTGAGATACATTTGGTACTCTATTGATGTAATATCTCAGAGAAAAGTAACGAGGATCAAATACTGTTTTCAAACATTTGTTTCAAAAAATCCATACAAGAAAACCTTATGATTCTAATGTGCCTTAAAGCTGGAAAAACAGGGCTATTTAATATAAATTTTTTGAATAAAACATCATAGAATGATAGAATATTATTCTGTTAGTTTTCCTTTTTAAAATTTCAAGAACAAAACATCAAACATAAACAAAGTAATATCATATCCTTTATTTATTTTTCCATTGGATAATCATTCTGCAAGGCTTAATTACAACCTCCTTTAAGTAATTTCTTTTTTCCTTCATTCAACAGCTTACCACAAAGTTATAATAAAAGCGTAAAATTGTATTAATCCATATTAAATCTCTGAATAGTATACAGTATATAGTATACAGGATGTATATTGAAAAGGTAATATTTTCTGCATTTTTTTTTCCTTTTCATGTATTTGCTTGTGTCCATTTGTTGTGTCATTTCCTAATTAGGAAACTCCTCCTGCAATTTGTAGGGAGGATAGTTTAAATTCTGTTCAGCTTCTATAATATTAATGCTAATGAATGTCATAGCATCATACTGTAAAACAGTGTTCAAAGCAGATAAATTGCAATAGGTGTCCATCTCCAAATAAGTAACACTAAATCTAAGATTGCACTCACATCTCAGAATTCTGTTTCAGATGTTGCTGAATTAGAACATCTTTGATTAACCACTCAGGAAAAAAAAACAACACTTTGAAAGGAGATACATGTAAGCTGCTCCAAAATTAATGCCTCCTATTTATTTTCACTAAAACTACACCAGATATTAAGAGCACGATAAAATACTATTTGATTGAGAAAATTTTTAGCTATGAAACACTATTTTTCAACATAGTCATCAT